>NC_048596.1:221192893-221792893 GCF_003668045.3 Cricetulus griseus
AATTGATGCCTTCCCCACAGTTTCAGAGGGCTAGTCAATGTTCATCATGGCAGGGAGCATGTTGGCAGGAAGGCATGGCATTGCTAAGAGCTTACATACAGAGAGAGAGAGAGAGAGAGAGAGAGACAGAGACAGAGACAGAGACAGAGACAGAGACAGACAGAGACAGACAGAGACAGACAGAGACAGAGACACAGAGAGAACTGGGCCTAGTATGGAAATTTGAAACCTCAAAGAGCATTGCCAGTGACATACCTCCAGCAACAAGGCCATGCCTCTAATCCTTCTCTACCAGTTCCACTAGTTGGGGCAAAGCATCCAAATATATGAGTCTGTGGAGGCTGTTCTCATTCAAACTACCACACCCAGTGTGGGTATCTAAGTCACTAGAAGAATGGAAGTGCCATAACCTATAATGGAGAGATTGGTGCAAGCAGCAAATTAGTGATCTAGTTGCTGTGTCCAAGAGAAAAAGGTAACAGCAGCAAGGGAAGCAACAATATAGGACCTCATTAGAGCTGATGTTGGGATTTTTATGTTTTCACCAGTCTTTCATTCTATTCATTCACTCAATTCCGTGTGTGTGTGTGTGTGTGTGTGTGTGTGTGTGTGTGTGTGTGTGTTATATGTGTTAACTGTGTGTGTAAATGTGTACATGTGGGTGTGCATACAGATGTGTGCAAATGTGTGCAGAGGTGGAGTCTTCCTCAGTTTTTTCCACCTTTTGTATGCACGTGCATGTGGGGGGGATATGTGTATATACATATGTGTACATATGTATGTACATGTGTGTGCATGGGGCCCAGAGGAAGATGTCACATGTCTTGCTCTAGTACTCTCTGTTTTACTCCATGAGGCAAGGTTTCTCACAGAGCTTAGAGCTTGCTGTTTTCCCACTAGGCCAGTCGACTATCAAGGCCCAGAGATCCTTCTGTTTCCCTAACCTCTAGCCCTGGGGCTACAGGCATGTGTGCCCAAGCCTGGCTTTTATGTGGGCTCTGAGCATCTGAACTCAGGTCCTAATGCCTGAATAGCAAACCTTTTATCCACTAAGCCATCTCCTGTGTTCCTGCATTCATATTTTATAAGGAGCTAATATGTGATACTATGAAATGTGAATAAATAAAGTTTGCTATAAATGGACAAGAGAGATGCCCTTCCCCCTCCTTCCTTTTCCTCTTACACTCCTCCTCTGCACTATGGCCTCACTGTAGCCTGACTGATAACAGAAAAGGTATAGGTGTGTGTGTGTGTGTGAGTGTGTGTGTGTGTGTGTGTGTGTGTGTCTGGACCACATGCATACATATCTGTGTCTGTGTGTTTGTGTCCCTTGGCATTACTAGCACATCCAAACCAATGTAAAAGCGTGGCTTTGGTGAATAGACACAATGCCTTATCACGCTGTCTGCTCGCCGCTCAGGTTGCAGAAGGCCAGGTGCTTTGGTCATCCTTGGCTGACACTGAGGGATGAGTCCACTTGCAGGCATTTGTTGCAGTCTATGAGCTTTGAGTCCTAGACATTCTGGTTTGTCTATGCTGACACACAGCAGAGCCCATATGTTCTACTGTCACTCCCTTGAGCCAGGTCATAGTCAGGGGTCGTAGAGAGAAGTACATCCAAGAAAATGTTAGCCAAAATGCTGTCCTTCAGGTAGCTTAGAGAGTGAAACTTTTGTGTGAAACTCAGGCCTTTCTTCTCTCAAATACAGCAAGGACAATTCATTCTTTCTGCTGTTGCTGAGCCTGTGGCACTGGTGGGGCCGGTGCCTTTATGTGCATGGATTTCTAGCTGACTTCTTTGATAAGCAGGCAGATCAAGTCTTTGTGGAACTATATCCCTTCATTTGTGTGTTCATTTATTAAATAAATCTGTGGGGCCTTCAATTTCCTAGGTACTATACTGGTGTGTGCTGTGGGAAATGATGAAGAAATCAATCAGCAAAATAATATATATATATGTGTGTGTGTGTGTGTGTGTGTGTGTGTGTGTGTGTGTGTGTGTGTATGAACATGATATATGAAAATGATAAAAAGTACTGAGGGGAAAAGTTGGGGGAGGTAAGCTCGCCAATGAGAAGGGTATTAAGTGTCTCTTAGAGCAGGATGGCTGGACAAGGGCTCAGCAAGAGAAACGCTCTGAGGCTGTGAGCCTTTGGATATGGGGATGGGAGGTCTTCCAGACCAGGAGCTCAGCACATGCTAAAGTCCAGGGGCAGAGTTCTGACACTCTAGGAGCAGTTAGGATGCCCAGAGTGTCAGGGAGTGAAGGTCCGGGGAGAGTAGTTAGGAGTGAGAGTCTGGTGCTGGAATGCTTGGTGTGGAAGGGGGACCAGGGAAGGATTTGGAAGAAAGCAGCTGTAAGTCTGCATTTACTGGAAAAGGGTCACTGTGGCCACTGTGTTGATGGTGACACAGAAATGAAGCTGTTGATCTGCTGGCAGTCTATTACCATACACAGAGGGAAAGGACAGTGGAATGGTAGAAAGAGAGAAATATGCAAAGGAATATTCAGGAACCATGGAAACAAGCATTCCTTTCTTTAGAACTTTGACATGCCTCATTTGCCCCAAACCTTTGCCTCTTTAATAGACATATGATTCTGGTATCACCAGAAGTATGGGGGGGGGCTGTCATCCTTTAACTGCTATGCTAATGTACTGAGTCTTGTGTCTGTACTGGCCATGGCCCCAAGTACATTGGCCCATACAGTGTGAGTAGCAGGTAGCTCACCGACTTTGTCAGGGACTGGTGGGCACTCTGGCTGGTTTGTAGCAGGTTGAAGTACTGACCTTGTACCTCTTTCTAACCCTTGATGGTTCTGATCTGTGCAGCCTTGGACAGGTTCTTAACCCTGTTCATAAGCTTCTTGGAGACTAGTATTTGTGGGATCAGGAACATTTGACCAGAAAATTTAGGTGTTTTTTTTTTTTTCCCTGGTGTGGTGATGGGAGCTCATATCTGACAGAAAGACACCTTGTTGGGACAGAAGGAACCTGGTGTCCTGCTCTGTGGCCCAGCTTCAGTACATTTGCTGAGGTCCAGAGAGGCTGCTTCTGCCTGTCTCCTCCCCCACAGGAATGGCATCACAGATGGTCCTATAGTTTTATCTGCTGCAGTGTTTTCAAAGCTCTCCCAGCAGAGTGAGAAGCCAGTCTCTTGCTTCCAGAAAAGTGTCTCCAATGTGAGAAATTTGTCATTTTGTCTCTAACTCCATGCAAAGCTTGTCATGCTACAAACCACTAGCAGAAATGGCCTTTCGGTAAATGCCAGACAATCACTGGCCTGAAATGCCTTGCATTTGTAAGAAAGGGCTAAGCCTCAGTGCTTTCTTACACCTATTCCTTCCCAAGCCACTGCCAATGTGACAGAATAGCCCAATGACAGTAAGTTAATTTGCCCTGAATATCTTCATGGTTTATTTCCTTAGAAAAGATTGGAGTTTTTGTTTGTTTGTTTGTTTGTTTGTTTGTTTGTTTTTTGTTTTTTAAAAAGGAGACTCCTGGAAGGCAACCTTTTTCACACTAGGGTTTCTTTTCAAAGTTTAAAAATGCCAAGCCACAATAGCTACCAAATGACAAATGTTTTACCCTTTTAGATAAAGATCTCAGTTGGGGTTTATTCTAGATTCATTTTTTTTGTAAATGAAATGACATCTTCAGCTTTGTCTTCAGTGACAATGAGGGAACATGTTAATAGAGGCAACGACATATCTACACAGTGGGGTACCATACCACTGCAGAAGAGAAATGAGGGTGCTCTCTTTCCTGACAGGGTTAGGGTTGGTCGAAGCGGATGTTCACTGTGAGTGTAAAAGCTCACCAGGCACAGAAGGATCTAACTTTAGTAGAAAACACAGAGAGAAATAAGCATATATTCATATCTGTTTGCATATGCATCAGTCCTGGGAGCTAGAAAAGACACTAATAAAAATGATATGCTTGGGAGCTGGGAGATACTCCACTTGGCAAAGCACTTGCCCAGCAAACATGAGGAAGGACCTGGGTTAAGCACCCCTGTTAAGAACCCAAGGTGGTGGTGCACACTTGTAATGCCAATGTTGAAAAGGTCGAGACAGGTAGATTCCTGTGGCTTACTTGCCAGCCAACGTAGCCTATTTGGGGACCCAGTGAGATTATATCACCAAAAAAGTGAGGCTGGTGAGACTTCTCAGCTGGTAAAGTGTTTGCTATGCAAGCATAAGGTCCAAAGTTAAGATCTTCAGGCCCTAATAAAAGCTAGGTGGGTGTGGTGCCCTGCATATAACCCTTGCAAGTCCTATGGAGGCAGATTATCCCTGGAACTGCTGGCTAGCCAGAGTAACAGTACTGCTGGGCTCTGTGTTACAATGAGAGACCCTGGCTCAGTGTCCAAGGTGGAGAGTGATTGAGAATGACACTGACAGCAACCCCTGGGTTCCACATGCAAGTACACATATGTGTACACACACACACACACACACACACATGCATATGTATCCCACACACATTTGTAACTCCACACTGATACCAGCACATGCATATCTTACACACAAATGCAAAACTAAACAAAAACAAGGTGCCAGACTCCCGAGCAAACACACACACACACACACACACACACACACACACACACACACACACACGTGCATGCACATATATGTGCTCATACTTGACCATGTACAATACCTTCACATACTTTCACATCTCCCCTCAAAATAGTTCCTTTCAGGAAGTAGCTAGAATGACTGACACCATGACTACAAGACCCCTCAGTGTATTTCTTTCTTAGAGTCTTAATATCAGAGCCAGACAACTTGTGTTGGTTCACAAAATGTATTTAGAAAACTAATACACATCCAGTCATATCTAGACCCCAGTGACCAATTGCTTGGCTTTTTCCAGCAGAGAGCCATGAAAAGTTTGTGTTGTCATGGAGGTTTTGAACACCTTCCTGTGCAAGGCAGGGACTGAGAGGTGCTCTGGAGTGGGGCATGAAGGTGAACAGGAGTAGCCCTGGAGCCACTTGCAGCCTAGCAGGAATGACTGGTGAATAAACAGTTGGACAATGCCTTGTCCCAACATGGAAGGGTAATACACTGTTTCGTGTAGCATGAAGGAGTGGTTTGAGCAACTGCTGGAGAATGAAGTTTCAAAGGAGATGGAAGTGGAGAACTAGGAAGAGAAAGGGTGTGCAGAAGAACATACCAGAAAAAAAAAAAAGAATATGTGAAGACTACTGCAGAGGGGAAGCATAGGTAACATGGAGGGAAAGATGTCAGTTGACATGGGCATGATGAGCTGTTGAAGACAAAAGTGACAGCTCATGTAGGTGCTTTCTTGCTAGTCTGTGTCAGAGGCTGTGCATCATCCTAGCTACCATTGTCCATTCTCTTTGCGCCTGGCCTCCCATTTTGCTCCACCTGTCGTCTCTCTGGATAGGGCTCTAAATTTCAGCCTCTCTCACAAAAGAATATGACAAGTGACTAAATCCTGGTCAATGGCATGCAAATGAAATTGGTATGCACAGCTTCCAGGAATTTATTGTTATTATTATTATTGTTGTTATTTTTATTTTTATTTTTTTGAGGCAGGGTTTCTCTGTGTAGCTCTGGCTATCCTGGAATTCACTCTGTAGACCTGGCTGGCCTTGAACTCAGGAACTCAGAGATCCACCTGCCTCTGCCTCCCAGGTACTTGGACTAAAGGCATGTGCCACCACCACCTGGCAATATGGAGTCCTTCTGGAAGGCTGAATGTAGGGAGGCTGAATCTAGCATTTTATTTATTGATTGATGTACTTTTGGTTTTTTGAGATGGGGTTTCTCTGTGTAACAGCTCTAGCTGTCCTGGAACTCCCTTTGTAGACCAGTCTGGCCTCAAACTTACAGCGATCTACCTGCCCCTGCCTCCAAATGACTGTGATTAAAAGAGTGCATCACCACACCTGGCCCAGCCCAGAAACTATTCTCCAAGTGAGGCAGGTATTTCTCTCTCTGTCTCTCTGTCTCTGTCTCTGTCTCTGTCTCTCTTTCTCTGCCCACATGTTTGTAGAAATGCTCATATATGGAGTCATAAAAAAGCACAGAACACACAATTATGTCCTGTTCATAATGATAATTAACAACTAGGCTCCTGGTTTATGAATTGCCTGAAGTGAATTTTTCATTGTTTTATAAAGTGCTCTGTTTACTTATTTTAAAAATTAATGGATTGATGAGATGTCTCAGCAATTAGAAGCCCTTGCTGCTCTTTCAAAGGACCAAGGTCTAGTTCCTAGCACCCACATGGTGACTCACAACCACCTGTAACTCCAGGTCCAGGCAATCTGTTGCCCTCTTCTGGTCTTTGTGCATGTGATGCACAAAGCAAACATATACACATAAAAAGTGAAGGTTCAGGCAGTACCTTCGGAAGGAAATTCAGAATAGGGGATTGTTATCACAGATGACAGCTCCATGCATTAAGTTGTTGGCCCCAAAGTCCTTCCAGAATGGTGAGATGTAGAAATGGAAGACAGTGGTGTTGATTCTGAACCTCTGTTGACTTAGACTAATGAGTGTGCTTGTGTCCAACTTTTAACAAGGGCAACAACAACAAAAACAGTAAAAAAAAAAAAGAAAACCTTATAAGATACAGATGTAAAGTGATTTGTGTGTGTGAGATAGAGAAAGAGAAATACAGAGAGAGACAGAGGATCAAATCTATGAGCTTTCACATCTAGCCAAGCAAGGAGATACATTTTCACAGCTATACATTTTTTTTAATCACTAGACTCCATTTTCTACAAAGAAGTATTTATAAAGTTACATGTTGCAGTAAGTTAAAGTTAATATATTATCAAGTAAAGAAATGAAGTAACTTCAGAACAGCCAAAGCAGAGACCATAAGTCTAGTCTTTCATAGACATTTTTCATCAGACACAGACATACTGAGTAATTTCCAGTCCTGTGGGCCATAAGCAGATGAACCAGTCTTTAAAATACACCTTTCTTTTAACTGTATCTTTTCTTTGCTTAGCTCTATTTAGATACAAATATTTCCAGTATTGTTGCCAATAGTATTCATTGCATTAATAGGCTGTATGGGCTTACCACCTAGAAGCCACAGATTGTACCACAACTTAGGCAGGTTAGGTCACCTAGGTCTCTGTAAGCAGCCTATGTTCACAGACAAAATTCATCTGTGACAGATTCCTCGGTTTTCTGAGCAACACATGACTGACTATATAGTTAACTTAATATATTTAATACCTCTGCTAGACTAGGAATGTTTACTCTGCATAGACAGAAGTTTATATCCTGCCCAGTTCCACAGCCATTTAGTCCCAAATAAACACACATTAATCATAAGATGTTGGCCAATGGCTCAGGCTTCTTATTGGCTAGCTCTTTCTTAATTATTAACCCATTTATATTAATGTATGTATCTCCACATGGTCTTAGATTATTGGACAATGTCCTGGCATCCTACATTCCCGGTAGATACATGGCATCTCTCTAGTGACTCACTCTCTGATTTCCTCTTCCCACCTTCTCCTAGTCTGGTAGCCATGCCTATTCTTCCTGCCTGGCCACATCCTGCCAATCCATTGGCTGAAACAGCTTTATTCATCAACCAATAAGAGATTCATATATTCACAGCATACAGAAGGACAACCTCATTAACTCTGGCCTATATTTCCAGTTTGAAGAACATCTTCGAATGGATGTTTTCTTACTCTATTTGTGTGGAGTTTCTTTGAACAGTTAAAAGCCACCTCCTTAAAAAATTTTGTTCTCAATACCAAGTTGTAAAAATTTGAACCCAGCCTGTCGCTTCCCAGCTTTGGGACTTCAGATAATACTGCGCATTCTCAGTTAGCCCCTTTCCCTTTTCTCTCTCTATTTGACTCTGTTGTCTTCATCTCAGTCACTGTCTGACTGTTTTCTATCTCCCATCTTTTCCATTCCTGTCTTGTCAGAGTCTCACTATACAGCCCAGGCAGGCCCTGATTTCATAACCCTGTCTTAATACCACTTGCCCCCACCAAGTTCTGGGATTCCAGGTATGAGATAACAGGCTGGGCTCTCCATGTCTAAAACAAGGAAATAAATAGTCTTTCCTTTCCAGCTTTATTTAGAGAATCAACTGATAAAAATTCATGGAGGGCTATTAGCAGGGTACTTAATAACAGCCTGATGAATGCTCACTGCTAGTTGGTGTTGGGTCTGCCCAGGCTTCCCAGTTTTGAGGGTCTCCAAACACAAGTCAAATATAAAAATATAATCTCATCAATATAGATGAAACTCCCTGATACACATCACACCATTAAAATATATATATATGTATAAATATATGTACATATATCTATATCTCCTCTCTATTTATAGGTACCAAGAAGTAGAACTGTTTTCCACAATGTCTGAACATAGGAGAGATTAGCACACCCAGTGGGATTGTGTTGGTTCAGAGAATTAGAAAGGATTTCTATGATTATTATTTCCTACTCCTTGTTCATCCCATGAATGTTGACAGGCAGGGATACTGGACTGTCCCTCTCCCTTGCATTTGACTTTCCCTTCTGAGTCGACTGGATGATAGAAGTGTCACTAGAAGGTGAGGTGAAGGGGCTTTACCAGCAGCTGCCATTGTCATCATCAAACAAGAGATTGCCCCATCTCTAGGACTGTGCAATGAGTTGGGGACAGGGTCCCTCTGGGCATCTTTGATAGGAAGAATGAGTTGAGAGTGGAGCCCTCAGTGAGGCTGCTCCTGTGTCATTCTCTCCTAGCTGACATGTGGGACTTAAGAATAGCTACATCAGATGCATGTTGAATTTTACATCAAGTTCCCCTAAATATAGAGAAACTATGTAATGAAGGCAGAATGCTTGCATTTAGATTCTCGAACTGCCACTTCCTTTCAGGGTGAGTCTAGGTGAGACATTAACCCTTATCTGCTGGTGGCAGTGACAGTCTTATCCTCAGGATATATGGCCACAGGATGGACACAGGTTGACCTGAGGCATGCCCCTGCACGACACTGGGCCTCATTATAGATGTGGTAAATGCTTTCTGGGTGGAATGAGCTTTGTGTTTAAGGACAATTAAAATTTACCTCTCAGTGTGCTTCCCTGAGTACTGGCCACTTACCCAGCTCTTAGGTCTCATCCAGCACATGACTTTCTTTTCTCCCCCAACTAGGATTCCAATCAAGACAAGAAATGACACTTTCATCAGGCAGTTAGTTTGGGTGCATTAAAAAAAATACTAACACTCTGAATGGAGTGACTATATAGTCAGCTTATCATTTTTGTCTGGGTTTTGCTGGCTCACTTGTCTTGGAAGGGCCAGCTGGGAATGCTGGCTTGTCACTTCCCTACAGTCTCTCTTCCTCCCACAGGGTGGTCTATGCCTGCTGAAATGCTGGTTGCAACCTCTAATAATGCCAATGTTTGTCATGTTCTTAGGTGTGAGTATTCTGCCAGTCCTTGACCCAGTCACATTTGTTTATATTGTTCCATTATCCCAGGATAGTCATACTGCCAAGCCCAGAGCCAGTGTGGGAGGGGCTACCTGAAGGCACAGGGCGCAGAGATATGTGAGCAAAACAGAGATGGCAGCTGCAGCTGTCTACCACAGATATGCCCCAGTCCATTTTCCATTGCTATAGCAAAATGACTGAAGCCATGTACTTGTTCTCATTTGCTTTCTGCTGCTGTGATAAACACCTTGATCAAAAGGCCACAGTTCATCATTGATGGAAGTCAGGGCAGGAGCTCAAGCAGAAACTGAAGCAGAGACCATGAAGGAATGCTGCTTACTCTCTCACTCCCTTTCCCTTACTCACTGGTTTATGATTAGCCAGCTTTCTTACACAGCCCAGGACTACCTGCCCAGGGGTGCCTCTGCCCATATTGACCAGACACTCCCTGATCTGTCACATTTATCAAGACAATTCCCCAGAGAAACGGTGACAGAGTAATCCGATATGGGTAATTCCTCAGTTGAGGCTTCCTCTTTCTGGCTGACTCAGGGTTGTGTCAAGTTGACAATAAAAACTAAGGACAGTGCTATACAAAAAACGAAGTGTTCACAGTTTTGGGGGTACCAACGTGCTGATTGTCTTAGGGTTTCTATTATGACATAACACCATGACCAAAAGCAAGTTGGGGAGGAAAGGGTTTATTGTACTTATATGTTCACAGCACTGCTAATAAAGGAGGTCAGGACAGGAACTCAAACATGGCAGGAACCTGGTGGCAGGAGCTGGTACAGAAGCCACGGAGGGATCTGGCTTGCTCAGTCTGCTTTCTTATAGGATCCAGGACTATCAGCCCAAGGATGGCACCTCCCATAATGGGCTGGGCTATCCCCCATCAGTCACTAATTACGAAAGTGCCCTACAGCCAGATCCCAGGAAGGCATTTTCTCAGTTGAGGTTCCCTCCTTTCAGAGAACTCTAACTTGTGTCAAGTTGCCATGAAACTAACCAGCACACTGTCCTGGCAATAGAAAGGGAGGGAAGTGGACATGTTAGAAAGGGACCAAGCCTTTTTTGATATCATCCTCTCTCAGGATAGCTGGCTGTTAGCTCAGTATTGCTGCTTTCACAGACTGGAGTCCCCATGCATAACCGTTGTCCTCTAGACTGGAGTCCCCATGCATAACCATTGTCCTCCAGGTTACACATCATGAAGGTGTCATCTCAATACCATCCAGTGGACATTAATATTCCAACACATGATGTTGGGATGGGGAGCCCACTCAGACTACACCCAAAGCACAGTACAGCTCAGCATAGCTGTCATGCTCCTTTACCCAGTGGTTAGTCACAAGCTTTGCAAGCTCAGTAGTGTCAGAAGTCACTGACCTCTGCTTTGTTCCAGAAGGGCAGGCTTCCATCAGCACTCCACTTGGAGACTTTCAAGTAATTGCCCTTCAAGATTGGTCAACTCAACAGTTCACAGAACAAAACATTAATTAAAACCGCTGTAGTCAAGGGTAAGGAACAGAGAGGAATCTGACATTTGTCTAAGATTGCTGATTGGTTGTGACTGGGCCTAGGCACCACCACCCCCACCACCTCCCAGATGAATATTCTTCTTTTAGTCTTCATACTCCAAACTGTATCCAAGATGGATATAATTATCTCAGGTTCTGCAAAAGAGTAAATGAGTTCAGAGAGGTTAAGAAAACTGCCTGAGGTAACACATGCAAAACAGCAGGGAAGGGATTTGAACTTGGGTCGTCTGGTACTGTGGCATTTTTAATCTGCAATGCTGCAGGGTCCACAGAAAGCAGTGATTGTCACATCAAACCTGTCTGGGTGTGTGGCTTCAGTGGGTGACAATGCATTTAGCATGACTGATTGACCAGGTAGAAGGTAGGGCCAGCCACGGGTTGAATGCATATTCATTTGGGGGGTTGGGGAAATCAGCTGTTGACTATAGATAATAAAACAGGAAATATTTCAACAGTAAGAAATGCTAGTTTTTTTCAGGGAATGGTTTGATGACTTAATGGCGAGCACCAGAGGCTAATTTGAAGGCAGCAGATAACTCCATCTGTACTGAAAATAGTAGGCTGAGTTATTAAAATGAATGGCAGATAAGACCAGAGACAGCATTATTTAAATTGGATGGAATGAAGGATGCTCCAAGTTAGGTAATGACTTTTATTACTCCTTAGGGTGAGTGATGTGGTTCTTAACCCAGATTGGAAGAGTTAACACCTGGGCCTTGTACTGGGCATAGAGTGTGGACACAGAAAGAAGTTCTCAGCTAGTCTCATGTGTCTAGAAAATGTGTGTGTGTGTGTGTGTTTGTGTGTGTGTATGTATGTATGTATGTGTGTGTGTTGTGCACACGAGCATGTGTGAAGGCCAGATAATAATCTCAGGAGTTGAACTTTGCTTTCTACCTTGGTTGAGACAGGGTCTCTTTTGTGCTCTGCCCCATGGCATATATCAGGCTATCTGTCCTTAGGCTTCTGGGGATTCTCCTATCTCTGCTTCTCATCTCCCCATAGGAGGCTCTGGGGTCACAGATGCTTGAGCTATGAGTCTTTTTGGAGAGTTCTAGGGGTTTGAACTCAAGGATTTATGCTCGTGTAGCAAGTACTTTCTCCCACTGAGATATCTCCTCAGCCCCTCTAGATAGTCTAAAAGCCATTAAGGAGGTGATATTGTCTGGCTTTGATAAGAAGCAGGTATGAGGGGACTTGGTCACAATCAGACACCTATTTGGGACATGTAAGAGGAAACATGAGTACTCATCTCTGAAGTTGGCAGGAAGGTTGCATCTACAGTGAGAGGCTTGGAGTCATCAGATGTATGTGAAAGCTGTGGGTATCATGAGAGGACTTAGGCAGAAAGGTCAGTAGGAGGGAGGCACTAAGAACACTCTAGGGGATAGTGGGGTGAACAGCGTTTCCAGGTTTACCAGGTCAGCTTCTGGCCACAGAGAGAAGGCTTCCAATTTGTTGTCATCTCAGTGTGCTCCTGGTAGTGAGCCCTGCATGGCCTCTGTGGCCCACCTGAGCCCCTGAGACAGTGAAGGAAAAACAAATATATTAGTTCGCAGAACATGTGAACTAATTTCTTCTGTGTCTCATTAGGGAGCTAAACAAGAATAAATCTGCCATCTCCAGGGCTTTCTGGGAGCTTGCCTGGCTCATCTGCTACATCTGAAAGTGGTGGGAACACATCTTTTATGGTTTGAGCGTCCTGAGGTTGAAGTAGATATTAGCTCGCAGGAGGCGTGTGGATCTTGGAGTGGAACATTCATGCATTCATCCTGTTTTAGTTCTACTCAGAAGGTGATGGCAGTTTCCTCTTCTACACAGTGGTCTCTACAAAAGTAGGATCCCTCCCTACTTTCTTGTTTTCACATTTGCACTGCAAGGTGGAGAAAAGGCAGGAAGTGAATGGTTATCTGTAGCGTGTCTATGGTTAATACTTGTTTCAAATCTGATTCATTAGTGTAATCCCAGAACTTAGAAGGCAGAGGTTTACCCTTCAATGCCCACTGCTAGTCACCTGCTAGCAACATTAGGCCCTGTGTTACTAATGTTCCACAATCTCCCTAAACAACACCATCACCTGGCAACCATGTTTAAGCACACGAGCTCTTGGAGGGACATCTCACATTCAAACTATAGCATCATTCACAAGAGCCTAGTTCTTCATTCACAAGAGCCTAGTTCCCTGATTTAACTACCTCCCAAAGGTGGTTCTGAGAGATGCCATCACATTAAGGTTAAGAGTTCACATAAGAATTTGCAAAGGACACATACACACATACACCACCACCACCACCACCAGCACCCCACCCTATGTGTCTCAGCACTGGGTACACAGCAGATGTTTAGTTCCCATTTAATGATCAAAATAATAAGTAAAGATCTTGAGGTAGAGAGAGAGATATTATGGTAATCTGTGTGCTGAGCCAGGGGCAGTGTGGTACTGTAATAGAATTCTCAACCGAAACACTGTACTCATAACTACTGGATTTTTACTGCCCACTGCCACAGTGTAGTCATAACCACTGGATTTGAACTACCCTCTGGCACACTGTAGTTATAAGCATTGGATCTGTACTGCCCTCTGTCACACTGTGGTCATGATCACTGGATCTGTACTGCCCTCTGTCACACTGTGGTCGTGATCACTGGATCTGTACTGTCTGTTCTTAGGGTATCTTCAGGGTCGAAGCAGATACACTGGCCTTTTTCATTCCCGTTGTCCCATAAGGTTTTGGTGGAATTTTCCAGAAACTACAGAATATGGGACATTTCAAATCAATTGAATGTACGGGTAATTGTGAGAATCCAGATGTTTTTGCAGTCAAACTCTTGAGAGATTTTGCAAAAACGTAAAACTATTTCTTCCTTGCTGAGCTGTGTTTGGATAATGTTGGATAATCTAAGTGTCTTGTTCCATGTTGAATAAATTAGTACCTCTTTTAAATTTCTCAATTTTTATATCTCTGGGAATATTCATCTTGCAATCGAAGTGTTTGGAAAGGTGGCTTGAGACCATAAGGGGCAAACATAGCCTGTCTATGTAGTGAATTCCCTTGTATAGTATGTGACAGGTATGCGAACACTCACTCTCCAACGGTGGTAGTGGATCAAATACTACCACCACCAGCAATGGGACAGTTACCACAGTAGGGACACTGCTATTACTTAGCCCATATTTTGACACATCCCAAGTCTAAGAGGGACTAAATAGAAAAGCCACAGAGAACGAGCCAGCTATTGAAAGTGGGACAGCCTGTGCCTTTTACTGGGTGCCATGCAGGTTTTCATCATTTCACTTGCTACTTGGGACTGTGGGAACAGAAACATAGCAAAAAGAGAAGCCACATTCGCTGACCACAGAAGTTTGACTATGCTTGATTATGTCTTGGATTTTAAAAAGGAATTTGTTATCATGTACTCAGACAATGTGTGTTTATGTTCCCTCAACAACCCATGTACCACGACATTGAAGAAGTTGTTCTTGGGGAGAGGTTGATAGAATTCTGAGATACTTTGACAGGGTTGAAGAATCATGATGCATTGTAGCAAATGTGGGCTGAACAGGAAATATGTGATCTTCTTCAGAAACACACAACAGATGATGTTGACATCTGCCAGAATTCAGGCGCTACCTGTAGTGGTGAGATCGTGTACAATCCAGATGGTTTTGAACCCAAGCCACAGAGGATGGATGTGGCTCGTGCAGAAGCCCAGTGCTGCTCTTTGAAAAGGGCTGACCCTCCTTTGAAATAAACAAGTTGTCTGAAAAGTAAACTGTGGCTTAAGCTGTGGAGGAAGTCAAATGGCAACTGCATGTTTGTGGTGAACCCCACTCTAAAACAAACAGCATCCTTGGGTCTAATCCCAGCTCTTGCTGCTCTAGTTCCTAGCAACTGAATTGTAGTTTTTATGTGTACCTTGCATGTGACTTCAGGACACCTTTTTATTTTACACCTACTCTAAGCTTGAGGAGAATAAGCCAGTTGGAACCAGTGCGTTGGAACATGTTGATTTACTAGGTTTCCTCTAATAACCTTGTTGTAATGAGGAGAATGAAGAGAAGTCCAGATAGTCTGGCCCACTTCCCTGGTGGAGGCAGACAAGCTTGGTGTGAGCTCAGACCATTTTTCATGCCTTATAACTGGGATTGGTTGGGGAAGGACAATCTCCATATGGGGCTATGAGTCCTCTGTGGGCTACCCAGCCTCTGGAAGTCCATGACACTCCAGGAAAAATCCCTTTGTACCATTTGTTGTCTGTTTCTGGGTATTCCAGAAGGATGAGCAGAAGAGCTGGTCCTGAGCTGTGAATCTCAAACTGGGGTTCCAAGTGCTATTTCTCTGTGGAAAACTTTGTTTTGTGTGCGCAGGATTTTGGCTGGTGGAAGAATTTGTTGGATATATATATATAGTTATATATATATAATAATAAGCTGCCATGGGGATCATTTAAGAAGTTAGGCCAGTGGTCAAAAGTTGTTGATGAAGCTGGAGAGATGATTTGCTATGATGGGATAAAAGAAAACATTAGTCCCCAACATAATAATTGCTGGAATGATTGAAGAAATTTGTCCTAACTCAGGGGCTATCATGTCCCTGACTGCCTTTGGTAATAGATTGTTAATATGGAAGTGTAAGCAAAGTAAACCCCTCCTCTCCAAGTTCCTTTTCATTGTGTTTTTTTTTATCACAGCAATAGAAATCCTAAATGAGAAAGGAATGGACTATGCTCTATGAACTAATGATGCTGGGTCCCTGGGAAATAAAGCAAATGGGTTTGACAGCCATGGGTAGATGTACAAGTGGCTCATCTTAACAACCCAGTGACCTCTGAGGAATTTCAATCTCCTGGACTCACAACTTTAAGTTCTCTTTGGGATGAGGGATTCTATCAAAGGATATTTGAAAAGGACAACACTCAGAGTAAAGCCATGGCTACCTCTTGGCTATTTGGAGCTCCTAGAACCACCAGTTTAGTAGACAAAGGGGTCATATTCCTTGTAATGATAATTGGCACTGATTATCACACAAAGTTAGGGCTGCTCTTGCACAATGGGGTAAAGGAAGATATCTGGGTCTATTTTGCTATAGTTATAAAACATTTGAGTATGGATAATTTATAAAGTATGGAAATTTATTCCCAAAATTTTGAAGTCTGGACAATCAAAGTATTGGTATTTCATGTCTAGTTAGATCCCTCTTGACTGTGTCTTCAATATGGCAAAAAAAGCAGAAGAGAGAAAACTCACTCTTATGAGCCCTTTATGATAAAATTCTAATCCATTCATCAGTGTCCATGACTTAATCACTTCTTGTAGGGTCTGACTTCTTAATATCCTCACAATAAATATTAAACTTCAACATGATTTTTGGCCATTTAAATTGTCATTTGAACCACAGCACCGGAGTATGTCTGGAGACCAGGGGATCCATCAGGAGCTTGTTGATACTTTCAAACTATTGACTACAAAAGCCCAACAATGGTGACAATCACAGCACAACAAGGACTCAGAGCCAACCTTGGGAAGAATATCTGGGTTACTATCCACAATAGAAACTAAAATAAAGACTACAGAAATCCTAACCATGGTTGCTACATGAAACCACAGTTTCAGCAATAAACCTGTAAAGCTACAGTGGTTTTCATTGGTACCTGATAGTTTTCTGGCTATTGTCACTAAAATGGTTGGTCCTAATGCAGGCACTTTTTATCATTTTAGGTTGTAACCAGGTACTACCTTGATAGCAAAATGGATTTGAGATGCTACCACATTTATATCCTTTGCCATTTTTCTGTCCACCAAAGGCTGTTCATGCTGGGCCTGATGATTTCTCTAGGGCCTGGAGAACATGCTCAACTTACTTTCTGGGCAAGCTAGAAGTGATGGAGGCATAACAGTCTAGAAAGTAGCTCTGAACCCATGATAGATGGAGAAATGATGAAACAACACTGTCTAATTTTGCCCCTCACTGTCTCTCAAGGGACCATCACCTTTAGCCATCCTTAGTGGTACTGCCTTGATCATCAATGTCTGCCTTTGCCTGGTGCAGAATGAGTAAGCATCTATTCATCCAAGATTTAGCACCAACAACAGACCAAAGACAATTCACCCAAGTCTGGCTTAGTGAACTGGTAGGTTTATTATATAGCAACATGGGCGACTCAAGGGCAGCTGCCACACCAAAACTACAACCCCATTATGAGTGATCACAAACTTGCAGGCAATTGAGCTGCTCAGTCTCTTCTCTATTGCAGCTGTGCTTAAATCACATGGAGGAGGGGTTTTGTAACTCTTGTAAGTTTCAGAAGCTTCATAAAGCTTGTAAGTTTTATTTACTTCACAATTGCTGTCTGGGTGTGGTCACAGGTGCGTACCTGGGTCCAGGACAGGCTCGCTCCCTCTTCCTCCCAATTGGGTCACCGAGGGCAGTTGGTGTGGATCCTCAGTGCAGGGGATTCTCGGCGGTCATATGCATAGTGTGTAAGTGATTTCTCCCCAAATAACCCTCACTTTACTTAGTAATTCTAGTAATATTGTCCATGCTACATCGGGCACTCCCACCAGCTGCATGCAAGTGACTGGCTTGCTTCAAACTCCTACCAATACCTGATAATTAGACCTCTTTCTTTTGTTTTCTCCATTCTAGTGGGTGCACAGTGATGTCACACTGTAGCTTTAATTTGCATTGCTCCCATGATAGGGATGAGAGACATATATTTACTGACATATGGCAGTCTTGTTTTGTGAAATGTCAGTTCCAGGTTTGTTTGTCAGTTTTTCTGTCAGCTAATTTGCAGTTTACTTATCAATTAGTAAGAATCCCTAATGGAATTCAGAAAGGAGTCACTTGTCAGCTGTATCTATGAACACACCTTCTTCCTTTCTGCCAGTTGTCTTTCCGCTTTCTAAATAGTGAATTTCAATGAACAGGATTTCTTAATTTTAACAGTCTAATGTATATTTTTCCTGCTTTAAGTTCAGTGTTTTTGCATCCTGTTTAAGAGCCTAGTCCAAATGTGGGGCAGGGAGGATAGCTCAATTTATAAAGCACTTGCCTTGCAACTAGGGGTACCTGAGCTCAACCCCAGCATCCGCTTGAAAAGTCTGACATAGTGGCATGTGACTATAATCCCAACACTGGAAAGGTGTAGACAGGCAGATTCCTGGGGCCACTGGCCAGCTGGCCTAGTCTAACCTAATCAGTGAGCCTCAGGCCCCAGTGCTCTTCGAACCTCAAAGGAGCTAGCTCCTGAGTAGTGATACCAAGGTTGACCTCTGACCTCTACATGCATGTGTATACCTGCATATAAGTATACCTTCTAACCAGAACATACAAACAAACACACAAATAAAAAGAAGAAAAACACCGATGGGATAAGGATATTCTCATGTAATGAAAAACAAGAGTCTCTCTGGACCTTCTCAGTTTGTTCATCCTTGTATCTCTGCTGTTCTTATACTGGCAATGCACAGCACACGTTTGCCATAAATTTGTAACAAGTCTTGACATTTAGAGGTGGAAGTTTTCCACCTTTGTCCATTTCTACAAAACAACAGTTATGGTTAAGTATGATATATCCTTCCCAGGCCCACACACTGAAGCCTGGATCCCCAAGAGGTGGTGCTATTTGGGGAGGCCGTGAAATCTTAGCAACGAGGCCTCTCTGGAGGAAGCAAGTCACTGGGGGCATGTCCCTGAGGTAATGCACACAAATGTGCTTCGACATGCCCTCTTCACTGTGATGTTACTCCTCACCACGGGCCTAGAAGCTACAAAGCCACCAGCAAGAGTGGACTCAAATGTCAGACACCATGAGACAAAGTAAATCCTTCCTCCTTTAAGTCATTTACATCAGGCATTTTGTTACAGTAACAAAAGTCTGACCTATACAATTAGCTTTGTTTTCTTAGACTTCAGACTTCTGTGAGGATTTCCTAATTTTGTTATCCATTTCTAAAATAAAAGTAAGCTGATTCTCCTGAATTTGCAGTAAGCTTGTAAAATAGATATGTTTATAAGATTTGGCTTTCACAGTTGATGAATATGGTATTTCTTATCTATCTTGATTCATTTAATTTTCCTTTGTTTCAGTGGCTCTCAACCTGTGCATCATGACCCCTTTGGGGCTCAAATGACGGTTTATAGGGGGTCACATATCAGATATCCTGCATATCAGCTATATACATTATAATTCATACCAGTAGCAAAGTTACAGTTCTGAAGTAGCAGTTCCAACAACTTTATGGTTGGGGATCACCTCATCATGAGGGCCTGTATTAATAGGTTGCAACATTAGGAAGATTGAGAGCCACTGGTTTACTTTCTTTCAGTGATATATTTCAGTTTTCAGCAGAACATCCCGAGTATCACGAGGCTATTGGAGTTAGTTGTTTCAAAGGCAGTAAAAGGATCAGCTAAGAAGGGGGCACAGTCCCTTGAGTGATGTTGAGCTAATTTTTATTAACCTGTAACGAACTAGTATATTGAAGTTAAACAATAGAATGACTCCAGGGGGAACACCAGTGTTTTACCCTCAAAGAGAAAATTATGTTCCCTCAAAGACAAAGTGAGGTCTGAATCTCATTTACCTCTAGAAGAAATTGAGATGGAATACTAGAGGAGAGTGGGATCTCCGTCACCATTTCTAGTACTCAATTATGAAAAGACAGAGATCCTGCCATAGAAAGAATGCCAGGTGACAGTGAGACTAGAGATTGGGGTCATGTTACTATAGGCCAAGGAGCACAAGGCCTTCCTGGCCACCATCAGGGATTAGGAGAGAGTCGTGAAATGGTTCCTATTTCAAAGCCATCAGAGGTTGTATGGGCTAGCCCTTCATCCTCAGACTTCCAGACTCCAAGCTTCAAGTGAATTAATTTCAACTGTAATAAGGTATGGTGCTGGCTTATACAGTCACAAAGTAAAGACAAGTTGCATGCCTGTTTACCTGGCACTCAGCTTTTGGGTTTTACCCCATCTTTTCTTTCTCTTCTACTCTACGCTGCTCCCCATGCCACCCAGTCAGAGCATGTGGCCTCATGGCTCAGGCAAATGACCTCAAATGGAGAAAAGTCTGGGCTTCTTTGTTTCTAATTTGCTTGCAGAGTTTTAAAGTATGTAAGTGTTCATCTCCAAGGCTTTTTGCATTTCCTGAATATACAAACACATTTTTTTTTTTGGTAAGGAAAAATGTGCAGAAGTCTTTTTTGGCTCATTCTTTATCTGGCCACTTTTCTACCTTTCACTGCCAACGCTTTTCATGTGATGAGGGGATGTGAGGGTTTCCCTCTTGCTCACTCCAGGCTCTTCACACATCTTAAAGATATTCTCACTCTCCTCCCTCCCTCCATCCCCCCTCTGTCTGTCTGTCTGTCTGTCTGTCTCTCCTGCCCCCACTCTGTCCTCCTTTCTCATAGAAAATGGGGTGAAATGAGGATGGATTGAATAATGCGTTAGGATTCACTTACAAAAATAAATAAATAAATAAAAGCAACCATCCCAACTAGCTGAAGCAGAAAGGGATTTGATACAAGATATAGGTGTCTGACCAAAAACAAAAAAACAAAACAAAAACAAAAACAAAACAAAAACAAAAATAAGCAAACAAAACAACCCACCAGGCAGGACTTGAGCAGCCCCAGGGAAGCCCTGGGAGTCATAGTGCCTCTGCAGAGTGTGGGTAGGTGGCTGCTTCTGCCCCAGACATTGGAGGCAGGAAGCCTGCTTATAGAGTCATCCTGTCTGTGTCATGGTTTGTGCCAGCAACATGGAAGCTGGCCACCCTCCCATCTCTCTTCATAATAATTCTCTATTTATATCCGCATGAATTGCTTGAACCTAAATCATACCCAAGACCTCAGATGCAGGAAAGCCTCATAAATAAGGTTGCTTTTGGCATTTGAGCCTCAGCAACACAGAAAGGCACATGAAGAGACTGGAATGAATGTAGTGAACTAGACTGCAGTGTCTGCTAGAAACAGGAGGCGGGTTCTTTGTTGCCATAGTCTTTTTCAGGAGGGTGGATTCAGAAAGCTATCCCTACATTATACCTTTCCCACCATTCCTGTACTGTACCATTCTGCTTGCCGCTCTCCCTGCTGTCTGGCAGTTCTCTGTGATACTCTTCTCTGTGATGGTTATGCTAGTACTAGAGACTTGAACGTGCCAGGATATCAGAGCAGCCATTCCCCTGTCCATGGGTAGGACTACCAGACTTCATAGCTGGTGTGTCTTGCTGAGGCAAGAGGCAATTCTCTAACCCTGCAAGCGCCATGTTCTTCTGCCATGCTTTTGTTCTTGTAGCCCTGTTCCTGGGATGGGCTGCAGCTCTCTCTAACAATAACACCACATGGCACTCTGCCTCTAAATTACCTCCGATCTGTTCTCCATCCTTCTCTCCCATGATGCAGCTGACTGTCGAGTAGTTTTGAAATAGGATCAACAACACATGCCGCTAATTGGCACTAGCACACGATCACACATATGTAATGTGTGTGGTCTAGCCACCCTGTTCCACTGTGGCTCAAACCTTGCAAGACAGCCCTGGAATAGCCTCTGGCCACCAATGGCAGAAAGATGCACTCTGGCATTGCCCCACCTAGTTATACAGGAAAGAGGATGAGGCTGTGATGGTTCCCAAACCTGGCAGCCATCTTGTACCTTCTAGTCAAGTGTGACAATGACAGGTGAGCCAAGCTGACCTACATTTTGTCGCTCTGGTGTGAGGTAAGGATCTGGGGGTTGTATGAACCTCTGCGACAGTTGGCTCTAGGCTAAGGTAAAGAAGAAACTGATCCGTGGCCCTCCTGAACTCCTGATGCTCAAACTCATTGTAGCAGTAGATCAGATCACATTGAATCTTAGGAGAAGGAACAATGGACCCAGGGCTTAAGCATCAGACAGTAGTGTGTGAAGAATTGAAACATTCTGGTTTCATTTCCTGCGTCCTCAACCTGAATGTGTTTTTATGCTATGTATCTTTCAGCAGCCTGGCAGGGGACAGGTGGGATATGAATAAGTTAATTAAAGGAACCTGTTTTATTTTTAAGAAGGTAAGAAAATCATGTCAAAGTGTGTGTGTGTGTGTGTGTGTGTGTGTGTGTGTGTACAATGGGGTTTTTTAGAGGAAAGAAAAGTCTAATTCAACTCTCAAGTACAAAGACAAAAAGCACGGTGGGGCTGTTGATGAAAAATTATCGAGAGGAAACAGCAAACCTAGGTTATGATTTTTTAAATAGACTTACCCTCATCAGAGAAGCTTCTTACAGTGTTAAAACAGAGACTCACAACAGGACAGTGTGCAGAGACTGAGACATTGGAGCACTCAGTCCTAAATAGGATGACTTCCTCAAAGCCTTCCCTCAGGGCTCAGAGATCTATGTGGAAGAGGTGGAAAGATTTTGAGAGTCAGAGATGGTAGATAACACCAAGGAGACAGAATCTTCTGAACAAAATAGGACTGGTACACATATGAACTCACAGAGACTTTGCCAGCATGCACAAGACCTGTAGAGGTTCAAACCAGAGGAAAACCCCAGCACTAAGAAGGAGAAGTAGATATAAAATCCAACCCCTAACCAAGAAGCTATTAGCAATTGATGCCTGCTTGGGAGGGGAAAATCAGTTTTCTCCAATGGAGTGTCCCTGGGTATATCAACCACGCTCCAGGGCAGGCACCATGCCCAGGAACAGTTGGCCAACACAAATCAGTTGGTTTTATTTTTGGCTTTTGTGTTGGTAATTTTGTGGGAGGGAGAGGAGGAGGATCTAAGAAGAGTTGTGGGAAGGAAAAGAAGGATCAAAATATTTTGTATGAAAAAATTTTAATAATAAAGAAAAACTGATATTAAAATAGGAAACAATATATCCATTACTGGACACACTGATTAAGTCCTTACCTTGGCTGTATAGTCCTGTAGCTTAGCTGTTGTTGACTGTACTTCAGTAAACAGAGAGTGAGCATCTCTTTGTTATCCTCACTTAGATTCCTCTGGGCAAATAGACAGCAGTGATAGAGCTGGATTGCATGATAAATCTATTTTTAGTTTTTTTGCAGAATCTCTGTTCAGATTTGGTAATGGCTGCACCACATTGCTATTAGCTGCGTGCAAGGGTCCCTGTTTTTTGAGGGATTCTTGCTAGGCCAAGTCAGCAGGCTCTTGCTTATCGATAGCAGTCCAGGGTTATAAGATAGTATGGGTGGAAAAAAGAAGAATTTGGCCAAAATCAACAGTAAGGGGTGTGGGGGGGGGATGTGCTGGGCTGAAGAGATGGCTTGGCAGGTAAGAGTGCTTGCTGCTTTTGCAGAGGAGTGAGGTTTGTTGCCTGGCACCCACATGGGAACTTACAACAGACTATAGCTCCAGTTCTCAGGGATCTGGTATATGTAAGTAGGCATAACACTCATAAAATAAAATGCAAATAATAAATACATTAAAATTTTAAAAAGAGGCCAGGTGCTGGTGGCATACCACTTTAATCCTGGCACTAGGGAGGCAGAGGCAGGAGGATCTCTCTGAGTTTGAGGCCAGCCTGGTCTGTAGAGAGAGTTCTAGGATAGCCAGGCCTGTTAACAAAGAGAAATTCTGCCTCAAAAACAAATAAACAAAACAACAACAAAAATAAAAAGAGAAATTGATAAACTGTTATAGCAGGATTTTTGTTGAAAGTGGGTAGAAAATGCTTAGGACAGAGCCCAAATTTAGGGACCTTAAAGGAGTCAGATCCAGGAGAGCATCTTTTTAGGTCTCTGTCCTGTTCAGTGGAAACATTATTCTTCCTTTAAAAACTTGAAGTTTACCTTTTTACTGGGTCACTTTATCCTCATTAAGGGTCTCAGGACTCAGATGGGTGCTGGCCCTGGATATTTGAGGAGGGAAATGCCATACTCCACTTGAATGCCATCAAGAGCACTGGCTTGGGAGTGAAACTCCAATCCATCCAGTTATTATCACAAGGACTTCAAAGGTACATGCTTGTGATTCTGTAGACACGAGGACAAAGCAATCTTACACACATGTGGTGGTTATCTTTGTTTAAAAAGGTCTCACGCCTGTTACATAGTAATGTTTCTATTCAAGGGAGGCTACTACAGTTGTGTTCCATAGAGGAGAAGTGAGTTGGGACTTTTCCTAAAAGAATTGGCAAGTGGGGGAGTGAAGCAGTGCCAATGGCTGATACTGTTAACTTCTGTTTGAGGGACAAATGGGCACTCACCACCCACAGTTAGCTCCCTTGCATGTCAATAAAGTGCAGAAAGCAGCTGTGGAGACAAAAATAGAAAAGTTTAATGTCCAGAGTAGGGATGAATTTATCTTCCTATCCCTGAGCACAAGAAATGCCCTTATTTTTATGAATCATAGTAGATCACAAAATGAATGGCTGTCATTGGGAGACAATAAGAAAAATCTCAGACCATACATGAGTATGGAGTCCATTGGGAAGGACTCTTCCTGTAGAACACACTGACCATGGTTTGTATGGACTACTGTGTTTCTGCCGTGTGCCCTTTAACAAACAGCCCCTTGTGTTTATTTGGCAAGGACATTTTCCTAGTCATACAAACTCAATGAAATTGTAGTATGAATAATAAAAACCCAGAGATGGATATTGGGGGTTCAAGCTGAAGATCAGAGAAGCAAAGTGGCCAGCCACTAGAGAGTTGTCACTTCTACCAATGCTCATACTGAAGGGTCGATCCACCAAACCTCAGATTGTATCTCCAGACTGCACTGCTCCTCACCAAATCTCAGACTGCTCCTGAGACTGCGCTGAGCTCCTTATATTCTCTCTAGTGCTAAGATTAAAGGTGTGAGTTCTGTTTCTCTTTTAGACTGTTTCACTCATATAGCCCAGGGTGGCTTTGAACTCACAGAGATCCATCTGCCTCTGACTCCTGAGTCTTGGGATTAAAGGTGTGTGTCACCACTGCCCAGCTTCTATGGCTATGGCTTGTTTTACATTCTGATTTCCAAGCAAGCTTTATTAGATCATAAACAATATGGAATTATCAGTTATGTCTCCTAAACCAATAGATGGGCAATCAGACTTCTCCAAGCCAGTCTCACTCAGGCTGGGGGAAGTTTTCACTGGAGCTGAGCCATCAGCATCTGGACAGAAAAATGATGGGCCCTGGTGCATCCCACCACCAGAGTGGACATTGCTGATTTTCTAGATCCTCTGAAGTACTCTGATTTCTTACTTTCTAAGGCCCAGTTTTCAGTACTCTCCTTGATTTTGTGCAATGCTCCTTCTCCTTTGTTGGTGGCCAGTTTTCTTTTTCTTGTGTACAAGTGAGGCATCTGGCATGTGCATTATCATTGTTGTGGTCCTGTCTGCTCAATGCTACTGCTGTCTTGACCTCTAGGTGGCTGTACCCTGACCACAGGCTTGGTCAGAGAGGATCCTTCTTACAGCTCACAATACTGTGGCCTCAGTGTCTATCTTCCCTGCTATTCTGTCATCAGCGAGCCAGGAGAGCGGGAGTGAGGTGGGGCATATGAGTCTTTAGTATTTGTGGAACAATATTTACTTGCTCCACCTCCGTGTGTGTATTCATCTGAGTATTGGCATGTGTGTGCCACACCGTATGTGTCAGAGAACAACTTTGAGTTTCATTCCTGGCTTTTCCCCTTGAGACAAAGTCTTTTTTTTTTCTCCAGACTTTTTTTTTTTTATTTGAATTAGAAACAAGATTGTTTTACATGACAATTCCAGTTCCCTCTCCCTCCTGTCCTCCCCTACCAACCTCTCAACTAAAACCCTACCTATCACATATCCTTTCTTCTATTCTTCCCCTGACTCAACCTTTCTGCTCCCTCATGACCTCTGCATCCTTCCTCTTCTTCCCTTCTCATAAAGAATAATGCAAGTCCATCTCATTATTATGCATATTTGATTTTGTGTTTCATAAGCGATAAAAAATTGTTTATACATCAAAAACTGTTTTAGTGTTTTTATGATGAATTATCAGTGTTTTATTTGTGTCCCTATTTTATATACTTATTTTCCTAGGGTTGTGTAAAAATTTCTTGAGGAGAAAGGGTTCATGAGTGGAAAAGTTTTAAGAAGCCTCATCTTACATTAATGTCACCCAAACACATGGTTATACATGTGTAATGATATTTTAATGGATGTGACAGGAATTTTTCAGCTCCACATTGCCTACTCTAACCCCAGGATGTGATGCTCCCTCACTGATTGAAGAATTGTTATGCAGTACATGGCTGTGAATGGTGGGGGGCAGGTAGGAGGGGGCAAGGGGAAAGGAGGAAGAAAAGAGAGATGGGAGATTTATTATGCTAATTGCTTCAATAAATTACAGAGGTCACAAATCCCACATCTGCTGCTGGCCAGCTGGGGAACCAGAAGTCAGTCAGAGAAGCTTCCATTTGCAATAGGTCATGGTTAGTGTAGAGATTCATAGCTGGTCAAACTGTGGGGTCTAAATAACTCTAATGCCAAGCTGTGGACGGGTCGTCTATGTCAGGAAACTGAGGGAAAGCAGAAAGAATGTAGGAGTGGGCATGTGGCGAGGAGAGCTGTGAAATGCCGACTTCTAAACATGACATGGCATGGCTGTTTGCACACATCAACTCAGCGGTGTGGTTAGCCGCACAACATCAAGCCATCCCAAATTCCAGCATGAACAGGGAAGAGATCCCAGGGTCATACCCTTGGTAGAGGAGTTACTAATAGTGGATGACTGCTGAGGATGGGGACTCACTCTCCTTGTGTGTACAGCCCTCGTAGGTTGCTCATGCCCCTGTGGATGACACACACCCACATATATATGGGCAGCACTAATTGGATTCAAGGGATATTAATAACAAAGACCTAAAAATAAAAAAGAGGACATACAGTTAGGAGGGAGATGGGGTGCGAGCATTAGGAAGAGCTGGAGTGGAGTAGCAGTGGATAGATACGATCAATATATACTGTATAAATGTATTGGACTTTCAAAGAGCAAAAATATTTTTAAAAGGAACAGATTTTACTTGAAATAATTATGACCTTAATATTAACTTTAGGTAACAAGAGATGGCATTGAAAGAAAACATTTCAGAATTAGCTGAAATTGCCATGGCATTTGAATTTCTGTTTATATTAAAAATTTAATTTTTAGAAATGCTAAATGTAGCCGGGTGGTGGTGGTGGCCATGCCTTTAATCCCAGCTTGGTAGGCAGAGGCAGGCAGATTTCTGTGAGTTCGAGACCAGCCTGGTCTATAAGAGCAAGTTCCAGGACAACCTCCAAAGCCACAGAGAAACTGTCTTGAAAAACAAAACAACAAACAAACAAAAAACCTAAATGTAAAAAAACTGCACCAAAGTTGTCTCTAAGTTTAAGAATCTTATACTCTAACGAAACTCATATGCTCTTTACTAAAAGACAAAGGCTAATGTAATCACTAAAATATCAGAATAATGTTCTTTGTTGGACCCCTAGACAAACATGTTGGCAGGAAAACCTACATGGTAGCTTTACTTTATTTCTTTACTGTCAGAAAATGGGAAAACTGCCAAAGGTTGGTGAAACAGGTTGGTCAAAAAAATAAAGAAATTCAAACGTTGGGGGTGTGCAAGAGTGCCATAAAGCAATATCTGCAGAAAAGGAGCTATTGATAGCTGGGGCTCCCATCAACAAATCCATATGCTGCAACAGTAGCATGCATATAGATAACTGAAGTATATTCACGTGGGTAGTTTCAAAATTTGCTAATCATTTTCTTCTCAGCATGCTTATTTTTCATGCACACTAAGTCATCAAAGCATCTTCCTCTCTCTCTCTCTGTGATGTATCAGCAATGTGCTTGTATCCATGAGAAGCCAATAAATACAAAGGAACAACCTATCTAATAATATTTAAGGGGATATGCCTGTGGTTAACTTTATTTAATCATTCCAGGGAGAACTTATGCAAGGAAATATTTTAACCATCTAAATATACCCAACATTACATCTGCTTCATGAAGTACTTAATCAAGTTCAGCACTTAACCAAATCTGTGAGAATTAGGAATAAAAATATTCCTTCTAAAGATGAAAAAGAAGTCCCTGGTGGATATGGTAGAGCCCACAGGACAGTAAAAGACCATAGGATTTCAGAGGGTTTTAAGCAAATGTTTTAGAGCAGACCTAAGTTCTGAAAGGTCACCTTGGTGACCTTCTGGATTGTGGTTAGGAGGCCATCATGATGACCCTGTGAGAGAAGACAGCAGCAGAGAGGAGAGTGGAGCTCCCATAAGATTCTGGAAGCTTTGAACGGTGGAACTCTGAGGGAATTGTGTTGGCACCAAAGGTAGGATATGAGTTTATTTTTGGCACCAGAACCAAGGAGTGTTAATCACCTTTTTATTCTGCAACAAAATACACAAGAAAGGCAGCTTAAAGGAAGAAAAATTAATTTGGGCCTATGTGTGGACAGGTGTCCGTCTGTCCGTCTGCTGGTTCAAATGCTTTGTCTATGCTAATACAGAACATCATATCAGGGAGGAAATGGTTAATCAAAGCTGTTCACCTCACAATGTCCAGGGAGGAGAGAGGGAGGAGAGAGAGGAGAGGAAAGAAAGGAAAAAAGGAAGATGAGTGAGAAATAAGGGGAAGAGGCAAGATTGAGTCTTCACAGGCACAATTCCTCCTTTCAGCTAGGTCCCACCTACTAAGTTTCCATCATCTCCCATAATCATTAGATTATGAACTCATGGACCAGTCTGTCTATGAGGTCAGACCCAGCCACTTTCCCAAAGCCCAGTCTCTGAATCCGGATGTACTATGGACCAAAGCTTCAGCATAAAAAGTCCCTAGGCTACATTTCAGTTCCAAGCCATAATGTGGGGAGGGGTTCTACATAATTATTTTATAGATATTTTATCATTGTATGTGTGCAAAATCTATAGAAAATAAATGAGCATTTACAAGGACCACTGTTGGAAGACTATGATGATATACTAGAAGAGCTAAAGCACTCAGCCCCAAAGCTACTAAGACAATAAACCAGTAAAAAGAAACTATTGGTCAAGAAATACAACATCAAAAATCAGTCTGATACTTGGTTACATTTATTAGACAGATAAAAATGTAACAAAACTTCCAATTTACAACAGCCACAAAATTGAATTACATGTTAATTAAACTTGTGTGGAGGTATATAGTACCAATCCAACAATTCCACAATTTTTATGTGGAAAAAGACTTGGATATATACAGAAATATATCTTACTCCAGGGCAGAAAGATAAAATGAGAAAGACAATTGTTTGTGGCTTAAGAGATAGTTTTATATAACCAGTTAAAATGCCTATGGTAGCATTGGAATTTATAAAATTTATAATTAATTCTACAATATACTTGGAAAGATAGACAGGAATATTCAAGTGCTAATGTAAACAATGGTAATTATTCCACAAAATAGAGTTTTTATAACAATAATTGAAGTAGTGTAACACTGCATTAGAAGAAACATTGACTGTTGAAATAAAATGGGCAATGAATTACTTATTTTAAGTATATAAGAAAAGATATATGTAGCAAATAAAAAAAATACAATTAAAAAGAATGTAATTGTTTTCTGCACGATGCTGGTAATAACTGTATTTTGTTATGTTAAAAGGAAAATTTACCTGAGTGAACTACAATAAAAAGTTAAATTAAGAATCAAATGGTAAACATAGAGGTAGTGTGGGTCTTTAGCTGAATAAGGAGCTGGCTGAGATTATTGAAGTTATAAAGAAAAGATGGGTTATGGTGTATTGGATAATCCTGATTGTCCACGTGACAGGATTTATAATCACCTAGGAGTCACACCTCTGGGCATGCCTTTGAGAGTGTTTACAGAGGTTTAATGAAAGAGGGAAAATCCCTTCTAAATGTGGGTGGTATCATCTCATGGGCCAGTGTCCTGGGTTGAATAAAAAGGAAGAAGTGAGCTGACCACCAGCTCTCTCTCAACATCCTGACTGTGGAAGCAACATGACTGGCTTTCTCACACTGTTGCTATCACTGATGGGGCAGGCATGTACCATCACATAGTCCTGCCATAGTGGACCATATCCCCTTGTACAGATATTTTTTCCCTTTATTTAATTTTCTGTGATGTACTGAAAAGTATACCTTGGGCAGACTTACAGCCATTTCCAGAATGAACCATTCCCTACAATGCTTTCATTACATGTTTTATCACAGCAATGAGTAAAGGAACTAAGGCAGATTTTCAAATACGTTAGAAATATCTATGCAATTGTCATAGAGATAAAATAGTAGTAAATAAATAAAATACTTTTTATAATAATTGCAGGAAGTGCAAGCATCATATTGACAGCTTTATTAAGTGTTGCTTAGAGTCTCAAGTTTCAAGAGTCTCAAGTAGTTTTCAAGTCTATTAATATAGTGGAAGGGGACTTATAAAAATGGCATAAGGAGCTCATAAAATCTCTAAAATTACCAAGTTTCCAACAGATAAATATGCACTCATGCATATTAGCCACACAAAAGAAAAAATAAAAAGAAATGTATGGTAATTAAATTGATTTCTACAATAAATAGCGTCCTTATAAACAAGACCCCAAACCAAGAGAAGTTGACACAGTTTTCAAAAAAGGTGCATCATGGGGCAGAAATGACACTATGAGTGAATTTTAATTCTTCAATGGGAAGGTATTTTAGGTGCCATTAAAATGTTTTAGTTTCATTCTGGGAAACTGGAAGGGGAAGGAAAGGAAGAGAAGCGCACTCGTTCCTAAGGGCCTCCTCCCATCTCCTAAGTGTCCATCATCCCACAATAGCCAATCAGATTATGAACTCATTCATGGCCAGCCCATTGATGCAGTCAGACCCACTGCCCAAATTCTGAACATTGATGAGAAATTTATATTTTAATATAAAATGTATTATAAAAACATTATTTGCAAGTGTCTGAAATAGATTAAAAACTGCATAAATGTTCAGCCACTGGAAAATTCTCAATTAGTGTGTAGTTTAACAAAATCTGGTACGTTCGTGAGCTCCATGGGTTTTTTTATTTTATAAATCTGAAGTCGGAAACTGTAGCACATTTATTACAGAAGGATTATGAGGAAAGATTGCAGATCACAAAATTTTCATCAGAAACCATATATAGAAAAATGTCTACCTAAAGTTAAAGATAGATGATGTCATTAAGAAAAGCAGTTGAGTCTAAGTGGAGGAATCAGAATGTAATTGGTCTAAAATTTCTAGAGATAACATTAAAAAATTAATGTAGAGCCTAGGAAAATAGTTCAGTTAGTAAAATGCTTGCCGTGCAAGCATGAGGACTCCTCTGGAGGAGGCTTGGGGCACAAGCTCAGGCCTTCTGAAGCAAGACAGGGCCAGGCTCTGAGCCAGGCCCTCCAAGACAGTAGTAGAATGCCCAGGGAGACCTCAGCAAACTCAGGCCTTGTTTGTACAGGACAGCTGGGTCTTCCACGATCAGCTTTCTTGGCCCTCCAGAGCTCTGGGTATGTAAGGAAGGCTCTGATCAGCCTCTCTTGGCCCTCTAGAATTCTGGGTATGTAAGGAAGGCTCTGGGCTACATCTTGATGCATGGTTCTGCATTCACATTCCTGCCAGGCTGCAACTCTCTGCCAATAATTTGGCATGGTAAAGTTGTCAGGAAGACTTGGGCCATCATTCTGGGCTGTGGTTACCATTCTGAAAGGTTCCCCATAGCCTTTTTTTTTTTCCTCAGGTACAATCCTCAGCCTGTGCTGCTATATTGAAGGCTTTCAAGAGAGATGAGGCTATGGGGTACATTTCAGAATTACTCACAACTAGGCAGAAGAGATGTTGTGGAGGCTTGCAGAGGACTCTACCAAGATGCAATCTTTGACGGGAGGTCCCTCCATGTCCCTCCTTACCAGATGAGAGCACCTTGCCTGACAGCCCTCCACATTTGTGTTCCTTTGCCCATCATGGGGATGGGCATCCCTCTTCCCTAGGAAAATAACCCTTGTCTTTGGAATTTCTTTCTTTTGGCTTCCTTTGGGGTTTATAGATCTTAAAAAAAATCCACTTAACCCTGGGGTTCTTTTTCCTCCAACAGCCAGGGCAGTGACAGCACCTCCTCCTCTTGCTACAACTCCCTAAGCAACGGCGTCTTCCCTATTCACACAGTTAACTACTTCTAAAATTAAAACCTCAAGCTGTAGTTATTTCCTTTACTGATTATGTGTTTTCCAAGTTTAAAAATGAAATGAAAAACATTATTGTTTTTTGCAAGTGTATATAAGTGGTTTGTATGTGTCTATATACATGTTCATACACATGTGAGTATTCCTTTGTGTGTGTGTATGTATGAGAGGGTGAGGGCATGTGTGGAGTGGAGGCCAATCTCCAGCAGGTATCTTCCTTCTTCAGTTACTTTCCACTCGCTTACTGAGACAGGATCTCTCTATTAAAACCCAGAGCTTGACAATGTGGTTAGTGTAACTAGTCAGCTTGTCCCAAGGATGCTTTCTCCACCTTCTCAACACCAGGGCTGAAGGAGGGCTGCCAAACCCATTTGAAATTTTCATGGGTTCTGGCGGATCTGAACTCTATCTGAACCCATGCTCAGAGAGCAAGCATTTTCTCTGCAGAGCCATCTCCCTGCCCCTCCCTGTGTTTTCATCTATAAGCGTTATGATGTTTAATGATTAGGACTGTGGTACACAACTGACCTAAGTCTGTATGTTCCAAGGTAGAGCTTGAAGTCCAGACCTTTGTTTATGGATATCCTTCTTTCCCAGAACCAGTTGCTAGATTGGCCTTTCTCCACTGCAGTCAGTAGTTTATCCCTAGCGTAGGAATGGACTTTGGGATCTCATTTCACATAGAGAGATACTCCCTCAGCCTAGACACATGGGGGAGGGCCTAGGCCCTATCCCAAAGGATATGACAGACTCTGAAGGCCTCACTCTCCCTGGGGAGCAGAAATAGTATCATAGGTAGGGTGTTAGTGGGGGCCAGGGGAGGAGGAGAGGGAGAGAACGGGGATTGATATGTAAAACAATATTGTTTCTAATTTAAATAAAAAAATTTTAAAAAAGAAATGGCCTGTTTTGTCTGTGTGGGTCTCTGTGTGTCTGTCTGGACCCAGGCCATGTTTGTTGAGCTGTGTGTCTGTCTCCACAGTAATCACCTCGTTGATTACTGAGTGTGCAATAACTCTCGAAATTAAATATCCTCCAATCTTTCTTTTCCAGTTGTTTTGACAATTCTATGTCCCTTTCTGTTCCATGTGAACTTAGAATCCGTTTGTCAGAATTTTCAAATGTCCAGGTGAGAGGCTGATTGGGGCTCTGTCAATTTCAGAGATCAATTTGGTGAATATTGACCTCTGATTCGTAGTGAGTTTTAGTCTTTAAGTGTTCATTCAAGTCTTTGTTTTCATTGTAGAGGTGTTCCATCAGGGCTCAGAATCCTTTTTCTTCAACAATCTCTAAGAATGAATGGAAAATTAGCCCTACTTCTTCCTAAGTAGAATTTGCCACTGAAGCCATGGAGACTGGAGATTTTTTTTCTAATCTCCTCTGCCTTTGTTTAACTACATTTACCTGAAATAGAAGTCTGTTTTCATTCTTGGATGCATTTTGTAGGATGCAGAATCTCACATTGATAGCTTTTATTTAGTGTTGTAGAGGATATTACTCAGTGTTTTACATGGCCCGTTTTCAACAGGAAATCCATAGAACTGTGCTCCGTTCTTGTCCATGTTCCTCTGTGTGTGACATGTCTGCGCTCTGTGGCTGCTATCACTGATGCTGATAAGTTGTATAATGATGTATCTTAGTGTGATTTTCTTCATTCTTGTTATGCCTAGATTTTGTTTAGCACACATGTAATTTGGAGGAATTTTAGGCCTTGTTGCATTTATATTTTCTATGTCTCCCTTTCTTTAGGTATACAAATTGCATATTGATTAGATTTTAATTGTCTCACAATTAACTCACTAACTCTAATTTTGTTTGTTTTTTTTTTTTTTTTTTTTTTTTTTTTTTTTTTTTTTTTTTTTTTTTTTTGGTGTTAGGGCCAAAGACATCGCTCAGTTAGGAACACTGTCTTTTCTTTCAGAGGACCTGGGTTCAGTTCTCAGCTCACAACTGCCTACAACTCCAGTTCTGGGAGATCTGATTTCCTCTTCTGACTCCATGAGTACCTACACACAGGTGGCATACATTCACATACATACACACATAAGAAAATAAATCTTTTAAAAATGTGCATGTTGCTGGGTGAAGGTAGTGCATGCCTTCAATCCCAGCATTTAGGAGGCAGAGGCAGGCAGATCTTAGAGCCTGAGGCCAACCTGGTCAACAAAGTGAGTTCTAGGACATACAGGGCTACACAGAGAAACCTTGCCTCAAAAAACAATGTATTTCATATCTCTGAAGTGAACAGTTATGAGGGCTTTAATGCTATTTTCTGTGTTGGCAGTGGGGGATCTTGCTTATTTTCTATCTAGGGAACAAGTGTTTTTACTTCTTCTCAAGAATAGTGGTTTTTAATAAGCATGAGACATTGTAAGTTTTACTTTGTTAGCTTTTGTACATTTTTTGGGTTTTTACAGATACTCTTTTAAGATTGTTTAAGTATTAGCTTGATTGTGTGGAGACGATTTACTCCTTTGAGATCTTACTTCTCAGAAGTGTTAGGCAGATTCAGGTTAGTGATCAATCTATAGCTAATCACTCCTCACTGTTGAAGCATGCGCCTTCTGAGAATTCTGCTAATGTTTTGTGATTTATGAGGCTTTCCAGGCTGGCTTCTGCGATCACACACTGCCCTGGATCCGTGTGAGTACTAGTCACTGTTTTTCCTCTTCTTTCACATAGTTCTTCCCCAGCTGTGTTAGCCGGCTTTCCATTGTTAGAACAAAACACCTAACACAGATTACCTGTAAAGTAAAAAAGGGTTACACTTTGGCCATACTCAAGACTCGGCATGGTATGAAGGTAATGGCACATCATGGTGGGATCATGGGTGTGGAAATATAGTCCCACCCTGAGTTAGAGCAGAAAACATCAGAGTTCCACAATGCCTTTCAAGAGCACATCTCTAATTACCTATAGACCTCCAAATAGTTCCAACCTTAAAAACATCTTGAAAACTATTATTGTGTGTGTGTGTGTGTGTGTGTGTGTGTGTGTGTGTCTATGCATGCATTCTATGAGCATGTGTGGAATTGGGAGACAACTTGTAGGAGTCAGTTCTCCCCTTTCATCATGTGGGTCCTGGGCCTTGAGCTCTGGTCCTCAGGCATATGACAGTAGATGCCTTTAACCGGCTAAGTCATCGCCAAGGCCCCAGGCCTTACCTTTATAGCTTCTTCTAATTCTGCTACCCTGGTATATACAGAACCTTGGGGGATAGTGACCATTCAATCATAATACTAATAGTGAATGTTTTTTCCACATATATGGGATCAGCTTTCAGCTAAATGCTTGATGCATTACACTCTGAAGGCCTCCAAAGGGACATTGTACCTTCTTCCTCTTCAGGGCCCTGTCTTCTAAATTCTGTCATCTATCTGCTTGGGTGGGGGACCACTTACTTCACTTGGTTACCCCATCTCTTCTGTGGCTTTAGAACAGTCTTAATTCAAGTCTGTGACAATTATAAAATGTATCTCATTTGCTTCTTCTCTCTCGTGGATCACTGCCCATTTTATCTTCTATCCTTGGTCTCAGAAAGCCTAGCTTTGTGTGTTTTTTACAGTTTTTGTTTGTTTCATTTAGGAGAATAATCTGGCTATTACATATGTCTCAAACAGCAATAGATGTTCCTTCCTTAATACAATAGAGATATGTCCAATAAAATTAGATGCATCATTTAATGATCAAATAAACATTATTTTAGAGAATCACCTTATTTCTAAATAGTATTATAATTGTTATTATCTGTTATTAGCTGAAAATAATTGTACAATATGCCAAATTTATGAGTGCAGACTATAGATCAAGAATGATTTGTGGTTGCCTATGTCTTTTCACAAAAGAATTTCAGATGGCTTCTTAGCATCAAAGCATACTAGATAATAGTAAGATAGAGTAAGGATTAAAGGGGAAACTAAGTAAAGAACTAATAATGCTAGCTATGATATTTGATATTTGTTGTCATTAAAAGTAAAAGTAGGTTTGGGCATCCTGGCCAAACAATATGCCAAGGTTGTTCAGCTTCCCTGTTTTCATTATCGAAATGAATAAGGGATCAGTAGGATATTAATAACTATTGAATATCTACTATGTGTAGGCCAAAAAAAGGTCTAATAGGTACCAACATGATGGTTCAGTGAGAAAAGTTCTTTCTAAGAAAGCCTGGCAATAAATCAATTTAATTCCTGGAACCCATGAAAGGTAGAAAGCTAGTACTAACTTTGCAAAGTTATCCTCTGACCTCCACATACATATCATGGCATGTATACCTGCAAACATACATACACACACACACACACACACACACACACACACACACATACACACACACACTGTTTTTAAACTAAAAGTAATAATTTTTGAGTCTTACATTTGTGAGCAGAAGACAGACTTTTATCATATAGCTTCCTGGAATCAAACTCATCTTGTTAGGCTGGGCAGCAAATACCTTTACCTGCTGAGCCATGTCATTGGCTCAATGGCTAATTTTCATTATGGCTTTTGAAGGATGTGACATTGACCTACCTTTTATTTGCATATTTTTTAATTCATAAATTGTGTGTGTGTGTGTATTTGCCTGTGTGTGTGTCTGTGTATGTTTGTATGTGTGTTTATATGTGTCTGTGTATCTATTTGTGTCTGCATATGTATATCTGTGTATGTGTGCTTGTGTGTGTGTATCTGAGTGTTTATGTGTTTGTATGTGTGTATATGTATCTGTGTATCTATTTGTGTCTGCATATGTGTGTGTGTGTGTGTGTGTGTGTGTGTGTGTTTATCTGTAAGGATGGGCATGTATATTTGTAGAGATTAGAGGACAACTTCTTAGTAAGTTTCTGCCTTCCACTTAGTTGAGTCAGGGATTCTCTTGTTTTCTGCTATTGCTCAGCCTACTTCAGATTAAGTGGCCCTAGAGCTCCAGGGGTATTTTCCTGTCTCAGCTCCTGTGAGAATGCTGGGATTGTAGCTGCACACCACCATATCTGGCTGTTTACATGGGTTCCGGGTATCAAACTCAGTTGTCAGGCTTGTGTAGATGGTGCTTTTAACTGCTGAGCCATCTCTCCAGCTCTACACACGTGTACTTTGATTATACTTGCCCCCACTTCTTCCCCTTCCAAAATAATCCCCTTCTATTGTCTTTTTAAAAAACAAACAACCAGATTCCACATATGAGAAAAATCATAATGATTGCCTTTTAGAATATTTATTGATTCACTTAACACAATGATTCCTGTTCCTTTAACTAAAACCAACAGGATTTTATTCTTCCTTAACCATTAAAACCACTCCAATGTGTGTGTGACACCCATCTGTTGATCACTGCTTTTTTTATTTTTGCTTTTTTGAGACAGGGTTTTGCTGTGTAGCCCTGACTGTCCTGGAATTCAGTCGGTAGACAAGGCTGGCCTTGAACTCACAGAGAGCCACCTGCCTCTGCTGGTATAAAAGGCGTGAACCGCCTCTCCCTATCTGATCACTGTTGTTTTTTTGTTTGTTTGCTTGTTTGTTTGGTTTTCAAGACAGGGTTTCTCTGTGTAATAGCTCTGGCTGTCCTGGAACTCACTCTGTAGACCAGGCTGGCCTTGAACTTACAGAGATTGGCTTGCCTCTACCTCCTGAGTGCTAGAATTAAATGTGTGCACCACCACCGCCCAGCTGATCACTGCTTTTGTGATAAAGGTCTACGTAATATAAACCAATTCTTCCTTCCCCCTCTGTTCCACAGATACTTAATTTTTTATGTCCCTATCTCTACTAATTCAAGGGTGCCTTTCCCAAGCTCTGGCGGCTCCTCTGCGCTCAGTTTATTTTACTTTTTTCACCCACTCCCCACATTCTGCTCTCTTCTAGAGTGATGTCCTTATTCCTGACTCTTTATACCTAATATTTTGACACCTCTGTCATTTTTCAACCTAATATCACTGCACACATCAACTGCTATTCCTGCTTGATGTTTTGAGCTGCGAGACTATGCAAAGATAAAGGATGTCTATCTAGTTGTGACACTAGGTTGCTACTCTCCAGTTAGAAGAGCATAGTAAGTGACTATATTCATGTTGCATTGTATACTTGTATAAAATTGACAAAAAGTACATTTTAAAAGGTAAAAAGAAGTATTAATAACTTAAAGCACCCTTGAATGCCCAAACAGAGAAGTCAAGAACTATTTTATTACCATGTGTGAAAACGTTGACATACAGTACAATACATGTACTTTTAGTGAATTTGATTTGCTTGCTTTCCAGATTCTCTTGGGCCCTTGTTCTCCCTAAAATTTAGTTATTCTGGAGCCCTAGCTGCTGTCAAAGTCATTTCAGCTCCTATTGCTGGTACAGCCAGGCTTTTGGACTGGTTGATCATGTACACTGGTGTAGGGTAGAGGGAAATTTATCTTGTGACTTCCTTCACTCCATTTTTGCCTCATCTTCCCCTTTCTCTCACCCTCACAGCCAGGAGATTTTTTCCTTTCAGTGAGGTCCACACAAGAGACTTGTTGCATTCCTTCATTTGTTGAGGGAATTTGGGCTTTAAGCAGACCATTTCCTTTCTGAACAAAAAGAAACCATAAACAAAGGCAGATATGCTAAGAGCCACATCTGTGATAGATACTCAGTCTCTCAGGCCTACCTCTCCATCCTTCACATCAACCTGGATTTCTCCACACCTGAAGCCACCTGCCTGTCTCTGTGGAATAAGCCTGCCCCCTGTCCACAAGTAGCTTCAATGGTTAAGCTTTCTGCATTTCACAAGAGCATGGCCAACAAAGAACTAAGCAGGACAGAAATATTAAAATGATGCCTTGTCATTCCTCAGGGCTCATCTCAGAATCTAGGAATTTCTTGTCTCCCTGCTACCTAAAGACTTGTTTTTAAGCCACCAGATAGCATTTTCCGTATCTTAAGATCTACAAGTCGCTCCTGTGCACACCTCACCTTCTCGAAGATCAAAAGTACTTTGAAGGCAGAAGGACAGAGCAGACACTGAGCAAGTATGAGCTGAACATTCAGGAAGCTGTGGGCAAGGGTGGGCCAGATTGAGGGTCCCCAAGTCAGTCACCATTTCTTGATAACTGATATTAAGTTTTAGTATTAGTATGATGCTCTCTAGCGTGGCCAGAATGTCCTCACAGTTCTATGCAAGGCTACACTCATGCACCTTTGCATTGAATCTTCAGGTCCTTGGTGTCAGGAAGTGGTTCTCTCAGGAATTCTTGAGGTCAAGTAACATGGAATAAAGATTCAGGGTCATCAGGCCATAGGAGAAATCAGAGGAGCATCGTTTCATTCATTCAAAGAACATGTTTTAGCAATTGCTCTATGATTACCACATAAACACCTAGGAGCTGTGGTTCTCAACCTTCCTAAAGCTGCAACCCTTTAATACAGTTCCTCATATTGTGGTGACTCCCAATTGTAAGATTGTTTTCATCACTACTTCATAACTGTAATCTTGCTACTGTTCTGAATTGTAATGTAAATACCTGATATGCAGAATATCTGATATGTAGTTCTGAAGGGGTCATGACCCACAGGTTGAGAACCACTGCCTTAGAGAGTTTGGAAGGCTGGGAGATGATTCTATTGCTAAAGTGTTTGTTGTGCAAGCGTGAGGAGCTGAGTTGCACCCCCAGATCTTGCATATACAACTCTAGACACACGATTCCCATGCTGGGAAGGTAAGGCTAGCCAGGGCTTGAGGCTCCCCACTATCTAGTCTAACTCACTTAGAGAAAACCCCAAATCCGTGAAACAAAGGCAAGGTAGACAGAGCCTAAGCAATGACACCTGAGGTTATCATCTGGCTTCCACATGCATGTGCACACATCTGCACATGTGTTTGTGAACACACAAGCACATGCATATATACAATATAGGGACGGCAGCTATACTTATTCATAGGAACACGTTAAAGCTATTCTTTCTCCCAGGTTTCTACTGGACAGTGTCAGTTTACTTGTCCCTGTATTTCACACCATCTAGCTAGTTTCCAGGTATTTTAGGGGTCATAACAGGAGGAGAGTGAAATCAGGGAAAGGACATTGAAAACTGCTGCCTGGAGTGTCAGCAATTGACACTTTGAATGGAATGAGAACCCAGGCTATGAATTTCTCCATGCTTCTGTAAAGATGCTTCATTTGTTCCGTTTGGGGTAAGACTATAGAGGCACTGAACACGACTGTATGTGGTATATAACAGAACCTGGTGGCAGCCTCCTGTTTTTCTTTTGACATCTTCAAGGGAAAGTATCCCCAGTGATACGATTTTTCAAGGCTAATTTGCCTTTTTGTCTTATGCAGTGTCCTTTCTTACAAATTAGCCTCCTCTGCCCTCCCTCTCCTGCACTGGGGAGGATCCTTCAAAATTCCTAACAGGCAGCCCTGTGGAGAGATGGGAGGGAAAGGGAGGGAGGGAGGAAGGGAGGGAGGAAGGGAGAGAGAGAGAGAGGTAGAGGGTGTCTGGCTGCGTACATGTGGTACAGTCAGGGGGATCAGAATGCTTACAGAACAGGCAGCATAATTCCATGTTCTTCCTAAGTGTCAGCCCTGAGGGGAGCTGCGCCTGCAGTCTACTTGGAGAGGAAAAGTAGAAGGTGGAAGGGGTCAGTTCCTAAGTGAGTGGGTCCTCACTTAGCATGAGGGCATCTGCTGAGCTCCAGTGACTGCCCGGTGCCTCCTGGTCAGACTTGGCCCTCTCTCTCCTAGATACTTGCTTTAGAAGAGGAGACACACCTTTCTGCTGCAGGGAGACGCAACTGACCAGATTGCAAGCCGGTAGGTTGTGGCATTCAGCATGTTTATGCAGCAGAATTTGCTGAGAGATGCAGGGAGGCGGGGTGTTGGTCGGGCTGGCTGATTTATCTGCAATGGGGAATGTTTTATTTTAATTGTCGGTTCAAAGCAGAATTGTTGCCTAGGCTAAGGTGGCTAAGGCTAGAATTGCTGCATTTCAGGCTCCCGTGTTGCATCTGTGTTTGATGTGGTTCCTGCATGCAGCTTAGAGAAGCTAGGGAGAGCTCACCTTTAAATAACCTGCAGCTTGCTATGCGCCTTCTGCTCCATATGTATTTTTTGCTCTTCCTAAGCACAGTTCCCACCCCGTCTTCCCAACATCCCCCTGCCCTCCTCCCCACCCCATGGGGAATGTGGCCTAGCTTCACTTGGAGCCCTTGGCTCCCTAAGTCTGTATGTCCGGCTGCTTTGCTCTAGGTGCTGGTGGATGCTCTGCAGCTGCCCTGGGCCCAGGCAGACTGATTCAGCAGAAGCATCTGTGCATGGGAGTCGCAATCAGGGACCATGGCAGTGCAGCTGGTGCCGGACTCCGCTCTCAGCCTGCTGATGGTGAGTGTGCCGGGAAGGAGGTGGGGCCCAGCAGTGCCCTCTCCATCCTTCCCCTGCCTCAGGGATTGCTGCTAACTGCTGCGGCTGCTGCCATGGCTGCAGACAGGGAAAGCACGGCTCTGCTTCATCCATCAGGCTCCCATAAAGGGATTTCTTGGGTCAGAGGATTAGCGTGACTAAGCACTCTCAGGAAAAAGCCGCAGTAGATTTGCCATTTTAGAAACTTGTTGCTGAATGCTATTTTGAGAGACGTGCTTACAAACAGGTGCTAAGGGTGGCTCCAGATAGATCTCAAGTGCTCAGCATCCTTCGCTCCCGGTCTTTTGAATCTAAATTCAGAGTTGTGCTTGTTTGTATGTTTGATTTCCTTCCATGGCAGCTGCAAGACTTATAAAAAAATTAATTTTTTGTCTCTAGACTGATTGGAGAAGGTTATCTTCCCAAGTTCCTCCAGAGAAGCCAGGGACCCTCAGGGTGGCCCTTGTGACAGTTCAGCTGCCCAGATAGTGGTCACTCCTCTCCCATCTACAGTTGGCCAGGAGACATTGGCGTTTACATGTGTGTGAACCGCTGACCTACTTTAGACCCCAGTGATTTTTATGATATTAAGAAAGCCGTTGCTGTTCATGCTTTGAAGCAGGCAAGGGCAGCAGCAGTGCCCTGTAACCCAGTTGGCTTTTGGCTTGAGTCTGGGTTCATTTTGCTCTGCTGTCTTGGTGCCCACGCCCTCCTCCTCTGCTGCCTAGTAGTTCACAGGCCTTGGCAATGCTGCCCCCGGAAGAAGGCTGTGTCAGCTTGGCATGGGGATGTACCTAACATTTACTCTGGAGAGTTTATGAGCAGAGCCTAAGTGCTTCTGCTGTGTGTATTGATCTGTGTTTTCTGACTGAGATGGGAAAGTGCAGCTTGCTGAGGGCTGATGAGTTTATTAAGGTGACTTGGAGGAGTGGCTAAGGGAGCTTGCCTCCTGGGTGGAGAGGCACATCAAATTAAGAGGGACATGCCTCCTTGTGGTCCATTAGCCAAAAATAAAAATTAAAAAAAAATAAATGGCATTGGTCCACAGAGTCACTTGAATTGCTGGAAATTACATGGGCCTCTCCTACTTCTGGTCTACCAGGAAGGAGGAATTAGAAAGTGTGAAAAGTCATTGCTATAGATATTATTCTTTATATGACTTCCTTACTTAATAATGATACTGCATGATACTACTACATATTTCATTGTCTTCTAAGTATTTATGATGGTTGTTAACACTATGCTCCAGTATCTGGGAGGGGCAGGATTCTGTGAGGGGCCCTGGAATCAGAGCATGCACAAAAAATACAATCACATGTACTTCTGTGCATGCATGTACACATGTGTTGTCTAATGTTGCGTAGTAGATAGAAGTCCTGCAATATGCTCATAGAGAGAAAGTTTGTCAGGCCTGCCTCTCTGCCTCACTGAATGCTTGTTGATGCTTGGATATATATGTCCATTTTTGCTGCAAGGTCCCAAGGAGAAGTCCTTGGTACCCAAGCAAAACTGAAACTTCGCATCGTACCCCATTGGGCTGTCCCCACCACACACAACCACTTGGGCTTCTAATATTAATATTGTCTTACTATCTCTTCAGTTCAGAATTTATCCTCTACTTGATGGTGCCTGTTGCCTAAGATCTCTGGCTAGCACTCATCTCCTGCCTAGATTAAAGGATTGTGATGTCTTCTCTCTGAGAAGCTAGGAAAATAGCTCTTGACACAGTGATGGACCCTTGGATTCCATCCCCCAGGAGCACTGCATATAATCCGAGTCACTACACATTTCCCTGGTCGTTTTTGGTTCAAGGGAAATTTTCCCTGTGGACCTTCAGTGTTTTTTGCCTGGGAAATTCCAAAGTTATTGCTTCCTTGACATGTTTGGTGATGATTCTCAAAAACTGTAAGCAAGTGAGAGGGAAAAGAAATGGGAAGAAGAGGCCATTTAGTGGAGCTGCTCTTGGCTGTGAGTTCAGGAAGGAATTGTATCTATTATTATGTATTCGCTCATTAATCAGCCAATCAGCTTTCAGTATTTATCAAGCTCTGCTCACTGGGGAGAGTAACATGGTATAATAGTAAAAGGCAGAGCTCATGAAAGCAGTGTTTCAGGGCGGTCAATACCATGTAGGTTGAGTGTGGTTGTGGTTTACAGCTATGGAGTCCGGGCTGCAGGAGTTACAGTCAGTTGAAATGTTTATCTGGTTCTGGAAGCAGCAGAGTCTGGAAAGTTAAAGAGCCCTGCATTCCATCTCCAGCTTTGCCACTTACTGGTAATGTTCAGTATGTCACTTCCTCTCTGTGTGTCCTGGTTATGTCATCTGCTAACTAAGAGGGTCTGATCTCTTGGGACCCTTACACTCTGTTGGGCAAAATGTAAAGTCTGTAAATATGTGGTCTAAAATGGAGTTCCTGAGTAGCCAGCTTGGGTACTTTATTCAGTGTTGCTACTTTTCCCCCAACCAAGCACACGTACTGCATTGCTTTTGAAAAAGGGGGGATTTCTTCCTACCCATAGGGCTTTTCTGCAGAGAAAATATGTTTCAGATCAGCTGGTTGTTCACACTCTGCTGTGTAAGAGCCAACACCACAGAGGTCTGCTTTAGTCACCTGAACAAAACCACTGACCTTAGGACAGTGCCTAAGGTATCTTTCCCAGTTGGATGTGGGTCATTTGGGAGGGGATCCAACATTTAGTGCTTGCCCTGTGGGAGGTCTATACTGGTTCTTTCTATAGAGGGTGGGAGTGATATATGGCTGTGAAAATTGGAGCAACCCAGATAATGGAGGAAGGAAGGATGGAGTCAAAGATGGACAAATGGAGAAGATGTTCTCAAGTACATCAGAGGCTCACCTCCTCATCAATGTAGAAGTGCCATGAATAAAAGGAGGCACTGCTTTTGTTCCCCATACTGCTGCATATGACTAATTGTAGAGCAGGCTATTTGTCATTTATTGAGGTCACATGAGTTCAGGAAAGCTGCAAAGGCTGGGGCATGCTGGCCTCCAGGGATTTGTTATTGATTGATTAATTGATTGATGTATGTTGTGATGGGGTCTTGGTATGCAACTCAAGCTTTCCTGAAACACTTGATCCTCTTGCCTCTGCTTCTTGGGTGTTAGGCTTCCAAGCATGTGACACCACACCTGCCTTGGAGATTAATCATTTTGTTCATCCAGAATATACATGTATGACTAAGAGCCTACCAAGGTGGTAGTAGTGTATGCCATTTTGTTCCTTAGAATATGACAGCTCGGCCGGGTGTTGGTGGCGCACGCCTTTAATCCCAGCACTCGGGAGGCAGAGGCAGGCAGATCTCTGTGAGTTTGAGGATAGCCTGGTCTCCAGAGTAACCCTGTCTCGAAAAACCAAAAAAAAAAAAAAAAAGAATATGACAGCTCAAATCTTTGGGATAAGAAGATTAAAATATTTTAAAAACTTTTTTGTTACACTTACTTATTTATGGTTGTGTTTCTGTCTGTCTACATGTGTGTGGCAACTGGCAGACAAATTTTAAGAATCAGTTCTGTCTTTCCACTATGTGGGTCTGGGGAATAAACTGAGGCCATGAGGCTTGGAGGCAAGAGTATTTACACTCTGAACCACCTTCTAGGCCTATATCAGTTTTTATATCAAGTGGTTAGGCAATAAATAATGAAAACTACACTTTTCTATAAGCAAATATCTTTGCATATATTATATAATTTCTTTCAAGATATTTTTTAAGACAAAACTACCTGGTAATCAATCATTGAGAAACCTATCAGTGTTCATGCACCTGAAATTGACAGCCCAGAGTCTCAAAATCAAGGTTCTCTGCTACAGAATTTAAACTAAGGTTTTGACACCCAGGATCTTCTAATACTTTAGATGAGTTCCTGATTGATCCAGACTCAACAATTCTTTGTTTCCATTTCTAGTTAGAAAGTCTTGTCCTCTTGTTTAAAATTTATCATTTTCTATGTTAGTATACAAGATAGAAAAAATTAGTACAGAAAATTAAAAGTTGCTGTGAGATGCCTGTGTTAACACTAATAGGAAGAACAACATTTCTATCCATAAGAGACTTATCATGTTGTCAATGTTCCATTTCTTGAATTGTATTTTTAAGAATTTTTCAAGGTCGTATTTAACAGTAGAGAGATTTAATATGTGAAAAACTGAGTCAGAAATTAGAGAGTGAATCTTTGTAATTAATGAAGGTAGTGAGTTAGATGAGTTACTTTCAGATGTCTGGGCTTCTTTGGGAATATACTGGCTCTCTCAAATTCTTTTTTCTTCAACCATTTTTTCTTTTAGACATCTTTCTTTTTAACTATTAGTTGCTGAGTACATATTCCATATAAGAAACATGGAAGCCAGTTATTGGCTTTAACAAACTTACAGCTGAGTTGAAGAGGCAAGATAGTTCCCTGGGAATGAGAAGGCAGCTTCTTTAAATGACAAATGTATAATACAACTTGAGAGAATCACATGACAACTAGATGAGTTCTCACAGAAGACATCACCAAGTGAGCCCAGGATAAAAGGCCTGGATTAAGGCACTAGGGTGCACCCAGAGTGAAGATATCGGTTTCAGGAGCTTAGGTAAAATGCTAAAGAATGGAGGGGCCAAGAGAGGTCATTTGAGGTGGAGGTAGTGAGTGGATTTTAATGGAGTCTGGATTGTTTGGATGCCTGAAGAACTGACTGCTTTGGAAGATCAGGAAGGCAGGTGGGTGTTCTTGGAAGAGTCCCAGTCTTAGCTCTATTATATGGTACTTAGCTTCCCTCTATCTCTGACCTGTGAAAGGTTTATTTAGGGTTTATGAGAAACTATCCCCCCATCCCAAACAGCAAAAAAGTGAGTAGAAACTGAGTTCTGACCAAATAAATCTTGCTTCTGAGTTACTAAGTTTTAAAGTTTTCCAAAGTGCTTTTGTGTCTGAAGTTTTCCTAAATGTTCTCTATGATACAGGAAAGTCAGGAACTGTATCTCCCTGTGGTGTGATGAAGCTAAAGTCTAGAGAAGATAAATGGCTTGCCTGAAGTGCCTCAGAGAGCTTGTGGTAGTGCTGAATTACTGCCCCATCCAATAACAGTTGTCAGAAACCTGAAGAAGCAATATTGATAAACTGTATAGAAAGTTAGAGACTAATAATGATATGCTAACACAGGGCACATATTTCTAAAAGTCTTCAAGTCTGATCATCAGCCACAGGGCTTGAGTGTTTGGGTATAAGGCAAAGTTGATTATTAATGTCATTTATTTTTCCGTTATACTTAAAATAGGAGAGCAGTTACCAAATATCTATGGGAAGTGGTCATATTATTGTTACCCAAGTCAGTAGCTAACATCTTACTTAAATTCAGTTATTTATCTTCTAAAGTTCAATTTCTTGATGCACACCTTCAATCTTGATGTTAGCAAATTGTAGCTAGTATTTAATGCATAAACATATCCCTTTCAAAAGGGGAGACTTGAGGTCAATGTCAATAAAGGAAACTCAGATTAATTTTTGCTATAGTTTATAAATTTTCACTTATCGATATGTTTTATTGTGTTTAAATAACAGAGACACACTCAAACTACAGCATGTGTAGAAACAGGGAGAAAAAACCAGAAATTTATAGCTAGGGGTTCTTCCCTCAGAAGCAGCTCTGGGATTATCAGGTCTGAGCATTGATGAGCATAGGTAAATATGCAAGCTTCTCCTCAGCTGGTCATGGCTTATACATTCTCTCTGGCCCTATGGATACTGGGATGGCCCTTGGCCAATAACAGTGTCTGATAATGGAGATTTCTGACCAGGTAAGTCCTGGGACTTAGACCTTGGAGGAAATAAGAGGAATATCAACTGGCTGGTAATTCCACCAGTCACATGGAGTAGAGAAGACGTCTTCCAAACAGAGAATAGCTGTATCCAGAAGGGAGGAAGGGAATCTGGCTAGGCAGATACAAAAGATGCCCATTGACAGTGGTCTTGGCACCTTAGACACCATAATAGAGCTCCAAAAAGATTAGCAAGAGAGAGAAAACATCAATCCTAAACCTCAAGCCAAACCCAATTGTCTGATTTTCCCCCTAAGTTGAACAAGTCTCAGCATCTGCAAAATGAGACAGTGATTACCCTATAAGATTTGAGATAATTCACTGAACTACACATGCAAAGTATTTAGCTTTATTCTTGGCCCAAAGAAAACATAAACTCAATATTGGTAAGTGCTTCTTAAACTAACATAAAATGACTATCTATCTGAACTTATCTCCTTGGATTCCTGCATGAATGAGCCAAACTCAATAAAAAATAGTATTTGTCCAATTTTGTCTCAGTACCCAAATCTATAGGCAACAAACGGCTACTTTTGGACAAGCCGCTGATGCCTTTGTGTCCCAGGGTTACATAAATCATTCCGTCACAAAAATCATTCCAGTCACACACATATTGAAATTTACAATCCTGTTTTAAATAACCAACAAAACTTTCTTACCCTCTGAAGATAAATGACTGAAGTATGGGCAGCAATATGTTCTCTCTGGCAAATGTCAGACGCATGCCTTTCAGAACTGCCACACATGATGGGGCGGCTGTAAGAGCATCTCTGCTAAAGATTAATTGCATGGCTGCTTTGCAAAAACTTAATAGCAGTTTGGAGAACATATGTTGCAAATATAGGTAGCAGTTTCTCATTGAGTCATGCTCCAGGATGTGATGTCTAATGGAACATACGGTATTTAGCCTGGTCATAATCAAAGGGCCTGGAAGCTGGCTTAACTAAGTCCATGTGGTGAGTATCAAAAGAGGAGAAATGAATTTCAATGTCAAGATAACACTGACTGGCGACTCACGCTGTATTATAAAGAGTGCTCTTTACAACCCTGGATATTGAAATCTCAGTCTCAGAGTCTAGACCTGGAGAAGCAATTTCCTGAGTGGTAGATCCAATTCATCTTCCCAAGCAACATCACGTATACCCATAGCATTAACTATCATCTATATTAATGGTTTCCAAATCATATCTTTGGCACAGGCTTGGCCCCCAGATTCTGATAACTACAAATATAAACTTACCAGATTTATCCCCTTGTTTACCCCACAGGTGCCTCAAACTCAGCCCCCAACTCCCCGCAAAGATTCTGGTCTTTTCCCTGGCCTATAACCCTTTACTTCGTTGGTGGGGAGGGCATCTTGCCCATCATCCAGGACACTTTTGACTCCTATAGTCTCTCGTCTACCTGACTAACTAGGGTTAGTCTTAGTGTGAACCACTTCAACTTTCTCAGGCTTTCTAATCTGGTTTCCCACCCTCCTTAGAGTAAGCCTAGGGTTCATGCCAGGAGGAAGGAAACTGGCAGAGTGGAGATCAGGTGAGGGACCACATTCCAAATCCTCTGGGCTGGACCTGGGCTTGAGATATCTGCACTTGGGAGACCCTGGGTTTCTGGAAGAGACCAGCTGAATGTGTGTTGTCGGGCTTTTGAAGTTTGCTAGTAAAAAGGAGAGTGCAGAAGGAGACTGGAGAGAGAAAACCAGTGTAGAGTGTAGAATTTGGGGTACAGTGAGATGAAGATGGTGAATAACAGGGATATTCTGGGGGGACTGTCCATGAACGGATTCCAGTTTAAATTTCAGAATGCCAGCGGTGGGACTGCAGGGAGCGTGGCATCCATGCACCAAACTGGTTTGGGGAATAGTTTGAAGAATTATAGATTGCAATTCACTTAGCACCATCGAACTGAAGGTGTTTGTAATAGAATTTTCTGGCAGTAATGGCTGGTGGGCAGGTGGCAGTACAAGCTACAGCAGGCCAGTGATTAGATTTGGGCTGAGAGCAGGACTGGAGTGACATGGAAATCCCAAAGAGAATGAAGAACAAGCCAAACCTGAGAGAGGGCATTGGCACAGCTGGGATTAAAGTGAGTTCACATTGGCGCACAATGAAAGGCAGCATTGGAATGAGATCAATGCTACCTTGACTTTTAAATTAACTTTGCTTGTGTGGAGTATACTGCCTGGCCTGGATGAAGCAGTCTTGGAGATTTTCTGCCAGGTATTCAGTGCCATTCCATTGTATAATGGCACTTTCTGCATGGCACAGCTGAGCTAAGACTATGCATAAGAAACTAAAATAAACTCCCAAATCAGCTGTGTCTGTCTATCTCTCTGTGTGTATGTCTGGGGAGACCCAATATTTCTTCCACTACCTATACATTTATGACTTCAAATAGCCACTGTGTTCTGTTTCCAAAGTCAGTGGAAGGAGTTCCTGTGGGTACAGTGGACTTGCCTGTGCTCCATAATGGAGACTGTACTGGTAAGACTTAAATACTGGAGCCTGTAATCTGGAAGTTATCTTCACTCACATGCTGGGCAGTGGGTGCCCCTGTCACCAAAACCACACTGGTCTGCTGACCCTAGCATCGAGGAGGCCCGTCTCCATGTGCCTTGGATTGCCCATGGTTCTAAATGATTGAAGCACATACTATCCTTGGGTCCCAAACTGTGCCTGAGCTGACAAGGAAGAACTGTGTAAACCTCTGTCGAGATCTCTTCAGGAAGTCATGCAGATTTACTGGGGCTGCACTTTCTTGGTCACAGATGTGTCCTTAAGATGAGATTTAGGTGAAGGGCTATTGAGGTTCTGTGAATGAAGAGGGCTAGCAGTGTTTAGAAGAAGTTTTAAGCACCATAGCACCTGCTCATTATCTGTACCTTGATCTCATGTTGCTTGTGTGAGATAAGTTTTAACTACTGCAGCACACGCTCACTGCTTGTAACTTGATTTTATGTTGCTTGAAGGTCCTTTACTCTGATTTGCATCCTATCCAAGACTATGGGAATAGGCACAGAGCCATGTGCACATAGGTCTGTGTGCACATACATGTCATAGAGTCATGTGTACCTAGGTCTGTGTACATATGCATGTCACAGAGTCATGTGTACATAGGTCTTGTGTAGAGGCATGCCATAGGGTTGTGTGTGCATAGGTCTGTGTGCACTTATATGTCACAGAGCCATGTGTGCACAGGTCTGTGTGTACATGCATGTCAGAATCTTCCGCAGTTGTGGTTCATCAGAAGACATCCATCAACTTTGATTGAGAGGCAGGATCTCACTCTGGGACATGGAGGTCACTGATTATTATAGGCTGGTTTGAGAGCAAGCAATAGGGATATTACAGTCTCTACTTCCCACAATCTGAGGGTGAATCGGGATGGCTGCCAGCATGGTTTAATTGAAAAGAGAATACACCTATTATATTCTATAGCTGCACATAGGATTACATGGGAGAAATGGGGGTTATGAGCTGGGGTGGGGCTTGAGGTCAGGGGTTGAGGAATCTAGCATTGACTTTGACAATAGGCACCGGTCCACAAATCCTCTTTGGGACCTGAACTGCCACAGAAGCTGATCTTCGGCAAGCTTTGTTTTTCCTAAGGCTAAGACTTTGCCCTTTGAATTTTTAGATTTACCTCCAAATTATATATCTGGGAGTCACATGTTCAGTGCTATGCTGTGCCTGCAGAGAACACCCAGGGTGTGTGTAAGTCACTAGGAAAAGTCTTATTTGCTATCTTAGTGACCTCTAAGGTCACCGAGTTTAGTTCTCATTGATTGTAGGAGCAGATAAAGCAATAGCGGTGCTTCCTTTACATGCTTGGTATTTAGACTAATAACTTGTTTTGTGTCTTTATTGCCCATGTGTCAAGGTACAAGAGGGACAGAGTTTGGTACTAAGTCTCAAATGCTTTTTCCTCTTGTGCGGTGCTTGAGTGTAATTGAGCTGTAATGAACATGGCTAAGGTCATTTCCCAAGAATTAATGAACAGGAGGATGTGTTCTTGGCCAGAGGCTGAGTCTTTGGTCATTAACCTAGTTGGTCATTAATATTGTGCAGGAATGCTTTACACTAGGTCATTACAGCCCGAGCCATATGCTGCTACCACAGGGAAACAAGAACATTACCTGTGTCAATAACTATTTGTTTTCTTTCCAATCTCATGACTACTGATGGAGGCAGCCCTCTTAATACTTTTTCCAAAGGCCTGAAGCACCAAGGTCATGAAGGAGAGAAAGGGAAGGGAAATCAGTAATTTGGACTCTGCAGAGTGAAATCTCTGATTGTTTTATAGACTATGTGACCATGTTCTTTCCCCCCTGAATAGCAAGCACTGGCTCTCTTTCCTTCCTTTTCTTGACTTATTCTCCCTTTTCTCCACACTCTTTCCCTCTCCTCACATTTTCCCTTTCCTAAACAATTTGTGGAGGATGTTAGAGACATCATGGTCAGTGCTGAGGGTATGTATATCAATACCACTTGGTCCCTGCTGTCAAGAAGCTTAGAGTTTAGCCAGTAAGGCCAAATAAACAAAACATTTCAATGCAGTCAGGTTGATGTTATGGCAGAGAAATCTCCATGCATTACAGAGCAAAGGCACATAACAGAAGGACCACCAAAGTGGCTCCACAGTTTCTGGTGGGATTTTGTTTTGTGGTAGGGTCTCACAGTATAGCCCAGGCTTGCCTGGAATTCACTAGGTAGTTGAGATTGCCCTTAAATTCACATTGTCTTCCTCCCTCTCTCAGTGGAATGCTAGGATCATGGTGTACACTCCCACACCCAGCTTTTGGTGTGATATGAAGGGTTTGGTGAGTTTATAGAAGGCATGGGTGATAGTGGGGCACAGCTCCAGGTAAAAGGAATAGCAATCACTCATTAACGCAAAGGAAATAGTTCCAAGTCCCAGCAAGAGGCAACAAGAAAGAAAAAAAACAAGATTTCCTGGAGGCAGACACTAAATACCCTCTGAATACATGATGTGGAGTTTAGACAATGTCTGGAATTCCATGGGCAATAATTTACAATTTTAGGCATGGAATGACACAACGAGAGCTGAGCTACAGAAATGTTACTCTAGAAATTTAACGTGAATGTAAAATGTCTTGAGGGGCCTGTGTTTGTATACTTGGTCCCCAACACAGTGAGGTCTGTGTGATGGGCCCTGTCTAGAGAAAGTGGACAGGCTTGGAGATTTCTTAGCATGGTACTCCTTCCTATCTTCTCTCTACTTCTTGGTTGTAGATGTAGTGTGACCAGTATCTCTTCACACTCTGGCTTTCGCCACCATGATAGACTGTATCTCTTAAAACTGTAAGCCAGGGAGAAAACCTTTCCTCCCTTAAACTGCATCTTGTCAGATGGTTGGTCACAGCAACAAGAAACATATTTAATAGAGGAGGTCATATGGAAATTGGGTTGAAAGAAGCAGAGGACTCCAGGGCAGGGAACCTGAGTTAGAGGGTATTGAAGGCACACAATTGAGCAGTAAACTGGGCATGTATGAATGGAGGAAAGAATGCATTTTCACTAGTGGGGGAGGGACACAGTGGGAGTCAAACAGAGATGGTTCATCGTGGCTCCCATTAACTAGTAAGATAAAATGAACACGTGTTCTTAAAATTGTGTGTACATGCATACATGTACCTGCCGTGGTGTGTAAAGGACACCTTTGGGAGCCAGTTCTTCCCTCTTCTCTTTTCTGCCACTGCACAGAAAACTACAAGCCATCTGGCTTGAGAGCTGATAATTTTGTCATTGTCCACCATCTCCCCCGTAGGGTTGCTAGGATTACAGATGTGCAACACCACATTTAGCTTTTTGTGGCTTCTAGAGACTTGGGGTCCTCAGGCTTGCACTTTTAACCACTGAGACACATCTCTAGCTCTAAAAATGGGACAGTCCTTTGGTTTATACGCTCTTGCCCATTGGAGCAAAGTTTAGAGTTTCTGGAGCAAAATTCCAAGGTAGAGAGAGAGAGGCAAGGGAGAGAGTTATAGACGTGAAGAAGATTGATAGTGTGCTGAGTCTGTAAATGGTACAAAAAATTGAAAAGCTTTAGGAAAAAGAATGAAAGTCATATTGTATTTTGTCTAGGTCAATCACCAATGATGTGTAAAAGCTACTGAAAGAATCAAGTTGGGTAATAAGAAGGCAAAGCAGAAGTGCTTTGTGTTTGGTTTTATATGTGAGGCAGGGGATTGTCAGACTGGCATATTATATACATACATACATACATACATACATACATACATACATACATACATTTACGCTTGATTCTTTGTGTGGAGAGAGGAGGTAGATCTCAAGAAGAACTGGTTTCAAAGATCTAATGTTTCCTGTGTTTGGTTTGTTCATTTCAGAAACTCCTGAGTCCTAGTTGAGATGTTCATTTATAGGTGGTTATACATGTGGGAAACTGGAGAAGACTTCTGGGCTTGGTGAATATGTTCAGGATCTTCAGTATTCAGTGATGTTTAGAGGATGAAAACAAAGTGAGGAGTGTGGACTGGAGCATCTGAGAGTCATGGATGAGGCACATGGGGAAGGGCATTGAGAGGGGCTGTGTAAGAGGAGAAAGAGAAAAATGAAAGAGGGAGAGCCAGGAGAGTATACTATATTAAATGAGAGAGAGTAGGAAAATTTTAAGATTGAGGGCAGACTGACCCGTCCTTAAGTACAGCAGAAAGATTAAGGAAATTAAAAACCAAAAACTACTTAGAAGATTTGTCAATCTGGATGGCAGTGAAGACCTTCCATTGAGAAGCCTTGGGCGTGAGATAGTTTTGGGAGCCACGTTTGAAAGTGAATATTGCAGTGGGACTACAGAGTGAGCAAAGTAAATGCACAGAGATGGAAAGAAACAAGGAGTAGATTTCAAAGTTGTAGAAACTGTGAAAATGACTAACTCAAGAAGGGAGGCTCAGGGAGATTCAAGATGAAAAATATAAATGGAAGACAGAAGTGGCTCCAAATGTCATATCTATCATATCTATGCCCAAAAGCAGGAAGAATAACTGATATGGGATGTCCTTCTGTATGCTGCAAATATGTGTTGGTTTTATTGGTTGATAAATAAAGCTGATTTGGCCAATGGCCAAGCAGAATAAATCTATGTGGGAAATACAAACAGATACAGAGAGAAAGAAGGTTACGTCAGAGAGATGCCATGTAGCCACTGGGGAAGCAAGATGAAGTAACAAGCCACACATTTTGTGGTAAAATATAGAATAATAGAAATGAGTTAATTTAATTGTGAGAACTAGTCAGTAATAGCCTGAGCCATTGACCAAACAATTATAATTAATATTAAGCCTTTGAGTAGCTATTCTGGAACTGGTGGCCAGGATGAGAAGCCCCCCACTACAAATAACATTAAAGACATCTCTTCTGCTGACCCTCTCCTTTTATCAAAAATTGAAATCTCTCTTCCCAAACTTCTCAAACTTTTCTTTGGCCAAATCAGAACACTGTATGTGATGAGGTGTAGGTTTCTCACTTAGTTGTGTTGCCACAATTGTCTCTCCAAATTTATTTGCCAAGTGATAGAGGCCAGGGATCTAAAAATGTATTTCCTAGACCCCCTTGCAACTAATGTTCAATATATGATCTGGTTTCTACTAGGCCAGCTCACTGGTTTCAGACTTAGTGGAATAAATTAAATAAAAAACAATCTTATTTTACATACCAATCCCAGTTCCTTCTCCCTCCCACTCCCGTCACCAATCCCCCTTCCCACCTCCTCTCCACTCCCCAGGGAGAATGAGGCCTCCAACGGAGATCATAAAAGTTTATCACATCATTTGGGGTAGGCCCTAGGCCCTCCACCATGTATCTAGGCTGAGAGATAGGTAATGGGCTCCCAAAGCCCATTCATGCACTAAGAATAAACAATGGTTCCACAGCCAGAGGCCCCATAGACTGCCCAGGCCCCCCAACTGACACCCACATTCAGGGGGCCTGGTTCAGGCCTATGCCGGTTCCTCAGCTGTCAGACTGGAGTTGAGTCCATGAACTACCACTTGCTCAGGTCAGCTGTTTGTGTGGTTTTCCCCAGCACGGTCTTAACCCCTTTTGTAGATAAGCCGCTATAGAAGTGCCAGTGACTGGCCTTTAGTGTCAAAGGTAGTAATTGTATGCCAAGGGTAGTAAATGTTCTCTGAGAGTCTCCAGGTATGCTTGGGCGTTATTCTTAGTTATCTGATTCCCAAATGTCTTAATTGATTTTCCTGTTGTGATCAAGTGCCTTGACAAAATCAGCTTAAAAGAGAAAGGATTTGGTTTTGGCTGACAATTCCAAGTTAGTGGAGGGAGAATCAAGGTAGCAGTAGCTTAAAGCAACTGGTCACAATGCATTCAAAGTCAAGGAGAAGTGAGAAATATGTACGTACATGTTAGGTTTCTTCTCCACTTATACAATGCCAACTTCCTGCCCAGGGAAATTATACACCCGAAACTCGACTAGGTTTTCCCACTTCAATTAATATAATCAAGATCATCCCTAACAGGCATGTTCAGGGACTCATCTCCCAGAAGATTCTAGATTCTGCAGGGTTGACAATTAACACTGTCACACCTACATATTCTCTTCCTTGTGTGTACACACACACACACACACACACACACACACACACACACACACACACTTATGCAGGCATGCATGGGATGCTTGTATGCAGGTGTACTCACCAATGACACATGTAGAGTACAGAAGTCACCACTAGTTTCTTTAATCTCTTAATCTCTTCTCCACTTTACATTTTGAAATCTCACTAAACCTGAAGCTTGCTTTCTTTGGCTAGACTGGCTAGCCATCCATCCCTGGGAACTACCTGTTTTAAACCCCATCACCAGGGTTAAAGATTTGTGCCAGCTATACCCAGCTTTTCATGTAGTGCTGGGGATCCAAACTCATGTTCTTGTGCTTATGTAGTAAGCACTTTACCCACTGAACCAACTCCCTAGCCCTTTACTTGTATATTCTTATCTTTCTATCACCTGATTATAAATGTCTTTCTCCTTAAATATATTAGAATGGGGTTCCTTGAGTGCATCTAAGAACTCTAAACAAAGGCCTCCATTGCTTTCTTGGTGGCGATGGAAGAGGTAACTAATAGTTTTAGTCTCTTCTGGTTGCAATGGAACAACTAATTGCTCCTACTTAGAGAACCAAAAAATATCATCTGTGGGTAAAGGTAGGCATAACAGGAATGAAAGTAACTGGGACACGCTAGACAGGTGTTTCCTTTTATTTAGGACATGAGCTTCTCCGAAGAAAGCCCAACACACTTGAAATATAATCATTATTCTGTGAAAGTGGCTTCTTTATATAAGAAGCCTAGCCTAGTTTAATCCCCTGCCACTACAGGCTTCACCCCAGTCATATCCACTGTCCATATGTGAGCATAATGGTAATAAAATAGTTAGAGTCTAATGAAGGAAGGAAGAAAGAAAGAAAGAAAGAAAGAAAGAAAGGAAGGAAGGAAGGAAGGAAGGAAGGAAGAAAGAAAGAAAGAAAGAAAGAAAGAAAGAAAGAAAGAAAGAAAGCAAAACACTGCCTAAAAATGAGTATTAGTACTTCAATTATGATCATACGGACAAAAAAGTAGTATCATTATGATTCTGAAACTTCCCAGTTACTCAGCCAAAGTGTGAATATCATTATTTGAAAATTCCTTTGTTGGTTTTTAAAATAAAAACACTCTCATGGTTAAAATGTTCTTAAATACAAAGGACTATATAATAAAAATGAGCTTGGCTCCTACCTGGTTCTTAGTTTCCTGTGTATCTTTCCAGAAATCTCCTGTACATATGTGACCTCCCTCCTTGTCAGTCCCCACAGCTCGATCACATTCTTTATTAAGGCTGTACTGCTTTTGTTACATGAATGACTCATAATATATTTAATACTCCCTCATTGATGGGCATTTAGGCTATTTTAATATATTATAATTGCAAACTACCCTACAGTGAACATTCATGTGCAGACGCCTTTGTGCAAATGGCTGGAGCAAGATATGGGGCAAAATTCTAGGTGTGAGTGATAGATAGATCAAGACTATATCTTTTTAAATTTTTATAAATATTATCCAATTACACTCTTCAAAAGAAGGCACCATGCCAATTTTTAAAATTTCCACTCTTTCAGAAAGACCAGTTCATATGTGTTGGTTGGGAGGAGACAGTTATGTGAGAGAAGTAGATAGTCCCTAAAGGGTATTTATAATCTTACTGTATAAACAATTACAGCATTAAATGTCTGCAAAAATTCAAGTGGCAAATGAGCTGAGAATATCAATTACACATCTGCCGCATCTCAAAGGCAGATGGCCTTTTAATTTTATATCCCAAGAATTATACCCAAAATTTCATTCCCTTCCTCAGATCGCTCCCTCACTCTTTTTGCTTTCACCGAGAAAATGGATTGTCACACTTTTCAAATATCAAGTCAATTTTAGCATAAATTGCCAGGAAACTATATTCCACCTCTTACTAAGCAGATATCGAGGGTTGATTGACAGTTAACCCATGAACCCATAAAGAAAACACTAAAAGACACCATCCCTGTTGTCAGGGATCTTACAATTTAGGTTGAGAACTCAACATGTAAAACCAAATGGTGACATGCCAGATGAAGAGGAATAAGTGCTCTGCTGTATAATTTAACTATCCACACTTGGAAAGACAAAGAAGAAAGAGATTGTTTTTCTTAGGAGCGGCTGTCAGAGGCTCTTAGGAGACAGATGGGTGTTGGCTTGGGCTGGGGCACAAAAAAAGACAGAAAGGCAGGAAGAAGGAAAGGGTGAGAAAATGGAGTTGAGCGGTGTGTAGGATGGAGGGAGATATATGAGATTATCTGACTACAGGAAGCTAGAGTCAGACCTTGTAACAAAAGACCCTGCTTGGAATGAGTAATAGGGAGTAAAATGAAACCGATACAGATGACTGCCAAGGGCATTTGATGAAAGAAGGTAAGTACTGTGTACAGGATCCTCTTGCAGAATCAAACTGGCTCATGGCTGGTCTCTTTCACACAGCAGTAGGAGTTACAGTTGACATGCTAGTGTCAGAAACATGTAATGTGACACTTATGGTCAAAGCTTTGTGAGTTTCCCTAAATGTATTGAGTTCACAGAGGCTGACATAGCTGTTTTCTGAATATCTGCCCAACAAGCATTATTTATTTCAAGGAAGACTTGGCTGATCGTAGGAATGTCCAACAAGGGCATGAATGGGAAGACTGGTGCAGGGTTGCAGGTATATGACCACAAAGGGCTATGCTTGTAGTGACTGGTAGAGAGGGACACTGCTGGAACTCAGGCTTGGAGATAAGTAAAGGAAGGCAAATCTGTAAAGTAATCCTATAAGTGTTGCTCATAGTACTCAGCCTCCATTCTAAGTACTAAAGGGGAGTGAAGCACTGTTTAAGACAGCCCTCCATTCAGGGATTTTCAATGTGGACAGCTTGACAGAATAAAGAAAGGAACAACAGGTTAAACAATAGGAAGTCAAAGAGACAGCCAGAAATGCTGTGGAGACTCAGAGAAGAGGCATCAGGTGACTGGGGAGTCAGGGCAACACACTAAGTGTGGGACCCTGAGAAGGTATTAGAGCCCAGTTTATAGTGTTGGATGGGAGTGGCTGGGAGAGTGACATCCCAGTATGGAAATGACCAAGAACAAAGGAAATCACAAGTATATTGGAAAGCAGCCAGTTTGCTGAGCCTTTAGATGACATATGGGAAAGTAGAAGGAAGGTGTATGAAATCAGAGCGGAAGGGATTGCCCTTTAGTCTTTGTATATTCTTTCATTCTAGTGAGAGGCAGGGCATCAGAACTCATATCCTTCTCCTGCTTCTTGTCTGTACATCTGTGAATATGTGTGTGTGTGGGGGGGGATACATGTGGAGGTCCAAGGTTAACATTATCTTCTTCAATTGTTCTTCACTTTAGTGTTTTATTCGGTCTCTCATCTGAGCTCACTGATTCAAATAGGGTGATTAGCTAGTGAGCCATGGGGCTCTTCCTGTCCCCATGTCCACAGAGCTGAGATTATGGGCATAACCTAACACTACCACTCTCACAAGTTCCAGGGTTGGTCTGTCAGACTCAGTTCTCATGTATGCATGGCAAGTGGTTGACTGACTGAGCCCCAGAACACCCTTTTAGTAAACAGCAGCAATGGCTATGGACACACTTCCAATCAATGCCTCCAGTTCTTTGAAGACGGCACCAGTTGTTAAACCTGAGACTTGAAAGCAGTGCAGTAACTACTCTTGAGATGAAAGCCATGTGCAGAGACAGAAGCATCTTTGAATTAAAAAGAAAAGAATTCACTATTTCATATGAAAGCAGAACTGTCTTTCCCCCTCAATCTGCTTCTGCATAATTTTAGTCTATTTTTCTAATTATGGTAACTGAACAAGAAAAGTTCCAACTGCTGTTCGCATTCTCACTACTTCTCAAGGAAAAAAAAATAATAACTTCGAAGTCCATATCTATGCCAGAGAAAAATGAAACAAAGACAGGGTGTTAATTTTCTTTGTATAAGATGTCTTTGGCACATTTCTTTCCTTTCCCGGCCCAAGTAATTTAAAAAAAGAGTATCATTCAAGACCAATTAAATGGATTTGGATGGGAGGCTCTGAGTTTGCAGTTGGTATCAATCAATTGTGCAATTTGGCCATCAATAGTCCTTCCAAAATGGCTGCATTTAACAGTAGCTCAAGGAATAGAAATGAAACTGCACTGAGTGAGCCCTCTTTTGTCTGAAAGAGTGAGTTTCAAAGTGCTGAAAATTTGGAGGTTTTCTTCATTGTGTGAATCAAAGGTTGTCTATTTGGCAAGGAGAACATGTGGCTGATGTTCCTTGGATACTTGGCCAGTGAATTTTGGCCACCTAATTTCAACAGCAAATTCACAATGAGTCTAGCGGAGTGGAAGAGAGGACAGCATGGCAGGAAGTCAGCACTCTGTAAGAGAGGACTGTGAATGAGGATTGGTTTTGGGGAGGCACAGATAGCAGTTTCCTTTGGTGTGCCTGCAACAGAAGCCCTGTTGTGACCAATTCCCTGGTGTTCTCTAGAGCTTGCAGTTAAAGGATGCAGGGGAGCGCAAGTCAATGCTACTAGACAACACTGCTGATACAGGCTTCCCAAGCTCAACTCCTTATTTCTGAAAGCCCCCCAGTGGAGAGGAATGCCTGTCTTTCAAGTTATCACCTTGGAAAGGGTCTACTTCTGGGTCTTCCCTTTAGTTTTCTTTCGTGCTTATCAAATAAGGGAAGTGTTCAAGTGGGAGGGGTGTTCTTCCTTGGAATAACTCTAAAGCATTGCTCCCAGGTATCCATAAGTCAAGACAGACATTATACTTATGCTCATTCTTTTTCTGGTATATATCTGGAGAGTGTGATCACTGACTATGGATATTCATCTTGACTGGCTGATAGATCTCTCTGCAAGGCTTTGCCCCTGTATGGTGTGTTGATTTCTTCCTGAATATTTTCTCCGATTCATCCTTGGGTTCAAATTAGGAGTTTTCCAATGTCTACTGTGTTCCTGGTGACGGTAGCATGACAAAAATAAGTAGCAAAGAGAAGTATGAGAGGTCAGACATCAAGAATTGAAAGAAAGGAAGAAAGAAAGACAGGTAGCTAGATGATAGAAAGAAAGGAAGGAAGAGAGAGAGAGAGAGAGAGAGAGAGGAGAGAGAGAGAGTGACATTTAAGATCAGTTAAATGGAGTTTGGACAGGAGGAGGCTCTGAGTTTGCAGTTTGCATCAATCAATAGTGCAATTTGACCATCAATAGCTTTGAAAGGTTCTTCCAAAATGGGGCTTCATTTAATTGTAAGTGAAGGGTTAGAAACGAACCTCTGATGAAGAGTCCTCTTTTGTTTAAAAGACTGAGCTTCAGCTATTGGGATTTGGTTTTTCCCTTCATTGTTGTAACTAACACTTGTCAACTGGCAGTGTATGCCACCCGCAGCAAAGAGTAAAAACATCTGTCTTCAAGCAGTATGGCTTGGTTTCATGTGTTTTCTATTTTCTTGGACCCTGTGTCAGATAGGGGAGCAGAATCTTCCTGGAACCCAAAATAAATATCTTGATACTGTTAAAAATTTCCTAAATTCTCTTCTCAACCATTTCCCCCTTTTCTTCAAACCTGAGGCCTTTCCTCACCACATAGACATTTCTGTAGGTTGAAAGCTTCAGATATATACAAACTGTATCTTTTGATCAATGGATAAATCATGTCACCTTGTCAAGAGCTAGAGAAATGTAACATGAGGAATATAGACACTTCAGCTCAAGCATAGTCTCACGGGGTATTTTTTTTTCAAGACGGGGTTTTTCTGGTAGCTTTGGAGCCTATCCTGGCACTTGCTCTGGAGACCAGGCTGGCCTTTAACTCACAGAGATCCACCTGTCTCTGCTTCCTGAGTGCTGGGATTAAAGGTGTGCGCCACTAACGCCCGGCTCCTCACTGGGTATTTACTGAGTTACGATTCTTCTCTTCATCTTTTCTTGTAGCAAGTGCAGTTTCCTCATAGCAACAGTGGGTTGAATTGTGGGCTTAAATATCAGGCCAGACCTCTTTAGCACCTTGCCATGTAGAAAATGCATAATGCATGGCACAAAGAGCCCCCATCCACATTACCTAATATTCACGGTTGCTTAGGCATTGCTTACTGCCTATTATTAGAATATCTGTAGACACAGCATTGGACACATTGGCCCAATGTCCTCTCTGCTTGGTCAGCAGTTTGTGATATTATGAGATTTACCTGATTTCCATGTTTGAGTCCCATGCATCTCAATCTATGGGCTTCTTCTCAGTAAACACATTTTTCTCACAAGGATAGGGATGATGGCCTGTGTATGTTGGAGGCATTCTCACTTCCTTTTATTCTCTATTTGATCTTGATTGATGGTACATGTCCCTGAGCCAATCATTGCTTCAGTGATCACCAGAATGGCACAACTGACAGCGTGAGAGAATGAAAAATGTGGTTGTAGATCATGAGACGAGGAGATGCTACCTATAGGTGCCAAAATAAAATTATACATTTCACCAATACTACTTCCCCCAAGGCCATAATCATTAGGGAAATGATAACCAGTCAGAGCCAAATGGATACCACTGACCTTCCAATGGTAGAAATGCTCATGGGACAATCCTACAGAGAACAGCAAGGGCCTGGAGACTAGACGGGAAAGCAGAGGCTGTTGTTCCCTGATGATGAGAATGGAAAATGGTGCAACTGTAATGGGAAAAGGCACGCCAAGTCCTTTGAAAACCTTAAAAATAAAATCATTGTACGATCCAACAATTTCCCTTCTGGAATTGAAAGTGGATCTTAGGAGTTTCTTGTACACCATCTTCATAACAGCATTTCAACAGCAGTGAATAGGTGGAAACCATTCAAGCTTCCATCAGGGGTGAGTGGATAAACTTGCAGCATGTACATGCAATGAAATAGTGTTGAGCCTTAAAATGGAGAGAAATTTGACATATACCTTAATATGAACAGACCTGGAGGACATTAGGCTATGTGAAATGAGCCACTCGCAAAAAATACAAATATAATATGGTTCTACTTATACGAGGTACACACAATAATAAAATTCAGAGAGAAAGTAGAATGGTGGCCATAGGGGTTAGAAGTTATTGGGATTAGGGAAGGAAAAAACTGTTGGAATCCTGATCCCTCCACTTCTTATTTGTAAGTCTTAAATTACCTTATCTCAGCCTTTCTGTTAAACAAAGGAGATAAGGGGCTTTTGGAGGAACCTTTTGAAAACATCACCAATGCTATTTTTGCTACTGGGTGGCTCTCTGATTGGGTACAGACATTGCCATTTCACAAGGGCTTTTGGGAGGATTCAATGGTGACTCATCTGGGTAAATTTGGGCACCTTGGATTTGGCCCCATTTGAAGAACAGAATTCCCATTGGAGACACTTTTATTTACAGCATTTAGTTCCCCAATTCCTTCAAGATCAATGCCATTTTTTCTAAAGGAACTTATCAAGTGTTGCTCTTGGGAGTACCTATATTTGGATTCAAAGATTAACTGTAGGGCTTACTGCTATTCTGTTCTATGAAGGTACTAAGAAGGATTTCTTGATGCATTCTGTCTGTCTTTCTTTCTCTCTATATATCCATCAATCAATCAACCCACCCATATATATATATATATATATATATATATATATGGTATTTATGGTATTTATGGTATTTAATGGTATTTGACATTGATGGCCTTCGTGGATGTCATTCAGATGTTGATATGAATCACTGTATTACACAGCTTCATATATATATATATATATATATATATATATATATGAGAGAGAGAGAGAGATATTCCAGTGTGATTAGGTCTCAGTGTTTGGATGCCCACCTAAGCATCATCGCTTTTAACTTTAGAGACCAAATATCTGCAAGCACCTTTACCACAGCACTCTCTGTGGACAATAATAATGATGATGATGATATTTTGTAAAAACAAGATTATGTGTTAGATATAATTCTAGGATGTTCATGTGTATTAATGATACAAGCCTCATAAAATCTGGTAAGGCAAGCCCTGTTATTGTCTCATGCTTTACACTGGAGGAAAATGAAGCATTGAGAAATTCAGCAACTTGCTCAAGGTCCATCCATCTCTATGCAGAAGTAGAATGCAGAGTCTGACTACAAACCCATGCTTATAACTATCATGCTGTATGGGGACAAAGTTCCTTTGACACAAAGTGTAAAGACCTCCATTAGTACACTATACAGTGACAATAACCTTTCCATGTAGCTCTTTCCCTGATTCCAGATGAATTCTCTTGAACATATGAGTTTGGTTTTCAACTTGTACTTTCCCGTAAACCAATTGGTTTTAAAATATGATAATATGCCCAGAACCTCCTATGGAAGCTCAATGCAAACACTGGTGCAGTTTTTATTGGGAGTTTGACCATTTACTTCATAAATGTCTGGCCTTGGGATTCCTGTCCTTCTCTAGGTTTGAGAACTAATAGGACATGACCCAAAGTTCCAGTAATAATCACATTCTTGATCCAGCTGTTGGCCAATGCCCTCAGTAAAGAAAATATTCTAATGAAACCTGTCATGCCAGGAGATAATCTCCCTACTACCCAGCGTTGTTACTCTCTCCCTACCCATTGCCTACCTGACATGGGTTTTATCTTTTACTACCTTTTTCTTACAGAGGCTGTTCGGACTTTTTGCATTGAGCTATCCTTTTGTTTCATAGCATGATTAACAATACTTTCCTCTCCTTGGTAACTCACGATATTTTCCATTGATGGCCTTTGTGGATGTCATTCAGATGTTGATATGAATCACTGTATTACACAGCTTCATGAGGACAGGGTCTGAGCCTGTCTTGGCCACCACAATAGGCAGATAATTAGCTTGGAGAACTATCGTAGGACACCAATAAGTATAGACTAGATCTCAGAATTAAAAAAGGAAACAAAACCATGCAGAGTACAGACTCATGGATATGACACTGGGCAAGCAAATATAGGACATAGTGTTTGTGTGGTGCATTGAACAGAGCCTAGAAAAGCCATGCTCATGTTAGTCCATTATAGTTCTACGCTGGTTCTCTTGCGTAATTGAAAACTTACTGATACAATAAAGTAATTCATTTTCACATATGAGTTACCTGAACAAATCTCACCATTGAAGACACATAGCAAGGATTCTAAACTCAATATTTTCTTCTAAGGAAATGCAGTCTGCTTGTAAAGGAGAAAAACAGAACTAATGGGATTTTATCCATTTACTTAGAGTGCATAGACTGTTCTTCAGTGGGTTTTGGGGTGTGTTCCTTGGGAAACTATCTTTCAGGTTTGCCTTTGTATAGTCTCCTTTTCATGTCTTCTTGTCACTGTTGCTTCTTTGTGCTGCATGTAGCCAGCAGAAAGCCCACCTACTCTGTGATGACTTGTTCCCTTGCTCCTCAACCCCCACCTCGCACCTCCTCCCCCCTTGTCTTAGCTTAGGCAAAGTACACTTTATTGAATTCTTCTAATCTTTCCTGACAGATCAATTCTTCTGGGCGCTTAATTATTCATGTGGCTCTCCCTTGAATTTCCTTCAGGCTACTGCCTCTTTTGAGGCAGTCGGCTAGCTCGACTGAGGCAGCTCATTTATTTCCCAGGAGGTGGGCATCTGTGCTCAGGGCTAGAACCCTAAAGAGGGCAGATGGAGGGGGATGTCTGAGGAGGCAGGAGAGGTAAGGTGTCCTGCAGGGAGAGGAGTTAGAAGGTCTTGTTTTAAAATCTGGCCCTCCCACTTCATAGTTTTCCAACTCTGACAAAGTTTGTCAACTTCTTTCACCGTCTCAATTGTAAAAGAAGGTGAAAAAAAAGGGGAGTTCATTAATTGTTCAAGTCATCACAAATATTAAGTAGTCCAGTGTCACAAGTGGTTGGTCCTTGGTAACCATTAGTAGTCTTGCAAGCAGCAAGCGCTCTTTCCTCTAGCATATAGCCTTCCACGCAATAGCGTCTCCGTGGCTGGCCATATGCCTAAATTCATGCCACTGAGTCAGCTTAGTCCTTCAAGATAAGGTTTTACAGCTAGAACACACTTAGAACAAAGCAAAGCTTCATGGAAATTCAGAAAGAAGTCATTGGAATAAAATAGGATGAAGACCTTTTTAGCACAAGAAGCCTGTTGTCTTATTCCTAGATGATAGAATTAGCTTCCTGGCAATTCTTATCTCTCATCAAATAGCCATTCTCCAAGACCTTTGCAGCCAGAACACTGGATATCTTTTGGCTGAGACTGGATTCAATCCTGGGCAATATGGAACCTTTGGTTACTTTGTAGTGAACTACCATTTCTCTAGTACGTATGTAACTCCACCATACAATTAAACCACAGACACCATTTTATTCTGGAATAATGCCATGGCCACCTCTTTCTTTAATCTGGAATCTGAAGCCATTCTCTAGATGGTTTCACTTTTCTGCCCCGCACATGTGGTTCCTAACAGCAGCTCCCTCCCTCTGATATGTTTTCCCCTCACAACATGCCTTTATGCTATTCCTCCCTCCCTACCACCTAGTTTTCAGATGTATTTGGCCTATAAAATCTATTAGCACGCATCCAGCTAACCACCAAATAACTAGCCAAAGGACAGAGTGGAATGCCAAGGCACAGGTCCGCCTTGCAGATGGATTTATTGGTTGCTAGATTGAAGATTTATGTTTTAATCATACCATGTGAAAATCTGCATGTGAATCTTGGAACACAACCCTGTGGTAGAGTGCCTGTCTACTATGTATAAGGCGCTACATTCAATACCTTTCTCTGAGTGGGGACAAACTACATGAAAGAGTAGGCAATGGTGGATTTAAGTTCCCTTGTTGTCAAGTGACTCCTGCCCTCATACAGAGCATTGCATGCCCCATTCAGCACAGAGTTCACCCCTACAGATACTGAAGGGCAGTGCCAGGTTCCCTTGTGTCTTTCTTTCTACGGAGAAAAGCCTTCTCTATCAAAATCTATCAAAAGTGAGATGATAAAAACTAAAGCAAGGAGATCCAGAGGCTGTCCTTGTGCCGGTGCCACTAATGTCTGGTACTTGTCTGATTCATTTAGGTATCTGAACATGGGGGTAATGGCATAATACAGAAGTTGGCAAGCTTTTAAAGGATTAGATGGTAAATATCTAGGGTATGGGGTTATCTTTGCAACTGTTCAGCCTTATCTCTGTAGTGTAAAGACAACCTTAGATAATGAGTGAGCAGAAGTGGGTTCCAGTAAAACTTTGTTCATAACCATAAGGCATTGGGCTGCATTTGGCTTCAGGAAATCTCAAATCTCCATCTAGTCTGTGTCTTTCATTTTACAGATGACAAAATGCAGAGTACATCAGTTGCTAATTTGTTACAGAAGTAATGCTACAATCTTAACTTTTTGGGATGGAGAGTTGGTTTAGTGATTAAAAGAACACTGGCTGCTCTTCTAGGGAACTCAGATTTAATTCACAGCACTCACATGGTGGCTTACAACCATCTGTAACTTCATTCCTAGAGGATCTAATGTCCTCTCCTGGCTTACAAGGCACTGCATGAATGTGGTACACAGGCATACATGCAGGTAGAACACTCATCCACATAAAATAAATACTACCAATAATGTATTTAAAAAGCTTATCAATTCACAAAAGCCCTTTACATATACCAGCACTTCGTTTTCATTCCAGGCTCTACAGGCCCCTTTCCATCAATTCCCAGGAGCAGAACCTTAATCCATTCACCTTACACTCATTCAATCATACATACCTTCCCCAGAAGATGGCAAGGGTGACTGGGTGTGACAGAGTGCCTCCTATGGCCAGAGGACTATGCACTCTATATTCTGAGCAGTAGACCTAACATTCACCTTTCTACCAAGTGCTAACCCAAGCTTGTGCCTTGGTGACACATTCCAGCCTGCGAGTAGTCTTGTTCCTTCAGCTATGATTATATTGCCTTGGCCAAAGGTGGACACAGAAAATAGGCTCATCCAGCAACAAGTTTATGACTGTGTACATGTCCAGGTTTCTGGGGCTCTGTTTTCCTTCTGGAGGAAGTTGAGTTATGACCAGAGTTGGATCCCCTGCAAGACCCAGCAGTTCTTTTATTTTTATTTTTTTATTTTTTGGATTTTTTTCTTACAGCCAAGAAGATATTTCTGGCTAAGCTATTATAAAGATAAAAGCAGTGATAGGGAGAAAATAAAAGGCAAAAATGCTTCTTTAAAAAAATATTTTAGAGCCGGGCATTGGTGGCACACGCCTTTAATTCCAGCACTGGGGAGGCAGAGGCAGGCGGATCTCTGTGAGTTCGAGGCCAGCCTGGTCTCTAGAGTGAGTGCCAGGATAGGCTCCAAAGCTACACAGAGAAACCCTGTCTTGAAAAAAAATGTTTTGGGTGAAGAGAGCTTAAAGATGTCACTACCTTTCCCAGGAGATAAGTTTATTATTATTATTATTATTATTATTATTATTATTATTATTATTATTATTAGCCAGTTTTAAATTGTTACATTCCATTTTCTTCAACTATCTTCAAGAAAAGTAAACTATTTTTGGAAGCTTACCATATTCAGTTTTGGTGAGTTTCATATATGTATAAAGATATTTTCTCATTAAATGTTAACTCCGTGTGTCTCTCTTTCTCTGCACCTGCAGCTCATGATTTTTCAGCTGGGCCAGAGACCAGAAATCCAGCAACCTTCTTCTCTATAACCCCCAACATCTAATAATGGGGTAATGGGTACACACAGCTATGCCTGATGCTGTATGAGGTTGCTAAAGATCTGAACTCAGGCTTGCCCAGCACTCTTACCCACTGGCCCATCTCCACAGCTCTGTTTTACTCTGTGTACCATTACATTAAATGGAAAGGTAGCTGCATGATGGAACATTTGCATAGCAAGTGCGAGAATCTGTGTTTGACCGCACACATTACACCCCCAAAAGGTGAATGAAGCAAGAAGTCTGTATTGCTATCTACCCTCTCGCTTGCACTCTCTCCAGAAAGGCACTGGCCATCTACAGTCCATGCCATAGCCAGATTTTGCAGACAATGTCTATTCCCACCTCCTGGCACCCGACGCCATTGGATAAAGGCTAGCTCAGGGCATAGACAGTGCCTTTGTGTCTGACTAGGAAGCTCCTGCATTAGGAGGTGAGCTGAGTAAAGCGAATTCTTTAGTTTACTGGATACTGGAGCATTGAGTTGAAGGCAGATGCTGAAATGGAAAGTTCAGCAAATACAAGGACCAGAATGACTACAGTAGGCCTCTTCTTTGAATCCAAAACAAAAATCAACCTATATTTTCTCTTGATTTTCAGTTCCTTAATCACTTTTTATTAAATTGGAGTAAATTAGATCTTTAGGGTAAGTTGAATATTTTAACAGTCTTAGGACAAAAAAAAAATCCTCCCTATGTATAAGAATTCCACAGTGACATGATGTGGAATCATAGGAAACTCCCCCACTTTCTGACACACCATAGAAAGATTACAAAATGTCAACAACAAGTTGGTGTTGGACTCCCTCTTTCCTTCCCCTTCATGCAAACCCATTCAAGGCCCTTAGTTTGTAGAGCTGGATCCTCCTTGGCATCAGTATTTTAGGAAGGGAGGAGGGAATCTCATCATTAAAAATTATCTATATTAAACTTGTTTCTGCCTCTGCTAAAAAGCCAGAATCCTCGCTTAGACCTCAGGGTCCTTGCCAGCCTAGATTGCAGAGCCACAGGAAACCTGCTGAGAGATCCAGAGTGCAGACACTATGCAAATGGAGACCCAATCATACCCACCCTCAGCACACCTGAGCCCACTGTAACCTTCCCTTGGCCTTCTTGGGAACCAGATGAGAGCTGATATTTAATAAAGCTGTGGTTTTGAGAAGAGCACAGCAGTGAATCTTACTGAGTGGATTTCAGCTGTGGTAACCTGTCTATAAACAGCAGTGTCCGTAGGTTAATGAGATGCAAGGATTCACTTGCTGTTGTGGGAAAAAAAGCTTTGTGTCTTTATTGGGATTTGGTGGTTGTTTTGAATAGTACAAACCTCCATTTTCACTGGTTCACTCCTTTGGATCTGGTTGAATTGGGGTCCATTTCTGTTGCGATCATGAGAGCAATACAAAGGGTCAGTGAACTATGGGGTGCAATATTGTTTAGAAATATTGCACTCAGCATACATCCACAGGCTTGGTCTTATTGTTTCATCTGCCTCCAGCCATGTGGACGTGAAGGACACTTAATGTTTGTTAGCTTGTCTTTTTTATTAGTCCATGTGAGGCCATGAGAACCTCTGGACTGCAGAGCCCTAGATGGCTAGCATCGCTAATGGCTTAAAGCAAAGATATAATAATTTTTTTCATTAAAAACTGGAAATTATGCACTGACCACAAAAGAATATATCAATATATGTGTAGCTTAAGGGAAAATACAGCAAGCATCAGTGTACCTGCCAGTCTGCCCTGGACCAATATCAGTAGCAAAAAATGGTTATCCCTGCCTTACATCACCCCCTTTGTCCTACCTGAAGCTAAAATAGCTTCCTAAGGAGTGTGATGTTAGCCTGTGTCTTATGTTACTTGCACCTTTACTTTTCTTTCTTATATTTTATGAACTTTTTAATAAGAAAGCATCACGCACCAAAATTAGCTAGACCTAAAGTCTATACATCTCAATAAACAGCTAGAATATAGTTAGAATAGCCATTCTGAAATGATGGAGCTCCACCTTGGATTCTATGCTTTCATTATTAAATATATTTCCACATACTTACCCACCACTAACAATGAAAACTCAGTGACAGTAAGAACTAGACAAACAGCTTTCTATCTCTTTTACAACCCATGCCCATCCCCCAATAGTCTTTCTTGGACTATTTTCTACATTGTTATACTGAACCACTTTGGGGGTAGTTGTACTGTGTGTGTAGCTACCTCCAAATAATGTATTTGATATTGCCTAGTTATGGAATCATCTCTCTCTCTCTCTCTCTCTCTCTCTCTCTCTCTCTCTCTCTCTCTCTGTGTGTGTGTGTGTGTGTGTGTGTGTGTGTGTCCTTCCTTTTCTTCTTTATTTCTGTATGTGTTTGTGTGCACGACATATGTGCACTTCATGAAAAGGACAGAGGACAACCTTGGTGTCATTTCTCAGGCACTGTCTACCTTCCTTTTAATTTCTTTGAGACAGGCTGTCTCACTGACCAGGAACTGGCCAATTAATCTATATTGCTGGACATTGAGCCCCCGGGATTCATCTGTCTCTGCCTCCCTAGCCTGGGATTGCAACCATACCTGCCTCTTTCATATGGGGGCATGGAACTCGGAGTTGTAAGTCAAGCACTTTGCTGGGTGAAACATCTCCTTTCTTCTTTGTCTTAACTATGAGCTTCCTTTGTATTGACAGCAATGTTCAGTTAAGAATGTGTCATAATCCATTCACTCTACTGTAGATGCATATCCAGACTGTTTCCAGAATTTTACCAGTAGAACCATGCTGTTTGAACATTCTTAAATGTGTTTCCTGGTAGCTTATTGCACGAGTTTCTGTAGGATTCACACTAAAGAGTAGGATTGACTGATTTTAGCTACCGAGGCATGCTCTGTTTTAACAGACATTATAGTTTAACCATCAGTGGGCAGGCAGTACTCTTTTTTGTTTGTATTTTAGTTTCTTATATCTTTATCCAAATTTATCACCCTGATAGTGTGAAAAGATTATCTAACTTAAGGGTTAGATGATTTTTATCATTTGCCTAACTATCAGTAAGTAGGGTGTTTTGTTCATAGGATTATCTTCACATAATCCAGTTTTATCTTTTTCACATTTTCCTACCTCTTGTCTTTTCTTATTAATTTTATTAGTTTAGTACATTCCTGTGATTCTTACATTCTGTTAGTTATAAATATAACACTTACTAGCTTGTATTTTCACTCTTCTGAACACAGAGTCTTGATCTAGCTAGAATCAAACTTACACATCTTTTCTTTACAGATTATATTGCCATGTGTTGTTTAATGTATTAAACATAATGATGAACTTCTATTCCTTCTAAAGGTTTCCTCACTTTCCCTGTTAGAGTTTACGAAGCTCTTCTGACTTATTTTCATGCGTGGGTGAGGAAGGGAGGCTATTTAATTTCTTTCTTGTGAAAAGTCTACATCATGAATAAATCGTCTCTCTTCCCACTCCTTCTGTGTCCTCTGTGATCAATCAGAGCTCTATACATCACACAAGTATTGCAGAGAACTCTTTTCCACTAGTCCATGTCCTACACCTATGCCAATATAGCCTATATCTGTAATGTATGGTGTCTTCAGGACACCTCTCCTTCCAGGAATGTCTTAATTGTTGCTGTACCTTTATGTTTCCACATTTTTTATTTGGGATCTTGAATTTAAATATGTACCATGTTTGAGAAAGTGATGTTTTCACTATTGGACTCTTAGTTATAAACTGTTTAGCTATTAATTTAGCTAACTGAAGTTTTTCATTGATGTTTTCTTACTTTCTCCATTAAGCCCCTACATGCATTTTGATTTGTTCCAGTGAAGTTTATGTGCATCAGTGTCTTCCAGTTGAATTGTGGCAAAGCTAGCTTTGATATGCATCCTTTAAAACTGAATTTCATAAGTTATTAAATTAATCCTTTAAATTGTCTATTAATCGTTCACGAATTCTTTTGACTTCTGTACAATGGTCAGTGATCGCTACTTTTTGTCATTTGGTCCTTTTTTAAAGTTTCAGTTTTCACATATACATACACATGTACATTATAGTTTTTTGACCATATATTCATATGTGACCTTCCTTTACTCACTGTGACCTCCAGTAAGGAGTAATGATGGTAACAATACTTAGCTTGTTCTCACTTTTAAATGGAATGCTCATATTTTTCCTTTAAATGTGTTATTTTCTAAATGCCTTTATGTACTAATATATTGTTCACTTAATAGGATAATGAAATGCCCTTCTATTCCAATCTACTAGGCTATTGTATCATGAATACATTTATATTTTGTTAAATTATCATTATTAGCTTACAGGTCCAAAGACAATGAGATTTTTATACTTTAAGCTACTAATGATGGAACTTTCCCTGCAGCCAACTCTGTATTCTTGATATAAAACCAAGGAAATATGTTGGGGAGCCTTAAACATTTTTACGTTTATTTACCTGTGCATACACGTGTATGTATGTAGCAGTCCCTCTAATCCACTAACATGGGATGCTTTTCTAATAGTGTGCATCTTTTTAAAAAGGTTTTCATCACTAATTTTGTCTTTCATTGAACAGTCTTTCACATCACTGGCTGTTTATTCTTATGAGTTTTATTCTTTTTGATATTACTAGTGGTAGGATCATTTTCTTATTTTTCTTTTCAGGTAGTTCATTGTTAATATGCATAAATATAAATAGCCTTTGTACACTGGTTCTGTGTCTTTAATGGGTTCATTTATTAATTCTAAGAGATTTTATTGATAGAATATTTAATATATGCATATACGCATGAGCATGTTATCTGCTAAAAGAGCTAATTTCACTTCTTCCTTTCTGGTATGGGTGCTCACCTTTTGGCTTGCCTAATGACTCTGGCTTACGTTATTAATTTTGTCCCTTGTCCTTGTTCTTAGATGAAAACAGTTTAATTTTTGACAGTGATTATGGTGTTAGCTGTGGGCTTTCATTATATAAACTTTATTATACTGAGATAAATTCCTTATACACTTAGTATTGTCAAAGGCAGCCCATAGAATTATAAGAAAAAACTAAAAACTTTGCATAATAAGTGATTAATGTCCAAAATATGTAAGAAACTCTCCAGATCAAATAGAGGTAATAAAACTAACAGCAGTACAGTTGAAGATGGAGAGAGGCTATAGAAAGAAACTTCCCGAAGAATTATGGAATTTGTCCAGCAGGTATTTAAAAGATGCTCAGCATCACTAACCACTGGAAATGTAAGTCAAAACAACACCCAAGTATCACTTCATATTTATTAGAATGATATTTTTAAAAATCAGAACAAAACAGATGTGGGGCTGGAGAGATGGCTCAGTAGGTAAAGTGCTTGCTGCTTAGCAAGAGGACATGAGTTCAGATTCCAGTACCTACATAATAGTTGTGCATAGTGGCCCATGCCCTGGCAGTGTGTAGCATAGCAGAGACAGGCAGTTGCTCGGAGCTCTTAGACTAAGCAGTTAAGTTCAGGGTTAGTGAGAGAACCTGTTTCAATAAAATATAGGGAGTGATAGAGGATAATGCCCAAAGGTGACCTCTGGCTTCCATAGGCACTTGCACAGGTTAGCACACCCACACAGGTGTATACATCAGCACACACACACACACACCTCCACAAAAGTAAATAATACATAAGTAAATAGAATCTAAAATATTGTGCACCAAGCATGATAGTATATAGGTGTATTCTCAATTCCTAGGAGGTTAAGGCAAGAGCATTGTAAATTCAATGCTAGTCTGGGCATAAAGTAAGAATCTGTCTCAACAAAACAAAACAAAAAGGGCACTTAAAATTCTGTTGATAGTGTCAATCTTATGTTGTCTTCTTTAAATAAATAAATAAATAAATAAATAAATAAATCTTTAGTGCTAAAATAAGTAGGTGGACTAATGTAAACTCCTATGAGAAGCAGTCAGGGAAGGTCATCCCATTTCCACTCACAGCACTGCTTCCTTGATCTCTTGGGAGGTAGTTTAATATATGCAATGGTTTACGTGGTCTAACTGCCCTACACAGAATATTACATATTTCCTGTTGTATGCTAAGTTGTGATCGGATTGGAACAGATCTGTTTACCTTTCTCAATTTGTCCCAGTTTCATTCAAGGACTGTCAGTGGGCTCTAGGAGGACCATGGACTTCAACTAAAATAGGACTTTGCAATTTCTCTTTAGAAGCAATGTAGGATCATACAGCTTCCTTATGGTGAAGTTGGGCTGCAAGCTTCCTTATGCTCAGTTCTTAACGACACATTAAAACAGTCCAGGTCGCTCTTACATTTCCCAGAAAAAAAAAATAATGGCAATAAAAGTGCTGGTGAGAGGGGATGCATTTCTCTTCTCAGGCCCATATCTTTCCATCACCCTGTCTTCAGGGTAGAAAATCATTTCATTTAGAGAATCAATTTCTCCTGAAAATTGATTTGAAAATGGATGATACACACCTTAGCTCTCCACAGGAGTCTGGGGGGCCGTTAGTTTAGGAGACACTTTGAGCTTCTTGGGTAGGTGCTATTTTGTCATTTTTAGCATTCCAGAATTATTGTCTTAACACCTGATGTCTCTCAAACCTAGAATTTACCTATTTCCCAGGCCTTTGCAAAAATGAGCCCAGGAACTCGCAGAGGTGGATCTTAAGAAGGTTAAGTATGCTGCTTCAGTATGGGGAGGAGTCAATAGCAACACAGGGACACAATGCAAGGCAAGAGGGGGACCAATTTCCATACTGGCAAAAGGACAACTATTGTGACAAGAGGAACAGTAATATAGAGTTGAGGGTGGCTACCACAATTCCTGGGTCTAAGATGCTGGGTAGTGGCACTGCTTGAAGCCCAAAAGGCTATGGTTCATCATCTCCTAAGATATTGATAAGTCTCTAGAAAAAATATGCAGAAGACACTGTCAACTAGTAATCTACTCAGAAATGTAGTTAGTGACTTGTAAGTGCCAAACCAGGGATATGGTCCAGGGTATAAACAGGAAGGAAACAGAGCCTTTTTCTCATAGTAGGTCTACATCCATGACCTTTGAGAACATGAATATGTCACAGGGAGGTGTTTATGGGACTTGAGGGAAGAGCTTTCTCTCTTTTGGGATGCTGTTAAGGATCCACCTAACACTATAGAACCTTAGAACATCTTGAAATTCTTTCTAAGAAGCATGATATTTATGATGCCACAAGACATGTGAGTAAGGCCTCTAGGTCTTTGGGTACCTCTCAGTATGAACGCATGATGTCTGGCTTTCCATAGACCTTCCTTACCAAGAAGCTTCCTGGGTCTCCCTCCACCAGTTCTATGGTTTCATTTCTTCCACCACAGCAAATAAGTTTATAGGTTATAAAATGGCTTTAATGGATCCCCACCATACACACATATACCATCCAGGATAGGATGGAATGTGGCCAGGGCTGTACCCAGAAAAATATTGAGGCTACAGTTGCACCAAAATAAATCTGCCACCACAAAAACTGCCATGCCATCTCTATCCCACATGGGCTAAAAATCACTAATATTTACATACTTCCCTCTCCTTCAGAGAACCTCAGTGTCTAGGACACCCTCCCATGGAGACAGACTAGGCATGGAGGTGTGTGTTTGGGAAGGGCAGTTAAGGTCTGGGTCAGCCCTTCCATCTGGGCTGGGTCAAAGGTGAACAAAAAGCCCAATTTTAGTCCAGAATTTGAAGGCAAGAACCTCTTGAAGGTTTTAGACTTCTTTCTCTAGGCAGGTCAGGTAGAGGCAGGTCACTTTGAGTTCCACCTGCAAGATGGTCACCAAGAAAGTGGGGTAGAGCAAAGGAAACAAAGAATCTTTGAGTATACACATACCATTGATCTTATCACTGCTACAAAAGTTACTTAAAACTGTATCTCCTGCATATAAAAGGAAAAATTAAGGTATTTGGTCAAGTGGAAATATTGCTAGGCACAGTGTCAATGACTGTACCAAAGAGAATACAAATGTCACATGAGGCTTAGCAGCTAAGGATGGCCTGGGCCCTCTGGATTGGCCAGAGGCATGGGTGAACCATGTCACTTGACTCTAAGAGTGAGGTGGTGGCCCCAGCTCTTGTGGAGCACATGCAGGCCACCTGGGTCACTTGCAGGTTGAGAGACAGACCTGAGTACCCTGTGTAGATGGGCGTGTTCTGAAATGCAGGATGATTTTGCAAGAAAGAAGAAGGCAGCTGTGTTCTGTAGTACCACTGTGGCTTCACTCCTGGGCCCCTCAAGGCATGGTGCTGGGCTTCACAGGGCCCCTGTGGCCCAAGCCATTTTCTACTGTGGTAATATGGCCTAGATATACTTAAAATGAGAAAAAAATGTAAACCTCTCCCTTAAAAAAATCTCTGGTCTGTAAGTTCACTTCAGCTGCTTTTCAAAGTGGCTTTTCTGGAATGGTGGGAGCTGCCACAGGTCCACGGACACCTAAATGATAGACTTGGGGAAGGACACACACAAGCAGTGCCCCCTTGTCTAGGTTGTAGTTGTGAAGCTCCAACAGTGCCTGCACCACCTCGTCCTCAGGGCCCATCTGAATTGATGCCATCTTGTAGTCCCTCTGGAAGAGCTTGAAGTCCTTGACCATGCCACTGGCTCTGGAGAAGACCTTGACACTGGCTCTTGAAGCCCTCCTTAGACACCAAGGGTGGGAGGTTCGAAAGGTGCAGGGAAACTAAGGGCAGGAAGATGTTCTGGAAGTTTTTAGGGTCCAGTTTCTTGAAGAAGTACAGCAGTTAGCTACCATAGTCTCTAGTTGGGCCCAAGTCCAACTGGCCCTCACAAGGCAGCCTCACACTCTGGTGCATTGACACTGTAATAATGCACACTGGCTTCCCATGTAGCTTGTGTCTGTTCAGGTGGCTCATGCCTAGCTGGGCCTGGCTGCCATCTGCTATCTGTACCAATGTGTTCTCCTTGTTCACCCATTGCATGTCACCACAGATGTAGAGAAGAATAAAGAGGCTTTAGAGTGTGACTCAGGTTATTGACTGCCAGGATGGAATTCCCAGCACCACCCAGGCCTAGGATGGCAATTCAGACTGTTGTGGCTTTAGCTGCTATATGTAGGATAGCCAGAGGAGCCAGCTCTCTGTGGATGTTAGGAACTGAGAGGCAGAAGGCTGCAGCCATGGTTAGGTAGAGCTTCCCTTGCTGTCTTCAGTGGGCAGGCCAAGGTGAGAATAGTGTCTGCACTTGTCACTGTACTTGATGCTGAGGTTAGTGAGCTTGGGGAAGCAATGCTCAGCATGCAGCAAGCTTTGTAGGTGTTCTTGTTCTAGTCATCCAGTGACAGGTCAGCATGCTGCAGCAGCACCCAGAGCTGGTTGTTCTTGATAATTGTGATAATCTGGAGGATGGTGCTGAATTTAGAGAAAATTTAGTACTGCACACTCAAGGTCACTGAGTAGAAGAGGTTTTCCATGGTGATCCTGAGTGTGGGGTTAAGTCCTGTCATGGCTATTACCACATCCTCAGCCTCAGTTGGGACAGTTAAGGCCAGGCATCCCAAGTCCACAGAGTTCGTGGCCTGCAGACCCTCCTAAGCCTGCACCTAGTTGATCTAGCTGTCGCCCTGAGCTCTTTGGGGTTGGAGAACTGGATGTAGATGGGCTGTCCACACAGTGCAGGGCTCCATTGACTGCAGTAGTTGAACATGGTGTTGGCAAACTCCTCTGTATTCATCTTGATGAAGGACCAGTTCTTTCGCTCTAGCATGAGGAGACTGCTGACCTTCCCTAGGGAAGGGAAACCCTGGAGAGATGACCTTACCCTCGGTGACATCACTGAGCAGCTTCACATGTAAATGACTCTGGAAGGGACTCCTACACAACTGTCTCCTCTCAACTTCTTGCTGTTGTTCTCAATGGCTGCTGAGGCTGAACTTCTGTTCTTGATAACAGGGCTATTGCTGACACACATAAAGACCTTGTAAGATCCTGGCTTTGTATTTACACCTACATCTGGGAGGATGCACACAAAGAAGACCCAGGGGCACGGACTGGAGGTGGAGCAATCCAAAATAGAATGGAGATTAAAGGTTTTCCATTTTCTTCATTCTAGGGAAGGTCAAGGCTTCCAAAGGATCTATTTTCAACAATTCTGGACACTGAGGCAGGGGTCTTCCAGCCTCTTGCTGGAAAACACAGGTGCTGAACTTCTGCATGGTTGTGAGCTCCAGACTCAGCAAGGACTAAAGAGTCACTGATTTCTCTTTTTTTCATGTGCAGTTCTTTCCCCCATTTTGATCATTGCACTTTCCCAGGCATATTATTTCCCATGTCAGTAATTAAGAGAGAGGAGCCTGCAAATGAATTAATGCTTGTCCAAGAAATTATACTTTTTGATAAGAAATTATGCTTATGATGAGAAATTATCAAAAAACTCAGTTAATGCTAGATCAAGAAATTGTAAAGGCTGGGGGGGTTAAGCTGCAAGACTTGCCTGGAGTAGAGCTTGGCAATATGGCTCAGGAACAGGGGTGCATATTATTATTCCTGTGGATTAACTTTCAGAGAAAACCTGAAAGATTGGTTGGTGTGAACTGCATCAAAACTGAGATATCCAGGCTTTCTCTTTTTGATGGAATTGAGAGTCTGAACAAAGATATTTTCAATGAATATTTGTGATATTTCTTTTCTCCCTCAAATCCACTTACAAGTGGAGAAAGAGGGGGACACTTCAATGAGAATTCTAGTGCTTTGTAAAAAACAAAATGTGGGAGGGTAATTTCTGATCTTAAATCAGCCTGTAATGTCTTTGGGGATTCTTAACAGTCCTCATACTATGCTGCTCAGCTCTCATATTTTGGGAACACAAGTCCTTTCATGGTTATACCATCATATTTTTTAAAGGATATATATATATATATATATATATATATATATATATAATATATATATTCCTGCCACCTGTGTGTGGGTGCCTACAGGGGCCAGAAGAGGGCACCAGAACCCTGGGAGCTGAAGTTACATGTTGTTATGGGCATGAGTGTTGGAAATTAAATTCTGGTCCTCTGGAAGAAAAGCTGTAAGCATGCTTTTTTTTTTTTTTTTTTAGTTCAAATTAGGAACAAGCTTGTTTCACATGTCAATCCCTTCTCCCTCTTCCCTCACCCAGCCCCCCACCCCACTTGGCCTCCACTCCCTAGGCAGAGTAGGGCCCTCGACAGGGGCTCCCCTAAGTCCACCACATTATCCTGGTCTGAGCCTAGGCCCTCCCCCATGTGTCCAGGCCGTGAGAGTATCCCTTCACGTGGGATGGGCTCTCAAAGTCCCTTTTTACACCAGGGAAAAAATACTGATCCACTACCAGGTACCCCATAGAGTGAGAAGGCCTCCTCATTGTCATCCATGTTCAGGATGGACCAGTCCCGTGCTGGCCTCCCAGACAGCAGTCTTGGGTCGATGTGCACCCCCCTTGTTCAGGCCAGCTGTTTCTGTGGGTTTTGCCAGCCTGGTACTGACCCCTTTGATCTTCATTCCTCCCTCTCTGCAATTGGGTTCCAGAGTTCAGTTCAGTGTATATCTGTGTGTGTCTGTCTCTGCTTCCATCAGCCACTGGATGAGAGCTCTTGGAAGGGATCTTGCCGGCCGCTGTAAGCATTCTTAACTTTAACTGCTGACCCATTTCTCCAGCCTCTCCCAATGTTTTTCACTAGATATGGCCTAGTCATGCCTGTTCAGACCCAAACATCACTACCATTGAGGCAAATTTAAAATCTAATCCATAGACTTCCAATTAGCTGGCTATGATCTTGAACCCCAAACTAAATGACCTCAAAAGGTAAGCTGGTTTGGAAGAATGGGAAGAACAAAGGAATTAATATGTGACAAGTAAGTACAGTGCTGGACCCTAAGAAATATTTAACACTTAGAATTTTGTATAGATCCTACCCCAGCCTTGAGGTATGTTGTACCCACTTTACAGATAGTCAGGTGAGTTGACTTGCCCGTTAATGGCTTTACAGATAGTGAAATGGGGAGAAAGTGGATTCTTGAATGTGACAGAGATTTTCTAACCTTCAGTGAGCTTAACTCACAAGTTAGGATGCCCAAAACTCAGTCACACAAAACTTCCACTGGTTTTGTGGAGCACAGGAAGGGTGAGGGTTTAGAAAGGAATTTATTATAGGTGTGTAGATGGAGACTTAAAGCAATCTCAGCTCCTGTGTGATAAGAGTGAGAGGACCATTGAACTGCTAGTTTAGTGGCTTTTTATAATACTTAGGACAAAATGTGTTTAGAGACATGTTGGGGACCTGGTCACTTCAGTTGACCCACCCTACAGATATCTGTATGCCTCTCTGTCCCAGTTGTCTTGATTGGAATTTTGGCCACATCTTCACATGAAGCCACCAGGAAGCTGTATAAAAGGGGGATAATGATAATAATAAACCAGATGGTGAACTAGAGCCTCCTAATACTCATGGAATTTTTGGCCCCTGACCTGGGACAGAACTAAACATTTTCTGGCCAAGGACAAGAAGAGAGAACCCTGTCCCCAAACTGCCTAATCAGTTGGGGCATCACTTGGTCTCATCACTAGAATGTTGGAGAGATGGGTGTCCATCCAGTGTCCCTCCGCCCTTGTCTCCTTACCATGATACTAAGGGCTGCAAGTTGCCTTGCCCATGGAGTCCTGTACAATTCCACTGAGTTAGAGGGAAAGCCTTCCTTAAAGCCTCCTGTGGTGCAAGGAGGCTTCAAGATAGCTCTGCTTGCTGGCATTTCCCACCTGTACCATTTCTTCTGAATAACACTGACAGCCACTGGCAGGTCCTGCTTGGAGTCCTAGTGAGGCTCTGATTCCAAGGGAGGGCTTTGTACAGACAGAAGGAGGACTCAGGCCCAAGACAAGCAGACACTCATCTTGGAGGGTCTGTAATAGTCTCAGCTAGATGTTCTACTTCTCACCCTCTCTATAGTTGCAATAGTTAGCCTCAAATACTTATGAATAACTCAAAATCAGCACATCGAAAGCATTCTTCCATTAAAGAAGCAGTTGATTGTTTACCTTCTATAGATCAGGCTCTGTGCTGAGTAAAGGTATTTATTTCCTAGAATATGGTTTCCACTCTTGACTATCACCTAGTGCTATGTTGCTGTATTACAGAGGAGGGGGTTTGCCCCTTTCTCCTCTGGGCATAAGAAGGAATTCCCAGAAGAAAAAGCACTGGGGAGGGGCACGTAGTAGGATGAACAGGAGTTTTCTAGAAAGGGAAGGGCAAATGATGTCTAGAGATCTATTGCTATCACATCAAGGTATAGCGTGACTTCTTCATGAGTACATTTAGTACCCCACTGGATGTGATGGTTCATTTTATAGCCCCCATTCCTGGGAAGCTGAGGTAGGAAGCGTGCCATGGGTTCAATATCATTTTAGGTTACACAGTGAGTTTCAGACCAGTATGTGTTATAACATGAGACCCTGTCTCAAAGCAACAATAACAAAAAAAAATTACCATCACTACTCCATAGGTATTTTTGCTGAATATTCTAATGTGTTTAGCCAATAACAAGATTAAGTCATTAATTTGTATTGTTGCTGCTGGTACAAATTCAAGTTACTTCCATCATTATTCGAAGTGTTATTTGACTTTAAGTTCAAATAAGAATGGTCCATTTAGTGGTAATAATAACTGTCCCAGTACTGGCCACCTTAGCAACCTCAATTGCATTGCCACTGACCCCAGCATCTTTGGTGTTAGTGATAAAGGCAACCTCATTTGAACTTTACAACAGTGCTGAGAGTTAAATCTTCCTGCCTATACTTTTCAGTTGAGAGAACTAAGAGGGTAAATACAGTGGCACACTTTGGGCTTGTCTTTACTAACCAGTTACTAGTTTGACCAACAGGAATTCACTTCACTAGCTCAATGCCAGTTTCCTCTTCAGTAAAGTGGGAAAGGATTTTAATACTATACTTATCTACAATGTATCATAGGTGAAGCAAGATGATCTGTATTCATTCCTTGGCCCAGTGCTTACTTCCATTAGGAGTCCCGGAGAAGAAGAGAAATATCTAATTTTTACTGTTGTCATAGGGATTAACTTGCCTAGGATTAGTGTTTTTTATCTGACTCCAAAATATACTTAAATGGTATAAAAACAGAACCAATGCCTGGACAAATTATTGAAACACCATGTATTATAAAAAAACAAACAGAGGTCAACATGATACACAATCAAAAGAATTCTTGTCGCTATGATGCAGTGAGGAACTGGTTGGAACATAAGAGAAAAATACTGAAGTGTTGAATACAAATATATGAAGCCAGCTTACAAAATTCCCTAGTTTGGATTTTTTAATTGTCTATTTCCTCTGATATTTTCTCCATCACTCCTGTTCATCTTTATGTGGCATACAATGAAATACATACATACATACATACATACATACATATATGATATTAAAATAATTAGATATGCTATGTAATTTCTTTTCTTTTTTCAATTTTCAAATGTATGTACATGCTGTTTCTTTAACATGTGTATGCATATGTATTAGAGTGCATATAGAAGCCTGGGGTTGACATTGGGAAACATCCATAATCATTCTTCTACCTTTTTCAATAAGGCAGAGCCTCTCAATCAAACTCTGAGTTTGCCCATATGGCTAGTCTGGCTTGACAACTTTCTGTAAGAATATCCTGTCTTTGCCTTTCCAGCCTGGAATTAGGAGTGAGTCTACACATACACCCAGCATTTATGTGGTTTTCTGAACTCAGGTCCTGTACTGGTATTGACTGGTTTTATGTCAACTTGATACAAGCTAGAGTCATCAGAGAGAAAGGAGTTTCAATTAAGCAAAGGCATCCATAAGATCCAGCTGTAGGGCATTTTCTTAATTAGTGATAAATTAGGGATGGCCCAGCCCATGGTGGGTGGTGTCATCACTTGACTGGTAGTCCTGGGTTCTAGAAGAAAGCAGGTTAAGCAAGCCCTGGGAAGCAAACCATTAAGCAGCATACCTCCATGGCCTCTGCATCAGCTTCTGCCTCCAGGTTCCTGCTCTGCTTGAGTTCCTCTCCTAACTTCCTTCGATGATGAACAGGAGTTTGCAAATATAAGCCCAATAAAACATTTCCTCCCTAAACAGCTTTTTGATCATGGTGTTCCTGGTGACAAATTTGCTATTTGCAATTCTGGATTAACAACTGCAGTGTTTGGTATGTCATTTTGATCTGAAACCATTTGAACCCAATATCTTCCTCAATTAAAGGTAGCTTTTAGTACAAATCCAAATACGAGGATAGAGGCAGCTGAGAGTTATGCTTCACGAAGATGCCGAGAGAGTGGCATTTAGCAAGTGCTACCTCTGCTGATGCTGCTGTGTGATAATCCCTTTGGATTTGATGAATGTGCACTTTTGGCTCAAACTGAAACTCATGAGAGCCACCAGCATCCTTTAAAGACAAAGCTCTTAACTCTCCAGTGACAATGTTTGGACTTCTGTTTTTACAGTCCTCTGTGGAGGGTACATGTTGATGTTATTTCAAACTTCAAGAAAGGACATTTTCTGGTGTCTTCATGCTGAAGAATCTGAGCAAATTGGCGTGCTCGTGTAGGTAATAAACCAGTCTGAGAGCAGCTACACAAGGTGGTTCCTGGTGTCAATTTTGTGTACTGGGCCTTCATTTTCAATTCTTTTCTGGTGAATGCTCTATCAGACAATAAACAGAGAAGTTTGTTTCTCTCTGTGTCTTCTCCTACCTGCTCTCATCAACCCCGTCCCACCTGCTCTCATCAACCCCTCCCACCTGCTCTCATCAACCCTGTCCCACCTGCTCTCATCAACCCCTCCCACCTGCTCTCATCAACCCTGTCCCACCTGCTCTCATCAACCTTGTCCCACCTGTACTCTCATCAACCCTGTCCCACCTGTACTCTCATCAATCCTATCCCACCTGCTCTCATCAACCCTGTCCCACCTGCTCTCAGCAACCCTGTCTTTTCAGGTACAAGGATTACTTATAAACAAGTGGTCTGAGCTCTGTTGACCTGTCAGTTTGTTAATTGTACTTTACTTTGCTTTTTGTCTTACACGTTGCCCAAAATATTTCGGGGGGACTCTGGTTCATCAGTAAGCCTTGATACCTGCTCTCAGCAACTCTGTCCCACCTGCTCTCAGCAACCCTGTCCCACCTGTACTCTCAGCAACCCTGTCCCACCTGCTCTCACCAACCCTGTCCCACCTGCTCTCATCAACCCTGTAACCCTGTCCCACCTGCTCTCACCTGTACTCTCATCAACCCTGTCCCACCTGTACTCTCATCAACCCTGTCCCACCTGTACTCTCATCAACCCTGTCCCACCTGTACTCTCATCAACCCTGTCCCACCTGTACTCTCATCAACCCTGTCCCACCTGTATTCTCACCAACCCTGTCCCACCTGTACTCTCATCAACCCTGTCCCACCTGTACTCTCATCAACCCTATCCCACCTGCTCTCATCAACCCTGTCCCACCTGTACTCTCAGCAACCCTGTCCCACTTGCTCTCAGCAACTCTGTCTTTTCAGGTACAAGGATTACTTATAAACAAGTGGTCTGAGCTCTGTTGACCTGTCAGTTTGTTAATTGTACTTTACTTTGCTTTTTGTCTTACACGTTGCCCAAAATATTTCGGGGGGACTCTGGTTCATCAGTAAGCCTTGAGACTAGTAAGTAAAGCTATTATCCTCAAAGCTGGCTCCCAGGCTGTTAGAATTTGTTTTTCTCTGTGTAGCTTTGGAGCCTATCCTGGCACTCTCTCTGGAGACCAGACTGGCCTCGAACTCACAGAGATCCGCCTGTCTCTGCCTCCCAAGTGCTGGGATTAAAGGCGTGCACCACCAACGCCCGGCTGTCCCTCTCATCTTAATCTACAACTTCTCCATGGCTTTAGCAGAGACAATTACTCATTTTATTAAAGGACTTGCTTGGAGTCTTTGGGAAGGATGGATGAATCACAGCTGCTGGTCAATCTTGTCTTCCAGCAAGAAAGTTATCTAAGAAGGCTGTAAGCTTCACCTAGAACAGTCTACTAAGTGAGTCCAACCTGTGGCCCAGGTGGCCATGTGTCACCAAGGATAGTTACAATGTGGCCCAACATAAACTCATCAGATTTCTTTAAAAATTATGATTGGGGTAAGATTTTGTAGCCATATAGTTCTTTTTGTAGTCATATAGTTCTTGAGCATTAACTTATAGATGGTGTCATTTCACAATATTAAGAGTTTGAAAACATTTGGACCAGTTCCTAATATCGTAAGAAGGGAATTTTCAGGTTCTTGTGGATGTCCTCATACACAGCTCTTCTAATTATTGATTAACTTGCTATGTGTTCTCTGTGGCAACTCATCTAAGTCTGAATCAATTCAGGAGAGGTTATGTAGACTTTTATAACAGGACAGTTGAATTGTATAATGGCTAAGGTAGCTTACAATGGTCAGTGAATCTTAATTGATGTAGAGTTTAATCTGGGAAGTAGATAAACTTCTGGAGTATAGCTTGATGTTTGTTAAACAAATTGGCAAGTTTGATGCTACTGCATTTTGCCAAAATTGTATTCATTTGCTATCACTATCATGATAAAATGCAACAGACTAAATATAAATTCATTTTTCCTTCCCTGGAGGCTCAGAATCTGAGATCAGAGTGTCAGCCGGGTTGATTTCCTTCCAAGCCCCTTCCTTGTCTTGCTGAAAGCCATCCTCCTGCAATGTCTTCAGATGGATTCTCTGTGTAGATATTTCTGTTCTGGTCTCTTCCTCCTTAAATGAAACATATCAGATGGCATTAGGACCGACTCATGTAACCCATTGTAACCTCATCACTTCCGACACCTTTTTAAAGACCTTACCTCAAATTGAGCCATGTTGTAAGGTAGGGGAGGCAGGTCATCAACTGCAAACTCTGAAGATAGAGTCATAGAATAATAAATGTTGTTGAGATTGGTTTGTCTGAAGGAGCAAAATTCATCAAACTTGTAACTCAATTGTTCTCAAATGAAGGATGAGAGTTGGCTATGAACTTTCATCAAAATTCATCTCCCTAGAGTCCCTTAGAATCCATAGACCTGGGTGTTTTGAAATACTTCTATAGTAACAACGTGTTTGACAGAAGAATATAATGTATTTAATAACTTCCAGAGAAAAACCCACAGCTGTGAGGTAGCAGGCCACCTTGATGCTGAGGTTCCAGGAAGGTGGCCTGATCCCTCTTTGGCCTTGTCTATCTTCCTGCCACGCTGAACTGCTTTCCCCCAGCCTGCACAGTCCTGCTGAATGCTACTCAAGTTAGATTACAAAACTGTTCTCTATCACAACTTTTCATTCACCAGCATGTCCCTCAATGTATATAGTGGAATGGGAGTAAAATCCGAAGTCAGGAAGCCAGGGTAGATTCATTTTTTCTACCACTGATTTATTCTTTTGATAGTGGACAATCTTTATTTTGTGGAACTCAGTTTATGTTCATTTAAGATGTGACATGCATATGATAGGAAGGGTACATGGTGGTTACAAACAGGACTGAGCCAGATTAGAAGACAGTGGTATCTTTAATAAGTTCGTTCATTTTTGACCTTGAGTTTTTTTAAAGTGGGAAAATTCATAGACTCTCTCTCAGAAAGCTGTTGTGAGGATTGATATCAGACATGGAACTTGAGCATGAAGTAAGGGCTTACCACAGGTACTCTACCTAATGCCTACCTGCCCTCTAGATTCAGAACATCCATTCTCTATCTAAATTCAGAACATCCTGGCTCCATGATTCAGTGGAGAGTGTGGTAAGCAGATATTATGAGCAGCAAATACACACTCTGTTTATGTTTTGCTAACGTTGAGAAAACCCGTGGCTTCCAGGAAATCATTTGTTTTAATATAGGTATGTGAGTTTAGACATTTCCCCTCTTTTCCCGGGTTAGAAACAAACTCCAGTGAAGTTGGGTTGGGGGGCAGGATCCATGGACAATATGTGATGAAGGCAGAAGCCTTCATAAAGACCAATGTCATTGTTGTGGGGATGGATTAGTTATAGAATGAGTAGGTGACAAGAGGAGCCTGCTCTTATCCTCATTGTCTATTGCTTGACGCATGTGTAGCATTCACTGTCAGCTATGATATGATGTAGTGTTCCAGGTGCAGGTGCATGCTTTTTAGACTTGCCAGCCTCCAGAGTTATGAGCTACATCAATATATTTTCTCTCTGTGTGTATGTGTACATGTGTGTGGGATATACAAGTATGTGTGTTGCCCATGCTTGTTTATGTTCATGTGTGTGGAGATCAAACTCAGCTGTCAGTCCTTAGATGAGATAGCCACCTTGTCTTCTTATGAGACAGGGTTTCTCACTGGAACTCATTCATTAGGTTAGGATGGATGGTAACCAACAAGTCTGAGGTGTCCATTTGTCTGTACTACTCCAGTGTGGTGTGCTGCACCACCCACAGCTTTTTACATAAGCTCTGGAGATGCAAACTTAGATGCTCATGCCAGATACTTTACCACCTCAGCTATCTCACCAGCCCTGAAAACCTTTTCTTCATAAAGAAGCCAGTCTGTGGTATTCTGTTATAGCAACACAAAACAGACTAAGACAGTGGGTTTAGATCAAATCTGCCTCACACTTTCTGAATACCCATGGATCAGTGTAGCAAGGTCATTGCTGTGGAGGCTAGGGTGCTGGGTGCACCCTAAAATTGTCTCTGACTCAGTTAACTACAGTAGATAAAATAAACACTCATGTTTTCCACAGGTGATGAACCAAGGAAACCCAATACTAGAGAAAAAAGGAAGGAGGACAGACATGAAGCCACAATTAAGTCAAAGAAAGAGACCCATATATTTCTTCCTTAAGAACACAAGATTAAAAAGCAAAATGGAAAAAGTAAAAAGATTGCACTCCTGCTCTCCCAGCTCTGGTCTCTTTGTCAGACATTTGTCATTTGTCAGACAAAAAGAAATTGACTGCTTCATTAGACCAGGCAGAGCTCTGGGAGGGAAAGGATGTGCTGCCTGCAAAATGCAAGATCCCATTCAAACTCCAGCCAAGGTTGAGTGAGAGTCTTTCCCAGTGTTAGCTGTAGAGCCACTGAACCCATGGCACTTCTTGGGGCTTTTGCTTAAATTCCAAAATTAAATTAAATTAAAAATTTTTTTAAAGGCTTATTCCAAGAAAGGATCCTGAAAGGCAAGCTTCTAGCAGGGTGGGGTAGATGGCTTAGTTGGTGAAATGCTTGCTGAACAACACAAGTTCAATTAGGTTCCCAAAACCATCACACACACACACACACACACACACACACACACACACACACACAGAGGCAGCTGTCATAGCATGCACTTGGAATGCCAGCCCTAGGAAGCAGAGACAGGTGGGTTCCTGGGTTTGTTGGTTATAGGAAGTGTTCCCTGTTGGCTTATGTGTTTGAAGGGTTGTTCCTCAGCTGGTTTTGCTGTCTGCGGAGGCTGTGGAAGTTTGGAGTCCAGCAATAAGGCTGTAGAGGTGGATATTGAGGATCAAAGGTTTTATCCAGCTCTAGTTTGAGCCTGAGCTTTGTGCTCCCGATCTGCCCAGATAAAACCAAGCTATGTGACACATGCTTTCCCAGCCACCACGTCTCTCCACCATGATGGACCACATCCCCTTAAGCTTCAAGCCAGAACAAATCCTTCCTCTCTTAATTTGCTTCTCTCTGTCAGGTGCTTTGTCACTCCGGTGAGGAAAGTATTGGTCACCTGTCAAATGCCTACAAAGGCAGTTTTAAGTAAAGGCAACTACTCCTTATATGTAGTAGTTGAGTGACCTAAGAATTAGAATCCCACACGGCCAGTCCTTACCTTTGGAGGGATGGGGACTTATTTCAAACTGACTTGACAAATTGGGGTATCAATTTGTCTTAAATTCAAAGTCAGAGAAAGAGTGCTAGGTTGTAGAATGGGACCCACTGCTGGGAGCTTGTCTGGTCAGCTGTTGGTAGCTGTGGACTGGAACAATTGAGACCCATTCAAAAAATAGCAAGTCATGGCATCCGATCTTGATGTTGAACTTCAGCTGCTGTGTTTATAACTAAGCACATTGGTGGTCACAGGAAAAATGGAACCTTGAGAAAGCAGAGGACACCTGGGCTCTCCTATCTCTGGATCTTGCTAGGCTTAGGACCCCAACTTTGGCAGGAAATGAGCTTAAGAGGCTACATGAGTATCTTTAGATACTTGGCCCTAGAGAGGAAAGGCTAGGAGGGAGATAAAGGCAAGGGTAAAGAAGCTGGGGGAAGAGCTGTCATTGTGCCTTCCTCATTTGCTGAGAGGTTTCTCCTCTGTCTGTCATCTCTCCCAGTGTCTCTGCCTCTCTGTCTCCCTATCTCTATGTCTGTCTCTCTCCGTGTCTCTCTCTCTCTCTCTCTCTCTCTCTCTCTCTCTCTCTCTCTCTCTCTCTTCTCTCTCTCTCTCTCTCTCTCTCTCTCTCTCTCTCCCTCTCTCTTCTCTCTCTTTTCCTGACCCCCAAGCTGACTTCCTTGTGTTAGGGTGCTTATACCATGTATTCACCATGGTTATCTGGAAGAACACAAGCAATAGAATCCACAATAGGGAGATTTCCAAGTTTGGCTCATTTTATTGGGAGTTAGGGTTTCAATGCGTAGACTTGTGAGTTGGGAAAAGTACACGTTCAGTCCAAGTCATCCTCGGCCTCTCCCATATAAGCAGCAATAGCTGTCTACAGGCTGGAGATCTGGAGACAGATCCAGTGCTTAGTCTAAAAAGCAAGGAAGCACAACAATGCAGCTGTCATCCAAAGCTGGGCCTGGGCACTGTCTGGATCCATTGTTGTGAGCTAGGTTGAGCTGCTGAAGAACTTGGTAGCTGGACCATAAGCAATGGGGGCAACAATAGTGCATGCATTTATTTGGCAATGGTGCAGCTTGTGTACACCAACTGGCTTCCTCTTTCCACAGGCCGACAACTCATTGGATGGACTCTGTTGCCCACAATCAAGGCAGGCCCTTGTGCTTTTAGTTTCACTCTCACACACCAATCACACACCCCACAGACACACCTACAAGTTGTCTTATTAATTATAGACATCTCTGCGTTCATAGAAGTTGACAATCAAGATGAACCATCATAGGCTATTGTAGCAAAATTTTACCAACAGGGTGGCTTAAATAATGTGTTTATTTCTCACGGTTCCAGAAGTTTGTAAGTACAAAAGCAAATCACTGGAAGATTCCAGTTAGTGGTCACTTCCTCCCACATGATGTAAGAGACAGGGAAGCTCTCTGCAGACCTTTTTTTTTTTTTTTTTTTTTTTGAGGAGTCATGATCCCAAATCCCCATCTTCTGATGCAATAGTCTTGGGAGATAAGATTTCAACATAGAGTTAGGAGTTTGACAAGGAGCACGTACAGTCCAAAGCATCCTTCATACATGAATAATGCTTAGTCATCATGTCTACTGCATCCACACAGAGGTGGGAACTATAGGAGACAGAAAGGGACAACCAAAATCAGAAAGGTCAATGATTAGCACTTCAGAGAAGCAGGTGGTGGCCACAGACCTCTGTGGTCTCTTTCTGGCCTTTTCCTCCTGTCTCAGGGATGAGAATGCTGATGACACCAAGGCTAGGCTTTTCCTGTACAATTTTATCCCACTTTGAACTTTCCAGGACAGGAAGAGAAGCCAGAGGCAGGGGGCCAAAGGGATAAGTTTGTACTCTGAAATGAGGGCATTGAGTTCCTGCATTGAAAGCCCTCTTGAGTAGGACCTCCTCATTAAGACACTCTAAAGGGATTCCTCCCTCTGAATAGCTTTCCCAAGAAGCCATCAGAAAGCAAATGCTGGGTGGCAGGATTTGTGCCAAGTGGTTTTTGTGGAGGTCTCAGGGAGAGTCCTTAGAGGAAGTGTCCACATTGAGTCACAGCTCTGCCTGATTGTCAAACTGGTCACATTAGCTTCTCTGCTGTTTGTATCTCTCACGAGCTCTCAGTGCACTGAGATGACCAATGTACTAAAACTGACGGGTATGAAACTTAGAAATTTTAGCATTAATTTTAGAGCCAAGAGTCCTTACAAATGAACTAAAATGGTATACCTTTTCTCAGCAGGGAAAAACACCCCCTACATTCATGTGATTTGACCAATGTCAGACACTGCAGAGTCAATAGGAGAACTAGGTCTCTTCATCTCTGTTCTTTTGCAGTTTTAAAGATCAAGAGTGGGGCTGGGGAGCTAGCTCAGTGATAGAGCATTTGCCTGGCATCCACAGGATCCTAGGTTAGACTGCCCAGAACCCCCAAATAATAACCATAATAATGATAATGACAATAAGACCAGAAGTGGACTCCTGATGGAAAAAAAATAATTTTACCTAAATTCATAGATATTTACATTTACCCGTCAGTTCATCACATTTTGGTCTGGTTAGACAACTTTAACAATGTCAACTGAAATGTAGAATGGCCTTATTCTCTGCTCTTGGGAACATTTTGTTCACCTCTCCTCTACTCCCTTTCTTCATAGTGTCTGATGTATTTGCAGAGACTTATTCAAATGGCCACTGTTCCACTGCATTTAGTTTCAGAGAGTTTCCCACAGGTTCATCTGTTTGGACACTGGTCCCCAGCTGGTGGTGCTATTTTGGGAGGCTGTGAACCTTTTAGGAGATGGAATTTAGATATAGGAAGTGGGTCACTGAGTGGGTAGAGTAGTGACAGGCTTGTCCCAGTGTAATCCATCCCCAGTCCTAGCTCTGGTCCAAACTCTCTAGTTTTTATCCACTGCAGCCATAGCCTCTCATAAGGAGTCAAGCTCACTGCAATGCTGGGCTTTGCCATCTCAGACCCTGAGCCCAAATAAACTTCTCCACTACATTGCTTCTTGCCATGTATTCAATCACAGTGACAAGAAACATGACTATCAGGACATCAACCACACAGTTTTTCACAGAGATACAGTGTCTGAACAGTCCAGTTAAGAACCACAGTAAGAATGCTTTTCACACCCCAATACATTTTGTTTGTCTATGTCTATGTCATGACACAGTGTCATGACAACAGTGGAGGCTTCTAAGCAGATTTATACTATCAGTCTTGTTTGGGAGGGGCTGAGATGCCAGGCACTTGGGAGGAGCTAGATGACCTTGTGGAGACAGGATGGAAGAGCCAGCAGTTGGAGTTATGACCTATGTTTTAAAGTTTGACCAGGACAGGGGGAACCCTACCAAAGACTGTAGGAAACAGAGAAGACCTTCTTGAATGTTCTGAAATTAACCATTGAGAAAGAAGCAGAGTTAACCTGGAAATTAAAATCAGGAGCAGGAAGAAGATCTGATTCAGGATTCATGTGGAAACCAAAATAGGAGGAGGGGGCTTGGAGAAGAAGTGTCTAGTAGCCCCTGGGAACAGCTCTGGTGTACTCTGACCTGCCTGCCTAGCTAATCCATGGAGACTGCAGGTGCTTACTTGGCTTGGAGTTGAGATGGACAAGATTCTGTTGATGCAAACATGTGTTAGTTATCAGGTTTCCAAAATGTAATTGTCTTTGGATCTTCCTTTCTTCAACTCCTCCTTGGCTGAGGTTTGAAACTTGTAGTTCCAGTCATAGAAAAAGACATAAGGGGGTTCCCATTTCCAGTCTTGGTTCCATTCATAAGCTGTTCATTGAAGTTGCACCATGTTGGCAACTGTAGCAGCTTCCCAAAGTACTGGCCATGACTTCCTGTATCCCTTCTCCATGATTTCAGGTCTTCCACAGCCTCTCTACCCTTCAGAGAACCATGTTTCTTTCAGGGGAAAATAGTGAAGTGGAAAAGACCATGAGATGTGGAATTTTGAACTACATATGGAGTGTGGGTCAGCTTCTCTCTGACCTGAAGAGAGTGACCTGTTTCTCTGAGGTCCAGTGTTTAGTTTTGAACTGTAAAATTGATTTATGCATATTAACCTGTAAGTGTATCTCTAGGAAATAATGATAATCGTAGCCAGTAAAGCAACAGGAAAGTCTTCTAAATTCTCCTCCCCAAACCTACAGGTTTCTTCCTGCCTTGGTCAAACCTTCAAAGCTAGTAAGAGCTCAAAAGTTTTTGTTTTGTTTTGTTGTGTTTTTGAGATAGGATCTCACTAAATAGACCAGGCAGGCCTTGGACTCACAGAGCTCCACCTGACTCTACATCCCAAGTGCTGGGATTAAAGGCACAAACCACCACACACAGCCCAAAGGTATTTATTGAATGCCTGGCCCATCATGGTTTCTCATAATCTTGAGACTGATGAGCTTTATTAAAGGGACAAATTCTCCATCCCAATTCTTCCTAAAGCAACCAGACCCATGATACCGCAAGGGCTTTTGAGTCACAGTTGCATGTATAGGATTAGACTCAATTAAGACTCTTCTGTGTCTTCATATAGTACCTGGGCCTGAAAAAAATCTATGAAATTGTTAAAGTTCACCTCTCCCAAGCTGTTTTAACTTGAAAAAGCAATCAGGATTGACCTCTCTCTCTCTCTCTCTCTCTCTCTCTCTCTCTCTCTCTGTCTCTCTCTCTGTGTCTCTGTCTCACTCTCACTCTCGCTCTCTCTCCTTCCCTCTCACTCTCCATGTCCCTCTTTCTCTCTTTCTCCCCTCACCCCATATGCAAATCATATTACCAGTTTGCGGGAATTTGTACTACCTATTTTAATATTTTATTTAAAAGTGATTATTATTGAATTTGATGGAAAGTAAGTGTTATGGATAAGAAACAAAGGTTGAATATTTGGGTAGAAAGGAACAGAAAAAACTGGGGCATCTGTAGGCCAGAGAACTAGAATTTATTATATGCATCTTTTAGTGTAACTGAATCATTTATTTCACAAGACATGATTTTAAAAAGCAACAGTATGGAATTTCAAATATCAAGGTGTCTATTTGGGTCAAATATTTGCAAATTAAATTGATTCATGTGTTAACTTCAGACATTTCAGAGACAGTGGAATTCAGATCCGTTTGTGTAGAATAGGCTTAGAGTGTTCCAACATGATTGACCACCTAAAGGAAAAGTAACCAGAGGAAGACACGTGGTATGGCTTCAAAGTGCTATGCCTTGAAATTTCCATGACTTTTGAGGAAATTAGTCACACTAGATCACATCAAAAAACTTGATCTGATAGAGAAAAAAATGTCTGACTTTCAGAAAACTGCAAAGCTGACAATGGCAGAACATGGATGGAGGTATTGGGATGGGGTGTCTTGGTTGGATTAGATGCAGATCCCTTCATTTCTATCACTCTTTGCTCATCTCTCATAATAAAGCAAAGTAAATGAATGACAAGGATGCAAGAGACAGTCGTAAAAACAGGTGGTCCTTAACAAATTACTCTTGCTGTGTCCTGGGGAAATTAGAACAAGCGTCTACTCAACCCTGATAGGAATGACAGGCTGAAGTAATGATACTCCATAATCCATCTTGGTGAGGTTTATAAGGAGCAGTCATGAAGATTTATTCTCAGAAGCATGGATGGCTGAAAGACAGCTGCATCACTGAAAGCCTGCCCCAGCATGGATGAAAAATCACAAAGCCTGGAGCCCTGGAGCTCTCTACAGGACTTAGAGATGGTTCGTCATGTTGGAGTTTTGTTTTTTTTTTTTTTTTTTGTTGTTGTTGTTGTTGTTGTTTGTTTTGGTTTTTCGAGACAGGGTTTCTCTGTGGCTTTGGAGGCTGTCCTGGAACTAACTCTTGTAGACCAGGCTGGTCTCGAACTCACAGAGATCCGCCTGTCTCTGCCTCCTGAGTGCTGGGATTAAAGGCGTGTGCCACCAACAGCCCTTGTAGCTTGTTTACTTTGAGGATGGAGCAGTCTTATCAGTTTTAGGGGCTTCTTGAGACTTGTGAGTTGTTAACTTCCTGAGTCTTTACAAACCTACCCTGTGAATTTCCTGAGCCTTAATAGGCATCATTTAGAACAGTGGTTCTCAACCTTCTTAATGCTGTGACCCTTTAATTCAGCCCTCATGTTGTGGTGCCCCCAACCCACACCATAAAATTATTTGGTTGCTACTTCATAACTAATTTTGCTACTGTTATGAATCATAATGTAAATATCTGATATGCAGGATATGAGATCTATAACCCCTGTGAAAGGATTGGGCCCACAGGTTGAAAACCTCTGCTTTAGAGTATGCTGAGTCTCAATAAGATTCTCTCCAGGATGGAGTATTTCAACTATGAAGGGAATTGTTACACAATGCATATTCTCCCCTAAGTTCACCCAGCCTCCTTTGAACTGGAGCTACTGAAGTCACTAATTCTAGTCAGTGGTTACAAAAAGTTACTTACTACTTTCTAGCTGAGGAGCTGAGAGTTCCATGACCTTTTCAGTCATGTTTTCCCTGTGACAGCTGCAAGACTGGGTAAGGCTACCTAAGCTATACCAGGCTTTGCATGATAAAAAATATATTTGATTTTTGAGATATTTAGATTTACTTGTTGCAACAAAGCCTCTCTTATCCTGATCAATGTAATAAATTTCTTTCTGATTACCTTACCAAATAGTGTGTAAAGGAACTTTTCATTGTTAAATCTAATTGTTAATCTATAATAATTATAAATGTACTAAGACAACTACCATTACAGTTCTACTGATATTTTTTATAATAAGGCACTTTATAATAAATGCTACTACTGTGGTCATTCTGCAGTTTCAAAGAGCTTTGTTACAAATTAAAATGTACTAAGTGAAGTTTTTCAAAGTGCAGATTATCCTGCAGAACTTCTGGAAAATGCCTTACTGTCTTCCTAGTGGCTGTTTTTATTTTTTTAAAATATGGAAGCTAGTCATTAAGTTAGAACACTGTTTAGTTAAAGTTGTTCCAAAACCAAGAATTGAAAGCTATTGTTCTTAAGGAGGAAGAGGGGCGCAATCACAGAACATAGCCACATGCTAACACTTGTCCTAACAGCATCTCTCAGGAGAATCTTTGGGAGTTTGCTAGGTGAATAATTAAAAACAATAATGGGTTCTCAGGGTTGACATGCAGCAGGCAAAATTGCTTCTGCAGTTTTGATCTGACTATTTCCAGATGTCTCACTACAGTGCTTAGGGTAGGAGGAGGGAATTTCCCCCATTAAAGTACATGGATGGATAGAGGACTCAGGAGTTTTCAGATCATAGGCCATTGAAGTAGAGAAGATTCTAGCTCCCCAAGAATAGCCTTTTTAAATCTCAGACTTAGTATGCTACCTTACATAGTAAAAAGGACAGCTGGGCCAAGTTTCTCCAGAGGCCCAGAACATTAGGGTATGGAAAACTGGGAGGGACAGTTAAGGGAACTGACACATGTGGATGCAGAGGTTGCCATGTCTTATAACAGGGCATCTCAATACAGAGAAACAGGGCCAGTAACAAGTGTCAGTCCTTGTCTAGAGACTTCACAGCCAATAAAGTCAATAGTTAATCATAATCAATAATGACTCAGCCAAGGCCAAACAGATGGGAGGTGACAGGGTACTGGTGGGTGTCCTACAGTTTCCAAAGGCAGCAGACCCTGGAGTTCTGACATACAAGGGCAGGAGGTAGAGGCAGCCACTAGGATCCAAAGAGATTGAAATCATTCCCTACCTTCTTCTCCCACCTGTAACTGGATAGTGTGTGCCCACACCAAGGGAGCATCTTCCCACCCAGTATGGACACCCAGACCAGGCGCTCAGAAATGCCTGTGGCTGACCAATTAAATGTCCAGCCAGCTAAGCCTCCTATCCAGCAGAAGAGAGACTACCAGCTCAGTAATCGGTGCAGCATGGGGAATAATGGATGAAATCATTGAAACTATATCACTGATTCCCTTAATGATGGCCCCTTCCTGATTAGTAATCAATCATTATGAGCTTTTAATTATTAATGCTTCATTTAATCAAATTGACAACTCAAAGCCATCTTTGCTTTGAAAATATATTTGAGCTTAAAGACTTATCAAGGCATGGTGGTACAAACCTATTATCCTAGCTCTTGGGGGCTGAGGCAGGAGGATTGGCATGAACTCATGGCCAGCTGGGCTACATAGCCAATAGAATCACCTCAGAAGAGTGGAACATTTTCTAGCTGAAGACCAGAGAAAGATGTGTGAAAGTGGAAGTAAAGTCAGAGAGATGCCACAGTGCTGACTTTGAAGATGAAGACAGGGACCCTGAAGCAAATCATGAAGGGGCTGTGGAGACTGGAAACATTCTCCCCTAAAGCTGACAACTTGTTTTGGAGCTTATGCCAGGCCTCTGCCCTGTGCAACTGTAAGATATTAAATGTGTGTCTTTAGGCTGCTAAATCTGTGATGATTTGTCATAGCAGTAATGAAGAAGGAATATGACCACAGATTTGAAGATGTCTATAAAGTGGTCAGTTTTGAATACAACCAGCCTATGCATACTCTTTTCTGACTCTGGCTAGAAGTAAGTGTGTATGAGTGTGTGTTTGTTTGTTTTTGTGTGTGTGTGTGTGTGTGTGTGTGTGTGTGTGTGTGTGTGTGTGTATAGGCCAAAGGTCAATGCCATATACCTTTTCAATCACCCTCTACCTTATTTTTTGAGACAACCTGGGAGCTTAAGTCCCAGGAATACTCTGATCTCTGCTTCTCTATGGGATTATAGGCATGCATCAGCATGCCCAGACTTTCCACATAAATTCTGGGGAGTTGAAGTCATGTCTTTGGACATAGCAAGCACTTTACCTACTAAGCCAGCCTTAGAATGGCAGTATTTGATACTGCATATACCCTTGCCCTCACCTTCTTTGACACAGCTGAACATGAGTGAAATAATTGTGTTAAAAAATTATAAAAAAGATTAGTTACCCACAAATAAAATACTGAAATAGAGCTAGATAAAAATTCCAGGTTTCCTTCATTTAACATCTACCTGAATTCTAACCTGTGTGAACTAGTTACATAAAATCCAGAATGGATTACTTCCTTTGCAAATAACCATAGTTAGTAATTAGGCATCTAGGCTAGGTCACCAAGCCTATTTATGTCATAAGATGATATATGAGTCTTCACAAGATAAATGACATTCTTCAAGATTCAGAGTTAGTAAACAAAGGAGCTAGGACCCAAATCTAAGCATCAGAAAATCTGAATTCATTTAATTATACTAGTGTATAATTAATGTATGAACATTAAATCAAGAGTTATTTATAGCTTAGCATGAGTTACTAACCTTCATGAATTCCTAGTTGGTTGAATAGAGGGGGAAAGCCATGGAGTATTGCACATTCTGCATATAAAGTATGTATTCTGGCCAAGCAGGATACCAACACAGTCATTAGTAAGAGAAGGATCTTAGGGTTGGACAGATCTGTGTGTAAACTGTGGTGTCTTTCTTAATTAACAATGAACAAGTTAATTGCTGGCACTCTAGCTTCTTCATTGTTAAAATGGGCCATAACACACCTTCTTTCCAGGGGATATTAGAGAGGCTAAATGAAATTGAGTATGAAGATCCATCTTTGAACTGTGTCTATGTGCATGTGTGTGATATATGTATGTGTGCATGTTTGTGTATGTGTACTTGTGGATTTGTGTGCCGGCACATACATGTATTTAAGTGCCTAGTGGCTCCCTCTGTCAATTTCCACCATTTCTTTCTCATTTTTCTTTTTTTTTTTGCCCCTCCCCTTCTTCAAGGGATTATGCAATCTTCTCTTGGGGTCCTCCTTGTTTCCTAGCTCCTCTGACAGTGTGGATTGTAGACTGGTAATCCTTTGCTCTATGTCTAAAAATCATATATGAGTGAGTATATAACATGTTTATCTTTTTGTGATTGATTACCTCACTCAGGATGTTTTCCTCTGGTTCCATTCATTTGCCTGAGAATTTCAAGATTCCATTGTTTTTTTTCCCCACATAGTAGTACTCCATTGTGTAAATGTACCACATTTTCTCTATCCATTCTTCAGTTGAGGGGCATCTAGGTTGCTTCCAGGTTCTGGCTATTACAAATAATGCTGCTATGAACATAGCTGAACATATGTCCTTATTGTATGAATGCGCATTCTTTGGGTATATGCCCAAAAGAGGTAGACTGATTCCCATTTTCCTGAGAAACCACCATACTGATTTCCAAAGTGGTTGTACAAGTTTGCACTCCCACCAGCAATGGAGGAGTGTTCCTCTTTCTCCAATCCTCTCCAGCATAGACTGTCATTGGTGTTATTGATTTTAGCCATTCTGATAGGAGTAAGACGATATCTCAGAGTGGTTTTGAGCTGCATTTCCCTGATGGCTAAGGATGTCGAGCACTTTTTCAAGCGTCTTTCAGCCATTTTAGCTTCCTCTGTTGAGAATTCTCTATTTAGTTCTGCAATCCACTTTTTAATTTCATTGTTTGGTGTTTTGTGGTTAGTTTCTTGAGTTTGTTGTATATTTTGGTGATCAGCCCTCTGTCAGATGTGGGGTTGGTGAAGATCTTTTCCCATTCTGTGGGCTGGTGTTTTGTCTTGCTGACTGTGTCCTTTGCCTTACAGAAGCTTCTCAGGCTCAGGAGGTCCCATTTACTAATTGTCGACCTCAATGTTTGTGCTACTGGTGTTATGTTCAGAAAGTGGTCTCCTGTACCAATTTGTTCGAGGGTACCACCTACCTTCTCTTCTAGGAGGTTCAGTGTGATTGAATTTATGTTGAGGTCTTTGATCCATTTGGACTTAAATTTTGTACATGGCGATAGATATGGATCTATCTGCAATCTTCTACACGTCCGAATCCAGTTATGCCAACACCATCTGTTGAAGATGTTTTCTTTTTTCCATTGTATAACTTTAGCTTCTTTGTCAAAAATCAGGTGTTTGTAGGTCTATGCATTAATATCAGTGTTTTCAATTCGATTCCATTGGTTAACCTGTCTATTTTTGTTCCAATAGCAAGCTGTTTTCAGGACTATGGCTCTATAATAGAGCTTGAAATCAGAGATGGTGATGCCTCCCGAAGTTCCTTTATTGTACAGGGTTGTTTTGGCTATCCTGGGTTTTTTTTGTTTTTCCATATGAAGTTGAGTACTGTTCTTTCAAGGTCTATGAAGAATTGTGTTGGAATTTGATGGGAATTGCATTGGTCTGTAGATTTCTTTTGGCAAGATTGCCATTTTTACTATGTTTATCCTACCTATCCAAGAGCATGGGAGATTTTTCCATTTTCTGGTATCTTCTTTAATTTCTTTCTTTAAAGACTCAAAGTTTTTACTATACAGGTCTTTCATGTTTTTGGTTAGCGTTACCCCAAGATATTTTATGTTGTTAGTTGCTATTGTAAAGGGTGATGTTTCTCTGACTTCTTTCTTAGCGAATTTATCATCTGTATATAATAAGGCTACTGATTTTTTTTTTAGTTAACCTTGTATCCTGCCACTTTGCTGACCTATCACCTAATCAGAAGTTTACTGGTCCAGCAAGATTACCTGGCCAGCAAACTCCACTTGTCTCCTCCTCCCCAGTTCTAGGATTATCAGTTCTTATCACCATGCCCAGCTTTTTACATGGGTGCTGGCAATATGGACTGAAGTCCTGAGGCTTGCATGCCAAGTGCTCTATGGGGTATGCCATCTTTCCAGCCTTGTGCATATAGTTTTCTTGATTCTGTGCTCTGTCTTTTCAACCTCCAACAATGTTTACAGGAACTGCAGTATTGAGCAGACACAGCTTCACTGTCTGGAGAGACATGGGTAGACAAAATAAGCCAGCTGAGTAATAGAAATGCTGAACATCTACACGCATGTGGAGAGATGTAAATCCTAATCACCTTGCATTGATTATAGCATGTTATAAATATTATTGAATTATCACACTATGTTCTATGAAGATGCATACATGTTATATATCAATTAATATAAAATAGTAAGACAGGTATTTTATTCTCAACATGCGGGAGGCTGTATTATGCCTCAACACATGGGGACTGAGACAAGATGCTCATGAATTTGAGGCCAGCCTGACCTACATAGTAAATTTCAAAGAAGTCTGAGGTTCAGAAAAAGATCCTGCCTCGAAAAAACTAAATTTAGAGGGCTGGAGAGTTGGCTCAGTGGTTAAGAGAATGTATTGCTCTTACAGAGGACCTGAGATTGGTTCCCATTACCTGTGTCTGCTGGTTCACAACCTCCTGGAACTGATATGTCACCCTCTGCTGGCTTCCAAGGGCATCCACATTGATGCATACACACCCACACAGAGACACACATGCACACACAGAGTTAAAAATAAAAACTAAATTAGAGTCAGAGAGATGGCTGAATAGATAGAGTACTTACTATGTTAGCATGAAGGCTGGAGTTTGGGTCCCTAGAGCCAGTGTAAAAAACAGGCAAGATTAGCAGTGGCCTGTAATCCTAGCTCTTAGGAGGTACAAAGGAGGGATCCCTGTGGCAATCTTGTTAACTAGACTAGCCAGAAATTGGCAAACTTCAAGTTCAGCCACAGACACAGCCTCACTAAATAAAGTAAACTGAGGTTAAGAAAGACACTGAACATCAACTTTGAGCCTCCACATGTATGTACACACACATGCACTAACACACAAGCATACATGAGCACATACAAGCATACATATGCAGAAAGATCCTTAATTAATAATAAATCACTGAAAGTAATTATTAATATGTCAAATTCTTGTACCTAAATTAATTTCCCTTTCTCAGATCAGCCATGAATTTTATTGGTAGAATCCCAATGATGATACCATCTTTGCATGCTTTTGTCCTGCTAACTACATCTGTCTGCCTTCCCTAGTCACAGAGTCACTTGAATAAAAAGGGTCTTGTCATATGCAGCTGTAACAAGGTTCCAACCCAAATGAACCCCAGGAGGTCCAAAGAAGAAATTGTGTTCTTGATTATTTCCATGACACAGTGTGAAAATTCATATTTATGCCACCTTGATGATGTAAATCATATAGTAACTTCAAAATGTATTTTATTCACATCTACTCACCCTCAAATTTCTGGTGTTCCCTAGAGACTGGTAAAAGGATATAATTTATAATAGTGTAATTAACTTTTGACTATATTGGCAATTACATTTCTTGAAGTCTCTTCATGATTAGAGAAATATTAAGGTAGTTAAATGAATGTGTACTCTGAAATATGAAAATATGAATTTTTCCTCTTTCATTTATTTTTTTTCATGAGTGTATTGGATTTATATCATTAATCTTTGGGGAAACATTTTTTTCACACAGATTTTTCTGCTCTGTGCTCTTCCAAGTGTTAGCACACATGCAGAACACAGCACACACCAGGAGTTCTCAGCATCAAATGAAACAGAAATAAGATTCTTTTGTTCGGTGGTTCAATCATATTTTACCCAAAACGACTACTAATAATCTTCAGGCACCTTTCCAAAATCTTTTTGACTTTGACAAATAGTCCTTGAGGGATGGATAGTGATTCTTAGTTGGGGACTATTTTATTCACCCCTTTTCCCCAACCCAAAACATTTTCATATCTGTAGAGATGTGGGGTTGTCAAATTTGGCAGGAGTTACTTACTGACCTCTAGTCAGTAAAGATCAAGGATATCATTCAACATCCTGGACAGGGGAGATCGCTCAGCCGGAAAAGGAATTGTCCTGCAACTATCAGGACCTGTGTCTGATCCCTAAGACCCACATAAAGTCAGCTAGGTAGTGTGTACCTGTGATCCCAGAACTGGGAAGGTAGACAGGGGGGTCTCTGGGACTCACTGGATACACAGTTGAACTCCAGGCCAGTGAGAGACCTTGTCTCAAAGTAGATGCTGTATGGCGAACAATGCCGGCTTTCCTCAACAAGAACTCCCTCCCACCCCCCCCTCTCATATTTTATTCTAGAAGTAATAGGTTTTCCCAGTATAGCACAAATCCTAGGGTGTTTGCCAAATCTCTATAGAGACTTTCTGGGTAAGAAACCAAACCAAACAAATATTTTTCTTGCTCTGCTCAGCCCTGGATCACACACTATTCATCTTAATTAGATATTATCTTAAATTAAGAGTAATGAATGAGAGAGTTTATAAATAATCATGATAATGAAAATGAATACATTTTGTTATAATTATGCTGCCCTTTGAAACTCTAAAATCCGGGCAGTGTGGGTTCTTATTATAGTATACTATGTATCAGGAATATAATGTACTTTATGTGGAGAATTTCATCTGGTTCTTGCCACCAGCTCAGGAAAAAACCTCTGCTTTTGATCGGTTTTAGAGATGAAGACATGGATGGCCTAGAGACATGAAATGTCTCATCTGAGGACTAAGTAATGGGCAGGGACTAGAGTCAGACACAGCTTACTGAGTTCTGAAATCTTTATCAGGTGCTTGGCGTATCACAGTGGACCAGGAATAGCCCACACGGTCTCAGGAATGGCCACTCTATCCCACAAAGCAAACCTAGATTTTTTTTATGGGACTGGTGTCTTCCCTGGCATATTCACATACTGTCTCTTTGAAGCTTCAGACCACTGTAGCACCTCTGACATTCTCTAAGGTCTCCCAGAGAGTGAGGCAGATGAAGGATCACCTTTCTATTGCTATACTTGAATTTATTCCACAGCACAATCTTATTTTATTACAAGATTAATATTTCTTTGTATGTATTTGTATGTGTGTGGCAGGTATACATGTATATGTACACATACATGTGGGGACCAGAGGACACCATCAGACATTGTCCACTTTGTTCTTTAAGACAGGGTGTCTCACTGGCCTGGAACTTGCCAAAGAGGCTAGGCTGCCTAGACAGAAAACTTTCCTCCCTAATACAGTGATTACAAATATATGCTACCATTTAACATGTATCAATCCTCTGTGTGTGTGTGTGTGTGTGTGTGTGTGTGTGTGTGTGTGTGTGTGTGTGTGTGTGTGCGCGCGTGCGCGCGCGCGCGTGTGTGTACAGTTGTGTCACAGTGCACATGCAGAGGTCAGAAGATAATGTGTGGGAGTTGGTTTCTCCTTTTACCATGTTGGTTCCAGAAATCAAGCTTAGTCCATCAGGGTTGATAGTAAGTATCTTCACCTACTATCAACCCATCTCATCAGCCCCCATACTCAGGATTTTAAAGATGAGTGTTCTGGGAACTGACCTCAGATCCTCATGCTTGCAAGGCAAGCACTTTACCATCTGATCTATTTCCCCATTGCTAGAAAAATGACATTTTGGGACTGGAGAGATGGCTCAGAGGTTAAGAGTATGACTGTTCTTCCAAAGGACCCAAATTCAATTCCCAGCACCCATGTGGCAGTTCACAACTGTCTGTCTGTAACTCCAGTTCCAAGGAATCTAACACTCTCACACAGACTGCATGCAGGCAAAACAACAATGCACACAAAATAAGAATAAATAAATAATTTAAAATGTTTCCTAAAGACTAATTTTAACTTTTATCTCCCAAGTCTTTGCCAGGAGAGGCACCTTAAGTTTTACTATGGCTCTTTTACCACCAGAACGCAGAGTGACATTCCCCTAAGTGATGCTTGCTGGACTTCAGGTAACAAGTGGTGAAAAGGCTGCTTGGTTCAACAGTCACAACAGTAGCTGCAGAAAATGTTCATAGGATGTAATGGGCAAAGGCTTCTCTTCCTGGACATGAAATGATATTGATGGATCACAGCATTAAATGGTCAGTTACCTATCGAGTCAGAGAAAAGTTGAGGTGACAGGAATATGGAATTACAGCATTTATTTAAATGGTCTGTAGGAATTCCTGATATTCGGGTAAAATAACATAAAAAATTAAAAGTGAAACCATGTTAATTTTTTAATAGCAAGTTGATACTAGTATATGGAATAATCTTTGAAATATGAAAAGTAGGTGCTAAATATCTGCTGATTAATTTATTATTTTGGATAAGTGGGCCATTCACTATGGTTCAATTATACATAATAAATAACATAATTTATAACACGTGGACTTTTCAAAGTAATGATCACTTCAGAGGGAAATTAATCAGTAATAAGATGGAATCTTTAGCTTACCTATTTCCTCCCCTGCTTTGGGGATTCTGGTACCCATGTGTGTCTGGTATCAAAGGAACTCAGTGACCATTGCTCTGTTCTTTGGAGCAGGAAGGGCTGAGATGATGTGCCCAGGGATCCTGGGCACTTGCTTCTTCTCTTCTCTTGTGGCTCCATCTTTGAACTGGGCATAATAATAATTAGGAGCTTCACCGGAGGGCGAGTGGATTAATGAGCTAACCTGGTAAAGTGCTTGGCAGGTGAGACATTCTTGAGCGATGCTATGATTGTGTTCATTAGTTTTCCTTGACACTCTGGGAGTTAGTCTTCCCAAGGAGACATGTAATTAATGCCATTGCTCTGCTCTCCGTGGTTAGCACAATGCTTGCTCACAGGAGGGAAGAGCCCGGCACTTCTCCAGCCGGTTGCTTTCTTTGATAGTCACAGAATGTGGGCTCCCCAGCATCAGCACACCCCAAATTCCTTGCTTTCAGTTGTCCTTTCTGACAATGCAGCAAGGTATGGGAATCTCTTAAATTAGGTTTGCCAGTGGCTTACAGAGGACATGCATGGGTCAAAGTGAAAATGAATTGCTTCATAGTGCCTCTGAATGCCTCCTTGAAAATTATCCCCTCTCCATTTACACTCTAACTCCACAGCACCAAGAAGCTTGTGGAACCCAAACCCAGGGATCCTATCATGGGTGGTACCCAGTTAGGCATCTTCCTGAGCCAAATTGTTCATGAGGGTTTAAAAGGTCCAAGGAACCCAGAATCAACTATGGGCTCCAGTGACTTCCTGGTAATGGATGAAGGTGATTTGCAACGAATAGCCCTAATATTCCAAAGCACATGCGATGGTGCACCTGTTTAAATTAAAGCTGCAACAACAAAACTAGTTCATGCAACAAAGGCCAACAATTGGAATTTGGGGTGGTTCTTAGCAGCAAGCCTGCCCAACAGCCTTAAGGTGATCTAGATGGCCTCCCTCTCACCTCTTGCAATATTCAAATAGGCCATATATATGTCTTGTTTACATGTATGGGATCTGGCTCTACCAAACAGCAGCTTCATTCAGGATAGCATAGGTCATCGGGTTGTTATGACATCCCCCGAGAGTAGACATTAGTTTCTCGTTTCCTGGAACCAAGTCTGACCTGCACTTAAGTCTATCTCCTTTAATTCTGCCATTGAGATGTAGCACACAATGTCCCTTCTTCAGTCCACTTGTTTATTAATTTAAACTAGAAGCAATCTTACTTTATATGTTAATCCCAGTTCCGTGTCCCTCCCATTCTCCCATGCTCCCCACCGACCCCATCCCATCCCTGTTCTGCTCCATAGAAAGGGTGAGACCTTCTATGGGGGATCATCAAAGTCTGTCACATCATTTGGGGCAGGGCATAGGCCTTGCCCTGTGTGTCTAGGCTGAGAGAGTATCCCTCTATGGAGAATGGGCTCCCAATGTCCATTTGTACACTAGGTATAAATGCTGTTCCATTACCAGGGGCCCCATAGATTGCCCAGGCCTCCTACTGGCACCCACATGTAGGGGGCCTGGTTCAGTCCTATGCTGGTTTCCAAGCTGTTAGTCTGGGATCCATTAGCTCCCCCTTGTTCAGGTCAGCTGTTTCTGTGGGTTTCCCCAGGCTGGTCTTAACCCTTTTGCTCATCACTCCTCAATCTCTACAACTGGATTCCAGGAATTTGGCTCAGTGCTTAGCTGTGGGTCTCTGCTTCTGTTTCCATCAGCTACTGGATGGAGGCTCTATGATGGCATATATGGTAATAACCTTGGACCCGTACCCACCAGGAGAGGGAGAGATCCCTTCAGTCCACTTGTTGTGAAAGCGTATTTCCAAGCTAGGATGGCAAAGGCACTCAGCTAGAGATACAACTGTTGCTGGTTTGTTTACACCCGCCGCACACCAGCCTTGATGGACAGAATGGGAGCAGCACTGACTGGGACTGCTCTGTGCTGCTTTCATGGCTTGACCTCCCATGTCTCTGATGAATTGGCGAGCTATTCAGCATGCTCACTTGTTTAATTTACTTGGAAAAGAAATGATTCTGCTAAGACAGACATGCCTTCTCACTGCAATGCAGGTTTCACCTGAGCATATGCTGGTTCTATTCAACCAGCATACCCCATCATCTGAGGACCCCACTGGCCACCCTGAGGTCTGTGAGGCTCTGTCTCTATTTTTCCCATTCACGGAACTCATTCCAAACTCTTCAAATAAAGCAAACAGGCTCATTTCAAATTCCCCCGCTGTTCACCACCCAAGAGCCTTTTGTGTGCCTTTAATTTATGAGCACTGGCAAGAATCAGAGTGGGGAGAATGTGACGAGGACAATGTGGACCATGAGGTAGAACATAGCTCCTGCTTCAGTCTTGCTGCTACTGACAACAACCATGTGCTTAACACCAAGATCTGAAGTTCTTTTACATAAAGCTGTACAAGATATATTTTGTTATGAGAACACATGTTCTATTGTGCATGCCTATGTGGAGGCCAATATTTGGAAAGCACCCTGACCTGCTGAGCCATAGGCACAGAATTTTTAGTGTTACACATTAATGGCATTAAGTGCATATGTGTGTGGTGTATGTGTATATGTGTACATGTGCTCACACACATGAGCATGCCAGAGGAGATTGTTGGGTATCCTGCTCTATTACTGTCTCCCTCATTTCTTTGAGATAGCATCTGTCACTGCATCTGGATGTCCAGATGACTCTCCATCTTCTCTCCTTCACAACACTGGGGTTACTGGTATATGGTCATTCTCAGTGTTTTACACAGCTGATAAGATCCAAACTTGGGTCCTCATGCCTGCATGGCAGTTGCTCTTACACAGGAAGCCATCTCTCTAACCCAAAATATCTATTAAAGAACTAGGATTCAGAGAATATGGGTGACTTAACCCTGTCCTAAATTAGTGTTAGGTGCCAAGAGAAGAGATCAGCAGACTGGGTTAGGGAAAGCTATATGCCAATCCAGTTTCCACATAGAAATTGGAGAAAGACACAGACTGGCATATGCTATTGTCTGCACTCTGTGCTATTTACACTTAAACACTAACTTTCACCCAGAGTCTTCATACTTATGAATCAAGGATTAATCCTCAAATGTTGGAATTGAATTAAGGAAGATGAAATAGGTAGAAGGAAGGAAGATAAAAGGAGATGTAGGGGACAGAGATGGTGGCTCAGTTGGAAAAAAAAAAGTTTGCCCATAAGCATGGGGACCTGAGTGTGATCCTCGAGATTCAATTTTCATTTTTTTTAAAATGCCAGGCATAGTGGCATGTGTTTGCAGTCCTACTTCTGAGAAGGATCCTTGGGGTCTGCTGGTCAGCCACTCTAGCATACTTAAAAAGTTCCAGGCAAGTGAGAGTCCCTGTCTCAAAAAAAATTATGTAGCTGCCTGAGGAATGACACCCAAGGTCGTCTTCTGGCTTCCATATGCACATGCATGGACATAAGCACACCACACACAAGCAAACATACTTACATGCTGCTAGAGAGCAGGAAGATGGAGAAAACGAGGAAGGGTAGAGGACATAGGGTTACTTTCTTCTATCCAGCACTCTCTGGTTGGTTAGCAACCACTTCGAGGTCTATGGCAAGTGTGTGTGTGTGTGTGTGTGTGTGTGTGTGTGTGTGTGTGTGTGTGTGTATCTCATCGAATACAAATATGCATGGAAATTCTAGAATATTAAAAGGCCCTGACTTACTCTACCATGATGTTGGGGAAGGAAATATGTACCTCCTATCTGTAACTGTCAGTTATGGATGAAGATGATGCATCCATACAAGTCACTCAAGGTCACATAACCAGAGTGAACAAGGATAACATTTACTATTAACTAGGCTGCCACTTAAGAGCTCAGGACCTCTAGACTAACTGGTGCCTTTTACAGGGCACTGAGGGCTGAAGCATGCCAGGTCGCAGTGAGATGCAGCACCAGTGTGATGGCCTGTTATTTTGAAGGATGTCCCTTTGAGCACAGCAACACAAGAGGGGTGCTGACAGTGCTTTCTGTGACACAGGTGGCAGCCTTGATTTGAGTCATTAGAAGGGAAGTGGTAGTGTTAGGACTATAGGTAGGCAGGTCAGTGTCAGTTCAGGGCTACCTAGATGGGGACATAAAGGGACACAGTCCAATAATCACTCTTATAGCCAGATTGATTCTGAGCACATACTATAATAGTATTGTTTAATTACTTTCCGGGCCGATGATAAGCAAAAAGTAATCACTGCACAAAGATTTGCTATAATGACTGCAGAAATTCCAAATGTCAGGCGTGTACTTCATGGTACCTGGGGACAGCTACTCTGTTTGAGCTTGAAGCCACTTGTGTGTCTTTCCGTCCTTCTTCCTCTAAGAAATGCATATGGTTTGTTTCCCTGCACTACGAAGGAAGGAAAGAGGGGAAAGAGAGAGGGAGAAAGGGAGAGAGGGAGGGATGAAAAAAGAAAGAAAAAGATGTCAGTGAAATACTTCAGTGGGTTTTGGTGCTGGCTGCCAAGCCTGATGACCTGGATTCGATCCCTGGAACCCATGTAGTGGAAGGAGAGAACCAACTTCTGAACTTCACATTTATATTGTAGCATGTGCACACAGAGATGCACATATACACATATATATGTACATAAGTAAATGAATGAAATGGGGGACTTATTCAGATAGAGAGAAAATTACAGGGAATTAAAACCCCACAGAAGTACATGTTGTCATGGTTTAAAACCAAGGACTCAGAAGCAAGAGTGCCCAGTTGTAATCCTTACTGTAATTTGGTTAACCTAAATTTAGTCTTGATTTCACTTCTTTATCTCACTGTCTTCATTTGTAAAGTGGGTCTTGTAATGGGACCTGTCTCGTATGATGATGCTAATGAAAATGGGTTGACATCATACAGCATTTAAAGCTGTACCTGATGCATTGTACCTCTTGCAGTTGTATATGCGCTTACTAATTATATTTTTAATTAAGATTGCAAACTAATCTGAAACACAGAGGTGTTATTGTGCTTCAAATATGGATAAAAGAACACAGTTATGATCCTTGATTCTCCTAGACAAATTGATCATCACCCATGTATTTGCCAGCCTGCCACACCACAAAGGTACATTCACTCCTTTCCAAGTTGGAATGAGTGAGCCAATAACATAGCCCATGTGGGGGAGAGTTGAGGAAGAGAACTTATTTGTCCAGCTATCCAGAAAAGTGATTCATTTTGGCTGAATATATTATGAAAGAATCACAAAGTGTTTAAGTGAGAGCTCCTATTCCCAGGACCCAGAATGATGTGAACACCTCTTATACATGGTCCCCAAAGACCCTGCTCAAGCTGGGAATTCAGTCAGTGGATCAAGTGTTTACCACATAAGCCTGTGATGATGATCTGAGTCCAGATTCCTAGAAGCCAGGTAAAAATCTGGGGGTACAGTACATGTGTCTGTAATCCCCATGCCTCTGACCAGGAGACAGCAGGGGTAGACAGGAAAATGGCAGGAAGCTCTGTCCATGGGCTGGCATGTGCAGTGCTGAACAGAGACCCTGTCTCAAACAAAGTGGAAGACTAACACCCAAGATTGTCCTCTGACTTCCATACATGTGTTATGGTGCATATGTGAACACACACACACACACACACACACACACACACACACACACACACACACACACACACGGTTTTTACTGTACTCATTCAATAATACTGTTGCAATTCAAAACTCCCCTGTGCTTCCTGTGTGTAGTTGTGTAGTTGAGATGTGGATCTCTTAGTTTTCTGTTATGGCCACCATTCCTTCTCCACTATTGCAGATATTAACCCTCTGGAACCCTAAGCCCAATAAGCCATTCCATCTTTAAGTTGCTTTTGGTTATGGTGTTTATCACAGCAACAGAAAAATAACCAATATACCTCCCCTTAAATCGTGATGCTACGTAGCCTCTTCCTCTATTGTCCACATCTTGTCAACGTGTGTTTTCTTTAGTCTTCCTAATCACAAAAGTCATTCTATTTCAAGGGCAGCAATACTTCATTGTGGTTGTAATTTATAAGAAATACTTTGCCTTCTTAAAGACCCATGTCTGTCTCCTAATTCCTAAGTGTTCCTCTTGAAATCAAAGGTGAAAATTGTAAGCATGGCTGGGAATGTTTGTATCACACTGATGAAAGGGAAGGGAGGGGTTGACAGCCCAAGTATTACGATCAGAAGTTGTGTTGCAGGGTTAACACACTCGCCTGGGTTCTCATCTTAAACCGATTCCAGAGTCTTGGGGTATCTGGCTATGAAAGAAAACACTCTTAACTTGTGACCTAATATGTATGCAGGACAGCTGGTAGCCATCTGATTGGATCAGCATGTGACCCTTGAGCCCAGGAGGACACATCAGCCTTCCCTGTGTTATTGCAGCTGTTCCATGGCCTGACCTGTTGACATAGTCACCATCTGGTGTCAATATTTGCAAAATGGATAACTACCTTTTTCTAGATGGTTTCCTTGTAAGGATGAAAATGTATTAGTGCACTCCATTCAAAGATAAGTAGGTCCTGTAGAATTCTGATTGAAGGAGGGCCCACATAGGAAGGGAGAGAAAGCTGTGAGTGGATATTGAATTGTGGTATGTTTGTTTGGGGGCCACCCAACACCTACTGAAGGAAACACTACAGACCACTTCCCCTTCATTATTCTCTGCTCCCATTTGGATGATATCAGGCAACTACCTTCTATTAAGACTGGGAATGAGGGGAAAGGGATAGACTCTGATTTTTCTTTCACTGGACCTTAGCATAGACTCTTCAAGGTATTTTTCCCCTTGAGAAGGTATTATTACCTTTCTCAAACACTTCATGATACCAGGAAGAGGCTGAAGCATATAAGAGAGAGTGAATGGGGATCATGTGACTAAAAAGTGCTAAAGGGGCCCAACCTGATGCTCCTGAGGTCCTAGGCAGGAAGCAGAGAGGGCTCTGCACAGGAATCCTCCCTCCCTCCCATTGCAGCAGTTAGCAGGGTGGGGGATAGGGAGGAAGCAACCTAGTGAAATTTTACAAAATGAATTCAATTCAAAGATTTCCTCTCTGGGAATATATTTCTCTGTCTAAAAGTGTGCAAATAAAAACAATTATGCAAGAGAATATTAAAATCATTCCAGTGCCAAGAGATAAAAAGACCTTAAGTTACCAATGAACGGCTTCCCTGGAAGGTTTTCCAATCATATCATCCTTGCAGAAATACGAATGCCAGTCTCACTGTGCCAGTACCTGAATTAGCTACGAACAACTGAAAAGCATGGGCCAATTTTATAAATTAAGACTGACAGACAAATCATTGTTTTCAATATTTCTTTTATTAATATTATTATTTGTATGATTTAAGCTATAAAGTTGGTTTATACTTTTAACTTCTTTGAAAACTTTATGGACTTTTTTGATTACTAAAACCACTTTATGCCTGTCACATTAACTATTTATTGTTATTGTCATCATAAAGCTTTTGCCTTATTATCTTTTACATTTTTATGGTTGTATTCTTTTCTTACAGGTTTATTGGAGTATAATTAAGAGACACAGCTGAACATATTTCAAGTCCACAATATTTGATAAGCTTCGTATTTACACATAGTTTTTAAACTATCACAATAAAAATAAAAAACATATTCAGTACTCCCTCTCATATATCTTATTTCTGCCTCCAGCAATCACTATTCTAAATTCTGCCAGTATACATATATTTGAAAACCTAGAAGTTTTTATAAATGGATCCATACAGTTCATATTCCTCTAGGGTTTCTTTCACTCAGCATAGTTATTTGAGATGCTTGAATGGCACTGGAATCATTGAGCACGCTAGCTCAGCACTCTCCCAACTGAACCACATCCCCAGCCGATCCCCAGCCTGTCAAGGCACCTCTAAACCCTACTTTTCATCACGAAGGGTATAAAGTAGCATTTCAGTAGACATGCTCAGTTGGTAAAGGCCACCTTAACCAGTGCTCAGAATGAAAGTCCTCAGAAGTGGCCCCATCACTAGCATGTGGCTTCTACTTCATGCTCTATAGACACGGGATTACTTCTGCAAAATCCTGAATCCAATGATGTAGAGACAAATGACAAACCCAAATCGAGGACTAGCTTCCCAAATAGTGCTTCAAACGTATCATTAAATTAAAGAAAAAGAAGCCAAGAATGTTTGGAGATTAAAGAGAAAAACTGAATGCAGCCGGAGATCATTTTGAATTCTCTTTTGTGAAAGGACATCATTAGGGAAATTGACAAAAATCTCAAGGTGTGTAGAATACATGATAATATGACTTTAGTGTTTATTGCATGTTTTTTCTTTCTAAAAATATTGATTTATTCAGTGTGTGTGTGTGTGTGTGTGTGTGTGTGTGTGTGTGTGTGTGTGTAGTTGGCTCTTTTCTTCTACCATGTAGGAATGTAGGACCTGGAACTGACCTCAGGAGGTCAGGCTTGAGAGCAAGTCCTTTTACCCACTGAGCCATCTTGCCAGCCCCATTTCATGATTTCTTTTTCATTATGTAAGAAAACTTTATTTGAGGAAATCCTGTAGATGTATTTAGCTTTAAAGTGGTCAGAGAAGGAAATGGGGACACAGAGATGAAGAAGTTAAAGCGGCTGTGCCAAAGCACAGGTGTTAGAGGGGTCAGGATGAAAGCACTGGTGGCACTTCTGTTCTCGAAATTGTCACAAGTCTGAAGCTGATCAAAGGAAATTGAAAAATTAGGCACTAGAGAGATGGCTCAGCAGCTAAGTACACTGGTTCCTCTCACAGAGAATCAGGTTTTAGTTTACAGCACACACGCACACACACAACACTCATAGCCATCTGTAATTCTGGTTCCAGAGGATCAGATGTCCTCCTGTGGCCTCTGAGGGCACCGGGAACATATGTGGCCCACGGATATACATGCAGGTAAAAATATTCATACATGTGATATAAAACAAATCCATAAATTGAAAATTAGAAAACACAAAGTACAATGGAAGGCTCTTTTCTATTATCTACTATAATCATCATCATCATCATAACAATCATGTGGTTAAGATTTTCTTGCTTGCCAGGCACTGTTTATACACTCACAAATAGACATATATACATATATGTGCTTGTACACACACACACACACACACACACACACACACACACACACACTTTGATCTTCATTTTATACACTTGGGTGCTAGATTATTCTTCTCATCCAACCAGAGAGAGACTGAAAACCCACCTCTACTTTCACAGCAGTCCATTTTGGAGCTGGAGTGTGGACTCTTGGAAGGCACCTGGAGCTCCTTTGAGAGAGTTTTCTTTCTCAGTCTTTCTTACTTTCCCCTTTCTGTATAATGTGTCACTCCCAACTTAGTATCTTAAGACAACAAACCTCTAATACCAAGGTCTCTGTGTGTCAGAATTTAGGTGCAGCTAAGCTGGGAGCTTCCGGCCCAGGTTCTGTCACAAGGTTTCAGTGAAGCCGGTGGCTGGAGCTGAGGTCTCACATGCAGGGCCTGCTATAGGATATTTGCTGACAAGTTCATTCACATGGTTGCTGACAGATGACCTTGCACGGAGTTGTGTCAAGACCGAGCAGCTGGCTTCCCTGAGCAGTTTCTCTCTATGATAGACAGATCATGCCTAGGATAGAAGCCTCATCTTTTGAAACTGAGGCTCTGAATGGATGCCATCTACATTAGTTGCTTTTCTTCTTGCTGTAACAAAATATCTGTCAATAGCAACTTAGGGAGTGGGGGTTTATTTAGTTTAAGGGTACAGCCCATGATGGCAGAGAAGTCACGGTGGCAGGAGTGTGAGACAGTTGGTCGCTTCACACCCACAGTCAGGAAGCAAAGGGAAGGAATACTGCTTCAGCTCACTTTCTCATTTTTTTTTGAATCTCAGGATTCCAGCCCATGGAATGTTGCTGCCTACATTTAGGGTGTCTCTTGCTACCTTAGTTAACCCAATCTAGAGACTCCCTCACAGACAAGCTTAGTTGTTTGTTTCCATGGCGATTCCAAAGCCCATCAAAGTGGATCATCATACCATCCCTTCCTCTCTATTCATTAAAAACAAGTCAGTAGCTCCACCCACCCTGGAAGAGAGGGGATTGCTTGTGGGACTAAATGCAGGAGGTAGGGAATATCTTAGAATCTGCCTGGCAGAGAGTTAGTCTCATCAGTCCCTGGGCTTACTTCCAATTTTTCCTTTGGACACCACCTCTCAAAAACTGCCAGTTCTTAAGCACAACTTATAATCACCTGACCAGTGTATGTAGCTGGGACCTTCTAAGAGACATCTTTGCTTCTCCTTGGCCATAAATATAAGTATCCTCATAGTACCTTCCCGGGTCAATTATTATGAGCACTCGGGGTGCTAACATTGTTTACAAAGACCTGCAGGTGATTCCTGTGACATCTGGCTTCCCTTAATGAATGTCATTCTTTCCTGTTCACTGACTGGGTTATGTCTTTATCAGCCAACCCCTGATGGACTTGGAGACACACAAAGAGTGGAGAATGTGTCATTTTTGCTAAGTCCATTACATCCCACCTAATACAACCTTGAAGCCAGGGAAGAGGTTGAAGAGAACTGGCAAATGTCTAGGAGAGCTTGCATGAGTTTTGGCCCTAGCAGAGGTCTGACATCCGGCCCAGTGGCTTACACAGTTAGCTGGTTCTCCAAGATAGACTGTCATACCTGGGTGGCTGTAATAGAGCACACAAGCAGATTGTGGACTTGATAACTTCCCAGGATTACAACCGTAATCTTTTCTCCTTAATTGGAAAATCCTTTCACAGAACAACACCTTTGTAAAAAGTGTAAGGCCAACAGCTTAGAAAAGAAGACCCCACTTCCTGCCAGACAATTCTTTCTTCTCTCTCTCTCTCTCTCTCTCTCTCTCTCTCTCTCTCTCTCTCTCTCTCTCTCTCTCTCACACACACACACACACACACACACAACACACACACAACACACACACACACACACACACACACACACACTGAACTGGAGTAGCAGAAAAAGAAAACAATCATTCAATTCCATGTCCAGAAATTAACCAAATCAATATTATATGCTACTTCCCACTGGTCTTTTGAACACATGTATAGGGCATAAATAAAATTAGAGCTGGGCAGATGGTTGGGTTGGTGAAATACCTGCTATACAATCATGAAGATCTGAGTTCACATCTGGGTAAAATCCAGCATGATGGTACGTATCTATAATACTAACATTGTTGGGAAAGAGTATATGGGAGAATCACTAGTGTTCTCTGACAACCAGGCTAGCCAATCAGTGAGCATTAGGTTTGGTGAGAGACCCTGTCTCAAAAGGTAAGGTGTGGAAGAGTGGAAGACACCCAATATTTACTTCTGCCTCCATGTGCACACACACACACACACACACCATGTATGCACATAAAAATAAAGTCATACTGTACAGCCTCTTATTTATCTAGTTTTAACTTCACAAATACTATGCAAAGTTTGTGACCAGACACTCATCATGGTTGTTGAGTGTGTTTCTAAGATTTTAACCCTTGCAAATGAAAATATGATCATCCACGTGCTGAATCGTTTTGTGCATATTTGGTAACTTGCCTTAGAGACATCCCTATAAGTGAACTTTCTGGGTCAGATGTTGATGTGAACATCATAACCAATGCAGAGACTAACCAGAATATTCTGGAAAAGGATTTGGCTATACAGTGGTTGTGAACTGGGGGCCACACTGAGAGATACAAGCAGTATAGGTTGTGGTTCATTATTTAAGATGTCCTAGCTGCCATTTCCAACCATTGATCTCTAGCTCTTCGATCTTAGGAGAGTCACCTCTCCTTTGAGTGTCGGCTGGCTGTATGGTCTGTGAATGAGTTGGCAGTCTCTCCTATGTTGGAGCTGTAGATCCACTTAGTTCTGCTGAGATCGTCCTTTAGAAAAGAAGTTCTTGGCCAATGCTGGGGTCCTCACACATACCTCAAGATTTGCAGATGCTGTTTCAATTACCATAGTCTGAAATACCATGGTGTGATGTTTAATCTTAATTGTCAGCCTGAATGGATCTGGAATCAACTAAAAGGCACACTTGAGGGTAGGTCTGTGGGGGATTTCCGGGAAGGATTAACTGAGCAGGAAAATCCTCCCCGAGAGTAGATGGGACCTTCTGGGAGTTATGAGGAGGCCCATGAGAAAAGCCATTGCCTTTGCCTGATTATTTTGACTTCTTACTCGTGAGTGCATCTACTTTGTTGTTATTTCTGCTGCCACGGCTGCCATCATTTGCTGACCACATAATAGTAGAACCCAGTTTCTTTGGCCTGTGCACTTGGAACAAAGACTTGAGACTCTTCAGGAAACCTCCAGGCCTCCAGCATTAGATGGGAACTGCTGAGGCATCCAGCTTTGTGGACAGAGCAGCTGCCAGGAGCTCAGCCTTCCAGGTCTGAAGACAGCCATTGTTGGAATATCCAGACTGTACCATGGAAAGCAATCTAATACATTTCCTTTTAATAGACATTCTTTCTATTAGTGGTGGTCCTTCAGAGAACCATGACTGATGCCCATGGCATTGCTTAAGGGAAACACATAGACCAAAAGCGACTTCAATCAATGCAGGTTCAGGATTCTTTCCAAGGTTTCCTGAAAGACTGATTAAATGCATAGGAGAAAAAGCAGTCAGACGCATTTATGGCTGTTATTTCTGGGAATGTGCCTGTGTGAATGCACGCATTAGATACTATTGCAAGCAAGCCTCCTGAAGATTCCTTTAAAGGGCAATGTGGTAGCCAGGAGTCAAAATACCAGGAAGACCAAGGCAAGAGGATTACAAGGTTGAGGCCAAACTGGTTCAGATAGTAAGACTCTGTTTCAGGAAAGCAAACCAATCCAAACAAACCAAACAAATTAAACAAAAGGCAATAAGGTCAATGGTTATGTTTGAAGAGCTCATAAATATACAGTATGTCTTGAATAAACCAGACAACTGTCCCGACGCTGTATAAATGCATATTTACTCACCTCTTGGCATAAAATTTCCAGTGACAGAGTGTCATATCTCAAACAATTGAGATGGAAATGATGATAATGTGTCCTGGAAAAATGGAACTGAATGACTCAAAAATTGGCCCTAGAGATAATTCACACAATTTATGAATAAAATTATATAATGATATGTAAGACTGAAAAAGCAATATCTCCACTTGAATGTATTATTTAGAGTATATGATTTTAAATATGCATGTGCAACTGAATTGATAAAATAAATTTTCTAAGTCATATTTATTTTATCTGCATCCCTAGGTGTTTATAAATCAGCTAGATAAAAGTTTTATTGAAGGATCTTTTCATTGGGTATGATGGCTTTCCCCATATGGGCAGATTTATGAGTTCCATAACTCATGATGTTGTGTGAAAATAAAAGGGGTTGTTTATATGGTGCTTTGTACTCTGTATAGCACACAGCGGGTAATCAATTAATGCTAAATCCTATTTTATGGGGAACTGGATGGTAGTTGGAAAATAGCAGATGATCTACTTGAGGTCCTAAGGGTAGAGACAGTGTGGAGGATTCAGGAGAGAGAGGAGGAAACAAAATAGACTGAGGATATGGCTTAGTTGGTGAGCTACTTGCCTAGAACATGTGGGCCCATCGTTCAGCTCCCAGTACCACATACACTGTGCATGGTTGTGGATGCCTGTAATCTCAGCATTCAGAAATAGAGACAGAGGATCAGGAGTTCAGAGTCATCCTCAGATATATAGAAATTTTGAAGTGAACCTGAACTACATGACATCTTGTCTCAAAATGAAAAATAGAACCAAGATATTTTATTTCTTTAGAACAAATATAAGTAAGGAGTGGAGGCAAAGACACTACCCAAAGCTGAGACTGCCAATGTGTGTGTTGGGTCCTCTATCCCAGAGGCTTCTACTCACCCCTTCCTAACTGGAAATAATGTACCAGGCTGAAGAAATGTATCGTTCATATCCACTTTCTCTTCCAGGTTGCAACATGTGAATCTTTGGTCTATAGTCCAGAAAACTGACTTAGGAGAGGTAGCGGAAGGGAGGGGGGATATCCTTGTTAATTATTTCAGCAGAAAAAAAAAGGAATGTCAAGAATTTAATATCATCCTATTTCCTTGGACAGACATACCAAGAATTGTGTTTTCGCTTGTCACTATTCTAGGCACTGTGTACATGTCTGCATCTGAAAAAAAAAAAAAAGATGACTCTTTGCAGGGTCATCACAAGATTACAGATTACACACACAATTTGCCTCAGTATACAGTTTTGATCCAGTAAAAACAGGCTAGGTACACTGTGATAGCAAGTGATTCCCAATCTTGGTGAGATGGTACAATTATTTACATCTTGTGTCATAAGTCTGCCCATGGCTCCTTACTCTCATAGAAGAGCCACCATCTCAAGCACTAACTTCATAAACCGAGGGTTTATCTTGGCTCACAGTTCCAAGGGTTACATAGTGTGGAGGGCATGGTGCCAGGATTTGGGGGAGGCGGGGCAGATGGCCATATTGTGTTCACAGTCAAGAAGCAGAAAAGGAAGAACAGTGGCATCTATCTTCTACTTTTCATTCACCTTGTAGGATGATCCTGCCCACATTTCGGGTGGATTGTCCTTCTTCAGTTAAACCTTTCTAGAAACATCCTCATATGTGTACCCAGAGGTACGTTTCCATGGTGATTCTCAATCCATTCAAATTGAAAATGAAATGTAGTCATTCTATTTCATTTTTTGAGGGCCTTTCATGCTGTTTTCTGTAGTGGCTGCATCACTCTCCCGTTGATCAGGTGTATTCCTTTGACGTTTATTTCCCTTTCCGCCCTCTCCAGGAAGAGCTGGGGAGTACTTGTGGCACTGTTTCACATTATTTGTGCAAAGGACAGAGTCTCTCTTGTGTCCCATTGATCATGGCTTAATTTGGCATTTATTGCTCCCTCCTCCTTGTTTTACTTTGTAATTTTTTTCAGAGGTCACGGCTAGAGGCATAGGTTATACTTTAAATCCTTAAAAAGAACACAAGAATGCAGAAGTTATCCTTTATATGCCTTTATTGGGCTTTTGTCATTTTTTATTACCACTAATATACTACCTATACCTACAGGCTATCTATCGCTGAACTTCTCCAAGATCCTTAGCAATGACAAGTAAGGAATGCCTGCAAGATCTAATATAGAGATGCAGTCCCATAGAGAATTATAAGAATAAAATTAATTTAAGGAATTCTTTTAATTTCAGTTAGCGTCTGACTTGTAAGGGTGCTAGGTATTTCTGACTTCATGCTAGGGGAAAAAAGCACACACAGGAAAGTTTAGAGCCTAATGTTTAGAAGCTCACCCACCCTTCTCTATTCTCCAGGAGATACTGGACAACAAGTATCTTATCCTTGGAATTTGTATCTATGTTCCCACTATTGTCTATCCCTTTTACTTTTGAAGTGGGACCCTTTTCTTCCTCTTTTGACTCTCAAGTTTGAGAAGGTTCTGGTCTCCTATGTTTGTTGCTTAGCCTATGGCACCAGGTACAGACACTTGGAGAACTGTGTGTGGAGATAACAGCAGTAAGTTCGTCCCTGGTTTGATAGCCACTAATGCAGGCTGACTGTCCTTAGTACTCAGTGCTGTCGGAGAAAATAGCAACAATGCTCCAGGTCACCTACTACCTGTGTGCATAGCCCTCCAAGCATGGCAGTGCCATGTGACCGATGCTTAGGGAAACAAAGGACACCCTAAGGATGGATTGGTCTATCATTCCCACACCCTGTAACTTCAACTGTGTTAGTTACCCTTTGCCATCACCAAAATATCTGACAGAATCAACCTAAGGGGAGAAGTGCCTTATTTGAGCTCAGGAAGTTAGAATCCATCAAAGCAGAGGAAAACATGGCATCGGGCTTAGAACACTATGTTGGGAATGTAGGGAAATCCTTGTTCTATGGAGCTCAACAGAAAGCAGAAAGTAAAGTCAGTTTACCTATAACCTTAAAACGCTGGTCCTAGGGGCCTACTTCTGCAATTCAAGCACCAGGCCCAAAAGTTCTCACAATGTGCCAAACAGCCTCGCCAGCTGAGGACTATGTGTTCAAACACATGAGTCTATGTAGGACACTTAACATCTAAATCATTAACACCTCCCAAGGGTGGTCTTGGGTGCTCTGAGGGCCACACTCTGTCCTTCCAGGAAGAGATGAACAATTAATGCCTTTTCTTGTTTTTGCCGTTTTTTGTTTTTTTTTTTTTTCCTGACCATATTGTTACTAGAATTCAAGGAAATCAGGATCTCCTCTTGAGGTTCTTAGTCTCATTAATAAAATGATTTAGGAATTATGACTCAGATATAAGCTCTAGGACATAATTTAAATAAAATTTAAAATTTTATTAAGTTACCTCCAGGGTAGGCAGCCTGTAAATCTCAGCAGCTGCCTAACAGGAGTAGAAAAGGGGAAAAAAATCATGCTATTTGAATGCCAACACAGAGGTCGACCACATGGCAGGGAGTGGGGCTTTGGGGAAAGCACAAGGAAGTCCAAAGTACCAGAGAAAGCATACTTGGGTTCTAACCAGCATCTTAAAGAAAGAGATAAACAAGAGAAAGACAAATCTTACATCAGCTCAGTTTATATAGGAACTTCTGTCTTTCGCAGTGTTCTATTGCTGTGAAGAGACACCGTGGCCACAGTGATTCTTATGAAGGAAAATATTTGATTGGGCCTGACTTACAGGTTCAGAGGTTTAGTCCATTATCATCACCTTGGGAAGTATAGCAATACGCAGGCAGACATGGTGCTGGAGTAGGAGCTGAGAGTTCTACATCTGGATTTCTGAGTCACAGGCAACGGGAAGAGTGAGCCACTGGGCCTGACTTAAGCTTCTGAAACCTCAAAACCCAACCCCAGTGACTCACTTCCTCCAACAAGGCCACACCTCCTAATAGAGCCACTTCCTATGAGTCTATGGGGGCCATTTTCATTCAATGTTGGTAGGTGGGAAGTCTGAGAAGGAAAATTACAATATCTTATTAAAGGAATAATTATTCCATGTGCCCTTTTAGTACAGGTTAATGTGAGCACACCTTACTAGGAGTGGTCCCTTGTCCAGTTGGTTAACTTGGCCCAGTTGGAATGTTAGGCTTCTACTACAGCCAGAGATTCTGTTCTCTTGACCAGAGGTTTTCCCTTAATAGACCTTTATTGTTACTCTAATAGTATCTCTGTTCAGTTCTCAGTTAGGTTTTTCTGTTTTGTTTTTAAGGAAACTAAAACCCTTTCGAAAAGATGGTAGACGGGATTAGAATCACTGTGAAATTCTGTATTGGCTAATAAAGTAACTTGAGTATAAGTTAGATAAGTTTTGAAGACACTGATTTGAATCTTCAATGTCTTCAAACCTTGAACTGACTTCCAAAACCTGAAGATTTGGGGCTTGTTTGTTTTGTTCATTTTTATTATTATTTTGCAACCAGGATCTCATTCTGACCTTCCCTCTGTTTCCTAGTTCTTCAGTGTCTATTGAGAGAGTTCAGACATGACACACAGAGAATGCTATAGAAAAATACGTAGAATTTAACCCAGGGTAATGTGGGGGCACTCTTGAGAGTAAGAATGGATAATGAACAAAGGGACCAGTGCAGAGAACACTCTCCAGGAGTGAGAATGGACAGTAGCCAGAGAGGGTGCTATGTGGAGTACACTCTTGAGGAGTGAAAGTGGACAAGGGCCAAACAGTCTTGTAGAACACTCTCGAGAGATGAGAACAGACAATGGCCATAGAGACCATTATGTAGCGTGTACTCTTGAGAAGTGAAAGCGAGTGGTGGCCAAAGGCAATATATAGAACACATTTTCAAGGGATAAGAGTAGACAATGGGTGAGGGACCATTTCTCAAGCTACATTTTAGGTAAGTTTTATAATATTTTGTATGTGTCTGTGTACTTGTGCACATGTGTGTGGAGGCCAGAGGTCAACCTCAGGTATTGTTGCTTCAAAGCCTATGTACACCTTGTTTTTTGAGACTGCTTCTCACAGGCCTGGAACTCATTGATTAGGTTAGGCTGGCTGGCCAGTGAGCTCTGCCTGTCTCTATTGCCCCAGAGCTGGGATTACAACTATGCACCACTACACCTGACTCTTTTAGTGAACTATATCACCAGAGCCTATACCATTTCTTAAACTCCCAAGATTAGATTCCTTAGGAGTGTTTTCATGTCTAGGTGATTGACAGGCTCATTTTGAGAGAGGAGTAATGATGTGTCTTTATTCTCTCCTAGAAAGCCTCTGGCTAGATGGTAATCTTAGGATCTTTTGGGCTATTAACAAAGTCATGTCTCTACCCTGGGCCAGAAGTTTGCACAATAATCAAAGTCCTTCTGTTTCAATTCCTGGCTTTGTGTGCTACTGATTGTGAGAAAGGAATACAACCTGGATGACTGTCAAGCCTGGGAGGATTGGACCAGTGGTTCAAGGCAGAGTCTCCCTATGGTGTCCAGGCTGCTGCTCTTGCATTCATGAATTTTCATGAGTCTCCCACCCCAGCTTCTCAGGTAACCAAGAGTAAGAAAAGCAACACTGTGTGGCTAGAAGATGACTACGGTTTTACACCAAGATTTAAAGATCAACTTCTGATGGAATCTGTCTTATATATACACGAAAGGAAAACAATCTTAATTAATCTTGAGTAATTAGTTTTACTAAGGTTGTCTGAAAAAAGCTGACTGTAGCAAGAAATAGTAGCTACTTCAGTTAGTTCTGTAACCATGTTGAAGTCCTGGCAGGAGAGAAGACATTTGCCCTCTCTTCAGCTATCAGACTTTTTCACATGTGCTTAATAGGCTCGCAGGTCTTGAAATTTAAAACTGATTTCCAAACAAAAAATAGGGAAGGCTCAGCTCTCTACTTATCAAAGGAGTGAACCTGGGGCTCAAGAGCTCTGCCAGGCCCCCATTAGTGGGGAGCTCGCTTCCCACAGCCCCATTTTCCTCTATAGGGATTAAGGTAAACAGATCAGGCCTGTCCATTTGCCCCTGGGGAGGACAACCTGTCTCCCAGAGAAACCTGCCTGTGTTCTGGCTTCACCTCACGGCTTCCTATGAAGTGTAAAGTGACCATGGCAACCATAGGGATGGAATCAGATTTTTCTCTCCTCATTTGGCAAAACTACATAAAAATCTATTTCCCTTTACTGATTTCTGTTTCTTTGGAATATAGAGAAACTAAGGTAGTGCATTATGGACCTAAGTGCCAGGAAACAGTCCCAGCCATGTTGCTATTGTGTTTTTCTAGAAAGAGCTTGGATCAAAGCTGATTTTTGCTTGGCCTTCCCTCTGTTCCCTTTCTTCAGTGAATAAGGACTGAGTGGCTAGTTTATAAATAAGGTGACAGGAAATGAAATTTCACATTAACTGGGCTGTTTTATTACATTATCTTATGGGTCATTTTTAATGTGGGTTATTTTATAGAGCAGTACTACCATGTTGCTTGAAATCACTGAATTTTGGTGGGAGATACTCTGCTCTCATTACAGCAACAGGGAGGTATGGAGGCTGAATTAATAGCCAACCAAACAGAGGCAACTGCTGTCTTTGCAAAATGTAGAGCCATTAAGAGGATCAATCAGTAGGGGGTGGTGTAATCCACCAACACAGGCATTTTCCACACAGTTCTGTTGATGCATCTGAATGCAAAATGGTCCAGGATTTTTTTTTTTTTCAAGTGCATTAAAGAGGAAAGAATCCCAGCAGGGGCTTAATAAAGGATTTTTCCCTTCATGCTCCCCAGCCTGCCCCATTTGACTTTTTCCTCTTGCAACAAGCTTCGTGGTTTGGAAATCATTTTTGAAGTCAGTGTTGTGCATATTAACTAGGGCAGGGAATGAGGCCAAGGTGTTACCTTCTACTAAGAATCAGACACAAACCCTTTCCCACTGCCTGTGTAGATAGGTGTGACAGTTTTCGGAGCTGGCATTTTGCTCTTACTCGGTGAACAATATTTAATAGTACCAGTTAAACCTTAAGCGGGTTGTAGTGAGATTATAAGCGCTGTGGTTTGTGACAGGGCTCCTGTTCTCTAGGGCATAAACTTGAACCTTCTTCAGGAGACCAAAGATGTTGCCACTGAATTAAACTAAACACGCTAGTGTTGCCCATAACAACAGTTGCTAGGCGACCTTTGCCAGCATGTGGAGGGGTGGGAAACATCGTGGATCATGGCTCTATTTATCATCGTACACCAGCAATCTTATTGAGGAAAGGGCCTGACATATGCATTGGGTTGCCACAGGACAGAAATGTCATATACACACCAGAAGAGGAATATGTGCTGGGATAGCCTGAGAAATCATGAATAGGCGTCACACCTTTGCCTGTGTGATTTCTGACTGAAACTTTCACTGCAGTTCGATAGCTGAATGCTGGCACTAGATTTACAATGTGACTGTCCCATCTCTTCCAGGGGAGGCTAGGAGAGGAAAAGAAGAGCAGGGGAGAGGCATAATGAAGATGTCATTCCTGTGTCAATAGTAGGACTGTGGCTCTAGCAACAAATGACATAGCTCCATTCATGATCAAAACCCACCCCAGATAGGCACTAGTTTAGAACATCAGTTAGTTGGTGTGGTGGCATGTACTTGTAATATCAGCACTCAGGGGAGCTGAGGCAGAAAAATTGCTGTGCATTGTGAGCCAGCCTGGGATCATATAAGGAACTGGCTTCGGACTATCTTCTGACATAATCTAGATTAAACATCATGATATGGTTCCCTTTCTGAGGTATGTAGGGTGCCACTATAAACTGTTTATTGTTTTGGATACTTACAGGTGTGTGGGGAATGGCTACATGTGTGTGAGAAGACATGCATTAGTGTGTGTTTGCATTCGCAAATGCACATATGTGGAGGCCAGAGAACAACCACTGCAGTCATTCCTTAGATGTCCACCTTGTTCCTTGAGGCATTGTCTCTCATTGGTCTGGTACTCACCCAATAGACTAGGCTGGCTGATCAACAAGGCTCAGGGCTCCTCATACCTCCTGCCTCCTAGCACTGGGATTATCAATGCATGCCACCACTCCCAGATTTTAGGGCAGTTTACTGTTTAAAATATGTTGTACCAGTTCAGCAACATGTCCCCACTGTTCATTGAGCTGATTGGCTAACATCATTAAACCTAGTCAGGAGTTTCCAAAAGTCAAACCCCTATTTGAGAAGAGCGCCTACTCACTGGATCCCTTGTTCTTTCTTACACTAGGCCAGGCCATGCAGCCTAGCAGCTGGGCTGAGATTCACATAATTTAAGAATTTAGACTGTAGATAGATTGAAACCTGCCCTAATTGAAACCTCCTCCACCCTATTTTTGCCAGGCTTAAAGGAACAGTTTTCAACAAGCCTTCTTAAAGAAACAATTATGTAAAGCCATTTTAACTAGAGCAAATTAAGAACTTTGTGAGTGTATTAATCCCTATAGAGTCTCACAGTGTGAATAGTGCCCATGTTGCAGACCTCCCCACCCCTGAATGATCCCAACAGTGTCACCAAATAGGAAGAAAGGAAGTAGTCTCTGAGACATTTAATATGAAGCAGCAGATGATTAAAATGCCAGCAAGTTTAGGGTGAAAGGTCAGACCCACCTTTCTGCATTCTCAATATTAGAATCTCACATAGAGGATACTTTTACAAGTTGCAAGGAAGGAAGAGTAGAAATGAATCAGCAGGGGGAAGAGTGCATCTTTCTGCAAGAAACCAAAGTAAGGAAACAGCTATGTAAATGGGTCTTTAGAGAAACGAAGCAGCCAGGTATGGAATTATTTTCCGAAGGAAGAAATGAAATGAATGATGATCCAATTAGTTGGCAGAATAGCAAACAGTGGTAAGCGCCTGGCTCTGGGATTGTGTCTGAGCTCACCTGTTGTTCTTCTGCTTATTGTTGAGCCACATCAGGACAGATATTTTATCTAGAAAAGCCTCTGCTTCTCCTGTAAATGTGGGGCATAATTATTTTTAGCTCCCTGGCAGAGTGAGCGTGAGAATCAGCTGACAGGAAAAAGAAGGGGTTTTGTAATGTGCTTGGCACACAGGAGCCGGCAGCAGATGCTGGTGCAGTATAGCTGGTGTCTTATTGTTACCATCAAATAGCTGGGAAAGTTCTTGGGAACAACTCCAAGAGGGAGCAACAGGGAGTGGACTTGACACAAGAGCAGTCATTATTGCTTAGCCCTTTTTGGGGGGTGAGGGTGAGCACTATGCAGAGAGGGGGATGCAAGAGCTGTGTCAACACAGTAGACCTGTTCCAGGACCCGGGAATATTAGGGATGGAATGAGTGCAAATACTACTACAGCAGGTAAGAAATCAGGGCCATGTTACGTTGCTACCCCAGGATGTCAGAGGAGGACCCCGGCCAGCAGCATCAGCAGGCTTGGTACTCAGTGCTTCAGCCAACCAAGAGTAAATAATGGATTCCCAGAAGGGACATAAAGCAGCCAATATAATGAATAGCACTTGACTCCCACTTGGGAACTCCTCACATTATCCCATTAGGTCCTAGCAACAGCCAAAGAGCACACACTAGCCTGGGGTCCTTTTCCCTTTTCTCTTTCTCTTCTCTTTCTAACAAAGAGGAAATCTACTGTTCATATGACTTATCCCTGGTGCTATGGGGGAGCCCAAGAAGTAGTCACATGACCTAGTATGTGGCTCCTGACCCCCCAAACAGCACATTTCTGAATTGTAACTTACTATGTCGATGCCAGCTGTGCCCAGGTTTTTCCCTCTTCACTGAGCTTCAGGGCAACTATGAGAGAGTACCCTATGTGTGCCCAGAAGCTTGCCTGAACAGTACTTTGGTGTTCTCTGGTTTCCTCCCAGCCTGCTAACTCTGTACAAGGAACTGATTCTTAGGAACAGTTTCAACCCAGTGGGATAGGAACCAGGGGAACTGGCCAGTCCCCCATTCCAGAAGAGGCAATTTTGAGACACATTCTCTAAGACTCCTTAGGGGTCTCCAGTGAACCCCACCCCTCCTGTCCTGTCTCAGTATTAAGCCAATCATGACTTTATGTGGCAGCTTTCCTTCTTGCTGCTCCTCCCTCTATCAAGCCCTGAGATTTCCTTATGGATCAAACACTCAAGTGCTGCACAGAGGGGCCCCAAACTAAGACAGTTTTGTGACTCTTCAGCAAAGATGGTCTTATCTATTCTTTTCACAGAAGTAGGCTAAGACCCAGTGCCCAAAAGCACACATGAGGCAGGTGAATTTTCCTCAAAGCATTCATTGTTACGCCAAATCTCCTCCATTCTGATGTTTGCCTGTTGGATTGACCATCCATTTATTTCTTGACTGATCATCCTCTGACCCTCTTGCTGATGTAGGAGAATCTCCCATGTACTGTGAATGGCAGACTCCTGTTGCCCAGGCTGGACTGAATATATGTTTGTGACTGGGACCCAACCAATTAGATGTCCCTGCCTGGGCATCAGCATTGGCACAAAGGCACACCATGTAGTAGAGAATAGAAAGAGTCATCCAAGTTACAGTGATAGTGCCAAGTCAATTGTTCAGTGCTATGTGGCCAGCACCCCATTTGTACCTGGACCTCAACCCTTACTCATTCCCTGACTCTTGTACTCTGGTGTCCCGCTCATTTCAGTAGTCTCCACTGAACATTTCAGCAGTATTTCTTTTGCTTCTATCAGCCAGAATCACTTTCTTGTATCACAACCAAAAGCCTTTATGCATGCTGCTACAAGACCAAGCCAACAGTCCATGAATGGACATCATACACAGGAAGAGACATCCCTCTTGTTGATGTAGGGTGACTGGAAGGAGTTTTTCCTTTGCACTCTATTTGTCATCATACTGATGGCATAGGCACCAAGAAGACCATTCGTTGTAGAAAGTATTCAAGAATATGATGAAAAGTTCAGAGGAACTCCATGTTCATCACGTAGGAGGCTGAATGAGGGTCCTCCTGTTTTTATATCCTTCCTGTTGAATGCTTATTACAGGATTTGGTGATAGTCTTTCATGTTGGGAAGTTACATTTCTCTTTCTTTCCTTCTTTCTTTCTTTCTTTCTTTCTTTCTTTCTTTCCTTCCTTCCTTTCCTTCCTTCCTTCCTTCCTTCCTTCCTTCCTTCCTTCCTTCCTTCCTTCCTTCCTCCCTTCCTTTTCTGTTTCCTTCCTCCCCCTCCCTCCCTCCCTCCCTCCCTCCCTCCCTCCCTCCCTCCCTCCTTCTCTTCCTCCTTCCTTCTGTTTATTTCAGTGCTAAGGGAGGGACTAGCACCTTATGTACACTGAACATGTGCTCTTCCACTTTACGACATTGTTAGCCCTTCAAGAGAGTTTTTGTTTGCTTAGTTGTTTGTTCATTTTTAAAGTGATGGAAATTCAACTCAAGGGTTGTGCATGTCAGGTAGGTGCTCTACCACTGATCTGTATCCCTAGTACTCTTGCGTCTTTAAAGGCTGGATTCTTGTGTGTATGTATGTGCATGTTTGTATGGGTGCACATGATTGTGTGTGTGTGTGTGTGTGTATGTGTGTGTGCGCGCGCGCGCGCACACACACGTGCGTACACACGCATGCGCATGCGCATGCGCATGCGCATGCATATGTGGAGGTCAGAGGACAGCTTTAGGTGTTGTTCCTTGAATGCCATTCACCTTGGTGGTTTTGAGACAGGGTCTCTTGCTGACCTGGGATTTGTCAGGTTGGCTAGGCTCATTGGCCAGCAACCCCAGAGATCTACCTGTTTCTGCCATCCATGCTCTGGGAGTACATGTGTATGCCCGTGCATTTTGGGAATTGAACTCAGGTTCTCTTTAGTTCCCTCAAAGATTGAAATCTTAGAAAAATCATGGGCAAATATTTGGAATGGGGATTACAGTGTGTGTTTATTCCATGTATTTAGAAACTCATGGCAGTTCAATTCTAATGACTTCCTTTGCCTGCCAGATGGCAGAACAAGTAAGTATTCCCAAGGACAAAAGATATTCTGCTGTACTATGGGACTCTCAAATCCTTCGTTTGAGCACTGCAACAGCACAGCTGTCTGGGGCTGACTGGAGGGACCATGGTAGGAGGCTCAACAATGGAACACATGGCTGTAGCTGCTCCTGTAATACTCATGTTAACAGGCATAGCAAATGCTCAGCAATAACACCCCACTGAAAAACTGGACATGGTTCACACTGGTATGGAAGTTGTATTTCAGATCATGGATGGATGGATGGATGGATATATATCTTTATGGTTATATTTATTCAATATATATATATACATATATATGCATATATATATATATATATATATGAATAACCATAAAACTCTTCCTAGAAATTCAGGGGTAAGTGCTATGGAAAGGAAGCAGGGGATGTGACACTGCCAAGTGACAGGATAGGTTAACCCTGCCTTTCCCCAGTGATGCAGCACAGACTGAGAAGATATGTATTTCAGCACAGATTATAGGTGGAATAACTAGAATCAGAAGTGAGCTATGCATAGTGTAGCCCCAACTTGTTTAAGCAGCCTGGATTCTTTTGTTTTGTATTGAAGGAACTAGAGGACAGGTGTGTCTCTATAGACTTATGTCATGTATTTATGTAGCAGCAAGCTGGAAACAATAGTTATGAAAACACAGTGGGATCAATGTCTGTTTTTGCAGATTTTTTTTATTTGAATTAGAAACAAGATTGTTTTACATGTCAATCCCAGTTCCCTCTCTCTCCCCTCCTCCACTACCACCTCTCTGCCCCCAACTAAAATCCTACCTATCACATATCCTTTCTGCTCCCCAGGGAGTGTGAGGCCTTCCATAGGGGGTCATCAGAGTCTATGGGGTCAATGCCTTAAAATCTGGGTTTAGAAACATTTTTGTATGATGCTGTGTCTCTGTAATATATGGATCCTGAATGAGATGATATAGAAATGACTGCTCTAATGCAGAGCCACAGGGTTGTTATTAGATGCAGGTCTAGGAAGGATCTGAATGCCAAGTTTAGACACATCCCCAACTGTTCTTGATTCAACATCTCAGCCATCTTAATACAAAGAAATTGGCCTTTAGTGGGAAGCCCATGCAGGACTGTCAAGTTCTTTTTCCAGAACAAGACCAGGGTTTTTCTAACTATGTGAGGCACATATTACAAAAATCACAAGACCCACCTTGATAATAGATATGCTTCTAGGATGCCAACCCAATCCCAGCCCCCCAAGTGGCTCATTTTAGGGCAATAGCTCAGAGAACCCCTGTATTGTGTGTGCTGATTGCTGATTGTGAAGGATGGGAATCCCTCTGAGGAGTTCAGTAGACAACAGGGGAGAGCACGTTGCAGATATGATGTGAAAGACTCTTTCATGCCAGATTTCATATCAACCTGGGAATCCCTCTGAGGAGTCCAGTAGACAACAGAGGAGAGCGAGCGAGTTGGAGATAAGAGAGTGACAGAAAAGTAATTTATGTGATGCTTTAAGTTGTGCTATGAGTTGCCCCAGGCATTTGTAGAGTTGACACCACCTGATCCAGAGCACAGGGTAGTAGTGGCTAACAAATGCAGCCCTGAGCATTCCCCCCTTCCCTGGAGTCCTAGGAAACAGGGAATTAATGTCAATAGCTTCAGAAATGTTCAGTCACGAACCACACATTTCGTTTATCTTCTTCTCTGGGGCTGAGCACAGCAAGAACATGCTGTGTTCTGGGTAAGCTGGGGAAAGAACAGCCAATTTCTTATACCATCAGCTCAGAAGATGTTTCTTAGCCCCCTTATCTCCATACAGCATCCAAGCAAAGATGTGTGGGTTGTCATCAGTGGTAAAACATTGCCCCCCTTAGAATCTCTTCCCTATGTCACCCCCATGTATGTTTGAAGAATGGCTTTCAAAAACATCTCTCTGGTTTTTAAATACAAGGTTAAAACAGTCATGAAGCAAAGGAGATGATTCAGTGGGAAAAGTGTTTGCTGTACAAGCATGATAACTTGAGTTTGGAGCCCTAGCACCCCATAAAAAGCCAGGACTAGTAGAATACATTCTAAACCAAGAACTAGGGGTGCAGAGAGAGCTGGGTCCTTAAAGCCAATTGGCCAGCCAATCTAGGTGGATTAGCAATCTCCAGGTTCAGCAAGAGACTCTGTTGAAAAAAGAAAGGTAGAAAGCATCTTAGGAAGACATTCAAGATCAGCTTCTATCCCCATCATGCATGTGTACCCATATGGTGTGTACCCATATGCATATGAACATAGATAAACATGTGCACATACATAAAACCTGAAACAACATCTGGATCTGAGGCCACTGCTCACATCGCAGAAACTAGTGAGGCTGCCTGGGCACCTACCATCTCACTGAGCGTCTTCCAGTCTTGTGCTTGTCTAATGGTATTCTTTTGTAGAGACAAAAGCCTACCTCCATGTATTCTCTTTAGTCTGTTCCTATTCTTGTTGAAATGCAAAGCTCTTACCTTTTACACTGACTTGGGCCACAAGAAAGTCCCAGATGATTGATTTTTTTTTATGTGAAGGAGATCCCACTGAGTCAGGTAGTTCTCAAGATATATAGTTTTGGTCCACACTGGAGGTGGTGGACTGAACATTATTCACAGTGAATGTTTAGTGATTGTTTACTCTGCCCCAGGTATCTGTGTAAGCATTGCCTGTAGTGTAGATATTATTCCCATTTAGAGACAAGGAAACTGAGTCTCAAATGAGTTTAGAAGGTGCCTGAAAATCATACAACTGGTAATGTGCCAGAACTGAGTTGGGAAACAGAGCTGTAAACTCATAAACTGTTTGTTAGGATTTGGGGAGGCCACTTAGTGGTAGAGTGCTTGCCTGGCATGATCCAAGTCCTAGGCTCAATCACCAACAATAGAGATGAAAACAATGAAGATTATTTCTTTCCTATTATATGACCCTGTCCATACAACAAAAGTTATTGTGCCAGCACTGCTGGGTGTTCTATCTTTACAATGCTCATAATAATTTTGTGGTTTAGAAATTTTTTGTTCCCATTTTATAGGTGGGGAAACTGAGGACTACAATAGCCAAGGAAATTTGCTCATGATACACAGCTGATAATGAATAGAGGTGAGCTTTAGACCAGTGTAAAGTGTGGCATCCAGCTTGCCTGAATTCAGTGGGTTTTGACCCATAATCCATGGGGAACTGGGTTAGTATGTTCTGATTTAGGAAGTCAGCCATGATAGTAGACCCTGTGGTCTGTAAGGAGGTGTAACACCATAGACTGTACAAAGAAAAAGATGTTGTCATGAAAAGGAAGGGCAGGGACTGTGTTTACACGAAGTTCTGCACTGTTGAGATTAGAAACCTTTCTCACAATTAAATCAGCTCGCCTCTATAGGCATGGATAGAATGAATCAAATTGGATTTTCCACCAATTCTCAGAGGGCATGAACTCAACTTTTAGAGTTCAGAGGACAATTCAAGTTTTGATGTGGGCAGAATGACCCCATATAGAGAACACAGGCTGGCTAGATTATGAAAGCCTTCAGCTGTGTTTCAGTGCTGTGGCTCCAGGGAGTCAGCTTCCTCTCTATGTTTTGTATAGAATTTATTGACTTTAAAAACTAAACTCTGTGTGTGTGTGTGTGTGTGTGTGTGTGTGTGTGTGTGTGTGTGTGTGTCTGTGTCTGTGTCTGTCTGTCTGTCTGTCTGTCTGTCTCTCTCTCTCTCTCTCTCTGTATGTGTGTGTGTGTGTGTGTGTGTTTGTGTGTGTGTGTCTGTGTATGTGTGTCTGTCTGTCTGTCTCTCTCTCTCTCTCTCTCTCTCTCTCTCTCTCTCTCTCTGTGTGTGTGTGTGTGTGTGTGTGTGTGTGTGATCTATTAGGACAGTTTGAAAAATAAAAGAAAACCAACAGGAGGGCCAAAAGGTGTAGTGTGTGCAGTTCAGTGGTTGAGTATTTATCTTATACATGTGAGGACCTAGCTTCAGTTCTCGGTGCTGCAAGTGACAGGTAGATTGGGAGAGAGATTCAAATGTATTGTATATAAGAAGTGTGTGTGTGTGGGGGGGGTGTTCCTCTTTGGTTCTATTTCTATACCTGATTTTAATTTTAAAGGGGCAGCTATTTAAAGAAGTTACAAGAGCAAGGGGGAAACTATGGGAACAGGCAATCCCAGAAGTGTTCATGTTAGGCAGTGGGCTGTTGTTTCATGTTTATGTATTACCCTGGTTAAAATGGTACTGAGGGAGCATTTAGCATGGAAACAACTGAAACAACTTTGAGCTGGCTTATGGAGAGAGGCTAGAAGTTAAATTGCCCCCCCCCACATACACACACACACATACACACACCCCTTTGCCTTTGAACAGTGAATCCTTGGCCACGATTTTCCTTAATATAAGGAAATTAATTGAATATATTTTTTCAATTACTAAAAAAATAAACAAATGGAAATTGGTAATTTGTTTTCATCCAGAACTTAATCTGAATTAACTCAATTACTCCAGATACATGAATTCCCCTGTTGGGTTGATTACAAGTTGGCTCAAATTCATTTTTATTGTTTGCTCTGTGTTAAAAATCTACATCTTGTCTTGAGGGAGCTTGCTGCTCTTCTAGAGGAGCAGAGTTCAGCCCCCAGCCCGTATGTCAGGCCACGTACAGCCTCCTGTTACTCTAGCTTCAGGGGTTATACTGCTTTCCTCTGGTATTTTGGGGTACTGCACTGACATGGACACATACAAACATACATATAATTTAAAATAATTCTTAGAAAACACATCTTTACAAACTGAGTAGTACTCCATTGTATAAATGTACCACGTTTTCCTTAACTTCCTTATCTTCAGTTGACCGGCATCTAGGTTGTTTCCAGGTTCTGGCTTTTATGAATAATGCTGCTATGAACATTGCTGGGCTTGAGGTAGATTGATCCTCAATTTTCTTAGAAACCACCATAGTGATTTCCAAAGCGGCTGCACTCCTACCAGCAGTGGAGGAGTGTTCCCCTGACTCCACATCCTCTCTAACATAAGCTGTACTGAGTATTTTTTATCTTAGCTGGCTATTCTGGCAGGTACAAGATGGCATCTCAGAGTCATTTTGATTTGCATTTCCCTGGTGATTAAGGATGTTGAGCACTTCCTTAAATGTCTTTTGGACATTTGAGACTCTCCTGGTGAGAATTCTCTGTTTAGCTCTGTATCCCATTTTTCAATTGGGTTATTTTGTATTTTGATGTCTAGTTTCTTGCGTTCTTTATGTATTTTGGAGATCAGCTCTCTGTCAGATGTTGGGTTGGTGAAGATCTTTTCCCATTCTGTAGGGAGTCATTTTGTCTTATTGACCATGTTCTTTTCTTTACAGAAGCTTCTCAGTTTTGAGAGGTCGCATTTATTGATTGTTGCTCTCAGTGTCTGTGCTACTGATGTTATATTTAGGAAGTGGTCTCCTGTGCCAATGCATTCAAGGCTATTTCCCACTTTCTCTTCTATCAGGTTCAATGTAGCTGGATTTATGTTGAGGTCCTTAATCCACTTGAACTTGAATTTTGTGCATGCTGATAGATATGGATCTATTTGCAGTCTTCTACATGTTGACATCCAGTTATGTCAGCACCATTTGTTAAAGATGTTTACATTTTTCCATTGCACTATTTCAGCTTCTTTGTCAAAAATTAGGTGTTCGGGCCCGCTAGCAGGGCTGTGTGCACTCGAAGTCTGCAGGCTGTGTGTGAGGCAGTGGAGGGCGCAGAGACGGGGCCGGGGCAGCATGGCAGCCTCCTTGGGGCTCTGAGGAGCAGCCTCTGGTCTCTGGTATTGGAGCGGTCCGACAGCCTTGCAGCGGTGTGTTCTAGGTAAATGGCTTCTAAGACTCCAGCTGGCTTCATTGGATTGGGAAACATGGGGAATCCAATGGTGAAAAATCTCTCGAAACTTGTCTTTCCACTCATTCTCTATGACGAGTTCCCTCATGCATGCAAGGAATTTCAAGAAGCTGGTGAACAGGTAGCATCTCCAGCAGATGTAGCTGAAAAGGCTGACAGGATTATTACAATGCTGCCCACCAGTATGAATTTGGTAGAAGTTTATTCTGGAGCAAATGGGATTCTAAAAATAGTGAAGAAAGGTTCATTATTAATAGATTACAGTACTGTTGATCCTTCAGTTTCAAAACAATTGGCAAAAGAAGTTGAGAAAATGGGAGCTGTTTTCATGGATGCCCCTGTTTCTGCTGGTGTAGGAGCTAGTCGGTCTGGAAACCTTACATTTATGGTGGGAGGATTTGAAGATGAATTTGCTGCTACCCAAGAATTGCTGGGGTGCATAGGCTCCAATGTGATATACTGTGGAGCTGTTGGGACTGGGCAGGCAGCAAACATCTGCAACACATGCTGCCGGCTATGAGTATGATTGGAACCACTGAAGCTATGAATCTTGGAATCAGGTCAGGGCTTGACCCAAAACTGTTGGCTAAAATCCTGAATATGAGCTCAGGACGATGTTGGTCCCACGACCCTGACAATCCTGTACCTGGGGTGATAGATGGAGTTCCCTCATCTAATAACTACCAAAGAGGATTTGGAACAACACTCATGGCGAAGCAATAGGCAGTCCACTTCCAAATTGCATCTTCCCACCAATCTCAACGTGCTTCCTCCTGCCTATTTGATTTAGGATTGGCTCAAGACTCTGCCACCAGCACCAAGATCCCAATTCTTCTAGGAAGCCTAGCCCACTAGATATACAGGATGATGTGTGCCAAGGGCTACTCAACGAAAGACTTCTCATCTGTGTTCCAGTATCTGAGGGAGGAGGAGACCTTCTGATGTGTCCTCTGGACATGGACACTTGGGAACCAGACTCTGTCCTTTAATCAAAGGTCATCTGTCTACTTTTGATTATCTACATTACAGTAATCCCTGGGATTTCTCACCCAGTTTTAAATGATGCTGCTTTCATCTGTTCAGCAAATGTACCTGATAGTTTCTGCTAACTAGCTCAGTTGAGCTTTTTAAAAGGTTTGATCCTTGAGCACCTTCAACAAAAATTGAACACTTTGATCAGGATATTTAATTTACTCCACTGTGCAAATAAAACTAAATGCTTTGTCAACAAGATGGAATCCATGGTAAAAAGGAAAGAAGTCAATTACAAAGACAAATTAGAGGGAACTTTGTCCTGTTAACTGAGTGGAGTTATTCCTTCATTCCGGGTTACTGACTGTTCGGGATTGATGGGTAAGACAGCTTGTTGACAGTGTCTTCCTGTTTGTATTGTTACAGTGTCTTAGTGTGCCCCTCCTGTTACAGCTTTCCACACTCAACCCACTTGCTTCTGTATTTCTGCTTCCTGTATATTCTTACTACACATTTTTGACTCCAGAAGAATGACATCTTTAGACTATTTCAGAGCCAATGATGATATTTTCTTTAGACAATTATTACATTATTCTAACTATAGTCGTATTATTTTGAATTTAAGTAAATTTCTATGCTGATAACATTTTCCTGGAAAAAATCAGGTGTTCATAGGTGTGTGGATTAATGACAGGGTCTTTGATTAGATTCCATTGATCCACCTGTGTGTTTTTATGCCAATACCAAGCTGTTTTTTTTATTATTATTATTATAGCTGTAGAGTAGAGTTTGAAGTCAGGGATAATGATGCCTCTGGAAGTTCCTTTGTTGTACAGGATGGTTTTAGCTATTCCGGGTTTTTTAATTTTCAGGCAAATGAATGGAACTTGAAAAAAAAAAAAAAACACCTTGGGTGAGGTTAGCCAGACTCAGAAAGACAAACACAGTATGTATTCACTAATAAGTCTATACAAAGCAAAGGCTAACTACAATCCACAGCTCCAGAGAAGCTAGGTAACAAGGAGGACCCTAACAGGGAAACATGGATCACACTGGAGATCTACTAAGTAAAATGGAGACAGGAGGTTGGTAAAGGGGGGCGAAGAACATGAGGGTTCAGGATGGTTGAGGAAGGAGGGATACAGTGGAAGAGCAATGAAAGAGTTATCTTAATAGAGAGAGCCACTATGGGGTTAGGAATAAAGCTGGTGCTAGGGTCATTCTCAAGAATCCACAAGGAGGACCCCATCCAAGTGGGGGGAATGCCAAAACTGACCTACCCCTGTAATCAGGTTGGTAAATACCCCAACTATTATCATAGAGCCTTATTCATCCAGTAATTAATGGAACCAGATGCAAAGATCCACAACCAAGCAACAGGTTGAGCTCCAGGAATTCAGTTAAAGAGAGAGAGGGGAGGGAATATATGAGGGAGGTCAAGATCATGATGGAGAAATTTACAGAGACAGCTGAACCAAGTTTATGTGTACATGATAAACAAAAGACACAGAGACTGGTACTGGGGTTCAAGCTATCTCTTACCTCTACCTCAGACTGAAAAGGCTGATCCTGTCTCCATGAGCTCTCACCAGGCCTCAGACTGCTGCCTCTCCTCAGTGTGACTGGAGAATATATGCCTTCCTATCCTCAATGTGACTGGACAATGAATGCCAGCTCTGAGAACCTGTTGTCTTGAATACCTCTTATGATTCCTGGGATTAAAGGCATGTTATCCCAAGTGCTGAGATCATCTTTGTGTGAGTTGTTTCTCTTTAGGACTGAGTATATTTTGTGTAGCTCAGTGTGGCCTTGAACTAACTGAGATCCTTGAGATCTGTCTACCTCTACCTCCCAAGTGGTGAGATTAAAGGTGTGTACCACCATCACCTGGCTTCTATAACTAACTAGTATGGCTGCTTTGCTATTTTGATCTCCAGTGGCTAAAATAAATCATAAACAATGTATCACCATATTCATAGGAACTCATGAACTCTAGACCAACAGCTGTAGAGACTCCAGGGGACCACATTAGGCCCCCCATATACGGGAGACAATTGTGTAGCTTGGACTATCTGAGGGGCCCCAGGTACAAACCCGGTACATGAGCTAGCTTGTTCAAGTCCATTTGCTATCGTGGGATGTCATGCTCACCCTTAATGCATGGGAGAGGGCCTTGATCCTGCCTGCCCAACCTATTGTGCCAGACTTTGTTGACTTCTCATGGAAGCCCTTACCTGTGAGGAGTGGTGGCCTGGAGGTGGGCTGGGGGTGGGGAGGCAAGGGGGGAGGAGGGGTGGGAGGAAGAATTATGGTTGGAATGTAAAATGAAATGTAAAAGAATAAAATTATTTTTTAAAAAATCACATCTTACAAACCTTCACTACCGTCACTCTCTTGATTCTAAACAGTACTTTCTCAAATGAACTTCGTCGTGTACTGTGAACCACAGCTCTCTAACATTCCTTAGGAGATCAAGGCAAACAAAACACTATTTTCTTCTGCAAAGTTAAACATTTGCAAACCAGCTTATGAAAAGGTGTGCATGCAATTAATCATTCCGAACACTTGTAAGAGTCGATAGGAGCATCAATAACAATTATTCTCAACAATAGGCTTAAATAGGATGGTCCCAATCAAACAGGCACCTATGGTCACTGTGCTTTTGTGAAAATATTGTCACTGTATACTGTCTGTGAGTATAAAAATTTGAATTCTTGCCCATTAGTTTTGCAACAAAACAATGGTTATTTCCTAACATCAACAGCCTTAAGTATAAATTACTGGGGATTGATTTGGGTTTCCCCAACATTCATGTGCTAAGATCCTAGTCCCCAGTGTCCTTATAACAAGATGATATTTGGACACAAACATGGGGGAAAATGAGAAGACACAGGTAAAAATTTTTCATCTCAACACCAAGTGGAAAGACCTATAACAGTTTTTCCCTTGTAGCTTGCAGAACGATCAACCCTGGTGACAACTTGAGCTTGAACATCCAGCCTCCAGAACTAGTAAGGGGTGATTTCTGTGATTTAAGCCTCCAAGTTTAGGGAGCAGGAGCAAAGAGGCCCCCTGCAATGGGTGGTAGGAACACAGCTTAGAACTTATAGTCTAATTAGCTATAGCATGGATGGTCAAGGCTCAAAAGAGAACGATGTCTGTGTAGTTAATGATTGGAAGAGTCTCTGGCATGTAAACAGTGTCTAACATAGCAGAGGAGGCCTTGAGGAGAATATGTGTGTAGAAGGTGACATGGGAGAGGGCTCCAACTTTGAGATTGGCTTCTTTGCTCACACAGAAGATAAATAAGAAAGGGCTTTGTTATATGCTGTCTTGGAGTAGTTGCCATGGGAACCAGCAATAGAGTAGTATAGGCCAAGATCACCCAGAGGCTGTCCTTAGGTACTACTTGGGTTAAGAGATTCGTCCTTGAGATGGTCCTAGTCGCAATGAAAGATTCTGACACACACAAGCTTGTCAGGAACAATAGCTAGAAAACCCTAATACTAAATCACTAGTTTCTGATGAGAAATAGAAACAGCAGGTAGGACATATGTGTGTGTCTGTCTAACCAGGTTCCTTTGCAAATGGTTGACAAGATGGAGAGAGAAACACATTGTAGACATAAGAGGTTATTTGGTAAATGTGAATTGATAAATATTAGAATTAGAATTTTACCCATGTAGGCTGGCTCATGGGATGCTGTTACGAAAACTCTTCATGGGAAAAAATAATTCAGAATTTAAATTACTTCTCAGGCAAATACGTTATCCTGTCATTTGAATTTTTAACATTTGTAGACAATGTCTCCTGTAGCTCAGGCTGACTTTATTATTATCTATCTGAGGATGATCTTGAATATTCCTACCTCACTTCCCAGGTACCGTGATTATGGATATGTGCCACCTTTGAGGTTTGTTTGATTGTTTGAGCAAACTAGTTGTATCCCAGGCCAGTCTGGAACTCATTATGTAGCCAATCCTGGTCTCAACTTGTGGCAGACCTCCCAAGTGCTGGAAGTATAGGTATGTATCATCAGGTCCAGCTATTAACCAGTCTTTTAAATAGCTGAAAACATAATCTTTCTCCTTAGAGATAAAGTTGAAGGAAGAAGACAAAAGAAAATAAAATTCAGCCAGGGCCCTCCTAGGACCCCCATCTTATGGGAAGATTGACATAGGCAAGTAGCATCCACCCAGTGTCAAGTGTTCTGGGAGAACTACAAAAGGCCCCAGGAGATCCCCATGTAAAGAGGATCCCCTCAGAGGAAGTGGTCCATCTGGAGGTAGTTGCTGTATGTTTAGAAACAAAGAATAAAGAACTTCAATTTTAAGAAATCCTTTGTAAACGGGGCTGTTTTCTGGGGTTGGCTTTCTAATACATTGGTTTTTTTGTTTTTGTTTTTGTTTTGTTTTTAAGAAGGGAAGCACAGATTTAGGACTTTTCCTAGGGAGCAGATAATCTCTATCCTCTTTGTTAATGGTAAACTTCTCATCCCCGCAGAGCTGTGCACTCTGGAGGGTCCCCTGAAACCAGTTTATCTTATCACAGAGGGGATTTGAGGGAACACTGAGCAAAGCTGTTTTCTGCAGATGATTGATTTCAGATAGACTTAGCAGGGATGAATTAATGGAAGTGTGGAGGTGTTAAGGGGAAGTCCATGCTGCAGGTATCTGTGCAAAACATGGAGGAGAGTTTAACAACAGGGAGGTAGAGGGATTTCGAGCCTGTTCCCCCTAGTCACAGTTGCTTCTTTTCATAGAATATATATGACTCTTGCAAGCCCAGAACTCTAAAGATTATACCTAAGCTCCAATAGCACAGGAATCTATTGCCCTCCGCAGAAACTTTTTCTAGAAATAAGGACCACTTTGACTCAGTATAAGAAAACAAAGAAGGGAATTTCTTGACTACCACAGGGAAAAAGTGGGTGTTCATAGTACTGATAGAGAAAAATATACTAGGAAGAGGACATTATGCTGACCTGCTAAAGCATCTGTACCTGCTACATCCAGTAGTGGCAACCATAAGGGGTTCATCTCATCAGAAGTGTGAGTTCCCTTACCAATGGTTCTCAATATTTTACTAATTACAGAGTCCACTGAGTCACCAACATCCAGTAGTTACCACAAGAAAACATAAGCGATATTGTTCTTTGCAAAGGCTTCCCTCTGGTCATGTCCTGCATTCATCTGATTTAAGTTCATGACTGAAGAGTAAGTGGGAGAAAGGGTGTGGTACCAGTAAAATGAGAAGGGCTATAGAGGCAATGAGAATCACACTTTGACTGAGAGGTAGTTTCTAACTTGTGTTTCTTTATGCTGTTAATATATTGTCTGCTGTCCCTCATGGTTTAGTTTCTTTGTGTGTCTCTCACTGTCCGTCCCTCCCTCCCTCTCTTGCTCTTTTCCTTCCTGTCTTCCAAAGAGGATCTGACTATAAGGCCACCAAAGAGCTATCATTACCTTTTGTTAAGTTTGCTCAGTTGAGCTCATGCTTAGCTATGCTTACCGCCACCTCTGCTTCTAAGTTCTAAGCTTTGCTCACATAGAATAATAAAACCTTTTGCTGAGACGGGCTGACTGGGGTTTGTTAGTGATTATTCTTCACTGCCAATAATGAACCCAACACACAGGAGTTTCGAATGATTTCACAGTTAATTTATATGCATAAAATAATTAGCATCGTGTAATTTTCCTTGCCAGTTTGAGTCTTATTTGAATATCAAAAGATATGTCATTTATAAAATAATTTCATAGCCCACTGATGAACTAAAATTGAGACATTGGATGCATATGGCATGTGGGTGCTGGTGGGCAAGTGAAAGATGATCCTCATAAGAATACAGGAATGTCCAAACTCCCCAGAGGCAGTTACCTTCCTTCAAGAGAAACAACAGTCAGAAGGCTTGTAGCATGAATTCTAATTGGTCTTAATACTAAAAACCCCAAGTTACATATAGAGGTAAATGCTGAAGGACCAGAGAAGCAGAGCAGCCAGCTACTAGTTCTTACCTCTACCGAATCCTCAGACCAAAGGAGCGATCCTGCCCCTACAAATCCTCAGACTGAATGCTGGCTCTATGAAATCTCAGACTGAACGCTCTGAGATCCTGTCTCCTCCCACTTTATATTCATCTTTCCTCCCAGCCATATCATTCCTGTCTCCACCTCCCTAGTAATGGGATTAAAGGCGTGTGATCCCAAGAGCTGGAATCAAAAGTGTGAGCTCTGTTTCTCTTTGAGACTGGATCTGTCTAGTGTAGGACAAGGTGGACTTGAGCTCATAGAGATCTCTGTGCCTCTGCCTTCTAAGTGCTGGGATTAAAAGCATGTGCCATAACTGCCTGGCCTCTATGGCTAACTGATGGGGAGTGTAATAAGTCTTATAAAATATATAGATTTATGATAATTAAGACTGAGCTAACAGATGAGAATCCTAGTCATTGGCCAAGCAGCATTTGAACCTAATACAAGTTTCTGTGTATTAATTTGGGCCCTAACTCAGGCGGGCAGCTAACATAAAGCGCACACATGGCAGTGGGGCTTGGCGCGCCTTTTGGCGGAAAGATTTATCATAACAGCTAACTAGTGGCTAGATCTGCACTCTGATCTTCAGGCAAGCTTTATTTGTTAAGGCACAGGGCACAAAATATCACCACAAAGACTGTTATCTAAAGAGTAAATAAATAAAGCTGTCTCACTAGTCAATAAACACAGAACTGTAGCCCCTTTGGTAACACTGATGGGTTCAAACATAAAATCACTAACATTGGAACTCCTTAAATTAACAAATACAGGTATGGTTGGAAATTTCTCTAATATTAAATGATAATAGGAATATAAGCCTGCCAATCCAGTTTTAAGGAAAAAAAAAAAACAAATTAGTTTGGTTACAATGGAAAACGGTACAGAGTTTCCTCAGAAAACTAAGCATAGAACTGCTGTATAATTCAGCTATTCCATTTCTGGGTATGTTTCTGGGTATAGACACACAGATTAATTGGGGGGGGGGCAGGGAGCAGAATATTATTCATCCATAAAAAAGAAGGGCTATCCTTTCACTGGATGGAACTAGAGGGTTTTACATAAGAAAAATAAGCCAGCAACATAAAGGTGAGTGTTGAAGTTAAGACAAGCTGGCCTGCAAATAGAATACTGATTACTAAGGACAGGGAAGGGGGCAGAAGAAGAAGGATGATAAGATGTGGTTAATACATATAATGTATATGAATGGAAGTACCACACAGTGTCACTCCATTAATATGTATTGGCAAAATATTAATATTTACAATATACTAATAAAACACAAGAGGAAAAGAACAGTGTTCCCTAGATCACACCACCGAAGGTTAGCCCTAACAGGCTGTGGTAAGAATGTTTGACCTTGTTATCTATTGATACCAGGGCCTCCTCTGAGCTATCCCACCTGACCCCCACAACCCCGCCAAGTCTTCCTTCTGCACAGTCCTTGAAACAATGAAACTTAATCTCCATTTCCACCAAAGCCCAGGTTTGGCTCTGCTCCTCACAACCCCTGGACCCTCACACATGAAGCAGCTGTCCCACACCTATTTAGGACAAGCCTTAAATCCAGCTCTCCCCATAGTCCTGACTTGGTAACTCACCTCCCATCAAAAGAACAGCACCTATGATGACATGTCAGCATTACTCTATGCTTCCTAGCTAGAGACTTTTGTATGCACCTGTTTCTTCTGTGACCAAGTCTTATACTATTTTCTGGGTGGTTCCATACAGATGGAAGCCTTTTCTAGATCTATTTTGTCTTACCTGGTTGCCCAGTGTCCTAACAAGGGTGAAATAGTGCATTTCTCAGTAGGCTCCCATTGTTCTCAGGTGAAACTCAATCAGTTTCCTCACTGATTGGCTAATCCCTACTTTCACTCATGTTTGCAAAATTCTTTTAAGCTTTCTCAAGATCTGCAAATAGAAGCCCTAAGAAAAGCTTCCCACATGAGTGGGAGAAAACTCTGCACACCTTACCATTGTATCCTGTGGGGAATCACGCGATTACTCTCAATTGTATTGTACTTGCTTTTAATCGCCCACCAGCTTCACGCTCTTTCTGTCTCAGAGAAAGACCCCAAACTATAAAATCACTTTCTTCCTTTTAATTTATGAAGTTAAAAAATTACAACTGAGAGGAGGGAGTCATTGTTTTAATGCTTTGACAAAGATTCAGCAGCCTGTGGACCTAATAATTATATTCTGGTATTAAGTTAACCTTTTAACAATACCTTGCAATGGTAGCAGACAGCACAGAAAATTCTGGGTCCTTTCAACCCTGAACAGTGCATATTGATGGATTTAATTATTGAAGGTCTGGCTTGTTTTCCATTGAAGTGTACACATGGAATTTAAAGTAACTTTTGAACCCCCGGGAAAACATTTATTTTCTAAGACTTTCCCATTAATGTCAAGACAGTGGTGCCTGGAGTTGATGACATCTACCTTTTGTTTGCCTGGTTGCTGCCATGGCATTTCAACAGGACAACGTGTGTGTGTGTGTGTGTGTGTGTGTGTGTGCGCGCAGACCTGGGAGGAAACTGGAGGAAGATGTCAGGTGTCCTGCTCTGTCACTCTTGACTGTCTCCTTTGAGACAGGATGTGTCATTGAACCCAGAGCTAGCCTGGCAGCCACTAAGTCCCAGCTATCGTCCTGTCTCTGTTCTGAACAGTGCTGGGGTTACAGGCATGTCAAACTTTTTACATGGGTGCTGGGAATTGGAAGTCAGGTCCTCATGCTTGCCTAGCAAGCATTCTTAGCCAGTGAGACATCTAGTTCCCCAGCTTTACCATTTAAAATACCACATTTTGTCTGAAATTTAAACTAAGTGGCCTAGTTTATTATGCTTGCTCTAAGTTTTTGGGAATAATACATTGGAAAATGGGGTAATGTGATTTTTGTGTACCTGTTATCTTTATTGATATAACTCATTTTAATATTTTATTCTATTCAAGACTATCTTAGCAGAGGAGCTATTACTTATGTAGGTCTTTGTTTACAATTAGGTATAGCACAAAGCAGATTTTAAAAATCACCGTTTGCTTCCTTTCTCTTGTTTACAGAATGTTACAGTTTTTGTTCTGTGTATGTAATACCATGATGGTATATTTTCAGGCACACAGAAAGCATGCCACACACAAGGTACTGTAGTTCAAATGTGATTGAAGGGTGGCCCCTAATGGGCCCTAATTAAGCTTGGACATTCATACAATGTTGCAGGTTACCCTACTCGGACACCCCTTGGGGGAGGGGGTGAGAAGATGCAGCACCAATGACTCAGGCACTGGAAGTCAGAGAGCAGCAGAGCATCTTGCAGACTCATTTATTAAGGAAGTGAGATCCGCCTTTATACCCCCTCCCAGGGTCCTATTGCCTCAGGCAGCTGACTCTGTTGTATGTCCTTTTCTCATTGGTGTCTCTGGGTCAGGTATCTCTCTGTCAGCATCTCTGGGCATTGCAGCAGGCTTGATGGCTTGTCTCAGGGAAGAAGTGCCTGTTTGGCATTCCCACGAACATGCAGGCTAGCCTGGGCACTGGGGATAGGGCCACTACAGCTTGGGTAGGCTGGCCTCAGTTTCTCCTACACATGGAGATGTTAAGAAGTAGTGGGGGCCTTACAGAAGCTTCTCAGTTTCAGGAGGTACCATTTATTAATTGTCAATCTCAGTGTCTGTGCTACTGGGGTTATGTTCAGGAAGCAGTCTCCTGTACCAATATGTTCAAGGGTACTTCCCACTTTCTCTTCTAAGAGGTTCAGTGTGGTTTGATTTATGTTGAGGAAGCTTCTGTAAGGCAAAGGACACAGTCAGTAAGACAAAACAACAGCCCACAGAATGGGAAAAGATATTCACCAACCTGACATCTGACAGAGAGCTGATTTCCAAAACATACAAAGAACTCAAGAAGCTACTCACCAAAACACCAAATAATCCAATTAAAAAGTGGGGTACAGAGCTAAATAGGGAATTCTCAATTGAGGACTCTAAAATGGCTGAAAGACACTTAAGAGAATACTCAAAATCCTTAGCCATCAGGGAAATAAAAATCAAAACAACTCTGAGATACCATCTTGCTCCTGTCAGAATGTCTAACATCAAAAACACCAACAACAGTTTATGCTGGAGAGGAAGTGGAGAAAGGGGAACACTCCTCCACTGCTGGTGGGAGTGCCAACTTGTGCAGCCACTTTGGAAATCAGTATTGCAGATCCTCAGGAAAATAGGAATCAGTTTGCCACAAGATCCAGCAATTCCACCCTTAGGCATATACCCAAAAGATGCACATTTATACAACAAGGACATCCGTTCAACTATGTTCATATAAACATTATTTGTAATAGCCAGAACCTGGAAGCAATCTAGATGGCCCAACTAAAGAATGGATAAAGAAAATGTGGAGTACTACTCAGCAGAAAAAAAAAAAAAACCAACTATGGAATCTTGAAATTCGCAGGCAAATGGATAGCACGAGAAGAATCCATCCTGAGTGAGGTAACCCAGTCACAAAATGACAAACATGGTATGTACTCACTCATATGTGGATTTTAGACATAGACCAAAGGATTACCAGCCTACAATCCATACTGCCAGAGAAGCTAGGAAACAAAGAGGACCCTAAGAGAGACATACATGGTCCTCCCGAGAAGGGGAAAGGGACAAGACCACCTGAGAACATTGGGAGCATGGGGAGAGGGGAGAGAGAGGAGGGGGGGAGCTAGGAGAATGAGAAAGGGAGAAGAGGAGAGGAGGACATGAGGGAGCAGGAAGGTTGAGTAGTCAGGGGAAGAATAGAGGAGAGCAAGAAAAGAGATAACATAATAGAGGAAGCCATCATAGGTTTAAAGAAAAATCTGTCACTAAGGTAATATCCAGAGATCTACAAGGATGACCCCAACTAACAATCTAAGCAATAGTGGAGAGGCTACCTTAAACGCCTTCCCTGATAATGACATTGATGTCTACCTTATATGACATACTAGAGCCTTTCATCCAGTAGCTGATAGAATTAGAAGCAGACAGCCACAACTAAACACTGAGCCAAACTCCTGGAATCCAGTTGCAGAGAGGGAGGAGTGATGAGCAAAGGGGTCAAGACCAGGCTGGAGAAACCCACAGAAACAGCTGACCTGAACAAGGGGTTGCTCATGGACCCCAGACTGATAGCTGGGAAATCAGCATAGGACCAACCCAGACTCTCTGATCATGGGTGTCAATTAAGAGGCCTGTGCAATCTACAGGGCCTCTGGCAGTGGATCAGTATTTATCCTGAGTATAGGAATGGACTTTGGGGAGCCCATTCCACATAGAGGGTTACTTTCTCAGCCTAGACACACATGTGGGGGTGTCTAGGGGGGGGCGAGGTCCTAGGCCCTGCTCCAAATGACAGACTTTGAAGATCCCCCATGGAATGCCTCACCCTCCCTGGGGAGCAGATTAGGGGAGGACGAGTAGGGGTTGGGGGCAGGGGAGGAGAGGAGGGAGAAGGAACTGGGATTGACATGTAAAACAAGTTTTTTTCTGATTTAAATTTTAAAACAGGAAAAAAAAAAAGAAGTAGTGGGGCCTTCCAAAGTCAGAGCCTAAGGAAAGGCCTCCAGGCCACTATGGAGATTTCCCCTGAAAAAAACTGAGTGTAATTCACAGGGGATACAGCTTGTTGTGATGGAAGACTCTGCTTTTAAAAGAACAACATTGGCTTCACCACATTCTCTGGCTCCCCGTTTTTTGTTTTTGCTTTTGTTTTTGTTGGTGTTTGTTTGTTTGTTTGTTTGTTTGTTTTTATGTGTGATAACTCTCACATTCCCACTGAGATGTCATCTGCCATGATGTGACATAGCCAGAGGGCAGCCATGCTGTTTGGACTCCAGTCTCCAAAAGAGCAAGCCGAACAAATCTCATTTTTTTAAGTACCTTTGCTTTGGGTATTTTGTTATAGCAACCTTAAAAAGACTAATATACAAGTTTGTCAGTGGTTGTCAAGGCTCTGTACATTAAAATAAAAATAGTAAATATTGATCGAGGATCTTGAGCTCTTGTTTGGAAGAGACTCCTAATTTTTAGAGAAAGGCAGTGGATAAAAATAGAGATATATGAAAACAATATACAGAATAATGTTTTATTAAGTAACAAGGAATGCATGCTTTGGGTTCAGTGATCTGTTATGGCATTTTAGAGGCTGCAATCACCTTAGGAATAACCTTGTTTCACTCTTATTTTCCAAAGACAACACAGAGGACAGAAATACTAGGTGATTTGTCTGAGTGCATTCAGCTTGTAAGCATAGGAGCCTCAGCCAAGCTACTGCTGTGCGGACCCTTACTACCCAGATGTGCCATCTGAGAGGAACTTTGAAGGACCAAATTCAGGACCTCCTTGCTGAACATGTAGACTGGGCACTGTATGATTTTAGCAGGTGCCATGCCCATGGACTCTGATGACCACCACCTAGGGAGGAAGACACCTTAGTTGAGAGGAGGACTTATATAGATGGAATGGTAGGGTACTTCCACTCTCTCTGGCTCTCTTTATTCCTGAGGATGGTTTTGTGTGTACAGAGCACCTTAGGCCAGAGTATCTCCCAAGAAGTTATGACCTTGTATTAGGATTTATATGGTCTAGACCCTGGTATTGCGATACAATAAATAAATAAATAAATAAATAAATAAATAAATAATAAAAACAACTTGGATTTGAAAGCTAGCTCCACAGTTCACTGTGTGTGTGATCTTAGCCTAGCTACTTGCCCTCCTGGGCTCAAAAGTAATCATAGCACCTGCTCTTCTAGGTCATTACACAAAGTAAAATGAGATCAGGGGCTTGAGAGATGGTGCCTTCAGTAAAATATCGTGCAAACATAAGGAACTGAGTTTGAGCATCCAAACACACATTAACAAATCTGAAGTGGTGGCATGCACTGTTTTTCCTGGTGCTGGGGAGGTAGAAGCATGCAGATCCCCAAAATGGGGGCTGGCCAGCCAGTCCAGCCAAACTAGCCAAAAGGGTGAGTTCCAAGCAAATGAGAGACTCTTGTCTCAATTTAAAAAGGAAAAATGTGGACAGTACCTAAGGATCAGCATGCTCTGGCTTCCATATCACATACATTCATATGTTTGAACTCCTACACACACACACACACACACACACACACACACACACACACACACACACACACACAGACACACTGTTAAATGAGATCATGAAACTATTTTCAAAACACCTGCTTATTTGTGCCTATGACACAGATTCTCTATTACAACCAGGAATTTTCTGATCTATGTTTCTGAACCCAGTCCTTGGTTTGCCTTGAGTGAATGTTCTGAGAACCTGTTGACTTTGAGCAAGACCTTCTGTGGCAGTTTGAATAAGTATGACTCTCCATAGGCTCATATATTTGAATGGTTGCACATTAGGGAGTGGCACTACTTGAGAAGGATTGGGAGGCCTTGTTAGAGTAGGTGTGGCCCTGTTGGAGGAAGTATGCCACTGAGCGTGGGCTCTGAGGTTTCAAAAACCCAAGCCAGGCCCAATGTCAGTCTCTCTCTCTCTGCCTGTGGATCAGGTTGTAGCTCTCAGCTAAAGCTCCAGTGTCTCCCTGCATGCCTCCATGCTCCTTGCCAGGATTTAACACTTTCTCTTGTGACTTACCTTAGTCATGATGTCACAGCATTAAAACATTGACTTAAACACCTTTCTCACCATCTCCATGCCAGTGAAGTTGAGGCAGAGGGAGAAGACACAATAAACGTGTGCCTGGACTGTAGTGAAAACCACACTCATGAACACAGCCCTCTAGCAGCTCTGCCTTGGTGGTGAGGAGCCACTCGGTGACCTACTCAGCAGCTCTAATGCATTCCAGTTTTGAAATTTGAAATTTCCTTTAAAAACAGCACATCATCTTTCCCTTTGCAACTATAGTCACAAAATCACCCATGGTCATTCTCTCAGTCACCTGTTCTTTGTGTACTTTAAGGGTAATCTAAAAACAGTCTCTGATATACAAAGGCTCTGTGCATGATTTTGCAGCAACCTGATGGTAGGAAACTGTGCATTCAGTAAGACTGAAGTTTGGTATTTTTTTTGCTTAGCAATATATGACATAGTCACATCATTTCCTCCTGCTGCTGGGTGCTGGTATCAAGCTGCAGTTCCTGTGCAATCAAGAGGGTGTGCAGCTGGCGCTACTGTGTGGTCTATTGCTAAGCTCTGACACTGGCTATGCCAGGTGCATTAAATATATTTTCTGATTGCAATATTTCCAGTTTTCAATGGGTTATTGAGGTGTAACCACATGGTAAGTGAAACATACCATGTTAGTGTGTGTGTGTGTGTGTGTGTGTGTGTGTGTGTGTGTGTGTGTGTGTGTACATCTTCCCTGGCATCCTTTCTGTAGAGTAACAGAGCTGAGCTTGTGACCAACATTTCAGAAGCAAAATGGCTTTTGCTATCAGGAGCATAGATCTGTTTTTCCATTGAGTGGAAATAAGATCACTAGGTGTCAGGAGTCCAGGGAAAACATTTGATACAGCTGAGTAGGGATGGCTGTCATTTAGATGAAGATGGCTGGAGCCATCCTTCTCTTGCTAGAAATAAAAGGCCCAAAGAGGCAAAAGGATAATAATGTACCATCTCTAATAATTAATATCCTTCCTGGACTTTCTCCTGACACTGCTAATACTAAGGCTTTGGTGATGCTGTGGACATTGCTGAGTGGTGTCTTGTTATGGAGGATTCCATGGGGAGGAGGGGGTGCAGTAGTCAGGAGCCTCCATTCCTTCTTCCCCTGGGAGAGGAGGGCCAATTTGGAAGTGTCCTGGGGCACATTTTCTTCAGCCCAGACAAAGACACAACTGTTCCTTGAACATCAAAGGGTATGTCTAGTCACACCCCAGGCATCATTTTAGAGCTTGATGCCACCTCATTATGTCACAGTTTTCCAATAAAGAGACTAGAAGCACCAGGCTTTTCCCCATGCTAAAGCATCAGTGAGGGGACTCCAGGCTTTTAAGCCCTTCAGATGTAAATCTCTCTCTGGCAGCCCCTCTCCAACTTCCATTAGGAAATTGGTTTATAATGTGTTATAATGGGTGACAGTTTTCCAAGTCACTTAATTGGAATCCTTCTTGTGATTTTTAGTTAACTCTTAGATCCCAGTCCTAAACATTTCCTGATCTTTAGAACTTTAAAAAGTCCATGGTGGGGAGATGGCTCAGTTTGGGGGGCATTGTCATGTAAGCTTGTACTGGGGTTTAGATCTCCAGACCCATGTAAAGCTGGACACAGTAGAACCAATGTCTGCAATCTCAGCATGCCTATGGAGAGGTGGGAGGTGGAGAATACCCCAAAGCTCTGCCAGCTAGCCTGGAATATGTAGCTAGGATGTAACCCTGTTTCAAAAACAAGATGGGTGGGGGTGGGGGCCAATATGACTCACATTGTGGCAAGTACACACACACGTGGCATGGGGATGGCTGACTGGTTCAAAAAGGAAAGAGTTTGGAATTCACTACCTCCCAGCCTTGCTCCAGGTAGATAGTTGTCATTTGCTGTATAGTGATATATGTAAAGATGTAAAGGGACCCAAAATCATGAACCTTTGCCTCTAAGACATTGTCAGAGAGGAGGAGATGAGAGAAGAGGGGACTTCAGAGAAATGGTAACTGGCTCTTTACAAATATGCACACTTGCAATTGATTCCAGACACAACACTGCAGAAGTGTCTGACCTTCTGTCTCTTAGCCCACAAAAAGTGATGTTTTCAATGTGAAATGCCCTTTGTGGACTCGTGTGTCTGTGATCCATGTTTTTGTCCAGACGGAGTGCTTTCAGGTTCTTGGCATCTTATCCAAAGAACTGAGGAAGCAAACACAAATAGCAAATTAACAAGTCATTTTATTCAAAGGCAAAACAAAAGTACAAGTTAGAAATGCTGCAAGAGTGCAGCAGGCTGAATGAGACCAACTCAAGATCAGCAATTACTGTTTGTGGCCTCCCCTGTGAGTCTAGTGGAGGAATTGTTTACTATGGGTGGGCTATGGGTTTGTATTGTACAAGGCCTTGTTCACTGAGCATATCCTTTGCCATGACTTACCTGATTTTAGTCATATGTATACTCAAGCATGCATAGGCATAAGATAGTAAACAGGAGATTCATCCTCCTAAAAGTTCTGTTAAAGAAAATGGTTTAGCTTAATGCAAACTTAATGCTTTCAAGATGTTTCAGGATGTGCTTGACTGCAAAGCGAGGAGTTACTAAGGATTGCTAGTGAGCGATAAAGTGAAGTAACCTCATTGCTTTCTTTTGTGTGTTTGTGTTTGTTTGAAGGTTATGTGTAGCTCCATGCAACTGGGTCATGGTTGCTAGATGCTTTGTTGGGAAACTAGCAGAGTTAGATGGTGCCATCTGGGATCCTGTGTTGCTAGGCTATCTGTACTACCATCCTTCATTTGAACACTTGGTTCCCACTCAATGGTATTGGAGGAGGTTTTTGAACCTAGCTGGCTGATGAAGTCAGGACTTGTATACTTTAACTCATCCATAGCTGATTCATATATTCAAATTTAAGCTCCTTATTTCCTATATTCAACCATGAAGTAAAAGAGACATGGCAAGTCTTACCTCTATGAGCAAGTCAGCTCCAGCCTCCATTCCTGCTCTGCCATGATGGACTGTGCTCTCTGAACTCTAAGTCAAAGTAAAGACCTCCTCCCATAAGGTGTAGCTTGTCAAGAAAAGTAACTAGTACACATCCTTAAGAGGCTATTGATAAAGCATGGTGACCAAGAGCCCAGCCTCACACCAGACTGCTCAGGTCATGCCAGGGTCTGCCTCTTGCTGGCCTTAAGACTGGGCAGGCAGCCTAACTCTCCCAGGTTCAGTTTTCTCAGTTACTACTTGGGATTGGAATCTATTCTGGCCTCTCGGCATTGGCAAAGGGTAGAGTTAATACAAAGTAACCCATCAATCAGAAGGAGCTACTACTAGTTTTTATGTTCTGAAACATTATCAGTTACTCTATTTGACTAGTCCAAGTAAGTCTAAGAACCACTCAAAAAGGGAGGTAGAGCCATTCAGATGCTGGGAAAAAAAACTCCATAAAGGCTATCCCTGCTTTACATTTGAACAGAACAATTAAACAAGGGCACAGAGGGAGACCCAAGGCTTGTCCTAGAATTAAAAATACAATGGCTTCAGAGATATGCGATACTCACAAGTTCTAATGAAGAGGGTCTGCAGCAGGAACTGGGACCACTCTGGGGAAAAGCTTTTCCATCCACCCTAGAAATATGGCATTATTTTAATACCCACTTGAAAGCTCATTCTGTACAAGCAAGACAGCAACCCTTCGTGGGCCTCAGTTCATCTCCTTGTAAATGGAAGACTCTAGAATCAATAGAGATCATTCTGCATTTTACATCTCAAGTCTATAGGAAGAGATGGCTTGTCTTCCTAAGAACACAGAAAGCCAGGGTTGGAAGCCCTGGACAGGACGTTTACCATGCTCCCCTTCATCCCCCAGACAGAGTTGCTGTAATGAGCTTTGGCCCATCAAGCTCTTAGGACTGCCTAGAAAGAAGATTTTGACCTTCCCTACAGTGTCCACCTGGTACATAAAAAGGGGATGTGTGAGTGTGAGGACAAGTAGGCCAGAGGGGTACTGAAGTCCTTTCTTTGTTATAGGGGTAGTATCCCTCACCAAGGACCTGAGGCAACCAAAAAGAGTGGGCATGGACATAGATTACTTCTTTAGCAGCCATAATTTCAATTCCAGATTCCAAACTCTCTAAAACAGCATGGGGTGTTTAGTCCACCACTTTGTTTTCATTATCTTAAGGTAAACTTTTATGCTGGATCTTTACAGTTACAAATGCAGCTCACTGTGCTCACCATGTCATGTAAGTACCCTATCCCAAACCACAACTGTTTTCAAATTCTCAGCATTTGCATACATACGTAGTGAGATTCCTGAGGGATGACGTCCAAGCCTTAACACACATATCACTTCTGTTTCATTCACTCTTTATGTTCAGACATAAATGCTAACTATTGCATACAATGTTAATTGTATGTTAAGATTGTACCTTAACAGTTCATTTTAATTGTATGCAATAGTTAGTATTCCTATGTTTGAATGTCTCATGAACTCACTTGGGAATTGACCATTTGTGGTATCACAATGCACTCAAAATGTTATGTATTTTGGAGAATTTTGGATTTTGGATCTCAGGCTTAGGGTGATAACATTGTATGGCAATGAAAAACCAACCAGTGTAAAGAAAGAAATTTGGAGCTGTAGAGATGATTCCACAGTTAAGAGAACATACTACTCTTACAGAGGACCAAAGATCAGTTCTCAGCACACAAGCAGGGCAGCTCATAGCCACCTGCAAGTCCAGCTGCAGGGGATCCTCCCCTTCTCCTGGCCTCCCTGGGCACCTGCACATACACAGTGCACATAAACCCACATGGGCAAACACATACATATTCATTTAAATGAAAGTAAATGCCTGTAAAAAGAAGGAAATGGGAATCTCTAGTAATCTCCCTGTTCAGAGCCCTACCGTGTTACTGCCTCACCTGTATTCTCTGTGTGTGCACACTGGTAAGCTTCTATGTATCTACATGTGTATTTTGTCAAATAAGCTGTCAAAATAGCTGCCATTTATGAGTCTCTTGCCTGTGTTCTGCATTGTGTTCAGCAATTTGTGAATTCTATTTCACTTAACCTCTGCAGAAAGTCTAAAGTGGGGAAAGGACAGTATAGTAAACGTTATTTATAGATGGAGAGATTGGGGTCCGGGTTGAAGTCACATTTTATATGTCAGCCATGTTTTCTGCTATTAGTTGTTCCCCAGAAGCATGGTTTCTGATGGTTACTTCCCTTGCCAGAGAATAAATATATTGTTTATCAACCATTTCCTTCTGAACATTTTGGGTCTCCAGTAACAAATACTGGGATGACTTGTGCATATATGACTCTTCATAAGAATACAGGTATTCAGCATGTATTATGAATGATTTTTTAAAAGTCATTGGTTTGGTCTGGAAGCAATAGCTTCCCAGACAAATGAACTACATTTTCTATTACTATCTATGGGACATGAACCTGTTGATTTCACCCTCCAGTCTAGCTTGTGATTAAAATCATGCATTGGGGTGGGACTTTGTTTTAGGTAGAATGCTTGCATAGTGAGCAGGAGACTCTGAGTTTGAATGCCAGGCCCTAAAATAAAAACAAAGACAAACAAGCTTTGTTTGCTTCCCTTGTTAAAATTTGAATCTTTAGGTAGGTGATTAACAAGGGGTCTTGTGAGTGCCAGTAAGAGACAGAGGAAACAAAGGAACAGCACAGTGACTAACAGAGCAGGAATCAGGTGGTTATTTATTAGAATTCAAATCACCGGCTCCTAGTACAAAGTCAGTTGCAGCTGCGAGGTTTCTTTTTAACTGTAAGTTCCCACAAGTTAAGTGCTGGCTCCTTGTCAGTTTGTTGCTGGGATGGAGGGAAGCAATGTGAACTTGTGTGTTGCGAAGGTTATGAGTGCCCTGTGCATCTTTGCAGCTATGTGAACATCCATTAGATTATCTGGATGTCAAGCTTTGAAAGGAACCTAACAACCAATCAACTTCTGGGCTTATGTTACTGGTAGCAGGCCATGCTCTACATCAAATGGACAAGAAAACCAACCCTGAGAAAGCCAGAAAGAAGCCAGTCTTTCTCTCTGAATTCATTTACCCGAATACACAGCAATTACAAGAAGAATGGGAATCCTGGGGAGTGATGGATTCTGAGGTTAGCCATTGTCCTTGTGTAATAAACACACAGCAGATGCAATAAATCTATACCAGAGCAGGTAAGAGGGCCCCCTCCACTCCTAGGGTAACCAAGGGTACTTGGTAACCCCAAAGAATATCTATTTACCTTCACCCTACTTCTCCTTGGCACTGTCCTTGTTGTGTTTAAAAGACTGGAATTGTGAACCCCCTACCTATGTGCATGGTATCAGTTGGTTCCTATGCCAGGAGAAAAGGGTTTTTGCTGGAATAAGTGTGAGGGAGAACCACATATTCACCCCAAACATGAAGTTCACAAAGGTGTGACAAGATCACATTAGACTATAGATGCACTTTCCCATGCTCTTTCTAGTGAAGTGAGAAAGTGAGAAGGGGGTCACGGGAAAGCCCTTGAAGATTAGGAAAAGACGTTTCATTATGCGTCACCCAGTCAACAGAGGCTGACTACTCTGCAAGGCTGAACTCAGTTTCCAAATAGCCAGAATCACACAGGCTCTGTGGAACCTTTGTTTTCTTATTCCCCACTCCTAATGATGTCTGCTAATCCAGGAAGTGGGTCAGGCATGCCTTGCGAGCACCAGAATGCTTTTGGGAATACAAATACTGAGTTCTGTAACCATTTGTGGTCTCTCTCTCTCTCTCTCTCTCTCTCTCTCTCTCTCTCTCTCTGTCTGTGTGTGTGTGTGTGTGTGTGAGTGTGTGTGTGTGTGTGCGCGCGCGCGCGAGCGCGCACGCATGTATGTGTGGGGAGGATGAGTGGTGTATACTCTATGTATATTATGTGTGCATGCGAATGGAGGCCAGAGGTTGATGTAGAGTACCTACCTCAATTGCTTGCCACCTTTTTGAGGGGAGAGAGGATCTCTCACTGAACTTACTGATTTAGCAATTGTAGCTGGGCAGCAAGCTCCAGGGATCCTCCTGTCTGCCCCATCTTCCCAGGCCCCCTTTCATGACCTTTCTGTGGCAAGGGAAATGTTCTAAGTGAGCATTGGCCAGTACAGTAGCCATCGCCACAAGGAGTCCCTGAGTAGCTGACCTGTTGCCAGTGCAACAGAGAACAGAATTTTCCAGTTATTTTAATTGACTTTTATTTGAAATTGATTGCAGCATTGCAAGGCACAGAGGTGACAAGGAAAGAAAAGCTTTCTCATTGCAATAGCTAATGTTATTTTTTTAAATTGCATTTTATATAAAAATTTTATCTCTATAGGCTCAAGAAGTCAAATTTTGCATTTAATACAAAAAGCACAAACAGAACGGTCTAAGGAGGCTTGCAGTAGAAGCAGTTGACTCATGGTGGGGCCCAAGGTGAGGGATTTGTTTAAATGCATTTGCCTTTGTGTGGCTCTCTCTGCTCCCCTGGGTGCGGATGCTTCTCTTTCCTGGATGAAGGGTTATTTTAGAACCTTGTTGTTTTCATGCTCAATAGGCTTGAAGTTTTATCCTGCTGGGCTATCTGAGCTCCTTCAGCTTCGGATTCCCATTTCCTCCAGCTGCATAGATGTTAGCACAATGACTTAGGTGCTTGTGGTTGTACAAATTAAGATATTGGGATGATATAGGTTAATTTTGTTGGGGAGAAGTCACTTATATGAGAAACCGATAACCCAAGATCAACACGGAGGATTAAAGCTCAGCTGCCTTCTGTGACCCGACAGGAACCAAGAGAGAAAGAGCAAGCCTGTCCCTTGACTCCAGATCAAATCCCACATGCTTACATACACACCTGTGACCACGCCCAAATGGGCGTGGTCAGTGACACAGGTGCCTCTGGTAGATCTCTCACTACAGGTGCTCTCTCCCAGTGCTGACCCGGCAATGACAGTCCACATATAGAAATAAGTAAGTTGCCACTTTGTGAAAGAAAAACAATGCAGTGACTGCAGAAGGCACCTGATCATCCCAAGTGCAGTTCTTTGATCAGGTGGGTCCTACTCTCTTTCTTTTGCTGTTAAAAAGAGGAATTGAGCTGGGCTTGATAGTACAGACCTGTTTTCCCCAGTGCTAAGGAAGTTGAGGCAAGAAGATTGAAAATTCAGTGCCTGCCTGACTCCAAAGCCCAGCCTGAGAAACTCAGTGAGTCCCTGTCCCAAAATAAAAGACAGAAAGAGGGCTGGGGTTATAAGTCAATGGCAAAGCATCTGCCTAGGACATAAGTATGTGTGAGGCCCAGGGTTCAAACCCCAGGACCACACACATAAAGGAATTAACTCCAGCTATGGCAGTTAGCATTGGCATGATGAACTTCCTTCCACTCTTTCAAAACCTTCCTAATTGATAATTATTTTGAGTGGGTAGAGTATCATTGACTTACTCTCCGCTCACTGCCAGTAAGTTTTTGAAGCAACTGGTACCCACTTCAACAAGAAAGTTGGCGAGTTTTCCTAAGGTTCATTGAAGATGGACAAAGTCTTTGGGCTACTTCTGTGACTCTTCAAATGTTCTGAGCCCCTTTGTACTGACACCTGTGTGGGAGCTGTAAGAGGGGCTGTGCCAGGCAAGTGGCTCTCTACCTTCCCAATGCTGTGACCCTTTAATCCAGTTTCTCATGCTGTGGTGATCCCCACCAACCATAAAATTATTTTCGTTGCTACTTCACAACAGCAATTTCACTACCATTATAAATAGTAACGTAAATAGTTCTGGAGATAGAGATTTATCATGTGGGTCATGACCCACAGATTGAGAACCACTGCAGGAAAATTCCTGCACAGAATTGCAATCATTTTGAACAAAGTCATAAATCCTCCCAGAAGAGGAACATCTTTAAATCAAGGGAAATTCCAACCCAGTGGTAAGCTAAGACAGGTCGGGTACCCCATTCCTGTAATTTGATTCCAGTAAATTCAGAAGTGAAAGTGGGGGAAACCGTTCTGTCATGATGAAACAGCCAAGTGACCAGTGGGACACGCAAAGTGACTCAAAAACTCATTGTGGTAACAGGAAAGAGAACATTCAGCTGAGCCAACCTTGTTCCATATATGAGAGTAGTGAAGCCAAGTGTTAGTGCTGATGAAGTTACACCACCTCTACCTATTTCCAGTGCCCAAACACTTTCTAAAATCTAGAGTTGTCTTCAATCTAACAGTCTTGTCCACCCATCCCATATCTCCCTACCCCCACCCCATACCATCCAGGTCACACTACACAAGTATTCTGCGTGGGTTACAGGAAGACAGCCTGGGCAGTAATTAGGCTGCCAGAGTTAAAAGTCCTGGCAGGGCCTGCAGCTGTGCTGTCTTGAAGAGGACAGGAACAGGAGGAACTAGAGGTCACCAGGAATAATAGGTTCCCTGGCTCACAGTCACCATGCCACAAGGCAGAGCCTAAAAGGGAAGCTAGGGACCAACAGCATCAGGAAGACATATGTGGAAGGGTACATTTGAAACTGAGGAATAATGACATAATTGCAAGCCCAGTGAGTCAGAGCTTGTTTGAAGTTGTCACAGAGGAGTGTGAGGAAGCTAAGCACATTGCTTGGTACTCCGTATTTTATGAACATCCTCTCCTACATAAATCTCTTCCCTAGTGTCTTTTACTAACCGCCTTTTGTAACTCTCTTCTTCACAAGTAAAACCAAGTTATCTGCTCTGGCCTGGCAAATCTGTGCCCACCACACTATTGATAACAGTTGTTAGTGTCTTTCTTAGAAGGTAGGAAGAAATTACACATGCTGTGTCAAAACCAATATCTTTATTCATAAAAATTAAAAAGAATACTCTCGGGCCTGGAGAGATGGCTTCAGTGGTAAAGAGAACTTGCTGTTCTTGCAGAGGACCCAGGTTCAGTTCCCAGTGCCTACACCAGGCAGCTCACAACCACTGAAACTACAGTTTCAGGGGATCCAATGAAATCTTTTGGCCTCTGCAAGTATGGCACTTACACTGTGCACATTCATTCAGTCAGGCACTGTCACACATAAACATAAATGAAATAAATAAAATTTTAGAAAGAAAAAGAATACTTTCTAAAAGATAAAAAAAAGTGAAAAAAAAAGAAAAAAGAAAAGTTGGGGATGTAGCTCAGTTGTAGAGTTTGTCTGTCATGCCTGAAGGCCTGGCTTCAGTCCCAGGCATCACACATAATAGACATGGTGGAACATGCCTGTAAACCTAACACTCAAAAAGATCAAGTTCATCTTCAGCTACAAGGCTAGTTTGAAGCCAGCCCATACAAGAGACACTATCATTTATAATAAGAAAATGGAATATGTGAGGTAATGTAAAATGATTGAGGTTAAACAAAACTGATGAGTGGCAAAATAATAGCTACAAATAAATTTTCAAATTCCAATGAATGTAACACAAGAAGAGGTTTAAAATCATCCCAAAATACTTTAAAATCCAACTAGTGAAACAGAATTAAACTGGATTTACAAAAGAGGTTGCTTTTAGTTTTAAATACAAAAATATGGGCAGATAAGATACCAAGAACTTAAGTATAATAGCGTATAGGAATCACTGCCTCTTGTGAACTATTTGGAGATGCAGAACCAGTGTGCTAAGCACCACCAGTATAGCATCTCATCTCAACATACAATAGCCACAGAAGGCAGGTACTAGCACTGCCCTGTGTTTCACAGGAGAGAAAGCAGAGGTGTGGAGCATTCCCATAACTTGTAAGACTGTGGAATGGGAATTCAGTGAATTTGCCTAGATGGGGATTCCAAACATTGTAGGGAAGTTAAAGACAATGCCCTGTGAAAACAGGAAAAGGAAAATTAAAGATAATAGTACATGAGAGAGCTTCCAAAGTTAGACTGAAATGTTGATTTACTCAGAAAAACATAGCTGTGATCATAAAGAGGGAGGTCAAAAATCAGAAAAAAAGTGTGAGAGTGGAAGAAAATAAGACTACAAAATACAAGGTTGTGGGCAGAACTAAGAACTTAGGAAGTCCCCAATAAATGGCCACTCCCCAGAGCCCCCCCTCCCCTCTGCTCTGGTGTTTCCTGCTCTTGCAGAGCTTTCAGCATTTCCCATGTCCTTTGTTTCATACTCATGGATGGCCTGGACGCTTCATTAGGCCTTGTTTCCACCTGCCTGGCAAAGATGCAAGTGCTTGTATGGCAGCTGCCTCAGTATCTTAGGCCAGCCCACTCTGTAGCTCCAAATGAAGTCATGGTAACACTAATTTCTGCATCTCTTTCATGACAACACCCCTAGTCCATGCTCCCCAAAGAGACCCGGGCCTTTGCTCCCCTGCTTCCCCAGGGACTCTGGAAGAAAGATGTTCTCTGTGTCAAAGAAGCCACACACTACTGGCAGCACTGTCATCCTCTCGATACCCGAGCTTCGGGAGAGTCCTTGGAAAGTCAGAAAACTACAGAGACATTTCCCACCAGGATGTGTTTTGCTGGCTGGCTGGTATTTGGAGGTGGGCATTCAGCAGTAACTGAAATATCTACTAACATCAGGAAACAAATATCTACTGACATGCCGCATGGTGGGTAGGACACCTCTGTATATTAGGATGTTTCGGGTATGGTTATGAATATATGTCCCTTTTCTATGATTCCATAGACTATGAATAAACTTTTACATGTTAGCATGAACTTGTCATTTTTTATACCAATGTTGATACTTGCATTTGCATTGTGAGCAACTTCCAGACACTGTAGTGTATGAAATAATAATAACATTAACATAATAAATCATACCATAGTTCAAATAATCCTGTGTCCTAGTTGCCCCGCATGGTTTTGGTTTATATTTTATCCTCCAACATTATTATACTTGGTTGCTCCCTTGTGCCTTTAAATGTCATCCTGTGGTCACTATGGTCATAATATGACAAGGGCCTAACTTCATATTTTGAGGTTAACAAATTGTGTTATCAGGCAGCATGTAGCTTCTGGATTGGGCCACAGGTCCCACCCTTATTGTCGCACTACCTGATGGTGTCTTTCTAGGATGACTTAAATATCCCTAGAGATGATTCTGGGTCTCTAGTCTAAGAGGGACTTTGAGGACAGCTAAAGCAAATCTAGGTTTCTTCCAGTTAGTCAGTTTCTAACTCACAGAGATTGGGCAGGGGAACCTTGAGGTGGCCTGGACCCAACCAAGACAGGATTGTCTCCTCCTCTTGATTGGCCTTGGCCTCCCTTCACATGGTTCCTTCTCAAAACAAAAGCTTCAACCCATCCCATGTAAAGAACCATGGTTGAGCACATAGGATAGGAATGAGTTGCCTAATTCTTTGTATTTTAATTCAAGTTTATGGATACCACTGATGATCCCAGTTTGTTTGTTGAGAGATTTATACTGATAAGAAGTTTTTAAGGAGAGAATTGTGAATCAACACCAAAATAAATGAACTAGGCAATCCAGTCAGCCATCACACAGGGGTTGGCCTCTATATTGCTTACATTTCTTCTCACTGTGACTAAATATCTAAAGAAACTTAATGGAAAGAGGGCTTATTTAAGCACACAGTTTCATGGCCCAGAAACCATGGTGTCTGGGGCTCCATCTATGGTGTCCAGATCTCACAGCATGATCTAGTCCATCTCTGTGAATCAAGCAGCATTCTCAGGCCAGAACTGAGGTGGGCTATACCCAATAGCTCTGGTCCTGTGTTTGCTATCTAGTCACCACATCCAAAAGGTTTCACACCTTTCCGTGGAGCACTACCAGATGGAGACAAATATCCAAACACAGGAGCCTTTGTGGGAATTTCACATTCAAACCATAAAAATACTGACCTGTAATGGAGTTATGCTGAAGCATCATTGGTTTTGGACTTTCTCCTATAGGAATAAAGCCTTCAGAATCTAAATCAGAATTAGGTTTAAACCCAGTATTAGCCTTTAATTTAAATCATTCAAATTCTTCAAGTAACCTTGTGGGGAGCTAGACCAACCCAAGACATCCTCGGAAGCCCCTAAGAAAGAACATAGGGAACTTTCATTCTCTGTTCTTGTCCAGGAGTGGACTTGGCAAGGCTTGTGTGACTTCATGTCTCAGAGGAGTTGGGTTGTTGCTTCTGGGGACCCAATTCTTCCTCTATGGGCTGTGGTTATTTGTCCCAAGGCAGTGCATCTGAGGTACCTTGTGCTCTCTTTGCCAACATTGACTGATTTAGCTCTCTGTTCACCTTGGCCACACTCCCCACCCCTGAGGAGTATAAAGAGCTGTTCATCTTAGTAATCTTGCTTGGTATAAGACAAAGCTTGTGAAAGACCTCCAGACCCAAGATTTTATCTTCTATCTCTTTCTCATCCCCCTACCTCCGCATCAGGACCCTGTCCATGAAAAACCTACTGGTCTGCACCAATTGGTGCCTGAACAGGAATACAGAACTAAAGTTTCCTTTGTCCACTCAGCAAAGCCACAGGATGACCAGACTCTGGGACCAGGCAGTGGGAGTAGATGGATCTTGAGTGGACTAAGTTTGAATTGATCTTAGAAAGTGACCAGTCTTAGCTTTAGCTCCCCCAGGTTTCTGTTGATCATTGTTCCATGAGTACAGTCTTTTCTATAATAATCTTGAACACCTCATATAATATATGGAGCACTTTAATTAAAATAGGGATATTAGGTAGGTACACTTTTGCAACATCATAGAAAATCATGAATGAATCAATTACATGTTGAGAAACATCTGTATGTTATTCTGAAATTAATTTGATCAAAATGGTGGTGACAAATGTGCTAAGGAGATGGCTTGGTTGGTAAACTGCTTTCTACACAGACATGAGAACCTGAATTCGATACCCTGAACCCACATAAACAAGTGGGGCATGGCATGCATGTATCTATAATCCCAGTGGTCTGGAGGGAGACACAAGAGGATACTTGCCTGCTGGCCAGCCAGTCCAGCCAAATCAGCAAACTCCAGGTTCAGTGAGACACCCTGCCTGTTTCAAAATATAAAGTGGGAAGTGATTGAGGAAGACATACAGTGACATATGGCTTCCATGCACATAAATTCTCACACATACACACACATGCATACATACAATGTATACATGTACACACAAAGAAATGGTAAAGAACAGTATCATTCATATTCTTAGTTTGTATGAGCTTAGAATGGGCATGGGAAACTCTGGCAGTTGATGCAATGGCCAGCTACCTTGTCAATGACCTTCCCTGGGCTATCTGCATGAAGGGGGCTCTGATTCTTCTAATCCATGCAGTTACTACTATTTAACTTTATCATAGAACACATCCTCCAGAAAAGAACTATCACCACACTGGGCGATGTGGTCATGAATATTATCCCCTTCCTGCTGGCAATCATGTAGGAATTGATTGGACCCAGCGTGACTTCTCCTGCTACAGTGCACACCTGGAGATCTCACTGCTTGAAGAGTCAGACTGGAAGTTTAAAAATGAGCAAGTTTATTTATTATCTGAAGAGAGCATTGGATAAATGGTGAACCTTAGGGAAATAATTTTACAGGTAGTATTCCGCTCCAAACGACTGTGGAGTCTCTCTGCTATTTCCTGATAGCAGCTGATTTTTTTATGCAAAGAAACATGGGGAGATATTTTTTTTCAGAAAGATTTACTATCTCATGTCAGTATGATTCTCTCCCAGGTATGGTTTTCTTGTTAAATTTCACTGACATCCTGGGCTAGATTCTTGAAAAATGGTTTCTGTTTCTTTTCTCTCTCTCTCTCTCTCTTTACATTTTTAATTTACTGAATTATAATAGGTAAGGTCTTTAACCCCTTCTGGAACTGTTTCCACAATGGCAAAAATAAAAATGGGGAATTTAGCCTACATAAAAAGGAATGTCAAGGGACCATCATAGATTATTTTTGATGTTAATGGAAGAAGGAAGTAGCATGTTATAGCACTAACAATTTATATAATCCTCTTTAAGCCTGCCCAGAGAGTAAGACTCACTGCCTTGCTTTTAGAGAATAAGGAAAACACAAGTGAGGAAAGAGAGGATTTAATGCTTCAGCCAACTGAAGGGGTTCAATATAAGGTTGATGAATAAGGACGTCATGTAACAGTGGATGAGTTAAGAAGTGAATAATGCCAGGAGATGGTGGTGCACACCTTTCATCCCAACACCCGAGAGGCAGAGCAGGATTGTCACACAGAGAAACCCTGCCTTGAAAAAAAAGTATGAAGTGAATAACATAATGTCACCCACTTGGATTTTGCTTGTTGTTATCTATAGTAGTTCACTGCAAATTTATAAAACAATCATAACTATGAGAATAATAAGTAATGATTCTCATTGTAAATATTATGACTGATTTATTTCTGTGTGCTTGTAGACACAGACACACATGCATGCACATATGCATGTCAAGTTTTGCCAGTTATAAATTAGCTACTTCAGTCAATATTCTACTGTGACTATTTTCTCAGATAAAATAATGCTAAAGATATGGCTGGATGCATGGTGACATCATAACATTTAAATCTTGATTTAAAAAATAACTATGTTGATTTCCTTGTATTCAGGTGTCTCCAACCTGCCACTCATGAGTTATATTCAGATGCATGAGGCCAAAGATAGCTATCAATAAAGATCAACACACAGTTGTAAGCTTACTTAAAATATTATGGGATTTTTTTTAAAAATTACTTTTTTGGAACTCACTTTCATACTTCTCAGATGAAGACTTTGTAGGTGACAATGGGGTATGCAGCGTCAAAAGACTAGACATGGGAGAGTTTAGATTGTCTAAGCTGATTTTGAAGACACAGAAAGAAAGGCCTGTCCTCAGCTTCTTGGTTTCCTTTGCCACACAGTCATCAATCTCTCACATTCTCCCCCTTTGGCTCTGTATTCCCCTTGTCTGTGAGTGATTGCTTTACTGCAGGTAAGTAAGTTTACCTGTCCTTTGAGGAAGGACAAACAGCTAGTTCTCTCTCCAAGTCATTGAAGGGCAGCAGGCAGGGAGATGAACTCCAGGAAGTTATGCATGAGAATCAGGATGTTTCCTGACTGGGTGGCAGTCACCCATGCCTTTAATCCTAGCACTGGGGAGGCAGAGGCAGCCTGAACTCTGTGAGTTAAAGGCCAACCTGGTCTACAGAGTGAGTTCCAGGACAGCCAGGACTACAAAGAGAAACCCTGTCTTGAAAAACCAAGATAGAGGGGGATAATTAGGAAGTCTTCCAAAAAAGAGAACCCCAGAGTAAGATGGCTTCACTGATGAAGTTTTACCCAGCTTTTATAGAAATAAAGAACTTATTCTCAAACTATTATCAAAAGGAAGAAGGAAAGAAAGAAACAAATAAAGAAAAGGACTTTCAACCTGTTAACTCATCCTATGAGACCAGTGTTTGCCTTTTACTAAAAACAGATGAGGATACAAATACAGCAATGGTTAAAGATGACTACAGAGCACTATCCCTGATGAACAAAGATGGAGAAGTTTTCAACGAAAAGTTCACAAACCAATTCTGACTACATACCAAAAAAGACTACACTGTGACCAAATAGGTATTATCCCAAAGCTGTATGGATGGTTTGGTATGCATAAATCAACAAGTTCAATGATTCAAACCAAGAGAATGAGGACAGTTGCTCAATGTAGACAGTTGCTCAAAGATCATTCAATAAAATTCAAGATTGGCAATAGTAATAGCAGCAGCATGATCATCACCACCACTGCCACAGCCACTATCACCACCATCATCATCATCTCAGCCAGATCTCATTGCACAGTTCTGGAGAAGGAAGATGGCAATGCCCAGGGCTCCTTGGGCTATGGAGCAAGGTCAAGGTCAGTATAGACAATATCCTGTTTAAGTTTTTGTTAACAGGAAAAAAGTTTTTGGATATAGATAACAGTAGAATTTGCCTAGCATATGATGGGCCCTGTGTTTAATCCCTAGTACAGGAAGGAAATGGATATATGTGACATTCCACATCCAGCACTGTCCTAAAGAGGACACACTGCAATCGTTTACTGTAAAATCAGAAACAAGGTAAAGGTTGCCTTGCTCATACTCTTAATCAACACAGTATTCCAGGTCTGAACCAGAGCAGCAAGTTAAGAGAAAAAATAAAGAGCAACTGAATAGGAGGGCAGGAAGTCTAATTATCTGTATTTGTAAACAGCATGACCCTGTGTGACAATAGAGCTAGACTACACCATGAACGTTAAAACTCACCATTCAGTAAGTTTAAACAACATGAAATCAATTTCAAGAACTGGTGGTATTTACATATATCAATAGCAAAATTGCTGGAAAACTACCTTAATGATAGCTATAACAACAACAACAAAAACCATATAAATAAATATAGCCAAAGACGTGAATTATATCAACAATGAAAATTGAAGAACACAAATGAAAGAAACTAAAGATAACATACAGGATGGAAACCCATTCCATTTTATAGACTAATATTGTTAACATGCCCACACTATCCAGAGTGATCTACAGAGGCAGTGCAATTCCTATCAAATGCTAATGACATTCTTCATAGGAAAAAAAAAAAGCTCCTAAACTTTACATAAAACCACTAAAGGCTTTGCCTGAGCAAAACAAAGAAAGCTGGAGGCAGTATAACATTTCAGCTCAAAACACGTTGCAAAGGACATACACATGGACCAGTGGAGTAGAATAGTGAATGTAGAGTAAAGTTCACATAATTATGACCAATCTGGTTCCAACAACAATGGCACACTAGCAAGAATATACATTAGGAAAACAAGACCCCTTGATAATGATTGCAAGGAAGCCTGGCTATTGATACACAGAAAAATAAAGCTAGAGCCCTTTCTCTTGTGTTTTCTAGAAGCGCAAATATGAGAAACACTCTAGGACATTGTTTGGGCAAAGGATTTTCTATCAGCCCTGACCAAAGAGAGCACCAGCTGCAAAGGTAAAAATGGACCAATGAGATGGCTGTATTCTAAAAACTCCTGCATAGCAAATGAAATAATCAAGAGTTGAAAAGACAACTTTCAAAAAGGGGATAATATTTGCAAACTATTCATCCATTACCAGAATAATTACCAGAATATACAAGTAAGTTAAAATCTTGGCAGTAATGGCAGTAGCCCAGTGAAAATGAACAGACAACTCCAAAAGACAGTTCTGAAAAGACATGAAAAAGGCCAGGGAGTATTCGACTGTTCTTAACATCACTAACCATCAGGGGGATACAAATTAAAACCAGGATGAGATACCACACCCCTGTTTCTATGTGTGTATATACCTTTGAACAGGTGTATGTGCATGGGTGCACATGTGTGCATGTAGAGGCTTAGAGTACATTCTGAATTATCACTCTTCAGGAAATAGTGTCTCTCTGGTCTGAGGATTGCTGAGTGTGTTAGACTGGCTGGTGAGGGAGCCCCAGGGATCTGACTCTCTGTTTCCCCATTTCCACGATTATAAATACATTGTCTTCCTATCACTGTGCACATCGAATAAATAAACAAGTAACAAAAGCACTTCATAATGCTCACCTTTTTAAATATGGCTTTTGAGGTTTGAATGTAGGTCCTTGTGCTTATATAATAAGCAGTTTTCTAACTGAGCCATTTCCCCAGTCCTAAGATACCATCTTACCTCAGAGTGTTACTATCAAAACTTTTTTTAAAAAGTTAATACTGGCAAAGATGTGGAGAAAGGGGAACTCTCCTACACTGTTAATAGGAATGCAAATTAGTACAACTATTATGGAAAACAGTGTGGAGGTTCCTCGGAACATTAAAAATAGAGCTGCCATATGATCTGGCAATTCCACTCCTCGGTATATCTCCAAAGGAGAGAAAACCAGCATGTCAGAGAAATGTCCACACTCACATGTTAATGCAGCACTAGTCACACTAGCCAATATGGAAAAGCAACTTAGAACTCTATCAGTGGATGCACAGATAAAGGAAATTGAATCTTACTTGCCATAAAAAGAAAAAAAAATCTGTCAGCTACGGCAACATGGATGGAGCTCAAGGACACTGTGTTCCATGACATGTCAGACCCCAAAGTCAAACTCTCCACATTCTTGACAATGAGGAAACTGAAAGTTGATCTTAAGTCAAGAATAGAGATTTCTATTCCAGTGAAGGAGGTGGAGACAGGGGTGATGGAGAGGTGGGCAATGAATTCATGGGGTCAACTGGATAAGAGCAACAACTTCTAATGTCTGTAGCACAGAAGTGAGACTGTGGTTGGAAATAGATAACAGGTATGAGATATTCATCAAAATAGCTCATAAATTTTGAATGTCCCTAACACAAAGCTATGATAACTCTCTGAGGTGCAGGGGAACTCCCCAGGACCTTCATCAAAAGTTTTCTGGCTTTCCCAACAGGTGTACTTAGCTACACATGCCCCCAAGCCCTGTAATTTCAATTTCTTAAAACCCTGTATTCAAGGAACTACCAACAGAGTGGGAGTTACCCTTGGTTGTATCAGCCTTGAAATAGGAAGACTTGCCATAAACATGAGACACAGGTGGCAGGAAGCCACCATTACAACAGAATTAAGAAAAAGAAGCATGAAGTCTCAGAAAGGGAATAATGCATTTCCCTTTAAGCCAGTGTCCTGATAAAACGACCTGGAATTGACCCTAAAATAGCACAGTGATAGTTCTAAGCACATGCTATCAAAAAAGAAACACCAAAACTCAACCCAACAACAGCAAAATCACCACAAATGAAATATAAAAGTCCATGACTATGGTGGTGTACACATGTCATACTGCATTTCTTGCTAATATGTCTGCTTACCATAACCAATGAAGAAGGTTTCTATTGTCCTTTCGAATGGTGTTCAGTTTCTTTCTTTTGAGTCTTCCAGCCTGTATATAGCCTTAGGTGTGAAGAATCCCATTAGCTGTAGTAGAAGAGCCCAGGCATGAAGAAGAGGCTACTTGACAGTATGGAACAAGCTACACATCTCTGCACTGGAGTCTGCTGTCACAGCATATGTTGGAACTCTTAGTCTTTCTCAGTGGTTCCCTTTCTATCCAGATATCCACTGACTGCAGTCCATGTGGTCTTCTATTCTGGCATTACCTCACCCGACTCCAAAAATCAATTCTTACCAGTTCAAAATAGATTTTGTCTCTTCTTTACCTACTAAGTTTCAAGCCCCCAGAAACCTGATACCTGTCATGATCTGCATTCGTTCCCCCAGCTCTTCATTTATACCCCAAGTTTTTATTGTACCCTCCATGTATGATAATATGGTGTAAGGGATAAAAGCAGCATAGTCCATTTCTGGCTTCTAGAGTTTTGGTTTTGCTTGATTTAATGAGGTATCCAGATATAAAAACACACAATACAAGTGTTTGGAGTCTCCACAGCAGAGTTTCAATGCGAGGCCCATCACTTGGTACATTATTCTTGATTGATGGGTAAATTAATTAAGAAGCAGCCTATCAGAGAAAAGGCAACATACTGTTTCATCAACCTAGAGTCTGTATGTGTTTAAAAACCATCTGCAGTAGGAGCATCCTCTTCATGGTCCTCCCCAGATCATGAGTGCCAGGAATCTTATTCAAACACAAAACCAAATTTAGCCAGAGTTGGTTCAGAGTGGAATTTCTGAAAACAGTATTTAACTTGACCTAGATATTGACAAGGATAAGTGTAGTCCTTGATGATGAAGTCAGCAAATGCAGGGTTTTTTTTTATTTCTTTGTGTGGCATTGCTGCCTGTGCAAATGCATTTAATTGACATAGCTGTGTACACATTGCTGACAACCACAGCCTATTGTGGTGATTATAAATGCAATATGAATAAGTCATCCTTTGCTAACCCTTAGAAGAAGAACATGATGCAGAAAGACTTCAAATCTTTCAAGCAAATGATTATGTTTTCAACTCGAGTAACCTGGAGGAGAGAGAGACACAGAGCTTCCTGGAAACATATAGAATAAGAGTCACACATTGGCAATGCCACACTCATGGAACCACTTGAACTTTTCCCTAATACTGTGGAGAGAACAAGAAGGCTCTTCTCTAGAGAGTTTTCTGGAGAAGAACATAAGTAAGTCTGAGGGATTCCAGAGCTCTCTGGAGGAGAGGGCTCCAAAGAAGGCTCTTTCATGTACCAGGTTGAGGCTGCATAAAATAAGAGGAGGGTGGAGGAGCCTATCACAAAGCAGCAGACAAACTTAATGGGTTTATTTTAGCAGTAATTTCTTGTGTGGATTTTGTTTCCCAAGTAAATATTTATAATTTTCCTTTTTTTCTTCAAAACTAAATAGGTTATACAAATTGCTATTTCAACAAGCTAATCAGTATCTTTTAAGTAAGATAGACAATATATTTGCAAGTATGCATTAAATGTGTAATGGGATATATAGCTTTGTAGTGTGCAAAGATTGGGATGTATTTTGATGGTAGAGTCTTTACTTGTCCAGCATGGACAAGGTCATGCATTCTCTTTCCATCACTGAGAAAAGAATAGTTATCTAGGTGAAGTCACTGTTCGCTGAGGTTGCAGCTCAGTGATAAGGCAGAGTGTTTGCCTTGCATATATAAGACCTTTGGTTCTAACCCTAGCACAGAAAACAAAAACAAAAACAAAAAAGTGTGTGTGTGTGTGTGTGTGTGTGTGTGTGTGTGTGTGTGTGATACAGAAGAAAAGGAAATCCTGTTAGCAGTATTCATAAATATGGAGAGTGAGATACCTCTTACTCCATATCTAGAAGAGTAGTTTTATGAAAAGCTTGAAGAAGTCAGTGAATTGGAATCATAGTGGTTGGTAGATGATGTTCAGAGACAAAGTGAAGTAGGGAAGTAACTGTGTACCTCCGATGAGATGCAGAGCTGGGTGTGACCACCTGGCTAATGAACTTAAAATGTGATCACTTAAGAGCAGTGGAGACTAAGACCTGGATGCAGTTGTATCTAGGGCTGTCAAGGGAGCATCTGGTAGATGTGGACACAGACAGCCTAGTGAGAAAATGAATTTAACTGTGCAATAAGGAGGAAACAGGATACAAGAATAAGGCAGCATGAAGCATAGAAAGATTGTCTGCACTCATAAGGAGACCTAACATTTACAGGGGAGGGGGATCCAGCCAGTTGAGCTAAAAACCCCCTTCTAAATGTAAATGTAAAAGCGAGGTATGTGTACTAGAGCTGGGAATATTCATCAATGTGTTAAATGTCACACATTCTAAAAATATGAGATAGATTTCAACAGCCTGTAAAGACTGATGATTGGAATCTTGCTTCTATGATGCCATAGCAATTCAGATGGTTCTTAAGTCTCCATGGCAACAGCTGATACTACTTTTTGTTCTTCTCTGAAATCACATGACACCTGATGACTTAGAGAGCAGAGAGAAGCAGCCAATTATATTTCCTAATTGATGACACAGACACCAAGGGCTGCTGTGGAAGACTTTCATTGGCCTCTTGGATTATAGCTGTCAGAGCCAGTGAGATGGCTTAGCAGGTAAAGACACCTGCCTCCAAACCTAAAGGACTGAGTTTAATCTCCAAAACCCACATGGTGGAAGGAGAGAACCAGTTCCTGACCTCATCATGCATGCTTCAACTTGTGTGTGTGAACATGCATACATGCACACAGACACACACAAACACACACACAAGATAGATAGATAGATAGATAGATAGATAGATAGATAGATAGATAGTAGATAGATATTGCTAACAAGTTACAGAAATGAAGCTATACCTAGTTGGTAGGAGCTGGCACTTACCTGGGTGTTAATCTTGGTCCTCATTAGCTGCTGCTCTACATGAATGATGATGTGGTTTATGAAATGTGTGTCCATCTAAGTAATAGCCCCTCAAGCTTCTACATATAATGTCTAATTGTCTTAGCTGCACCACCAATATACTGGTTAGCCATGAACAGCCTACCATTTGCACCTCAGGATGAACAAGAGACTCATCTACTAGCTAAGGATATACTGTTATATCATGATGCATGGGACAAGTCACTGAAATTGCCTGTTTCTTGGTTTTTCCATCTATGGAATAGAAAGAATCACCAATGCCCCCTTTTTTCTTTTCTCAAAGGGGAAGGTCTACAAAGCATTAAGGCTAGTTTTCTCAGATGCTTTTTGCAAGTATCTAAAAGAAACAACAATCTTAGGCTTGTGTGTGGAGGTATGGAGATGCTGCCTATCAACCTAGAGTCAAGTAGAGCATCCCGAAGCTTGCATGCATGAGTAAGACAGAGAGGAATCTCCTCTGGGTGTTCATCAACGTTACAAAGAAGGATTCAATTTGCAGAGCTTTTACCATTATCAGGCTGAAAGGGTTACAATCCATAAAACCACCATGACTTTGTTGTTGTTGTTGTTTTACTGGAGTCAGAGAAGTTCATAGGCACTAGACTCAAATGATGATGCTAACACATCACTTCCTGAACACTTGTTACTGCCCTTCCTTATCTTTTTCTTTAGTATGAGAGGATTTCTAGAGAAGAACAAAGATGGCCCACACATATTTCTCCTCTTCCCCTTCTTTCTTCACCCTGCATTCTTGGATTCTGTACTTTGCTGTGGGGTTTAAAAGGTCAGACAGTGATACAGGAGTTCTTGCAGCCAAGAACATTCTAGTAACGCTATAGTAACAGCATTGATGAAAGCTATTAAGCGCTTATCTCCAGACCACTGGATAGAGAAACAGAAAATACAGAGCTGGGAGACCATGTGCTTAAAGGCTGAAATGAAGTTGAAGGTTAAAAGATAATAAGGACATAAAGTAACCTGAACTAAATGCCAACTGTGCAGGATAGATGAGCGAATGGGAGCTGGTTACTCAGAGAGCATTCCTGGAAGAGAGTTGATATGCACTTGGAGGAGACCTAATATTTACTGAGTGCTTATGAAATAATGGACATTGGGCCCTTTGCCTGCTTTTTCTCATGGATTGAAGGGTAGATTCTTGATAAGATAATGCACTTGGAAAGCAGTGATTGGTAGCATAGAATCTGGTTGTATGATGCATTTGTCAGAAGGATGGAAATCAGAAATAAGATGTCAGAGGACTCTAAAAGCCCAAATAAGAACTCCAGGTGTAATGAGAAGCCACACACCAGTTTGGGGTAGGGAATTCTTTGTCCCTTGTCATGGGATTTAAGAGAGAGATATCTAAGTCTGGGAAAGCAATGTGACTGGTGAAATAAGCCAAGCCTTAAACTATGGACTACAGTCAGGAAGAGGAATAAATCAAGGATGAGTGCAGGGTGAGCTAGAAGAATGATTGCCATGAAGACCATTTGAAAGATGTGAGAATTGAGCTCATTAGAGAAGTGGTTCTCAAGCTGTGGGTCATGACCCCATTGGGTGTTGAACCAACTTTCACAGGGGTCGCATAACAGATACCTGCTTATCAGGTATTCACATTGTGTTTCATAGCAGTAGCAAAATTACAGTTGTGAAGTAGCAACAAAAATAATTTCATAGTTGGGGGTCAACACAATACAAGGGACTGTATTAAAGGGTTGTAACAGTATAGAAAGGTTGAGAACCACTGCATTATAGGAAAGAAAGTTGGCTTTGAGTTTTGATTGTTTTGTAAGTTTGAAAAGACTATAAGGCAAAGATTTTTCTAAAGAATATTGGCAAGCTGAGAACTGCCCGATGGGAGCTGTTGGGATGAATCCTCATCACTTTCTTCCCAGGGGAAACATACAAAGGTAACAGAGATGGGTCAGTTACTTTTCTTTTCACTGTGTCCAGATACCTGACAGGAAGGGAGAAAGGTTTATTTGGGCTTTCAGTTTAAAGGGATATAGTCCATCATGGGGGGAAAGTCATGGTGACCAGAAATGAGGTATCTGGTCACACTGTATCTTCAGTCAGAAAGCAGAGAGTGGGCACGGAGTGGCCTGGACCATCAAACTTCAAGACACAGTCCTATGACTCACTTTCTCTATCAAGGCTCTACCTCCTGATAGTTCTACAATCTCCCCTAAACAGCTGAGCACCAACTTTGAATACATGAACCTATGTGGGACATTTCATATTTGAATCTCAACACCAGTTGACCTCCCCCAGCATACACTATTTCTTCTCCCCTAATGGGTCATGAAAGAAAGTAAACTCAAATGTCCACATCTACTAACTTCCAAATCCGTCCTTCAGAGAGTACTTGTTGAGTCCCTTCTCTGCAAATGGTATCATGAGCTTTCTATCACTTGCAGCCATGGCTTTGAGCTGGTTTTTTATGTACATTTAAGGATGAGGACAGAAATCCATTAGCTATAGGACAACACAAATGTCCATGGAGATAGTTTTCTAAATAATTCCACTATAATATGTAATAGGAAAAATAAAAGACCCAGAGATAGATATTGGGGTTCAAGCGTCAAGCTGAAGATCAGAGAAATGAAGCAGCCAGCCACTAGCTCTTACCTTTGCCTCAGACCAAAAGGGTGATCCAGCTAGCTCCATGAATCCTCAGACTGCAATCCTAGACTGATGCCTCTCCTAAACATGGCTGGAGAATAAATCTTTTATGAGACCCTTAGGTTCTTTCTTTTATACCTTCCTAGTGCTGGGATTAAAGCCATGTGATCCCAAGTGCTGAGATCACTTTTGTGTGAGATCCATTTCTCACTTAGACTGGATCAATTTCATGTAGCTTAGTGCAGTATTGAATTAACAGAGATCCATCTGCTTGTGTCTTGAGTCCTGGGATTAAAGGTGTGTACCACTACTGCCTGGCTCTATGGCTAGCTAGTATGGCTTCTGGGATTAAAGGTGTGTATTATCATTGCTTGACCTCTATGGCTTGTGACTAGCTTTGCTTTCTGAACCCTCAGGCATGCTTTATTTAATAAATCAAAAATAATATATCACCACAACAATAATTTTGTTCTTTTGTTTCATTATAACAGACAGGATGTTGAGGGAGACACAAAGTCTTATTCTGTAATTTTGGGAAAGACATCAAATTCTCTGGGACTTAACTTATGTGTAAAATGAGTGAGGTAACATATAATTCAACACTAACATCCTGTGGTTTTATATCATGTAGTCAGGCTCAATGATGTCTGTAAAGAATACTGGCACTTCTTTTATGAGTGTAGGATACTTCTTGTTGTGAATAGGTATATTCTTGAAGTATCAGCTTGTGCCCAGGGCCATCAGACACTGCAGTCTCTTTGCAGAATCTCCAACCCAAACCCAAAGTCTCTTGGGACTCAGATGAACCAATGCATTCTTGAATAATGCTATCTTTTATCATGAGACTACAAATATAGTTAAGAGAAGACAGTTCAGTCCCTTCATGTAGGTCACAGGAGTGATACTGACTTTAAGTATAGCAGGATCCTGATGCCATGGTGTGTCTGTTACTACACTGGTTCTAGCCTATTCTACCATTCAGTATTCCATTCACCCTGGGTCTGTATAGCTGACCCCACATTTGATTTTTTGTTGTTGTTGTTGCCTTTGATGCAACTGGTTCTGCTCTTGCCTGCTGCCTGCTCTCTTGCCAAGCCATCTTCTGTAGAGAGGTACTAAATCTGCCTCTGCTTCACTATCATCAGCAATCTAGCCTCCTCTCTGCAGAACCTGGCCACTGTTTCGCCTGCTGAATCCTATCCACACCTTCAAACAGTTGGGACTCCCCATCCCTACTGGCTAGATAGATACTAGCCCCCTCTACTGTTGCTATCATGACTCTATAGAGCTGCCATAGATGGCCTTCCCCAATGTGGTTCCTACACGAGAGCTGTTCTGCCATGGACACCAACTGATTTCCACTCTGTTCACCTTAGCACCCTCTTGTAGAAAGCCTCAGATAGACACTATAATCCCTACCCATGGCTTTCACCTGTAACACTAGCATCTGTCCCCAGCACTCTTACCCATGCAGTCTATTCCCTCTTCCAAATACGGTGCCTGCTTCTCCATCAGGAAATATCTTTACATCTTTAATGATCTGCTTCTTTTCTTCCATAGATGTAGATAAATATGCAGAAGTTAATGCGCTTTAGAAAACATACATAGTGCAACAGAATTTGCCAGGGTACTTGGGGCCTGTCTTTGTTGCAATATTCTGATTTTCTTAATCCTTTTGTTTTTGTTTCCTGAAACAGATCTCAAAGTATAACCTGAGCTGGCCTCAAACTCACATCGATCTTTCTATCTCTGTCTCCTGAGTGTTGTCTTATAGGCATGTGCTGTCACCCAACTCAGAAGAGTACTTCATTGTTATTTTTGCATGTGTATGTGTGTACAGAGTGTGTGTGTGCATGTCTATGAAAGCTCCCATATATATGGTTATGTATGTGTGTGTGTGGGGGTACTTTCTTGGGCATGTGGAAGCCCAAGGTTAACATAGGGAGTCTTCTTCAGTTACTCTGCATAAGTAACTTCCTTGGGTACTTATGCATTGGGGCAGAATCTCTTAATCAAACCCAGAGCTCACTAATACGGCTAGTCTAGCTAGGAGCTTGCTTCTGGGACCCTTTCTCTCAACTTTCTGAGTGCTGGAATTATAGGTGAACTGCTATGCCTTCCTGGTTTTTACCTGGGTTCTGGGAGTCCAAACTCTAGTACTCATGCATGGCTTTATCCACTGAGCCATCCCCAAAGCCTGGGAGCAGGGGCCTTTGTTCCATAAAACCAGTCTCTAAATGTTGAGATTTAGTGTATCATGTGTCTTTGAAGAATGATGGGGACTAAAGCAAAGAATGAAAGGCAGCCATTGCTCAATCCTTTTTCTTGGGTCTCCCAGGAGCAAAAGTCTTAGACAAAAGGGTCTTCCTGCATTCATGAAATAAGCATGCAAATTAGATTGCCACGATGGCATTGCACTACACATATCATGCACACAATAGGAAAATAGGATGAAATGCTAATTCTCAGCTATGTGCTTAGGAAAAACCTGTCCAGACAAGGGTTGGGGCCAAGGATGATCAACATGTAGAATAGCCTTGGGTTTTAACAAAGAAATAGCTAAGTCAAGGCCCCTGGGAACCAGATCCAAAGCATTCCTTTCTCCTGGGCATTGTTTTCTTTATTCCAAGCTCTCTGTTGCATAACTGTCTAAACACATTCTGACATGAAAGGGATATGCCCTGAACGCCTTTAGTGGTCATGTTTGTTTACGCTCCACTATTGGCTTGTACCTGAACAGTTGCATCCTGGCAGTCCCTATCTAAGATGATGTTACGGAAATCCAGCATTTCCTTTATAAACAGAAAAAGACAAAATGGGCTTTTATTCCCCAAACCTCTTCTCTTTCACTTCTGACATATGGTTCCTGTGCAGTGCCCCTGGGCTCCTTGGAAGGGACATGTCTGGAGAACTCCTTCACTGAGAGATGAAGGGAAAGCTGTGCTGCCAGGCTTGGGCATGCATTGCTGCCGGTGCACAGAGTGCCCCTCACGAGACAGGCACGGTGCCTTGCACAAAAGACTTCAGACTTGATTAAGCAAGTGAATTGTCTTAAATTTAAAATATTATCCTTTTTGCCTTTAAGTGGTAACTTTCCAAGTTTCAGATTTCATAGAATAGAAACTTGGCTAAGAAAATCTTGGCATAATCATGGCCACTCAACAAGCCAGAAATTTTTAAAAGTAGGTTCAGGCTCAAGAATTTTGGTGATGCGTTTTATAAAAGCCCAGTGTTTTCCCCCAAATTATGTCCAGGTAAACCATGCTTGGAAACCATACAAAGTTTTAAAACAGAAGGATTTTGCCCCGTGGCTACCATCACACTAATAATTTCTCTTGGTTTTATGATTAATTACCAACATGTCTAAAATCAATACAATTCTCATCTTAAGTTTGACTCCTTAGGTAAAGGCTGAGGGTCTGAGAGACAAAAATCCTTTCTTATTAGAAAGAAGGCATAAACATTTGTTTCCTGTGGCAGATGAAAACCCAGTCAGTTCAGTGGCTCCAGGCACTGGGGTCTTTTCTTCTGTTCATAGAAAATAACAGGATTATAGTTTCACTTTTCAGGGACACATTTAAACATCAAGGTAAAGATGCTTTTCACATAAACAGAATTCAGCCCAAGTTCATGGATAAAAGATGTTGTTATAGTTGGTCTTCATTGACAACTCTAATAGAGTTACAGTCACATTTCCCCAGTTGTCTTTGAAGATGTTTCTAGGGCAGGGGTGGTGGTGGTGGTGGCAGGGTATAGCTAAAGCACAAAACCCTGAATGTGGTCATGTCATTCTAAAAGCTGGAATCTAGGACTGAATAAAAAGGGGAAAGAGAAAGCCTGATAAGCATGGCATCTTCTTCCTCAGTTTCCTGATCTACACAGATGTGAGCAAGCAGCTTTATGCTTGTCTCCACTGCCAAGAGCAGCTCAAGATGCCTCACTTCCTTCACTATGAGCCTGCACCCTGAACTGTAAGCCCAGATAAGCCTTTCCTACTTCAGTTGCTTCCTGTCAATTACTTGGTCACAACAAGGAGAAAAGCAATTCATAACAGTTTCCATCAATACCCACCATTAATTTCATTTTCTTCACCCAATAAAATAATCCAATTGTCTAATTACTTCCTTTTGTGCCTTCAATTGAAACTGACCAAAAAATTTAAGATTCAGCCATAGGGGGCTAGGGAGATGACTCAGCACTTTCTGCTCCTGTAGAGGATCTGGGTTCGGTTCCCAGCATCTACAAGGCAGCTCACAACCTGTAACTCTACTTGCAGGAGTTCAGTGCCCTCTCCTGACCCCCATGGGCACCAGTGCATATGTGGTATACATAAAACTTATTCAGGCTCATATACCTACACTAAACAAATAAATAAATCCTGCTTTAAAAGATTCAGAATTGATTTAAAAATTAATTAGATCTTATAAACAGTGCACAGAGAGATATATTTATTGTATGGAAAGTCACAATTTAAGCTAAATTCAATTAAGTAATCCCAGTAGTTTAATTAAAGGCCCTGCCAAATATGATATAGGGTTTTTAAATTTTATTTTAACTTCTAAAATTAAATAACTTAAAAGAAGGAGCTTTCGATATAAAAGAATTTCCTGCAGAGTTTTCAATAAATTAATGCACAATTTTCAAGAGACTTCTAATGATGGCAAGAGAACCCTATTATTTCCTTCATATATGGCATAAAAATGTTTTCAGGTATTCAGCACAAGGTATGAATTAAATTTTAAATTAGGAAAAGTAGAGTGTGAAACTGTATGACCTGTAGGTCACTCATAAATCAGCACTCCTAAATCTTACTGCTACCTATTGTCTTCAAATAAGATATTTTCTTCCAGGACTGGATCATTTCCTTGGTGGTGAAGAGCACTTATTCTCACAGAGGACCCAGCTTCAATTCCCAGCACCCACATGTCCACTCACAACCATCTGTAACTCCAGTTCCAGGGAATCTGATGTCCTCTTCTGGCCTTCTTGGGTACCAGGCATGCACATGTGGTCTGCACATACATGCAGACCAAACACCCATAACCAAATGCCCATATGCAAAATAAAATAGATAAAATAATAATAAAATAAAAATAATTAGACATTTCCTTCCTCTCTACTTTTTTCATAGTTCTTTTTTTTTTGCTGTACTTTTTTTTCTCTCTTTTTATTATTATTAATTCAAGTTAGGGAACAGGCTTGTTTCACATGTAATTCCCCTCTCCCTCTCCCTCCCCTTACCCCCATTCCTTCTCCCCCACCTCCAACCTACCCCCCACCCCATCCACCCACCACTCCCCAGGCAGGGTAGGGCCCCCAACCGGGGCTCCACCAAGTCCACCAAATCTTCCTGTGCTGGGCCTGGGTCCCTCCCCATGTGTTCAGAGACAGAGTGCATCCCTTCAAGTGGGATGGGCTCTCAAAGTCCCCCACATACACCAGGGCAAAACGCCAGTCCACCTCCGGAGGCTCCCAGGAGTGCAGGGGCCTCCCCGATGGCATCCATGATCAGGGGGCTGGATTAGTCCCATACTGGCCTCCCAAAGAACGTCTGGGGTCGATATGCTTTCCCTTTTTCAGGCCAACTGTTTCTGTGGGTTTCTCCAACCTGGTACAGACCCCTTCGTTCTTCATTCCTCCCTCTCTTCAACTAGGTTCCAGATTTCAGCTCAGTGTATTTCTGTGGATGTCTGTCTCTGCTTCCATCAGCCACTGGATGAGGACTCTAGGATAGCATAGAGAGTAGTCATCACTCTCATTCTAGGGGAAGGGCTTCTAGGCCATCCTCTCCTCCACTGCCTGGACTGTCAGATCATGTCATCCTTGTAGGTCTCTGGAGAAAAATCCTCTCTCAGCACTATGAGTCCATCCTTCCATCATGACAGACCTGCAACCTGAGTAAAACCAACCTCATGAATAGGAGTGCAGTGTGGCTGTAGCTCAATAGAAGGGAGTGTGCTTAGCATTCATGAGGACCTGGATTCAATCTTTGGCAAACCCCTCCCTACCACCACAAAAGACTTGTGCTCTTTGTGAAGCATTAATCTCAGGGGAATTTAATACCTATTCCAACCTTTGGTTCCACTGTCATTGTTGAACTCTCTTTGCTAGTTTCTGCCCAGCATAATTCAAACCATTTGTCCAGTCCCAGTCCTTGGAGTTCTTCAAAACCTGCAATTACTATCCTTCATCTTGGTGGCCTCAGAACAGGGCCTATGGTTGAGCTGACATGCAACAGTAGACTCTCCTCTCATGCGTGTGGCTTGAGGTCAGCATACATCTGAGAACCAAACTTAAGTGAGCCTAGTGGTTAACATTTTTGTTTGTTTGTTTGTTTGTTTTGTTTTGTTTTTTAACACATCCAAAGTCTAGGATAGGCTCATTGGAGAACAAAGCTCTAGTTCTGTTTATACTGCTTGAGTATTCTGAGACATCTCAGAAGCCCCAAGTGTGTCGATTGTCACCATCTTAAGATTGCTACCACTTTTCTGTCATCTTGGGAGTGTTTGTATAAAGATGGCTGTAGTATTGCGATTGCCTCTTATCAGGAAAAGAAACACAGGTAAGAAAACGAAATTCAAAATGATTTATGTAAGGCCTGATCATTCCTGGACATTTTGACAAACATCAAGAAAAAAATATTCTACAGTAATTATTTAACAATGTATACATGTACTGTTGGAACAGCTCATTTATATCCCTCTATTAATTAGCCTTTATAGTTACTGGTACAGAGTACTTAGGAAGAAGGACTTATTTTGGTCCATGATTGGAGAGAACATCAGTCCACATCATCATGAGAAGAGCTTGGCAGCACAGGCAGTGGGAGTGAATAACAGAGGTTCTTCACATCTTAGCTGACCTCAGGTGGGAACATGAAGCAGGTGTCACTTTCAAGTCCTGTTCCCAGCAACAGGGATGACAAGTCTGTGGGGGATAGCTTGCATCCAAAGCATAGCCAACATCCACCACACACACATACACACACACTCTCTCTCTCTCTCTCTCTCTCTCTCTCTCTCTCTCTCTCTCTCTCTCTCTCTCTCACACACACACACTATGTATGTATGTATGTATGTATGTATGTATGTATGTATGTATGTATACACACATATTTTTTTTCATTTAACCAAAAGAAAATATTTTCTTACCTAATGTCCTTCATTGCAAATTCTTGATTGGGAACTTTTCAACATCTACCCCAGCAAAAACAAAAGGACTCAAACAATGCTCTCTTTCTCTCCCATCTTTCCCTGGAGCTGAGTAGAAAGGTTAACGAGTCATGCCAGCTTCTGGTCTACCAGATGCCATCTCTCAGCTGCTTCTTCCATCAGTGCCTCCCAAATGTCTTCTGGGGAATCCCTGGAGCTATGGGCTGGGAGGCAATAGCCTCTGGGTTTCTCTGTCCTAAAGGCACTTAAATGGAAAGACAAAATGTATAAATAACGCTTTTCAAAAGCTTCAGAAAAAGATCACTTTGTCCTTTATGCACTTTCAACAAACACAGGAGTAGATAAAGACCTATTTCCAGCTCAAATTTTTATGATAATGACAAAAAATTTCTATTTTCTCCACTGTGTGGCACTTTTTCAGAGAGACAGGAAGCACGGAAGGAAGAAGTCTCCCAGGGCTAGATTCCAATTAACTTCTGTTTCAAGTGCTGATAACTTCAAGCAATCACCCTTCTTCAGAAAATGGGGCAGAGAATCCAAATGATCATAAAGGCAAAATGACTGATCAACCGAGCCCCTGCACTGTCTGACTGTTTTCCCCAGATGGCCACAACTGTAGAGCATAGCAAACAAGACACAATGAGTCCTGGCTGAAGTAGTAATGTGGAGCTGCTGGGATGTGTGTCTAGGAGCAAAGACTTTGGTATGGAGACTCAGAAAAAAAATACCTTCATAGTCACATATCCCATTGTTCCATACTGTGAGCTTTCCCAGGTATGGGAGAATAGGAAGAATGAGATCTGGAATTAAAGACCTACATTTGGGGTTTCTATTCTGGATCTTCTCTGAATATACACACAATATATGTATTTTGCAAGCCCTCTCACTGAACCCAGGCAGTTTCCACTAGACTGTCTGGCCAGTAAGCCCTGAGATCTTTCTGACTCTGCCCCACCTGCACCAAAGTTACAGGTACATATGCACAGCTTTTTCTGTGGGATCTAGGGATCCAAACTCAGGTCCTCATGCTTACACAGTGACCCATTGAGCTACATTGCTAGGTATGCACTTCAGGAGCTCTGTGGTCTTGAGCTAGCCATTGAATCTATGAGCTGTACAACAAACACAATGCCTAATGCTATACCATGGAGGCTGGGATCAGCTGCTATGGCTAGCCTTGCTCATTTGTGAGTTGTTGGCTTGCTCATTAGTCTATGAGTTGACTCTCCCTTCATGTTCCTTTTAGGGTCATCAGGCTAGCCTGACTGTTTCTTCCCCATGGACATGCTGAAGCTTTCACCATTTCAGTCATCTGACCAGCTGAAGCAAGCCATGGAGTTATAGACACAGAAGTCAAACGAGTGTGTCAGAGTCACAGGGCAAATATCACAGTCAACAAAAATGCATGGGTAGCTGGGACCAAATGATGCTATTTACCATCACCTTAATTCTCTCCATCTCTGGCCATCATTAGTTAAACGGAGAGGAATAAGATTTTTGTGAACAGAAAACCAGACTCAACTTAAAGTCACCCAGTATAAACCCTAGAAAAAAATAGTTATAGTTAAGGTTCAGTAACTACTGCTTTCTTTCACTTCACCTCTCCACCCTTGTAAAAAGAGAAATTGATACCTGCCATACTGAATTGGATTATTTATTGTAGTGTTCTTTAAAGGGAACATGTGAAAGCCCTTCAAAAAGAACCTCCAATACTCTATAATTTTCATAATGTAACAACTTACAGAATGTTTATCCTTATTCAGACACAAATAAGTTCAAGTACTTTATTTTAGTCCCGCTTTCACTGAGTCCTTTAGCAGGTTGTCAGTGATGGCTTCCCTGTGATACACTGCAGTTTGAATTATAAACCTAAACACATGTGTGTGCTTTAGGATGAGAGTCAGGGTTCCCAAGAAGGTGATTTGGAGCATATTAGTTAAGTAACCCATTCAGTGTTACTCGGGGTATCTAGAACTCATCTGGGAAGCTATCCTCAATCCTTGATTGCCCTAAAGCCGAAGCATTAATGAGTTTGTAAACAAGAAGCAAGGACAAGGATAAAACCTGAATGGTTGTCAGGTTGCAATCTTCTCACCTTAATGAAAGCAAAACTGTTTATAAAGCAGGGCATTACAGACCCTACATAATGAACCTTAATTGTTCAGTGAGCTGTGATCCCCAGAGGTTCCAAGAGACTTAAAGAAATTAACCTCGAGGATGGCATGGATGCTAAGAACAAAGGGTCAGTGTTTCAGTGTGGCAGAGATCGGAAGCCTGACCTTCTGACCATGACATACCTAATGACCCTCATGACATTTACAAGTGTTAACAGTGTGGAGAAGTTTACTTTGAAGTTATTACCCCCTCCCCCGTGTGTGTGTGTGTGTGTGTGTGTGTGTGTGTGTGTGTGTGTGTGTGTGTGTGTATGCATATATTCACTACCCAAATGGAAACAAAGATTGACTCAAAGGCCAAGGCCATTGGCTAGAGGCTCCTGCACAGGGACTAGGAAGCCCTCATCTCACAGCAGAAAGCGCTTTAGCTGGATTTAAGCCACGATTTTCTTTCAAAGCACCCATTCAATTCAAATTTTGCCAGTTTCCACATGTTTTACATCCATTACCTGCTTCTCTTAAGACTCGGTCTAACTCAGATTATAAACATTGCCCTTCTGGAAAGTAGAGGATCTTTTGAAATGTGAGGCTGCAAGCAGAGAGCACTCCCAGTTCAAAAAACTCTGACATGGAACTGGGGAAATTTTTACTTCATAGCTAAATATTTTTGAAATATTAATCATTATCTAGATCATTGGGGAGCCCAAAGATCCTTGGAATAGGGGTCACCAACTGTGTACACTTATTGGCAGATTGAACTAGTTCATAAGTCTACCTGGGTGTCCCTCCCTTCCTCCAAATATTTAGTCATTTTATGCATTACACATAAGCAATGGCCATTGATATTTAATGGGATTGGGAATGATGGGCAATGACTTGACATTGCATTTTATAAATAACTGCCTCTTTTGGAGAGAGACAAGATCTTCTGCTTGATAAGTGCCCTAGCTTGTGATAGATTGTTGATGAATATTGGTTTCATGAATAAATAAGTGGTTGAGGTACTGAATATTAATACAGCAGCCTAAAATAACAGTTTCTCAGGCTTACTTTGCAATCTCCCACTACTAAAGAACAGAAAGTAAATATGCTTTTAACACTTTGGATGTCTTAAATGGGTACAGAAGATTTTTAATGGGATGGAACCAGTGTGCCAGGATTAGCCTCAGTGTGCTGAATGTAGTTCCATTGGGTGGATGTGTGACTTAGCTAAAACTTCTTCAAAGTGTGACTGCCATCAGAAATGGCAGCAACAGTAGTAGTGGCACCTCAAGCAGTAAGAAATGGGTTCTGAGTCCTTCACATCCCTGGAGTTCGGTGTTCTCTGTAACCTCACAGGCTTCAAGAAAAACAAGACCTATGTAAAAATGTGAAAAAGTTTAGGCAGTAGTCGGTGAGATTATAAGCCCAATGCTAGAGAGGTAGCCTGGGCCTTGCTTGCCAGCCAACTAGCCTAATAGATGAGCCCTGGGTTAAGGGAGAGAACCTGTCTCAAAAAATAAGGTGGGCAAGGATGGAGGAGATGCAACAGCAGCCTCAGGCCTTCACACACATGGATACATACACATATGAAAGAATGCAAAAGACAACATGAGGAAGAACCCTAGCCTCCAGGGACTTGGAGTTTGAGAAGGGGAGTATAAACAACCAGAAGAGTTACATGCCTCTTGAAGGAGCTATATATAGGATTTTCAAAATTCCTTCCCAGAGTCCCTTCCTCTGGCTCTGGAAGGCTATTCTGGTTCCAAAAACCATGCTTGGAGTCTGTCAGACACCATGAAGCCCAAAACAGGTTCAGTCTAACTTTCCCCTAAACCCTGATACAGTTCCACTCTGTCTACCCACTAAGATCTCTTGGGGAAGTCCAGACAGTAACAGGAAGCAGTTGTGCCAAAGCTAAGAGGTCAAGGAGAGAACTTTGTGTGTGACTGGAAATGCTGGTGAGGGGGTTCAAGGATTAGGAAGGGATGCAAAACAAAGAAGAATGTCCTGGAACAGATTTGTTTCATGCCTACAAGCTAGTAATGGATGTAGCTTATTCTAGTCACTAAGAAACCGAGCACGATGAAGGTTCAGTGTCGCACCCTGAGGGAGGGAGTGGCATCTCAACAGGGAAATCCAATAAAGCCATGCTATTGTTCTGGAGAAATTGGGGGAATGAACAATGGATCTTTTCTTGAATAAAGGAGAGGTCGGTTCTCCCCTGACACCTCCAAAGTAAAGCCTGTGGGCATGTAGAGAACAGGTATGGAGGAGAGAATGGAAGTAGAATCAAGGAACGGAGGGGAGGGAATAGAACTCTTGTGGAGACAAGTCAATTTAGTTTCCTCAAAGAAAGTTGACAGTGAGTCTCCAGAAAGGAGAAATTAATACAATCAGTAGCCCTTGAAATCAAGTGGAGGTCACATGAGCAGAGCCACAACCCCAGTAACATGGACAGAAATTTATATACAGAATGAGGTCACAGGTAGGAGGGTTTAATGGGTTGGTGGAGTTTTGTGTCATATCTGCCACAAGATTGTGGAGGCCAGGCCTCAGGCTACACTGTTCCCACTGTGTCTTTAGGAGCTAGAAGTCTGACCCAGTGTACAGCAGGTGTATTGCAGCTGTTTGATGAATAACTGAAAAGAATAAGAAACTCTAAATACCGGGATACTGAATAAGACCAAGTGATAACTAAGGTAGTTATAAAAGGCAGGATTTTTTTTTTCATTTCAGGACAGGGTCTTATACTCCGTAGATCTTGATGATTTGTTGGGATGTTGAGAGTCTGGACAAAGAGGTGAGTGGTTGGCCTAAGTGAGAATGCAGTTTCAGCCTGGTACATAAAGTTAAATACCAATGTGCTGAGCATATAGGACTCCAGTGCAGACAGGGGTCAAGAGAGCTGGTATAGATTCCAAAAGGTCTATTCTGAATGGCTTTGAGAACTGGTGGAGAAAATGTGGGTTAATCAAGGGTTAAGGGTATCAATGAAGGAAGAGACAGAGTACGAGGGTCCTACATCTTTCTAGAGGGTAATAGGCGGATTGTTTCATCTTGAAGGTGTGTTGGGAGTTGTGTGTAAGAGCAGCTGGTAAAGAGAGGGACAAGTTCTATTCCAGAGGCCAAGATAGAGATGACAATAGCTAAAAACACCATCGCTGAGTTCACATCTGCTGCACGTATCAAATGAATATATGAACATGGTCTTGCAAAGACATAAATATTCTTGGGTATGATGCAGCGCTCACCCATTGAGAGACAGGTTTTAAATTCTCACCACATAGGTAATCCTTTAAGCCAAAGGCAGTACTCTTTTCTAGTTCATTACATTCCAGTTCAGGTCTTTGGTATGTTTCTTTTATTGTCTGCTTTTTCCAAGAAACTAACAACGCTAAATGAGACAGCTAGTCTTGGACAGCACATCACACACACACACACACACACACACACACACACACACACACACACACTCACACTCTGCAGGTACATACACCATACCATACCACATACACATATGTACAAACACACATTTATACATATGTACATGCATAGGCATATGCACATAATACCTGCTACAACGTACATACTACACATACATACTATCCACGCCATGTGCACACACACCACATGCACCCACAACTCCTCATAACAAACACATCCACATATAGCTCCTATTACAAAGCACACTACACATCCACACTGTGCACATACACCACACACACTCCTGCACACACTCCTCCTTATAGCACACACCACACATATATAACTCCCAAACAGCACAGCGCATATACTGTACATATATGTACACACACACACACACACACACACACACACACACACACACACGCACACACAGTTTAATGCTTAGCTTTTTGGGAGTAGAATACATACATTTGATTTTGAAACTTTCCTGGGGAATATGTGTTCAAACATTTGGTCAAACAGGAAAAATTCCAGTTCACTATCCAGATGTTGTGTCTACACTGGATTTAACAAACGGTTATTTTGTAATATATAAGTAACAGGATTTCTTTCTCTGTTTTCTGAATACAGACCAGAAAACCATCTGAATAATGGTGCCAACTGGTTCCATTACTGTCAGGATCCCTTTCCTAAAAAGAGAGATGGATGGATGGATGGATGGATGGATGGATGGATGGATGGATGGATGGATGGATTCAGAAATACTCTCCCTCCCAAGAGAGCACACTGCCTACCGAAGCTGGGAGGCTGAGACCAACAGGCAGCTCAGTTGCATTTGCCTCCTCTGGTTTGGGTGAGCTGCCCTGTAGTTTGTTCAGAACACTTTTCTTGGCTCAAATACGATACCTAAGACAGAGATCATTTGTCAAGTGAACATGGCACACAGAGAGCTGTAGGCAGATTATGGAAAGAGAGAGGGAGGAGAGAGAGGGAGGAGAGAGCACCAGAAAGAAGAAAGAGAGAGGGAAGAGGGCGAGGAGTGGAGCAGACTTCTCCCCGAGCAGCGCTTCTCGGGCACCAGGGATTCAAGTTAGACTGCTCAGGGCGCAGCAGTGACACCGGGAGAGCGGAGCTGCTGGCGGCTCCCGGCATGGCTCTTTTCATGTGGGATGCTTAAGGACAGCACACAGACAGAGTAACTTGCAGAAGAGAGAAACTGGCATGAGGATTCCGCCAAAATGGAAGGGCTCCTATCTCCGATGAGAACCAAGGTAAGGGGGACTAAACCCCCGTTTCTTTGCATGCTCCTTGGCGGTTCAGAAAAGGCTCAGTGAAAGGGAAGATTGTGCGAGCTTTTGTCTCATTTCAGAACTGGGCTGGCGAATGCAGAACTGGACCTCTCAAAGAATAGCTTTGCCTCCAAGGCAGGGTGATTGCGATCGGTGGGAAGGGGAGAGCAGGGGAGAAGAGAGCCATCTGTCAGCATGGACAATGGGAATCTTAGTAAATGAGTTTGCCTCTCGGTTGATTAGACAGCCATATTTTAGCAGGATTTCCAATCATTCTTGCTTTGGGACCGGAGCTGCCCTCCCAGCTGTTGGTGTGCTTGCAGGAAGTACGGATTTCTCCGGCTGCACTGATGTTTCCCAGGATGGGTCCTGCATTTAAGGCAAAGAGCATGCCCAGCTCACTCTGGAACATCCTCTCGGCTCCTCCTCTGTTTCAGAGCCGGAGGATGGGAAAGCCTCGTATTGAAAGTAGGTTAATGCATTCTGGAAGCCGTTTGTGTTCTCAGAACACTCGCCGACCTGCACAAGAGATTTCAGTGCAGCGCTAATCAAACACACCTTGAACTTGTTTCGGAAGCATGTAGAAAAAAGCTCCCGAGACTGATCCCATCCTGGAGACGCCGAGCGATTTTTCTCCTTGGCTGGAGTTTGCTTTTTACTTGAGAAAGGGCTGCCTTGAACATGGAATTCCCCGTAGAAAGCTCAGCCAAAGAGAGGGCTGTAGACACCTAATGCATTCATACATAACTTTGACTGAATGTTAAAAGTTTTAAATAATGCAAGCAATATCACTTTTCTTAATTAATTAAATTTAAAATTTAGAAGGCAAATAGTTCTTTAAACATGTAGCAGTGGTGAAATCATAGGCTAGAGCTTTGATTTAACTTGTTTCTTTGATGTTTGGCTAGTGATTCAAACATAAATAGATCTGATTGTCAACAAAATGTCTTTGGTTGTTTTTGTTGTTGTTTTCCTTCTAGTTAATGAGCATGACTGTAACATTTTGAGAGAAATTGGAGTGTTAGAACAGGGGTTTGTGCATGAGCAGCATCATGGGGGTTGTTGAATCTCTGCTGGATTCGCCCATCCTCTGATAATCACCCTTATTAGAAGGACAGCCCCAAGTGACAATTAGTGACAAAGATTCTAATTCCAGCCCCTTGACTGACTGGCTGGCTGGCTTGCTGGCAGGTCTCCTTGGAGACCCCTGTGGTGGCCTGTTGTTTTTCCCTCACTAGGTGAGGTCAGGTTGCTTACAGGCAGCTCATTTCAAATGCTCATCTCTGGATGAATCATGCAGGGATCATAGTTTTCGTGGCTGCAGAGAAAATGGCAAATTCAGTTGGCTTCATATTTCTCTTTATTGACAAGCTGAGATCCGAATGCTTTATGGAATGGCTGTGTAATCTGCACATTTGGCCAGCTTTTGGAATCACTGCCTCAAACAAACTGTACTCAGATTGCCGCTCTTACTGGGGTTGAGCACATCTCTGCATCTGAGCATGTAACCCTAGGTGAGTCCAACTTTCACAGAGAGTTCCCTATGTAAACGAGCAGTACCCAGACACTGTACAAATCATGCAATGAGCCCATTAAAATGGTATGCTAAGGTAGGGGGAGAAATGGATGTCTGTGGTCAGATTGTGCATATATTATGTTTATTAGTTGAATTCACATCATGACTTGCTCTTTGACCCTCATAGTATCTAGTAAGCATGGCATACTAGAGGCTTAGGTCCTTCCAAAGTTCAAACCTAATATTACTATATTCCAAATTAACTCTAGTTCAGATCTTTCGGTTCCTAGGTTACAAGGGATTTGCATGTGTGCTTAAATTGCTTCTGTAAATTCCCTTTATATCTCTTATTTCTGACTCTGTAAATTGATATCTTCCTTTTGAAAGTCTAACTTACATTTGAATTTGGTAACCTTCATTAAGACCTGCCAACTCAGGGAACAAGACCTGACTGTAAGGTTTAAGAACAAAATCCCAGTTCTGAGTCTCAGCTTCCTGAATTGCTGAGTTGTATGCTGTTGAAATGACCCAGTGATTTTGTTTTTAATTTACCAGAGGCTTACAACACTGCCAATGTGTTGCCTTTCTTAAACTTTGATCACACTATGCCCTATTAGGTCTATTCTGGAATGTTTTCCCTCATTGATGAGGATTTAGCTTGAAGTTGCTGATTTCCTGGGTTCATGGTGGAACAGACAAAGAACACCTCCTTCAGCAAAATTTTGGTGTGTTGTTGTTACTTAATAACTTACTGACAATTTAAAGCAAGTGTTGAGATAAACTGGACATCATGCAGTAATTCCATTATGCCATGTAATAGACTTAACCAGTCTAAATCATGGGTGCTTAATGCATTTTTATCTTGGGATTTGCATAATTGGCACATAAATATGCAAAACAGAATGGGCAAAATGGTTGTGCGTGCTGAAATTAAGGCCATTTCCAGGAGGACACCTGAGCTTCCTCTGTCTCCTGGGTGGGTAGTTACACTTGACATACCTAGAAACAGACAGTGTGGCAGCTGGCTTCCCCTAATCACAGTGTATTGTCAACCACACAAGTCTCAAGCACAGCTCTGACCTTTGGCTGCATTTACTTGGGTTTACCACTCAGTCTTCTTTTTGTATACTAACAGGCTGTTGGGTATACTTCTGACTGGCCTCCTAGCAGGTGATGGCACAGGCAGGGGATGCAGGACCACAGCAAATGATGTTTGCAGAGACAAGGAGGGAGGAAGAAGAGAAACAAACTGATTGGATTGTTTGTCCTATGAGGAAAAGTGGAAATAATGTTATATTTTATCACCCTTATGTACCCTGTAAATGTCTCTCTTCAGCTCGGTTCTTAACTTCCAACCCCTGCCCCCCATCCCCATGTTCTTCCATCTTCTGAGTATTGCCTTTAGTGGATGAGGCAGGGGAACAAGGAAAAAGCCTCATGGTGTTAGTTTCTTGAGTCTCCTCTTTACCTACTACAAAATTTGTGATGAGAACCTGGTTAAGGCAAGGAAATCCAGCTAAGCCTCATGTTTATGAATGCAAGGAGACAACTGTAGCATGGATAGGAGGTGAAGAAGGAGGGATGGCATGAGAGGAGGGAAGAGGAATTGGGGAAGATAGGGAAATAGAGAAGAGAGTAGGTGTGGAGGAGGGAAAGGAGATGAAGGTGGGAAAAGGGAAAGGGGTAAAAGGGGGAAAGAGAAGAGAAGAATGCAAAAGAGGATAAGAAAGGGGTGGGAGAGGAAACTGAAAATGATAAGGGAATGGGCAGAGGAGGGAAGGAAGGGAGAAATAAAAAGAATGAGAGTAGGAAAGAGAGGGGGGCTGGGGGAGGAAGGGAGGAGAGGGAAAATGGAATGATTGGCCAGATTCCATTACAGCTGTGTTTTGTTAAATGCTTATACAATAAACAGAAAGTAGGTCCAAGTGAACCTCCGTAGAAAAGATGAGAATAAACTTTTAAAGCTTCACAACTATTTGATGTGCTAATTGAAGTTTTTAAGAATACTCACAATGCTGCTGCCTTTAATATCTGTTCTGGGTCACAATTACCTAACTCCTCAGGGAGAGTACGTTTTTGATGTGTCTGGACCTGTCTTATTTCTGCCTCCAAGATACAAAGACATTGCATCATTTTCTGAAGTAAAGTCACTTTTTTTTAAGGGATGGTTTCTGATTTGTGGCATAAAATAGCTTTCTAAGGAATAGCCTCTGGGAAGGGTGGTCCTTTTGATGAAAGGGATGGAAGCTAAGCTTCTAAAAGAAACATGTTTAAGGGGCGGAGGATGTAACTGTAATAGAGAGTGCTTGTGTAGAATGATCAGGGCCTAGGTTCAATTCCCATGCAATGCCTATGCACACAAGTGCCAACACACACACACACACACACACACACACACACACACACACACACACAGAAACTATTTCAAGGGTTGTGTGTCCATCTCTTCCAGGGATAAATACTGCATGTAAGCTAAAGTTAGCTCCATCAACTGTCCTCCTCAACTCACATTGCAATTTTGGAAATGCATTAAGGCTATAGATGTAAGATGGTAAAAATTCTAAAATTACAGACAATATAGATATCAAAACAAAGTACAGTCACTCTGTGGCTCTTTAGACTAATTATAGATTGTCTAAAAATACTTAAACTCACTTCAAATTATTCTAAACCTGTCTGAAACTTCGCCAGGCCTCCCAAGAGAATAGTTTCTTAAAGGATCCATGTATTCCTCACACTGGATGCATCATTCCGATAAAATATTGGACCCTATCCTCTAAAGAATCCTGTGAATCAGAAAACACAAAGATCTAGGGCCTGGTTTAGTCTGTGCAGGGTAAAACGATGAAGACCTTGACAGGTGCTTTCAGCTCTACTAACCACCACAGTGCATAAGATTATGTGCAAGCTAATGACAGCTCAGGCTTCATCTTAATGAGGACGCCAATTGAAGTGGACTTGCAAGGGCTGAAGGATGACAGGTTTAGGTGAAACTTAAGGGAATGTTTGTTAATAGCAAAATATTATCCTAAGAAAGGTTGAAATATTCTTGAAAATAGAGGTCTCTGAGGCCAGTCAGGAATAATTCTACCCAGAAACATCTAATCCAGCGTGATGAGCCAGGAGGAGCTGATGCAGGCATTCTGTGTTTTGTGGTGCTGTCCATTTTTACAATAAAGACAGACATGGGTTTGTGGAAAGCATGTCTTGTGTCTCCCCACCAAGGGGAGACACTGTACATTGTGTTTTGAACTGCTGAATTCAACTCAACAAGCAAGAAACAACCCCATTCTTCCCTATAATGACCAGCTAAAGTCTCTGTGAGTTGTGGGAAGGAAATTGGGGCTGTAGAACTACTACTCATTGGGTTAGATTTTTCTGTGGTCGTCAGCCTTCTGTTACCATGACAAAGACCTGAGATGTTGAACTTGTCAGGAGAATAGGTTCATTTTGGCTCACAGTTTTGGAGGTTCTGTGATCTCCTGGACCTACTTCTCTTGGGACTGGGGCAAATCAACCTGTCATCATATGGGTAGAGAAAAGCTGTCCACATCATTGCTAGGATAAAAACAGAAAAAGAACAGGATCTCACAGTACCCTTGAGGGTCTCCCCCAAAATGAACTCACATTTCCCACTAGACCTGCCTCTCAAAAGTTCCACCACACCCCAGTAGATCAAGCCTGTGGCACAGGCCATTTGGGGACACCCCAGAGCCACACTAACAGAACTTACAAGAGAGGTATTATATTCCATTCCAATTAGACTGCCTGGGTTCAGACTCTAGCTGTCACCTCTTACAGTGTGCCATTTCTGAGTCTCGGTTTCCTTCTGTATTGAATAAATATGATAATAATAGAATCTAATTCTGATTTATTTTTATGCAGGTACTCATGTGAGTTTATGAGCACCATGTGTATGTAGGTGCCATCAGATCCCATCAAACTGGAGATCCAGGTGGTTGGCAAGCACCCATTGTGCATGCTAGGAAGTGAACCCAGCTCCTCTGTAAGAGCATTAAGCTTTCTTCACTACCAAGCCATCTCTCCAGCTCCAGGTACTAGGACCTATAGATCATTGTGAGAAGCAAGCCCATTCATAAGCAGTAGGTTTCAGCATACCACAATCAATGTAAGCATTAGTAGTAAGAATGCATGAAAAAACAGATGAATAAATGCACGGAAGTGCAGATCTCATGTTTGGAATGAGTTGTCCTTGTGAGAACGAATAGGAAAAGCAGGTGATCCGTCTTCGGTATGATGTAGCTGAAATGTAAAGGGAAGGCCTCACCTGCCTGCAAGCTCCCTGCCAGGTAGGGTCTTCACCTGTTACCTGTCAAGGTGCAGCTCCAGGGGCTCAGAGAAAAGCAGACGCCCTTGCAGCATAAACCAGTGCTCCTTACAATAAACCTTTCTGCAACAAATGATGATGGTGGGTGGAATGTTTAAACGCTGGCAGCGTCAGTGACAGCCAGGAGGTATCTGGTCAATTAAAGAATGGTAGCTTTTCCTTTTTATGGTTTCAGTCTTAGAAGGGAGACATGGGTTATCATGCAATCTCCCCTGGGGTAGATATGCCGGGAAGTGTACACCCTGGAAATGAGCTCCTTACCCCCATCCCTCAGCCATCCGCTCATGATTTGCTAGCACGCCAGTGCCTGGAACCCTCATGATAGAGTCCGTACTTCTCCGTATTTCCAGGTTCCCCAAGACCCGAGACCTGCTTGCTTACTGTTCCCCTTGTCATTTGCTGCAAACAGTTCAGGCTTCCCTTAGCCCTGCAAATCATCCAACAGTGTTTTAAAGTTTCCAGGCCTCACTTCCAGAGATACTGATTCAATAACTCCGAGGAGGTGAGGCGGAGGAATCTGCATTTTTGTGGAAAGGTTTGAGGGTTCTGGTGTCCTTTCATCGGGTGTTAAAAGAAACACAGCATCTTGTGAGCTTTTGCCCTCCGGAAACTAGAGGGCGCTGTTCCTTCCAGGAGATTCGCTGTCTTTCCTGTCCACCAACCTAAGGACTCAAACTCTTACCAGTTACAGGTCAGAAGTAACTTTCACCTGGTGTGCCCCTGGAGCATGCTCGGTTTGCCTTCTTTGCAGTCTTCTGCTTGCTCTGCATAAGATCATGTTCATTTGCTGCTCTCTGCAATGAACCATGAGCCTTTGGGCTGCCAGCTTCACAGTTTCTCCTCACTCCCCTTATACACAGTGTAGCACACCAGGACTGTAAGCCCTGGTCCATACTGTTGACAAATGAGTGAGCACAGAGCTTCTGTAGTTCCTTAAGGGTCCCCAGGGGTTCCATAAATACCAATGAGCAGATCTTGTGCCACAGAATAAATGGTTAGATCAGTCTAGAACTATCTCCGGGTAAGGTGGACAGATTCCACAGTGTTGTATCACAGACAAAGAATTTTCTGGGATAAGTTATGCATAGGTCCTTTCCTCTCCTTTCCTTTCCGGGTAGTGATAATGTTGAGATACTCAGTAGTTTAATAATTGCCAAGGTTATGAGATTAGATGCTGGAAAAACACCTAGAGACTGACATTCCCCTTGGGGTGGGGGTGAGGGGGTCACTGTCTGGACCTATATTCAAAACTTCACATTCCAAAATGCCAGAAGATTTTTTGTTTGCTAAAGCTAAGGATTATTTTTCTTGATAAAGCATAGCTGGAATTACTCTAGGCAAATGGTTAAAATGCCTGCCTCCCCCCCCCACTTCCAGTGTATCTCTACAGAGACTAAAAACAGGAAAATATATCAATCTTACAGAACAATATGTATGTGTATATTACTGCTGGGACTGAACCTGGGGCCGTGGAACCTCCTAGATGATGGGCAAGCACTGGTCCACTGAGGTACATACTCAGCCCCTACAAAGCAATAGTAACCAAATTTTTGAAGACAGAAAAATTGTATATGCCTGTGATATAACAGCATATAAATGATTATTATAGTCACAATAATATATTTTTATATACTACATTATAGTATATTAATAAGATAATTTGTCAATGTCTCAAAGCCCAAACTGGTGGAGAAAAAAAAATGGATTAACCAAGGGTTCAGGATGTCAGTGAAGGAAGAGAAGAGATAGACAGGTGTTCCAAATACAGGATGGAAGGCTTGGACCACTCCAGGAGAGAGATGAAAAATCAAAAGGCATGAGAGCTACTGGGATTCCATAACCACGCTTAGCTGAAAGCCATTCCTATGACAGGCCAATAAAATCCTGCTGGTTCAAGAGACATCATGGACTCTCTGGGAGATTTCTAGATAGCCCCATTGCCATGGGCTTCCTCAAGAGTGTTCATGTGGATTCTGGAGGCATCTTTCAGGGACAACCAGACCAGTCTACAAACAAGTCAGGAAAAGAAGGCAGGACACAGATCTCACACTTACTATGTAAACTGGAATATGGACACAGCTGAGCATGGAACTCATCAAATAGAGAGCAGGAGAAATGATGCCTTTTGGTTTTCCAAAAGATGAAGAGTTGATTTATTTGTAATTTGTATAAGTAATTCCATTTATCTTCAGGACAGTCACAGACCTATTTGCTATATCCCAAGCAAGGAGAGAGGCAGCAAAGCTGGCGAGTAAGAAAAGGGAAGTAGGCCATTCTTGCAGCTCATGTATTTATCCATCCAGCAAGGACATATTACGTGTTCCTCTTGAGTGATAGGCAATAAACACACTGCCTTCTGTCAAGATGGCACGGACCACAGGGAAAGTGTTAGTTAACAAAGAGACCACACCAAAACAAAGATATCCCCTGGAAAACAAAGGGGGACATATTTCTAGAAGCTGGAGACAAGAGTTTGTTTCTGAGAACACATTGCTTCTCAGGAGATGTGACAATTTTAATACAAGTGGATGATAGCTACTGGGAAAATTAACACCTACACTGATATTCAAGGGGAATTATGGTAATAGTAATAACTTTGTGCCTTCAAAGGAATAAAGATGCCTTCAAAAAATTCTGTTAGTCTCTCAGAGTCTCCTTTATCTTAACACAAAGAGCATGAACTTATATCTATCTCAAAAACAGAAATCTGATATGCAGTTATTTCTCTAAAGATTTCAAAGCAGCCGGGCATTGATGGCACACGCCTTTAATCCCAGTACTCAGGATGCACGGGATCACGGTGGATCTCTGTGAGTTTGAGGCCAGCCTGGTCTCCAGAGTGAGTGCCAGGATAGGCTCCAAAGCTACACAGAGAAACCCTGTCTTGAAAAACCAAAAACAAAGAACCAAAAAAAGATTTCAAAGCAACATATTGCATGTAATGCTAGCTTAGAAAACACAGGGCAAGGCACTGTGGAACCAAGATTAAAGTTCTTTCTTGAAAAAAAAAAATCCTTTGAGAATAGAATAACCCTATATTATATTCATAGACATTCTGCTATTCTTTGGTCTCTGTAGAATTTTAATTGGAAATATGTATTTACCATGTGTGTTGCATCTGTGTACCACTGTGTGTGTGTGTGTGTGTGTGTGTGTGTGTGTGTGTGTGTACATACATCTCTGTGTGGTTGTATGTGTCTATGTATCTCTTTGTGTGGTTGTATCTGAATGTCTCTCTCGCTCATTCACTTGCTTGCTCGCTCGCTTGCTCTGTGTGTGTGTGTGTGTGTGTGTGTGTGTGTGTGTGTGTGTGTTGATTTGTTTTTTGAGTCAGGGATCTTGCTATGCTGCCTAAACTGGCCTTGAAAACCTGAGCTCAAATGGTGGTCTTCCTGCCTCAGCCTCCTGAGTGATAGGATACTTGCATGTACCATTAAAACTGGTGAAACATCATCTAATTTACATAAGAGAATTCTCCACAACTCACAGTTTTACTTTCCAAGTCATTTTTTAAGCATGTTCTTAGAACATGAAATAGAAATAATTTGTACATTTTAAATCATAAGCATAGTTGAACTATTGCACCATCCTACTCTGTCTCACCCAGAACACGAGTCATGCCTTTGACCAGAGTATCCACATGGTATATAGCACCCACTTAGTAGGCATTCCAGTTATCAGATCAACTGTAGTTATATTATAAACCTGTATGTAGGGCTAGGGAATTGTCAAAGTTTCTGGCATCTGTTGTGTGTCTTGGAGCATATTCCCACAGATATGAGGGGACTAGTGTACTTTCCAGACTGAGCATATAATGGATAGCTCTTTAGTATGGACCTTGGCATGTCTCTTGGGATGATTTTAAAGATTATCACACTTGATCTAAGCTAAGAATACTTCTACCTTGTGCCCTCATGCTTATTGCTACCAGGAATTGTAGTTCATCAAAATGAGAAGTTCCAAATCACCATTTGTAATTGGGGGAGAGCACACATATTAGCATAGATTAAGTTCAGTTTTATAAACTGCATTCCAGGAACGTCTGAGATCCTGGCAAAGCAACAAGGTCCTACTAAAATGTTTTCTATGCAGAAATAGGCTTTTTATATGTAAAATGACTAATTTGCTCAAATATTTTATTTACCATGTTTCTAGTATGTAAAGCCATATAAAGAAAATAGGCTTATATAGGTATTTCCAGTATAAGAAAAAAAACATTACTGGTAGGTGGAGGGACCTCTCTCCTTTCCTCCTAGAGGAAACTGCTATCCTGAATTTTATGTTTTTCATTCTTACTTTTATAGATATCTTTTACTTTTATGTTTGCAATAAAAATAATATTATATATGTTTTAGTGCTTTCAAGAGATGGTAGCCTGTGTGTGTGTGTGTGTGTGTGTGTGTGTGTGTGTGTGTGTGTGTGTCCGTCTGTCTGTCCTCAGTGCATGAATCTTCTGCAACTTATTCATCTCACTCAATACTCTTGTGTAACAGTCACCAGTATGGATATATATGTAGCTGAAATCCATTTGTTTTCCCTGCTGAACAAATTGCTTTAGTACAATATTGCCACAAATCATAGATTCATTCTCTAGTGGACAGACTTTTCCATTAAAAAATCACAAACAATATTTCTTTAACTGCACTTAGACACATTCCCTTGAGCACCTGAACAAGTCTGTGAGTGTGTACACTTGGGAGAGGAATTGCTGATCTGTAAGCACCCCTAACACTAAATTGCTCTCCAAAGACATCAATGATTAAGAAGCGTACTTTGGTCCATCCCTACACTGACATCCCTCTATTCTATGTTCTGTGGCGGGTCCCCCTGTGCACAACTTGGATGGTATCAAGAAAGGGAAGGGTGGGGCTGAGGAGACAACTCAGCACCTGCTTCACAAGCATGAGGACCTGAGTTCAGATTCCCAGGACCCACAGAAAGCTGAGCAAAGTGTCATGTAAGTGCAACCCCAGTACAGGGCGTTGTGGATAAAGATGGATCCAGAAGGTTCACTGCTCAGGCAGTCTAGCCATTTGGAGTGACTCTAAATAAATAATGAATAGGTAAGGTAGAGACTGATAGAAGAACTGGCAGAATTCTAGAAGGCTTCTATATGTGTAGGTACCTCACCCTGCTACACATGTGCACACACATACAGAAAGTATAAGCTCTACTGTTTATATAAAACACATTTATTGTGCTTGCTTTATTGTGCCCTGAAAAACGACACAGATTGTATTGCTCCCCAACTCTAAGCCTTCACTTACCACTCTTCTGTCATATTTGCTGCCAGTGTCTTCCCTCTCACACCCACTAGAATGCGTGGCATTGTGGGAAGCAGCAACTAGCAGGGCTTGAGTTTGTTTCCTGTATATGAAACTCAGAACTATGTAAAGAAACATGATAGATTCCATAACAGAAATCAAGCCCACATTCTTTGGAGTTGTTGGAAGATACCCCATCCAGGAAGACATAGTGACCTATTCTCAGATCTTGTGATTCTTTCTTCTTGGGGCTTAGGTTCCTCCACAATTGTTCATTATTAATGGGCACCTCTGCCTGGCTGGGCTTAGAGGCGTTACTAAGACATGATTAAAACTGTCTCTCAAGGTGCCTTGGAAAATATTTGTATTTTATATTTTCAGTACAATAATCTTAAAATGTAAAGAGGACTGGCAACATGTTTGGTGGGTAAAGGCATTTGCCACCAACTCTGACAACCTGAGTTCAATCCGTGAGATCCACAGGGTAGAAGTAGAGGACCATCTCTGAGTTAGTTGTTCTTCGTCCTCCATACATGCTCCATCACACACACACACACACACACACACACACACACACACACACACACACACACCAAATAATATTTGTATTTAAAAATAGAAGGAATATAGGAGGATTTGGAATCAGTTAAGGGCCATTTGATAGGTCAATACTAGACTCCTGTTGTATGACCTGCCATATTTACTTCGTGCTGATGAGGAAAGACCAGAGGTTTTTCTAATACAAATGATACTTCCCTGCCAAATTTAGACCAAGAGAATCACACGGCATTATTCTAGATTTTTCAAGTTTGGTTAGAGAAAAAAATGTTAGAAGAATTCACACTGTACCTGAAACATGATGACACAGGCACACCACACTCAAATGATCCACCAAATAGAAGCCAGAAATGGACCCATTTGAGTCCATTACCAGTGGGCTACATCAATGCTATTAGTTTGAATTGTATTTACTTTATGTATTTCTGTTTTTGAACTTTATTGGACTGTATAGTTTTATAAGAACTTCAAGTATATGGAGATTATTTTAATGGTTATACACATTTAAGTAAGGACCTATAATTAAGATAAAAAAAATAAGTTAATGAACACTAGATGGGCTGGCAATTGGTTGTTTTGGAAGAGATCCATATATTCCTTAACTAAGATCAATGGATAGAGCTGAGACGCAGCTGGGGCAATGGGGTATGTGTAATGATAACTCTTTCCGCCAGCCGCCTGAGTTCTGCCGCCATGTTAGGGGCCCCAAATAACACACAGAGATTAATATTAGTTACAATGCTGTTGGCCAATAACTAGGATTTCTTACTTGCTAGCTCTTTCTTAAGTATCAACCATAACTATTAATCTACATATGTTATAAAGACTTAGCTTACTGAGGACGCCAGCCTTATGCGTCCTCTCTTCCTGGTGATCACATGACGACTCCTCTTTTTACTACATTTCCCAGAATCCTCCTTGACTCCTAGCCACATCTAGCTTGTTTTCCTTTTGGCCAACAGTGCTTTATTTATCAACCAATAAGACAAACATATACACAGAAGGACTTCCCCCATCAGGTATGCCTTCCTAAGTCTCTGCAAGGGCAATCATGAGCACAAAAGATAATTACTCATCAACTTTAAAGGCTTGTGTGGCCCACTGCTTGCCCCATTCTTCGACAGAGACCCTGCTTTCTTCCATTACCTTGTAGCTTTGTTGTAGCTGGGAAAATGTTCTAGAAAAAGAACTTGTAGTTCTAGAGAAAGAACCTCTGCCCAGCCTCTCTAGGATCATGTCCAGGTATTTCCCAGACAAATATTTTGTATCCAGATCTTTTAATTGTAGGCTATTCAAGTGCTGGTAGAAGTAAGACACCAAGAAAAAGAAGATGATGATGACAGATGATAGCAGGAAACTGTGAACTCCAGCCAGGAAGGAAGGGTACCAAAGGCAGAAGCCAGAGCTGTGGGTCTGGAGTCAGAAATAAGCAGGGCTACCTGGCAAGAGCTAAGTATAGTAGAGACACAGCTCACGTAACAGCAGTTAGAGGCAGAAAAAGATTTTCCCTTTTCATCTACCCTCCAACCTTCTCTCAGCATTCCTTCTGGCAAAGCCAAATACCCAAACAGTCTGGAGTCATACTTCCCTGTGAGAAGAGGGGAACAGACATTAGGTATCAACTTCTTCCAGATTCTCTTTTCTGGTTTGATGACCCTCTCCTTCTCTCAGACAGCTCACACTGGAAATGGCTGCTTAGATACAATTCCACACTCTACACCCCAGTAGAAATTTATCCAATGCCAGAAAAGGCAAATGGCATTCCTGTCCTGTACCAGTATTGATTGGCAGCTGCTTCTGCTAGAAAGACTGACTGATTAACAGCCTCTGTCATGAGTGTGGAGTAGAAGTTTCCACACTTATATTTGGTGTCTACTACCCCATCTTCTTCTCCATCAGAAAAACCACACAGAAGGGAACACATAGAAAGAAGCTATCTTCTGTATGGAACAGATGTGAGCATTACCTATAACCCAGGTGTGTAAGAATGTCTATTTCCTTATCATTTTAAAATTAATTAATGTGCATCTTAGCCTCTGCCTGAACAGGTAAGAGCTGGTCTTATGGCCCAGAGCCCTGCTATTCCCAGCGAACGTGTCTTCCTCTACAACTAGCAGAGACCCATCTGTGTGTGTCTCCTTTGTATCCTTGTCCCCAGTGTACCCAACAGAACGAATTAAGGGAGGGTGGGGAGGATTGAAAGGATTCTTCTGGCTTATGGTTGCAGACTGCTGCAGTCACCCATAGCAAGGGATGGCTGATGGAATCTCAGGGTCCTAGGTGAGCAGGAGCACAAGGCAGAGCTGTTCACCTGGTGTCACTCCAGGAAGCAGAGAATTCAGGAGAGACAGGGGTGGGAAAATGGCATTCAAAGGCTTGTCCCAGCAGTATATTTTCCCTGCTACCAGAATCCATCTCCTGAAGGCTCCATGGAGTTCAAAATTATAGTACAAACTGGAGCCCAACCGTTAAATCATGAGCCAGAGGGGGCATTTCAGATTCAAACTGTAACACCACGTAGGCTCAGTGGGCGCCAGAAAATAGAAATAGCCACAACTTCCGTACTGAACTTAAAAACCGGGCAGTCAGGAGATTACCCGATCTTGGCCTCTCAGGAGAGTGTACAATTTCTAGCCATGTGACAAATCCAACACGTAGACTGGCAGCTACAATTCTAAACTGTGATTTCTCAAGATAAAAGCCCAGAGTCTGCAGATTACACGGTCTTTCCGTGAATGAAGATGGAATTGGTAACCTGCCTTTGTGGAGTAATTTCTAAAAGTGCTGATGCGTTCCTACCTTGTTTCATTAGCCTGCGCTTATTGGAAGAGGAGGTAGGGAGGGAAATGGAAATGTGCAGTTTGGGGGGTCCTGGCTGTGAGTGGGTTTCCTAGGAAACCACCTGCCATCAAGTGTAGCGGGCTCTCAGAGACATGGAGGAGGGAGAAATATGAAAGTGAAGGTATATGGAGAAAGAGAAAGATAAATCATTGCCTGAGCCCCCTAGGTCTTTAATTAATGAAGAACATACGCCATTTCCAGGGAAATCCCTTGGAACTGCTGATGAGATCAAGACAGGGATGGCAGGGGACTTACAAAAGGGTGCTTTGGCTGCATATGGAAATTATCTAGCACAATTTGGTTCTATCAATATGCAAACAAAGCAATACATGCATGAAACCAGAGCTTCAGCCCCGTTTCAGCTTGGCACAAACAGATGTGCCTCTGAGAATGGTGACTCCTCTTTCTCTCAGCAGGCTGTGGTTTGTTTTAAAGTGCCTAGTTTTACACAGAGTAGTTCCATCATCTTCATTCAGTGATCAAGAGCGTGAACTTGGGGCCTGGAGGGAAGAGAGCTGACTGGATGGGGGTGCCACTTAAGGCTGTGATGCATGTTCATTTAACTGTCCCCACCCACCTGTGATCATTACAGTTCCCCTTGCCTCCTCCCTGAGGGTGGGGAATAAAATGCTAAAGGAAAAATGTGTTGGGTTTCATTTGCTGTGATAAGATGCCCTGTCAAAAGCAGCTTGGGGAAGAAAGGATCCTTTTCATTACAAGTCCAGGTCATAATCCACACAGTACGGAAGTCAAGGCAGGAACTTGAGCAGATCACCTGATACAGACAATCAAACGAAGAGATAAATGACTGCCTCCCCTTCTTTATTCTTACACATTCAGGTCCTAGCCTAGGGAATAGTACTGCTCACAATAGGCTGACTCCTCCCTCCCTCTTTTCAATCAATGATTAAGACAACCTTCCGCAGGCCAACCTCAACTAGATAATTCCTCATTAAGATCCTCTTCTAAGGTGACTCTATGTTGTATCAAATTGAGGACTGAAACTAACAATCAAGGGAGGCTTTAAAACATTTCTTTCTTTGCCTCTAATATAACTAATGTATAATAAATACAGTACTCAGTATATTACAGGAGATACCAGTCACTTGATGGATCTGTAATTTATTTATTTTATTAAAATCATGTACTTCCATGACTTGAGCACTTGATGCAAGCAAAAGCCCTTGAAAGTGTACATTTGGACTGTGAATAGGTAAAGCTAGATGAGTATCCAGGCATTTAGTGTATAGGGCTTAGGTGTGGCTTAGTGGTGTAACACTTGCCTGGAATGTATGAGGTTCTGGGTTCAATTCCTAACCCTGCAAACAAACAAATAGGATGTGGTTTTTTTTATTTTTCCATGGTGTTTGTGAGTTCCTAGAAACATCTTGATGAGGACTGTGGATTGTGTGCTCTGGTGTGTGAATTAGGTTTGTTTTCAGTTTTGTGTATATAATCACACATTGCGACTCATTTGTAATTACAAGTGTGGAACCATCTTATATGTCTGGGTATGTATGGAGGAAATAAAAATCTTAACACCAACCTAATAATTTACAAATTGCATTAACACCCTAAGGTCTTGCCCTGAGTTTTAAAGCCAAGTGTTTCTGAATCAAGAAGCCTTCATAGTAATGGGATAGGTAGTTTCTTTGAAAAATAATGAAGAAGGTCTACAGACATAGCTCCGATAGAGGGCTCACATAGCAGGTGCAAGGTATTGTGATTGATCCCACCACTGCAAAATGATGGTGGTGATGGTGATGGTGTTGGTGATGATGATGATATTAAAAGTTCATAATGCTGCTAGGCTCAAGAACAAAGTGATGGCCCATCTGGCATAGCTTTGGACTGCTTGACCCATGCCTGACCTTCAATATCTTGTTTAATGATAGGTAGGCAGCTCTAAAAAAACAGCACATCCTGGACCTCCAAAATCTATAAAATCAGATCATATTTCAAATCACCCTTCTGACCCTGACATTATTTCTCATTAATACATTTCATCCTAAAAGGAATTCAAGTAACTACAATAAAACATGCATACCTCTGCTTATTATAGCAAAATGGAATATGGCAAATGCGAACAGGAAATGAAGCAAATAGATGATTACATATTTGCTGTAATTAAGCATTAAATTTAGTTATTACTCTGCCATTTGCTTATACTGATTATGTACAGATATGCATGGTTTTTCCTAACTCACATGTCTGGCACATACTATGTAACTTGGGCAGGACAAAGGCTTTTAAGATGAAGATGAGAATGTGTCTGTCACCTGGGGGGAAAGGCTAACACACATGAGCCAGTAACTGATAACTACACCAGAACTTCGTTGTAAATACAGATTCTGGAAGGTAAAATTTCAGGTAGTTCTGGGGATACAAATCACTGTATTTCCAAGATTCTAAACTATATCCATATTAGTGTCATCTTTATTGATCATGGTCAGGATGGAAAGGCTGGGGAGAGGGCAGAAGGATGTCAGGAGAAGACTAAAGCTGCAAAAAAAGTTGATCAAAAAGCTAAATACTTGGGACAGAGGAGATGATTCAGTCATTAAAGTGACCACTGTACAAACTTGGAGACTCAATTTCAACCCCAAATACCCATGTAAAAATCAGGCACAGTGAGCCATCATTATCCAGCACTGTGGAGGCAGAGACAGGAAAATCCCTGGGGCTCACTGGCTAGTTAATTTTACTGAGCCAGTGAACTCCAGGTTGAGTGAGAGACCCTGCCTCAAAAGTGAAGGTGGAGAAGTAGGGATTAAACATCTACAGGTTGTGAGCTGATGGTTGCCTGAACTTCAATTTGGAAACATGTTTTTAATATGCCACTGTGCTGAGGGATAGAAACTGACAAAAAATGAGGGCATATTCATCTTCTTCAGATACAAGGGTACAGGATATCTATCAGAGGGTAGACAGATCTTCCTTTAAAAGAGGTAGGTTGTTTTTCATCAATTGGTTAATAAAGTAGACTTAGTGTCCCACAGCCTCTTGAACGTAACTTTGTGATGATGCCTAGAATATTTTCCTGACAACCCAAGTCAGATATGAAAGTGCCATCTCAAAAGGCTTAGTGTTTGTGAGCTCTGCTGCTTGCTTAGCCCTGTGACCTTGGGTAAATTATTGACCATCTCTGTACTGTGATGGGGACAGTAACAGGTCCCACCTAGCAGAGTTACTTAGACTCTCCTCATAGAAGGAGGAAGACTGGATATCATCCTCTAGCCTAGTCGTACACACACAGGCAGACAGACATATGTGTGCACGCATGTACACGTGTGGGCATGTACACACACACACACACACACACATACACACACACACACACATTACATAAGCATGATATTGTTTTACTGAGTACCATATTGTGGACTGTTCTATTGTATTATATCCTTCCATCTCAAACCATATCCTACTCTGGCTGCTACTTTTACTACAGGAGATGACTGATGACAAATTCTAAAGCTAATATATATTGGGCATCAATTATGTCTTGGGCTGTTCTCATACACCAACCCACATATGCTAACGAACACACATGCAGGAGCTGAGTTCTATTTGTAAATTGTTGGGACACTGTCTCAGATCTACTTCTGAGTACTGATCGTTAAGCCAGTCCTAGACAATGACCAATGAGAACTTATGTTTAGAAAATGGCTTAGGAAGACTCAGCAATAATATCACCCCTATTTGAATGGTCCCAGACTTTATTTCATATACATGAACATTTTTGTTTTGAGATAGGTCATATTTTGCACACCAGGTTGATCTGAATACAGAGCTGAGAACGAGGTATTTGGTATTAGGAGGGTTAATAGAGTGACTCTTCCTAAGTTACTCTAAGCAAGCAATGGAATGGATGTGAATTCTTCTTTCCTGTGGCTTTCTTGCTTACTTAGCAATTTTACTTTGTGGTTGTCACCCTCCTTGTGGGTGTCATTGATACTTCCTCTCTCTGTACTTCTATGCCTGTGTCTATGCTCTGTCTTCCTATTCTCTGTATTCTATATATGCCCATGACAACTTTTCTCCAAGTCAGTCATAAGTGAGCTTTGAAGTGACCTTCATTCAATTCTGTTCTCTGCTAACCAACCATCAACAGTTTATGCAGGTCTCATTTAAATGACTGGGGGTGAAGCTTAGTGGTGGAGCACTTGACTGATGTGCACAAAGCCCTGAGTTCAATCCTCCAGTGCTGAAATTCAAATATACCTCATCAGTGGTGTTATTTGGAGCAGAGACCAATCGAGGTTTAGTAATTTTTAATTTGTGGAATGAAAATTTTCTATGATGCAAATCAAAGATAATTACCCACACTATTTCAAAGACTTGATTGACCATAATACAGATCGTAGCAGAACCTAGGAGTGGGGAAATTAGGACTTTTTATTTCACCTTTATTCTTTTCCCTTCTCTTCTCCCTTCCAGAAGCAATTCTCAGAGGTGGCCTCCAAAGACAAGTAACTGGTGGGATTGTGCTGTAGCTCCAAGATGAAATGACCTACATGTTTTAAAATTAATTAATTAATTTTTATGGCATTGGTGTTTTGCTGCATGTATTCTATGCACCATCTGTGTGCAGTGTCTGCAGAGATCAGAAGAGGGTGTTGGGCTCTCTAAAACTGGAGTTACAGACCGTTGTGAATCACCACATGGGTGCTGGGAATGGAATCTAGGTCCTCTGGAAAGGTAACCAGTACTCTTAATCACTGAAACAGTCCCACGATTTGCATTTTAATGCAACTTCATGTAAAAATGTGAAATTCTGGGGATTTTAATTGTCAGCTACTCTATGATGAGAAAATTGAGGACCCTGAATATCCGTAAGAGCCCAGGTAGTACCTCCTCCCCAACTCATATCCCATTGCTCTCCTCTTTAGCACCTCTTTAGCCAGCATCTTATTTCAGCTCTTCTAAAGTCCCACCCCTTTGTCTCATGCCACAAAGAAGATCACATTGTATTAGTAACTTGTCATTGCTGTGACAAAAAAAAAAATCTCAAAAGTGATTAAGAAGAAAGACTTTGTTTTGTCTTACGTTTGAAGGGACACAGTCATGGCGAGGGTGGCATGGTAGCAGGAGTATAATGTAACTGGTCACATTGTGTCCACAGCCAGGAAGCACAGATAGATGAACATAGGTGTTCAACTCACTTTCTCTTCTGTACCTTTTTATTCAGTGTAGGGTTCAGCCCATATTCACAGCAGGTCTTTCTATCAATCTCAGTTGAACCTCTCTGGAATACCCCCATAAATATACCCAGAGATTTGTCCCCTACATGATTATAAATCCATTCAACTTGACAGTCAAGATTAATGATCATGTCTACACCTGTGCTCGTTAGTTTTTTATTTTTTGGAGAACAGCTAGTTAGCCTATACTTTCTTATATCAGTCACTGTAAGTGTGTATTTAGTGGCATTAAGAACAGTTGCATCAGGTGTGACCATGACCATCATCCATTTATCTAGCAAAACTCAAATCTTTGTATTTATCGAACAGTATTCTGTTCCGAGTCTCTCCTCCACTTATGCCTGGGCAGCCACCTCTCTACTTTCTATCTTTATGAATCTGACTTCTTCAAGTACTTCCTGTAAGTGGGGCCACATAGTATTTGGTATGTGTCATTTTGTGAATTGCTTATCCCACTTAGTATCATGTCCTCCAGTATTTTTGTTTTGTATAGGATTTTTGTTTTGTTTATCAATCATGGAGGAAAGGTCTGGCTGCTCTGACCTTTGACTATAGAAATGATGCTGCTATGAACAGACATATACAAATATTTCTGTGAGCACCTGTTTTCAATTTTGGGAGTACATGCCTAGTAGTAAAATCGCCAAATTATATGGAAATTCTATTTTAGATATTTTAGAGGAACCACCATTTATTCTCTATAGCATTTTATATACCCTCTAACAATTCAGGTGTATTCCAATTTCTCTGCATCCTTGTAGCATGGTGCTTTTACTTTTTTTCATTTTTTTCAAAGCCTTCCTAATGGCTGTGAGGCAATTATCTCATTGTGGTTTTGGTTTGCATCGCTCCAGTGATTCATGATGTTGTGTATCTTTTAATGTTTATTGTCCATTTTATCTTCTTTAGCTATAAGTATCTACTAAAGTCTTGTGCCTATTTTTAAATTGAGCTTCGAATTTTTAAAATGTATATGCATGTGTTTTTGTATAGTATATGTGTCTATATGGCTCTGTGTGAATATGTACACACATGTATGCATGCAAGTGAGCATTTATATGTGTGTAGTGACTGAAAGTCAGCACTAAGCATCTTCAATCACTCTCCAACAGGAGCTCATCAATCTGTCCATATTTTGATCCATATTGAATGGGTTTTATACATGTGCCACTGTGTGCTTTGTTTTGCATGAGTGCTGGGGATCTGAAATCAGATCCTCATGATTGTGCAGCTAGCACATTACTGACCAACCAATCTTCCCAGCCCTAGGCTCCATTTGTATTGTACAAGCATGCCCACTGTTGTAGGCAGCCAACTGCAGGAAAAGATAGGAGCCTATTATTTTAGGAGGCATGGCTTTTAAAAACTGATTATTAAAATCCCACCTGGCTGTAAGTGCTTATCTTCACCTATCTGAACTCAGTCTGCCTTTGTCAATAAATGAGGACATTAGAGTAACATTCACAAGATCTCTTCCAGGTCATATTGTCTTTGATGCTTAGAAAAACTGAGCATTTCTTTTGGTGTATGAATTGTAGGGAAATCCTTCACATCCACATACCCCGGCTGATTTCCAGATAAGAACACATAGATTGGTGCTTTGGTTTCTCTTAATTCTTTCAGGTGCTTGGTGGAGTTTTGACAGTATTTACATGCTAAGAGGCAGTCACCTTAGCATGAAATTGTACCTTCTGCAGGGTCAGCATTTTGTTCAGTCGGATTTTTACTTAAGTCACTTGACAGTTTCCCTTAATAGTGGAACAGCCAGCCCTCTCTGCTTAGAAAATCTGTGCTCAACAGTTTACAGCCGATCACTAGCCCGTGTACATAAATGATGCACATATCTTGAATAACCATTACTGCAGAAAGAGAGGAAGTACACTCAAGGGATACAAGACAAGAAGGCTAGAAAATTCCAGTTAAAAAAACAACAAACTTTCCTGTTAGTAGCACTTTTGTTTTGAAACAAAGGGTTCTTCATTCCTTGTAATGCTTCGATCTGTACACAGTCTTTATCATATAGTATTGATCCTAACAAAAACTGGTCACCCAGCCTTTTATGAACCTTCCTTTTGTTCAGCATGACCTGTTAGAACAAATACACATTTTGTGATATTTAAGGGGAAATGACTTTTTTTTGGTCAATCGACCTTTATTGAATTCAGTTTCTATGGCAGGATCCAAAGATATAAGTAATTAGTAGTATATGTGAAACACACACACACACACACACACACACACACACACACACACACACACACTTTTGAAATTTGGTAGACCACATGCTGATAAACATTGCAATGAGGAAAGTGGAAGCAACTGTTACAAAATTTTGGAAAAGAAGGACGTGGTTGTAGTGATCTGTGGTTACAGTCACCTGCCGGTAGGGGAGAGGAAGAGAAAGACTGGGTGGTCACCAAAGGAGGCTTCACAGGACAGGTGACTTGGAGGCAAATCATAGCTTCAGGGAGAAATAGCCTCTCTTAAATAGAGAGATTGGATGAAGGTGTGAGAAAGGGTGCTTGGGGCCAAAAGGCAGAGCAGGATGAAAATGCTCAGCGTGCTTCAAGAGATGTCTCCTGGGGCCAGACTGACACTTGATGAGCAGGTAGCAGTAAGGACAGGCAGTGTAGAGACATTATTGGTGCAGGGGTTACACAGTAGTGCTTCTGCCTCATTTCCTCATGATGTAACAATAAGTAGTTGCTGTTGCTACAGCCCTCCTCTTCCTCTTCCTGTTTCTCCTCCTCCCCTTCCTCGTCCTTTGGCTCCTCTTCTTCTATTTACTCCTTTTTCTCTTCTCCCTCCTTCCTCAGTTGCTATAGCATGTGGATGCCACACCCAAAGTAACCATACAGTCTGGACACATACAGACTACTCAATACACTTCTCTGTCTTCCCTTCTATCTTCTGGGTGGAGACTTTGCAAGGAGCTTTTTGTACCCATTTTCAAGGCCATGGGCACCCAATAAAATTACCACTATCTCTTAAGCCCAGAAATCTTGTCTAATCTCCATCTCCTGGCTCCACGTTGAATCTTCTTTCTCCTTGGCATGTGCCTTTATAGCAGGTTTTGCCCTCTCACTACAAACATAGAGCCTCAGACTGCAAAGTCATTGTATCTCCCATTGACCTGGGAGGCTGAATCTGTGTCATCCAGTGGCAAGAGCCATGTGGCCTGACCCAGGCTTCTGGCCAGACCTCAGCACTCCTGGGTCCCTCTTTTATCTGAGAAGGATGATGGCAACTTCCTTGTTCCTTTAGAAGTTCAGTCTTGATTTTATATCCATACACACATACATACATAAACATACATATTCCTAATACATGCATACACATACATATATACATAAGTATGTATATATAAATGGGTGTTGAGAGAAGCTCATGTGTTTGAAGTTCTCTTCAGGAGACATTCTCACTTCTAAATTGTTTGGTAGAACATGAACACACATAAGAGATCAAGGCAAAGGATTACAGCATGTGTACAAAAGCCACAGAAATGAATATTTCAGGGTTTTCTAGGAGAATTTGACCAAGACTGCTGCCTAGGAAGCTAAGAGTAACACTCTCTTGTAAGAAACATGATTTGAAAGAAGGTTTTTTTAATTTCCAGGAACACTGCTCAGTCCACAACTTCAGCGATTTTTAATGCAACCCATTTAAGAAGTGGACTGATGTTATTTATGCCATGACAAGCACATCTCTGATTTCCTACCACCGTCACACCTATTCTTTGACTACCAAATTTTAAATTTCCTTTGACTTTGTCTATTTCTCCCTGTTCCTGCCGTTTTTTATGTACTGCCAATACTAACAAGGTAATAACAAAAATGTTAACAGACAAAAAGCCAAAAAAACTCACTACTCAGAATGGTGACTTTAATTCTGGTGAGTAAGTTAAAATTGCTTGACCTTTGCTTTTTATTGGTCTTCTGGCAGCATTAGAAAGATAATAATGTAGGTTGGATTAATTTATTTTGCTATCCTGTCCATCAGACCTTACTACATAACTAGAAACAGACCTTTCTATTTGCAGGAAGTTGGGTTCAGCTGCCCACTATGCTGTGAAACCTTTTGCTGAACATTTTGGTGTTATTAACATATGACCATGGGCTAGCCACAATGAAAGTGACCGATAAATGCTCCTAAATTAATGATCGGGTTTATCAGTTCCTTTATGCATCAGGGCTAGGTGAAAACACGGCAACTCACTTCCTAATTCAATCTATTCTAAATCTTTTTGGCACTCAGGTTTACCTGCTGGGCTTCTGAGGTGGTCTTTGTATTTAACAATTGACTTTTTTCCTTTCCTTTCCCTTCTCACTTCTCCTTTTTCTCCTCTTCTTCTCTTCCTCCTTCTCTTCTTCCTACTCCTCCCCCCTGAGTGTGTGTGTGTGTGTGTGTGTGTGTGTGTGTGTGTTTATATGGAGGATACATTCATACGTGTGTTCATATGGAAGCAGAGGTCAACCTCAGCTGTCATTCCACAGGACACTGTCTACCTTTTTTTTTTTAAGACAAGGTCTCTCACTGGAAGTCACCAATTCAACTAGTCTGGCTGACCAACAAGCCCCAGAGACCCACTTGTCTCTGTCTCCCCAGTGCTAGGATTACCAATGGGTACCACCACACTCAATCTTTTTTTCTTTGTTTTGTTGTTGTTGTATATAAGTTGAAGCTTGCTTGGTAAACACTTTACCTTCTGAGGCATCACTATATCTACAATAGCCTCTTGTCTTAAAGAGCACACAGGGTTTCTTATAGAGTGACTCTGCTCAGAATATTCTGCAACACCCAGCTCTAAAATGCTTCCTAGAGAAAAAGCCACTTAGGGCTTAAAGCCATCTTGTGAAATTAAAAGAAAGTGGGCAAAAAGGCAAGAATGAGCAAAATATTTTCAAATAGAAATAAAATTAGAGAATCAAGAAGGAAAGAAGCAGGCACCCTTGTAGGCTAAGAGGTAGAAATAATACATACACAATTGATGGCTACTGAAGAGAGATCAAGCTGGCAAGGAATGGGAGAAATTCTCACATAGGGAGAAGCTGGGGCAGAGGCATCTGTGGGTGTCTCTATTCTGTGAGAACAGGTTTCCCTTAACATCATAGTGTGAATTTTTATCATGCCTCTATACCAAAATAAAATCACTTTAAGATTCATATTAAGCAAGCAATTTCTTGATGTTGAAATCAGTATGTGCTGATAGCTTTCAAGTCACAACACAAAATTCAAAATGTAGGAGTTTCAGTGGGAAAGGAAAAAAGAGAGGAAGATGCCAAGTGAACTCGAAACCTCTGTTCAAAGGCAACACTGTTTTGCCTGTCTTCATGACTTCAAAACACATACATTCCATGGCAGAATTAAAAACCCAGCTCGAATAGCTTGGTTGTCCACATATAGACGATGTACCTCATCTCAGAACTGGAATGCATTCTTTCCCAGAGAATAGGGAAGGTATACCTGCAGAGAAAATGGTTTTTAATGGATAAAGGTCCAGATATACTCCTTCCATCCCAGGTGATATAAAACAAAGCTGAAAAGTCGTCTTTAAGAAATTGTCCTTGTGTGGTGGCTTAGGGTAGTCACAATAGCAGATCTTGGTGATCCTGTTTAGTGCCTAGCCCTTGCACAGTAGGAATAATCAGTAGGTGACAGTCACTGAAGGGAGACATGTGAATAATGGAAGTCCTAAGAAAGCTGAGAGTTCCTTTTTATAGACCTCACGGGAGCTCCACAGACAGGGATCTGTGCTTCCCCATCAGGCATTAAGAAAGGGAGAAGTATGTGTCTTTTCCACTGGTAGTTACCACCTGTAGCCCTTTGATGTATCTGACTCTGTAGGCTCACTTGGGGAAGAAATTGGGGTACTTGGGAGTCTGTTGGGAAGCTATAGACTCAACAGCTTGCTCCAGGAAGACTGTTTGCTAGCAGCTGTAATTGTGAGGGAGAGAGGGAAGGGAAGGCTGCTGGAGGTATCATGGCCTGAGCATCAGTCTAGTCTGAATTGTAATACCTTTCTCAAGCTTAATGCCCCCAAAGACTTTAATATATGTTTCTTTAAACAAACAAACAGAAAAACAGAATAGAAAGAAATAAAGTGGAGTGTACATGGTAAAAAAAAATTATCCCAGAATGATCTTAGTCCTCAGGAAACTTACCAGAAGCGCAGTGGGGGTTATCAAAAGGTATTTCCTATGTGGCTCTAAGTCTTCTAGCAGTCAAAGTGCATGGTAGAAATTAGCACAAGGTAGACCAGATACTCAGGAGAAAGCAGTTCACATCACACATCATTCTCTCCTCTCTGCTAACCCCCACTTTCTCTCAGTAGACTATTTTCCCACATGAATGTTGTAAAGGAATTAACTATGAATTCCATCTGTGGTCCTGGAGCTATACCCTTTGTCTCTTGAATGGTGGGCTTTTTGTGGCTGAAAGGTCAGCTCCTAGAAAGAGGCTACTAAAAGTCTGAGATGTCTGTTTCTCTGTGTGAGAGCTAGCATGCCACACCAGAAAGAGTCAGGGATAGACAATAGTGCTTCCAGGGAGCTGTCCTTCCTCTTCCTGTCAGAGATATAGCAGTATGGTAGCCAGCCAGGCCTTGGTAGCCATGATTAAAGTGTTAGTGTCTTGTTAGCTCAAGCTACCCTCTAGCAAGGCCATTAGGTCCATTAGGTCTTGTGGGCCAGCTAGGTACAGTGCTGTTTCTTAGAGAGTTGCCCAGGTGTTAGGAGATACCTGGCCAGGCATAAAGGACCCATGTGTGCTTTTTATCAGTGCTCAAACTCCAGCCTCACTGTTATATTCTCAATCACTGTCTTGGTTGTTTCATTCTTTTTTCACTTTGAGGATGCCAGCTTTTTATTTAAAACCCATGGGCTTAACACATAAAAAAAAGAGGTCAAAAGACCCCTTGACAAGATGTCATCTTTTCCTGTTTACTTGAACCTCAACCCACCCCCATCATCTGCTAAGTTGACATCAACCAAGTACATTGTTTCACCTCTACATCTTCAACCAAATCTTCTCAAGTTTGATAAGAATTCACTAACTCCTCCTTAAAGTTATTGAGAATTATCAGTTTGACATCAGTAATATAAAATAAAATGACTATGCAAACAAAAAGAGTTCACTAACTCAAAATTGTGCTGATATTTCTCCTTACCCCAAACTTACTGATGAGGGCCAGAAGATACAATAGGTCATAAAGAACCAGGGCAGCTTGGGAATTTAGTGTTATAAGGAAATATTGCTCCTAGATCACCCAAAATCCATGACAGAGCTTGGCTCCTGTTGATCAGGCAGCAGTGGGTCAAGGCAGTATGTGTCTCAAAGGGCAGGTCTGGGGTTTGGAGGTGAGATGTCATTGTAGGCTTCCCTAGAGACAGTCCTGCCACAGCTGAATGTCTGATAACTCACTCTAACCATGTTGTACCTGCCTCTAGCTTTCCACACAGCCACTAGACTTCTGGCCTATGTTTATGTGTAAAGGTCCCACCACCTGGAAGCAAGCATTCAGAGGAGAGGAATAGGGAATTGTGGGAAAGACCCAAACCTGCTGTTTCTACTGCATTCTCTTGTTTTCCCCGAAAAAGTGCCTTGCAAAATCCCCAGCTGTCCACAGAGAAGCCTCCAAGATTGTACACTGGCTGGTCTCTCCACGGGCAAGATTATTAAGAGGTGAGCTCAGCCTCCCATCCATCCCCATCTCCCACTTCAGGGCACTTTCTCTGCTCTCCTTTGCCCCCAGCATTTCCAGTCTGCTTGGTGAACATGGAAAGGATTGTGAAGTGCTAGGGGAATTCCCACACTGTGTGTTTGAATTTTGTGCCCCACTAGTCAAGTAAATTGCCTGTGTGACTGCAGACTAAAGGGTAACCAACAACAAAGCAGAGGCCGTCAGCTGGGGCTGTGGAGGAGAGGGTGTTTGGAGCAGGAATGAAGAGGTTATTATTATGGTTAAAAGAAAAAGGTAGAAATGTGTGATTTTTAACAACCCAGTTCCCAACAAGGGCAGCTTCTTGCAGGCCCTGCAGGAAAAGAAGGACCTGGTGTCTTAGGTCAGTGGAATGTAGAAATTGGCCCCATGTAGCCAGTGGTGCAGTATCTTCCCTCTGTCTCCTGCACAAAGGTTTTGAACTGCACATTCCCTCAAGCCCAAATTCCTCAAAGTAGAGTGTTCCTCAAAGTCAGTGTTTCAGTGGAGAGCCCCAAATATCTATTAGGAGAGGTGGAGCCAGTAAACCTGGGCACAGCCACAACCCTCAGGGAAGCTGCTTGTGGATCGTTTGGATCTGTGTCACAAAGCCACACTTAGCTGGATTTCACCATAAAGGTTGAGTATTGAGCCAAGGTGACCCTGGGGAGTCAGGGGTGACATAGAGGAGGTGAAAGAGTGGTTAGGGCAATAGTTTAAGCAAACTAGCAAAAACCACCAAAGGTTCACTGTCCCATTGCTGTTGTCTCCTTCTCTTTCTCCCATCCTTGCTCATCTTGGTGTTTTAGATGTAACGATGACAGGGGAGTTTGTGAACTCTGTAACTAACCAATTCCTTTCTTCTAGCAAAAGTGTAAGTGGGGGATTTTGTGGCTGAGATGCATAACACATGCTGCAATTGAGAGCTTAGGGCATATCAGAACCAACTATAAAAGAACACAGAGATATGATGGGATGATGATATGAATGCTCCCTCCTGTTGCTGTTTCTGAAAGAAAAGACCCCCACCTTCTCCCTCCACATGGCCAGGCATACAAACCAAGGGTGTTTTGTTTTTACCTTAGAGCATCAAATTCAAACTAAAGGTTGTATTCTAACTTAGAAACATTGGATCTCACAGTGGAAAATGAAATGGTACCCAGTTTAACAGTTTTCAACGAAAATGGGAGCCAGAAATTAAAGCGTATTGAGGTGAATGTATACTGTCTTATTTTCTATGTCACATAAATATATACGTATTTGTGAATGTATATATTCAGATGGGTATCAATGTTTTGTGTTAGATTATCCCAGCTATATGCACATATAACTATTACAATCATCACTGTTACTTTTATATCACTGTGATCTAATTACTTGGTAGTACCTACTTAAACCAGGAAAGATTTATTCCCACTCACAGTTGAAGAAGCTTCAGACTATGGTTGACAGGCTGTTTGCACTTGAAGAGGACATCATAGTTACAGAAATGTGTGGAACAGACAGCTGTTCATATCATGGCAAACAAGAAGCAGAAAAATAGCTACATGAAGCATCCAGGGCAAGGGACCCAGCCATGGTGATCAACATTTTCCTACTAAACTCTATCCCTAAAGTCTCCTGGACCATCAGAGACTGCCACCAACTGTGTACCAAGAGTTCAAAGCAGGAGCCTTTGGGAATCATTTCAGATTCAAACAAAAAACAAAACTCTGAAGAAGAAACAATAATGGTCCTAGTGATTCAGGCCTTGAATCTCAGCTACCACAGAGACTGAGGCAGGAGGATCACAAGTACAAAGCCTGCCTAGGCTGAAGATCGAGTTCAAGGTCATCCTAGGTAACTTGGTGAAACCATGTCTCAAGATCGAAAGTGAAAAGAAGGCCGAAGATAGAGCTCAGTGGTAGAGTGTTTGCTTAGCATGTGCAGGACCCTATGTGCAAGCCTCAATGCAGACCACAATGAAGAATAGAATAGGATACAGTAAGGTAGAGTAGGGTAAGATAGGGTAGAGTAGAGTAGGGTAGGGTAGAATAGAATTACAATTATCTTCACAGAGGAAGTAGTCTTCAGTGTGCTGGAGGACAAATGATCATCAGCTATAGGAAAGATAAGAATGGGGGTTTGTGGGGCAAGCAGTAAAGAAGAAGTAACAGTCACAACAAAGCAAGTGTGTTCCCTCCACCTGTGTGCATCACCAGAGTCTCAGGGAAGAAGAAAGTGGTTTGTAAAGAGAAGGGAAACCAGGAACCAGGTGGCTAGATAGCCAGAATCCAGGGGTAAGACCACAGCCTGAGAGAATCAGGGGAGGCAAAGACAACCCTTGGACCACAGCAAGAGAACAAGGGGTAGGCTGTCCTGTAGAAGAATCTGAAAGATTTTTTCCACACAGCTTCAGTCATGAGAAGCCAGCTGCCAGGTGCCCACAAGATGGAAAATTTGGCAGCATGTAGGCAAGGAGGTTTGCCAACTTCAGATATCAAAGGCCGGCTTCTTTCTGTTGAGTGTTAATGAAAGCTATTAATATCCAGAGGTCACAGTTCCTCTTTTACACTTTGGATATTTCCCAGGAGCACTGGAAAGGGACGAGAGCAGAAATGTGTTTACCCAGACCCCAGCAGGACCTGCCAGGGACCACTGGAGTAGGTGTCAGGATGACTCTTACGTAGATAACCATCTATCTAATGTTTGTTTCCAGGGACTACCTCCTGCCCAGCATATAGGCCACCAAGGAATTTTCCTTCCTAGTAGAACATTGTATAAAGTCAAATTTCTGCCCTGGAAACTAATTGTCCTCTGGTATTGTCCCAGTTTTAAAATGATCAAGTATAAGCTGTGTTCTACAGTTCATGTAATAATAATAATGCCCTTGATACAAATTATTAGTAATTTTAAAGCAGTAAACATCTCCTGAGGCTTTCAGAACGATGTTTTGTTCTATTTTGTTTTACTGATTTAAATCAAGTGATTGAAGAAAAAAAAAAACAATGCCTCCTTGCTTTGGTTTATGTTGTTAACTAGATTCACAGTAATGAGCCAATTTTCTACAGTTCACAATAGTGGAAAAAGTGAAAAAAAAGAAGACAGGCCCTGGGGCTGACCCAATGAGTTGAGTCCCTGTTACACAAGTCCTAGGTTCAGAGAAGCTGTGGAAGGGATAATGGCCTTGGTAGGAAAGCACCCCCACTGTGGCTGGACACATTTGCTAGGAAGTCTTTTCTCGAGTAGAAAACAAAATACATCACACAGCATTAGGTCTCTCCAGGGCCAGTTGACTTTCTCTCGAGGTGCCCAACCATTCCTCACGGTCTTTATCTCATCTGATCTCATGGCCCAGTGATGATGAACAAGGAGTATACAAAGTGAAGTGAAGTTACAGGAGGACTGTAGATAGTGTCATCTGTGACAGCAGTGATGACAGTGATGGTGATATGATCATAATGGGAGTGCTTATTATGCATGCAATGCTTTGTATGCCATATAGCAGAACCATGCATTTTCTCTATATGTAAGTAGCAGACATACTTGTAGTAGTGCACAGGCCACTGTATTCAAAGACCAAAAATCCTTCTATTGTATATTTGCTAGGCAACAATATGCTGTGCAAAGCCACGTGCAAGCAAGCAAATTTATTCTACTGTCCCAAGAGAAACACACCGAAATTTGCATCAGATTTGAGAACTCTTGGGATATGATGGTAAATGAAGCTTGCTCTCAACAACGCCATTTTAAGATGGGAAGGAGAAACCATGCCTATCTATAACCATGTATAATGAGAAAGCAAAATACAAGATGTGATATGAAAAAAATTGCCCAAATTACAAGTTAGAGATAATTGAAGAAGTTTTTTAAAACATTTTTTGTTTATGTACGCGTGTGTGTGTGTGGGGGTGTGCCTGAATGAGTTTATCAGGTAACTATGCAGGCCAGAAGAATGTGTTGGAGCCCCTAGAACTGGAGCTATACATGGTTGTGAGCTACCCAAGTAGGTGCTAAGAAATGAACCCTAGCCTTCCACAAAAGCAGTAAGTACTCTTGACGTCTGAGCCATTCCTCCAGCTCCAAAGAAGACTTTTTAGAGAAAGAGTCTAAATTGGTTTTTGGAGGTTGGGTTTGCTTTCATTTGGAGGAACACGGTGTTATCCTTAAGAGAAACGTATCTTGAATAGAAATGTAAAGAGAAAAATAGGATTGAAATAACAATGAACGGTGCTATCAGAATGTTGCAAGGGTAGCAGAAGAGGGTTCTAAATAGAAAGACTAAAAGGTAATAGATCCAAGAATGAAGGACCATGGAGGTAGAGACAGCCTCCATGGTCTCTATCATCCCAGTTTCCAGGTGGGAAAATAGAAGCACACAGAAGCCAAGACCCACAGCCAGGAAATAAGGCTGGTGCTTGGATCCAGGATTCTCCTCAAACTTGTTCAGGAGTACACTTCTGGTGACATGGGCCACAAGTACATCAGGAAAGTTAAGAATGTAGCAGAACACAAACTCACAAACTTACTCAAAACATTGTATTTTTTTGCAAGGTTGTTTTTATTTTGTTGGCTTGTATTTGTTTGTTTGCTTGCTTGCTTTTTTGTAATTTGGTTGCACAATTTTGAAGCCCAAACTTCATAGAAGACAGCATTGGCTTGCAAAGTCAAAAAGTTGAACACACATGTTAGTACTAGGGCCTCTCAGTAAAGCCCCTTTTCCGTGTAGCTTCCCCAAAGCAAGGAAGAGCTTCTCAATACTGCCTAAGACTAGGAAGGGTTTGGAAACAGTTGTTCTGTTTTTGGTTGTAACAAGCCCTAACTGTGTAACTGAATACATGTATAAGGTATGAACTATAAATGAATGACAAAAGAAGTGTGTGACATCATAAGACTGGAAACATGGAAGTCTGTCCAGAGTCAGGGCTAGTTGACTCCACAGTCCAATTGGAACCCCAAAAGCTAAGTTCCTTCAGTCTCCCCAGTATGAGGCTCCCCCAGGGAAGCTTCCACCTGTAGCTGGACAATCTCCCAACCTCCTTAACCTGGTCACCTTCCCCACTCAGCTCTCATGTTCCTTCATTAGAGTAGCCTTCCCTGCCCACCCCACCCCTAAGTCAAGTTCAACCTCCAAGGCTCTTCAGTACTGGAGGCAGGCCGCTGGTGGCATGGCACATGCTCAGTTTCTGTGGTCAGTGCCATACACTGTGAGAGACTGAACTTCATGCACTATTGCTCACTATTGGAGCCCAGAAACTCAAAAATACATCTAAGAGACACCCAGGAACCCAAGAACTACAAGAAATATGCAATATGACAGATTTATGCTGGTATCTTACTCTCTGGAGCCTTGTCTTCAAGGCAATGTGTATGGCTTTCTTTCCCACTCCTTTGTTGTCCTTCCTGTGACATACACAATTTCTACTGATTACCACAGTCCCCAACCCCAGGAGAGTGTGAGCACTCACCCACCTTGAAGCATATCTGGCAACAGCTATTAGCCCAAGAATGGTTCATGATCTATCCTAGTCCAAAGAGACTGAGTGGGGTATTATTCTATGCATAGAAGTGAACTTTCTGGGGCAGGTGGGGCAAACAAGAAGAGTGGAGGCCACTGTGTAGTGAAAACATGGGTAGAACAGATGGACATAGTGGAGAGATGCCCGAGAAAGTAGGAAAAAGCAAACAGGCCTTGGTGATGGTGGGAATTTTATGCAGAAGGTGGAAGACAACTGTCTCAAGATCTAGGTCTGGACACCTGTGTATATGAATAGAGGTTCCTGTGGCCAGGATAGAAAACACTGGAAGAAATGAGACACTTATGAACAATTCTTTCAAGGACCGTTCCACACTCCTCAGTTCCGTAAATTAAAGTGAGTTCCATAAATTAAAGACTCATCTCTGCCTTGTGTTTGCCCCCTGTTTCATTGTGTTGAACACTGCTTGTTTGTCCTGTTTATCACAGTCTCGCTCGTGGCAGACTTATTTACTAGTGTTTTCCCTTCCTCATCCCCAGCCTGGAAGTCTGAGATAGCTAGAGCTGTGCTGTGCCCTTGCAGGTGTGTAGGGGAGTGTGAGTGATTGCATGCCCTGTGGTAAATAGTTGATTTGCTGCAGCAAGTGGTGAATAAATATTTGCTTGATTTGTTGGGGCTGTAGCATTGTGAAGGTCAGATAGCCACACTTGGAAGGAAAGTTGCATTTGAACCTTGAAGCAGGCAAAATGTTCACTCATCAGCTCTCCTTCTCCTGATTATGCCTTTGTTTAGTGATCACATGCTTAAAGAGTTCACCCCATAAGCTTTGTGTGTCTCTCTCTCTGTGTGTGTGTGTGTGTGTGTGTGTGTGTGTGTGTGTGTGTGTGTGTGTGTAAGTTGGTAGTCAAGAGGCAAGGATTTTTATCTCCGGAGCCATCTTGCTGGGTCCCCAGTGAGATTCTGGGGATAAGAAATCGAACCCGGGCAATCCTCAGACATGCACTTGAACTTCCTATAGGAGTCTGCTTACCTTTTGTCTTTGAGTGAATACACTGTCCCTTCTTCCTTATTAAGAGTTTAACAATGATTTTGGCAAATCTAAAATAGCATTTTCCAAAACAGTGGAGAAGCAGCAGGTGGGCAATACTCGTAATTGTTTAATATTGTTATCACATTTGCTTACAAGAAAAGAGAGACAACTAGCCATCAATAAGGAAGGGAATATTCAGAGATGGAGATCATGGTGCATGCTTTGCAATGCCATAGCAACCGTCCCCCAGCCCTGGACTTGATTACTTCCATTGCATTCCTGGTCATAGCTGGGCTGCTTCATTAACTGCACTTTCTTCAACCTCATTTGTGAAGGGGAAGCCAGGAAACAGCCTACACATGGCTTCTTGCTCCTTGCTCTGCAAGATGCACAGGAACAGAAGAAAACTCTGCATCTCCTTTCCCTGCTCTCTTCCAAATGCAGTCAGTGATAGTATTCAAAGTCTCCTGGATCCCACTGTGTGCCACTAAGACAGTTACACACAGTTAAAACAAGGAATCCAGGAAAAAGTAGGTACTCCTGTTAGAAAGTGTTGCTAGGTTATTAGGCCCTTCTGTATTCACATCCTGGTTTCATTGCTTACCACCCATTAAGCCCTAGTTTGCTCCTCTGCAAAGTGGCTTTGCAGAGCAATTACAGCTCAGGCAATGTTCACAGGCCCTGACACTGAGAAAAAAAATATAACCAGTACTGGAATTATTGCATCTAAAATCACAAAAGAGGGCCAGTGAGATGGCTAAGTAGGTAAAGGTGCTTGCCAATAGTCTAATATCCTTAGTTTCATACCTGGGACACATAGTTTGGAAGGAAAGAATTGATTCCTGCAAGTTGTCCTATAATCCCCCACATACCTAAACACACACTGTGCATACATACATTTACACATGTACACACACATACATACACGCATGCATACACATGATGCATACCTATTAAAATGTAATAACAAAATAAAATCACAAAAGAGCCAGACATGGTAAATACCTGTATTAGAGTACTTGGGAAGGTGAGATAGGAAGATAGTCAGGAATTGAAAATATGTATACATGGATGGATAGATAGATAGACAGACAGACAGACAGACAGACAGACAGATTTTGCTAAACCACACTGCTTGGCTTCATTAAACTTTAATAAATCAGCCGGGAGCCTCTTAGATGAGAAGGTAATGTCTGATCATGTGGCAGCTCCAGAATTCTGTTCCCAGAGAGTAACACTGCACATGTCTCAGGGGGAGCACTGGTGTGACTTCATGGCCTTTGGGTTAGAGATTTTCTCCAAACCAAATTCTCCACAGTATGTCTTAATCTTCCTAAGAGAGACAGAGCATGGGTAAAGGGTTGTATTATGCGCTGTAATAAAATGTCCAGTCAAAGTGCATGTTCAGTGTGATTTGAATGTGAAATGCCCCCCCATAGGCTCCTACATTTAAACAGATGGTGGTATTGCTTTGAATGGTGAAGTCTCATTGGAGGAAGTTGGTCACTGAGGGTGGGTGGGCTTTGAGGTCCTATAGCTGGGTTCCACTTCCAGTCTGCTCCCGGCTTCCTCTCTGAGGCTTCTGCTACCAGTACCTTCCCTACCTCGATGGAGTGTGTCCCTTCTGAAACTGTGAGCCAAACACAAGCCCTTTTTCCATTAAGTTTCATCTTATTGTTTGCTAACAGGAAGGGGAAACATAATTAAGACACGAGCATATGTAAGGCTGTGAAGGTGCCCAACAGCACTATCAAGAGGAAAGCAAAGAAGAAAGAGAATATGAAAGGAAAATCGTGCTGATAACTGTGTGAAAGTGTGACATTATTTAATTGAGGATTGAAAACTGTCTATTTAACATAAGCAAGCCTTAGAGACCATCAAGAATGCATGCCACTATCACATTGGTGTTTAGGAAAAATAATGATCATTCCATCTTAAACTTGACTCCAGAGCTACTCAGCAGACCCTATAAGGTTCTAATTGACACATGGGGTTTCTAGTGTAGGTGCCACTGAGGAAGAGCTCTGTGTAGAGTAACCTATAAAAGCTAGGGGGAACTCCTCCCAAGCATCTTCAAGAAACACATTAGGAAGAACCCAAGGGGATGTCTCCAGTTCATGGGTCAAGTCTGGGCTTACAGGAGTATCCCCAAAACACAATCAACTTGACCCAGTCTCCCACAAAGAGTCAAAATGTCGTGTCAGAATATCCCTGCTGTCTTCCTGCCCTGGTAACTTCTGAGGCTCTTGAAACCTTGGTGGTATTTCATAATGGCAAAAACCATAAAGAAATCTGCCTGAAGAAATCTGCATGCTGTTATTAGTTTTTGCAGTAGCTACCTTCCCAGTTATTTGATATATGGTACTTTCTATAGATTTTCTTGTCTAATCTCAAAGCTAGGACCTTGATTTGCATGCAACAGCTAGAGACAATGGAGTTAAAAGATACCAAGATACCAAGTAACTAAGTTACAGGTATTAAGAGATAAGCCAGGGTACAGTTCCAGTCTCTGTCCTAATGCCAGCCACACTCACACACGATAATAGTACAGTGTTTATGGATGATGTCATAGAACTGTTTTGTGGCGGCAGTGGTCATATATACATTAACTTCATCCTTTAAGGGGATGGTGCATTCATCTCCATTTAGCTGGTAAAGAAACCGAGGAACTGGTGGGTTAAATGGCTTGTTCAAGATGATGTAGTTTAAGTGGCTAGCTAGGCTGGGATGGCTCCCAGGTGCACACGCTGGTCCTCCGAATGTGGCCTTTGCATGGATGTGTTATCTGAGACATGTTAGACATGGGTTCTCAGGACCCAACTAGAATCACTAAAACAGAGCCTGTGTTCTAATGAGATCCACAGGTACCAGTCATACATCGTGCACAGATGGACATACAGACAAAACATTCATTTTTTAAGAATCCCAGGAGGTTCTATAAAAGCTGAAAGCCACTAATCTAGGCTCTTACAGAGTACAGCAATACCAAGAAAACTGTCCTCATATGTCACTACTTCCCAGATGGAGAGGAAAGGAGAGTTGCCCAATGCAAACATTGTGCCCTACCCTCAGTGTCACAGTGAAGAATTTTAGCCCAGAAATACATGCCTCAGCTAGAAGAACTGTGTGCTAGCTAAGTCGATAGCAGCTACAGTAATGAACAAACCCTTTATCTTACTGAGTTCATAAAATTGATTTTTTTTTCTCATTCATATAGAATCAATCAGCAAGGAAAGCTCTGTTCCCCATCAAACTAGACATGGTCCCCAGGACTCCCTTCATGCTCCACAGCCACCACTAGCCAAAAGGGAAGGCAGAAAATACATGCTCAGAGAGGGTTACTGAACAGCCAGCAGTCACTGCTACAGTTGGCTGGAAATGATTAGCACTCAATTGTTCATTTATCCATTCAATGAATTAATAATTTACTGAATAATGAATAAGATCCTCTTCTCCAGCCATGCATTCACGTATTCATTCAACAAATATTTATTAATGGTTGTTAGAGGGAGAATCTTGGACTAAGAAAAAAGTACTAATCTGGAGGGATGTACAGAGTGGGTATCAATATGCATGAGTATTTTGCAAATGAGAGAGAGAGTGAGAGAGGAGAGAGAGAGAAAATGTAACTATATGACTGAGGGAGAGAGCTCAGGGAAGGCTTCCTTAAAGAGATAATCAAGCTTCAACACAGGAAAGGAACAATCTACTTCAAAGGAGAGTATTTATAAAGATTCCAAAATCTAGACAATGCAGAATGTAGAAATCATGGAAGAACTCAGGTTGAGAAGCAGGAATGTTGATAGGCTAGATGGTGGAGAGACAGAAGGATGGGGACACAAAACAATAAAATTCAAACCTGGCTGATTTGCCTGTCTCCTGGGAGGTGAGTGGAATGGACCCAGGCTCTGCCTCATCCTGAGGAAAAGATGCAAATAGTTATGTTTATGTCACTTTCTCGGTCAGAAAAAAAAAATGACACAGCGCTTCCTTTCTTAAATGTCCTTTGTAATCTGTAAGAGAAGAGGTGCAAGCCGCTTTAAATTCACTCATATTTTACAATCCAGGAACAGCTGTCACCTGCTGTGCCCTGGGGAACTCATTACTTACAGAGGGACATGCAGATTTCACACATTCCCTCAGTCATGCTTGGCCCTGGGCATTCCGAAAAGCAGAGCCTGTATCTTTACGAAACTATCACACAGAGCCCCCTCCTCAGAGTATGTCCTTTGTAGGGTTTGTGGGACAGGATACAAAAGTCTGTCCTTCATAATTATGGAATGATTAATTATTTAATTAGAGCAGATAGCAGCTCAGACAGTGTCACCTCCTCTCATTTGTTGGGCTCTGAGCCCCCATTAATCACGAGACACTCTGAACTTGAAAGGGATGAGCTAATGCAAAGCATGCATTGTGGCAATCTCACCAGTACCCATGATCTACTTCAAAAAACATCACCAATATATCACAGCCAGCATCACTGTTGGCAGCCTGGGCTTCATCCACCAGTGAGCATCTTAGGGAGGAAATGCTTTGTGTGTACTTCAAGGAAATGTGCTACAGCCACTGAAAGAGTTCTGTTTTCCTATAACTAGTGGCTCTGTCTGATACCCACAAGGACAGGTTCTTCTATGAGCTTTGTTTGAAAGGACGGTCCTCTCCTGTGGCTCTGTCTTCCTCCATTCATGATGCTCCTGGCAGATACTTTTGCAGCAGTTTTGTTCTCTGAAGTTGCAACCTGGGTATTAGCCAGCATGAGTCACAACCCGCATCTGGTTCCCTCTGAACTTGGGAGCTCACCTGACTGGACCTGACTGCTGGCAGGTAGCTTCTAGATCCTTTCACCCTGCCATGGTTGTCTTCCTGAACTGCACATTCAGTAGGGGATGACGCCCTCCTCCAACAAAATACTCCTTCCTTTGTGTGAAGTTTCTTGGCATCTCACTACAGGAACATACCTGACTGGTTATAGGGAAAGAAAATTGTTGCAAGGGAAATTACTCAGGAGACACAGAATGTCCAAGAGAGCCAAAGGTTACTGGGATTTGGGATTATATGAATATGTGATTCCAAATCCCACCACTGAGCAGGTCCTATGAAGACACCACCACTTCTACATCCAGCCAAGATGCTGAGGCTCATTCCATTGTGCTATAGCCTTGACCACACTTGTCACCCATTATGACCCTGCTACTATCTGGAACCAAGGTACCCAAGGCCTTACACATGCCAACAAGCAATACTGTAACCACTCTACCCATCAGCCAGATCCTCAGCACCCTTGGTTTTTGACACAGGGTCTTAGGCTTGAACTGATGGTCTTCTTGCCTCTACCTCATGAGTGCTGGGATCATCCCTGGCTCCACAGGCCTTCATCTTGAACTCCAGGCCAGAAACATTTGTTTCCATTTGAAAGGCCCATGACTGATGTCCATACTAAAAAGGAGAAATGTGGAGAAAGCAAGTGAGAACCTAATAACACCATCCTCCATGATGGGACAATGAACCCACTGGGACATATACAGCAGGGAGCTCTTAGAAGGAAGATAGCAGCTGTGTGGCTTCTGTGGCTTTCCTCTATGGGGGCTTAAATATATCAACACTGGGTGCCTTGGAGCTTCATCCATGTTCATAAGACAACACTTCTTGTCCCTGACAATGGGCAATCTATTCTTTGCACTGCTTTGCCTTGGCTTCTAAATACATCTTCTCTGGCTGCTTTCAGGGACTGTAGTCTCTGACACTGAGAACTCAAGGGAAATGACCCTGGGAGCTGTTTCCATTTGGTCACTATTGAAGCCTTCCTGGTGTTTCTGTTACATCCTTCTTTTACCTTTAGTTTTCCTGCCAAAAATGGCCCTATTCTTCCTAAAATTGCTAAGAGTGATGATTGGAACCCTCACCACATAAGCTGGCGCTAATGTCAAAATTCCCTGCAATGCTCCTTAAAACTAAGATCCCAAGACCTTAGAGCCAGGGCTTCTGGATTGGTATGCATCTGATTTAAAACAAACAAACTAGTCTAGAAGTTTGGAGTGTAAATTATTTGGCAATTTCAGCCTCTCCAAATACTGCCATTTGGCAGGTGCTGCACAGTTAAGGTCTTGCCTATTTAGGGCACCTATTCCTCAGTCTAGGCCCTACAGAGAATCATACTTCCAGAGCCAAAAAAAGACATTCTAGCTATACCTGGCTTCCAGCTTACCCTGACTGTTCTTCTACAAGAATAAGGTTGCACTCTGAAATGAAAGCAAGCCATTGTGGGTGCCCACATCATTCATGTTGAGTACACCCCAACACTTCAGTCTCCTCTTCTGATCTCTCCTTCTACCTCCACATCACCAAGGTAGCCAAGCTCTCTCACTTCTCTAACTCTGTCTTTAATTATATGGAAACAGGCATTCTGGATGGGGTCTCCTTCCTTATGCTCTACCAGGTGAAATGAAGGTACTAGTTGCCTCATAACTTAGGACCCTTGAGCTCAAGGAAGGAAGTAGGCTGCTGAATTCTAACTTAGAGTCACAGAGATGTCAATGGATAAGAAAAACTCTTTGTGACCTTCCAGCAAATGGTCCTCTTGTTTGCTCAGGAGTAAAGGGAGGACAGTGGCCCAAAGAATAAGAAAGACAGTAGGAGGCTACTTCTGGATTTTATGAAAATATACATCTCCACAGCTAGGGCCACCTCCTCACTAGCAGCTTAAGGGTCTTTCACTCATCACTTTATTTAGGCAGCAGCTATAACTTGAGTGCCTACTCCCTACTGGACTCTGTTTGGGTTCATCTTGTGATAGACCCTCATCTTTACCTGAGACCCTGGAAAGGAATCCATGGAATTCTTTGTCCTTCAAAAATGTGCAAGAGTTTTCTCAGAAGAATGTGTGCATGGACGAATGCAACCAACTGGGAAATGGTGGGCGAGTGCTCAGGAGGCTGTGCAATTGCACCTCAAGTGAGGTGGTGGGGAGTTCTGTGAAGTCACAAGAGTGCACAAAATATTGGGGAGTACACAGGTATAACTCAGCCAACAGGATTAGGCCAGCATCTTTCAGGAAAGGACAACCTTTCTGTTGTCCTCTGTCACTGTGGGGAACAATCTACAAAGAGAAGGCCTCAATGCAAGCACAGTGTGGCTTTTAAACAGTAGTATCAGGCCCTCAACTGACCATATTCTATGTCACAGGAGTTTGTCCTAAGACATTCCCTCTTAGCCACAGAACCATGGTTTCATCCAAAGTCAGACCAAGAAAGGGGGTTCCAAGAGATTTCACACAAAGCCAACACCAACACAAGACAATATTACATGCATCTTCCAGGAGCGAGTGGTATAGATTGCTTGGTCACTAGCCATTTCCTCTTTTGCAAAGACAAAGAAGGATTGATGGTGGGTGGTGGTAAATGATGCCAGGTGCTGGTACGCATCCACTATCTTATTTATAGAGGGCCAGTAAGCTGGGCTTGTATTTTTATGTGGTGACACGTGTTTACTCTCTCGTTTCAACACAGCTATAAATCGAGTACCTATGTAATAAGGGAGCTGAGTTCCACTGGGCCTCCTCTTTCCCATATGATTCTGGGTCAGAGGCCTTCCTTCAGCCTTTTCATGATCCTGGATGCCAGAACTCCTTGATGTGTAGAGTCAGAGCTCAGTGCATGCCGGTACAAGCAAGTGCTGGGCTTATTCTCAATGTCTGCTTTCAGACCTGGTAGGCAACACAGGAGTTCTAACACTTGATTAGGTCTGCTCATCCAGTTCATCTGACAAGTCCAATTTGATCTTACCAGAAGGATAGACATGCAAACCGCCCCCTGCCCCTGCAAGGTGTGCACTTTTCAATTAAATCCAAGGTGCAAAATAAGCTCTGGTCTCGGTTTTCAGGTGTCTCTATCATGCTGCACACGTCTTCAGAGTGAAACATGTCTCTTTTTTCTGTCAGCTCTGGTTCTTATTAGAACAGTGCAATGAGGCAGGACATGAAATTTTCATAACCAACTCCTCCATTTACATACACAAAAGCCGAGATAGCCGGAGGAGAAAAACAACTAAGGCACATAAGATCTGAAGCAGTTCTGAATATCGCTGCTGTTTGTTCAGTGCTTTGAAATTGATGTGTGTGGATGGCATGTGCAAACTGTTTCTTCAGCCGTTCAGTCAAAGCAATTCAACGAGCGCCCATTATGGGCAAGGTTTTTCTTAGAGAATGTAGTACATTGAGAGATGCTAAAGGCGAAAGGTGGGGTAGAGAGGAGATGGTTGGTGTGTGGCACTGACATCAACAAGGAGGGGTAGGAGAGGAAGATCAGAGATACAGTCTGGGGCAAGATTGGAAATCTAGTCCTAGTAGCATAGAATCAAGGGATGTGCTGTTAGTATAAATTATGGGTCTGATTTCAAAGACAGGGCTGCTCTTGACTTTGAGCTTCTGGAGACTAGGTTCTCATAGTATTTCTTGGAACCTAGGACAATTTTAGAATGCAATTCTGTGGTCTAAGATATTTGCTGGCTGGGTGATTGAACTGCTATAGGTAGGCAATTGTTTCTTTTCATACTCTGTACCCACTCTTTCTAGATTTCACATTCTCTGTGAATACTTTAGAGTCAGTATTCAGAACACAGGTGGCTATCGTAGATCCCGTCCCATCACCAACATGTGCTAATCCCTGTGGCTTATCTGGGGATTTTACATGCTGTGACATCCAACTGTAGATCTGTGGGACTCTTAAAACCTCTGTGTTGGTTAGTTTATGCCATCTTGACACAAGCTAGAGTCATTTGGGAATAGGGACTCTCATTCAAGAAATGCCTTCATGAGATTAACCTGTAAGCAAGTCTGCTAGACATTTTCTTTATTGCCAATTGATGTGGAAGTATCCAGCCCACTTTGCATGGTACTTTACACTGGGCATGTGGTCCTGAGTTATATAACAAATCAGGCTTAGACTGGTCCTCTGCTAGTATATTATCTTCCTAAAAAGCAGACTGAAAGCAGTGAGGAACAAGCCAGTAAGCAACATTCCTCCATAGCTTCTACTCCAGTTTCTGTCTCCAGATTCCTGCTGTGACTTCCTTTGATGATGGACTGTGACCTGGAAGTTCAGAAGGAAATAAACCCTTTCCTTCCCAAGTGGCTTTTGGTCACAGTGTTTTCTCATAGCAATAGAAAGCAAACTAAGGCAATCTCCAAAGGGGAATTAATTCTAGATACTCAGATTTCTTCCATGCTTTTTGCTATTCATATATCTACAAAATAAAGAAATATACAGGTAAACTGACCCTCCAAAGGCATTTGCCTGTTCTTACTCTTATCTTACTTAGAGGAATGCCAAATGGCCACCATTTGGGCATAAAATCATCTCTCATTACCAAGTTGCTTTCTTTTGTCCTTTGGGCACCTTCTTCTCCTAAATTCAAGCTATAAATGAATGAGAACTGAGAAAACCAAAAAAAGTCTTTTTCTAATAATTATTTTAAAGTAAGAATAAGTCCATTCCAAGTGAGGACTAGGTGGGCCACCCTATTGGCTGTAACCATTGGCTTTAAACCATGGTTTTCCATTGTTGGCTTCTCCAAGTATTTAAATTTTCCTAGTTCCAGACACTTTTTCAGGTAGGTAGAAATATGTTCCAAATACAGGATAATGCAGTATTGGATATTAAAACTATCTGAGGTAAAGTTAAGGTGGTATTTGACCAAGGCATTCAGGATAGACCTAACCATACCTCAAATGGCTATCTCCAGGAGAATATATACATAGACAACTAAGAACTTCAAAGGAATGTTTCATTACTGGCTGGTAGTGGCTCCATGTCCCACCTAAGAGCTCTAAATAATAAAGTCAGTCTCCTACCCAGACCCTGTTTACCCAAGTGAGGCAACCTTGAGTGGTGGAGGACCAAAGCACACTCCAAAGTTGTTCTTAGAGCCCTCTTCACATCTCAGAAATAGGATGTGTCTAATGTATAGGCCAGAGATCCTCCACAGAGAAGAGAGCCTATAGGAAATTATAAACAGGAATTGAGAAGTGATGCATGTCCGTGTATGGGAAGCTTGCCCAAGCTACTTTTTTAAATCTTTGCTGGAGCATCAAGTAAGTAACAATGAATGTGACTTTTTGTAATTTTGCCCTTTTTCCTCCCTACGGAGCTGAGGACCAAACCCAGAGCCTGTTCTTTCTACTTGAGCACTCCACTGCTGAACTAAATCCAGTCTTAGGGAGAAACAGGACTTCGAAAGGAAGGCATATTCAAGTATGGATTTGCTTGAGCCTTTAAAGATACCACTGAGATTATAGCCTGGGCCACCTACCAGAGCTGCCAGCATCCTGGTGACAAAATAAGTAGGGTATAGAGCAATGGGATTGGCCTTACAACACCTAGAGGTGGAGAGGCCATTCCCAAATCAGCTGGATGAGAGATGAGCTAAGTATACTTTATTCAAAATAAAAGCAATGTGCTGAAGGAGGAGAAATAAAATGAATAGGCAAAGGAGGAAGAAGGGAGCTGGGCGTTGGTGGTGCACGCCTTTAATCCCAGCCCTCGGGAGGCAGAGGCAGGTGGATCTCTGTGAGTTCGAGACCAGCCTGGTCTACAAGAGCTAGTTCCAGGACAGCCTCCAAAGCCACAGAGAAACCCTGTCTTGAAAAAACCAAAACAAACAAACAAACAAAAAGTAGGAAGAAGGGGAGGAACAAAAGGAGGAAGAGAGTGTGAGGGTGGAGAGAACAATACCATACCTATATGCTTTTCTAATTAGCGTTTTGTTACTCTTTGTTTGGGATAACATCAAGAAACAAACACCAAATCCTTTAAATGAGGCTTTATATATAATTGTGTTTTATAGTGGTGAAATGAAAATTGATGCACTACCCAGAATTATTCGACCTGGTCTCTACCTAAAGTATGCGCTCTAGTTTGCTTTCTCCTGCTGATAAACACCATAGCGAAAAGCAACTCAGGGAGGAAAGGTTTTGCTTCATCTTGCATGTTAAAGTCAATCATCAAGAGAACTCAAGGCAGAAATATGAGGCAGAAACTGAGGAAGAATGCTGTATCCTGACTTGTTCTCAGGTTCCCTCGGCTACCTTTCTTATACAGTCCAGGCCCACCAGATGGTAGTCCAGTATGATCCAGACAGTTTTTCAGATGAGGTTCACTCTTCTCAGATGACTGTTTGTCCTTGTACCTCATGGACATGACCACAGTCCAGTATGATCCAGACAGTTTTTCAGATGAGGTTCACTCTTCTCAGATGACTGTTTCAAGTTGACAGCTGAAGCTAATTATGACAGCATACCACATATACATCTGCCATTAAAGGGACCGGAGAATCCAGGAATGGAAGCACATAACTGCAGTCCCAGCACAGGGAAGGAGAGAAGAAGGTGGCATGTTTAAGGCCAATCTGAGATATATCACAATACCCTGCCTCAGAAAGGGCGGTGGAATAAGGTTCAAGTATATACTAGATTTGCAAACTGCCGACCCCCACCCACCCAGCATGGTCACTAGGGGCCACCTTCTCTGTGTATTTCATAATTAGCACATACTTAGCCAGAGTTAGTTTTATAGCCCTTGTCTGTCTCCATAATTATAACAATTATACTCAGTGAACAAAGAAGGAGCTAGAAGCACCAAACAAGCATTTATCTTGAATTTGGAAAGAAATTAAGCCAAGGCTAGTGTGAAGATGGCGAGGCCCCAGTGGGCCAATTGTTGTCTCTCAAAAGCTGTTTTTTCTTCCAAAAACTTATCTGAAAGCATAGATGTGGCCACACTGAACCACAAACTGCTCCCCCCTGCCCTGTCTCTGTGCTGACCAATTGCACACACCTGCCAGGTTCTCTCTCCTAAAAAGCCACATTAATCATGTTTTCTCCAGCTCACTGATCTCCATAGCTCCTAATTACTTAGAAGATTTCATTCCAAAGCAGACCTGACTGCCCCAGGCTCTCCCTGCTGGGCTCTCACATGGCTGACCTTCTCTCCTGTCCTCCTGACAGGCCAGACTCTCTCCGCTTCCGCACTTACTCACACACTTCCAAACACCTGGAATTTGTCCTCATTGTTCCCAGGGCTAGAATCCTCTCTCCGCTTTCTCTGCCCTCCTCTAGTCCAGAGCCACAGAGCTCCTGCATGGATCAGGCAGTCGTGGGTGATCCCCCTTCCTCTTCCTGCCCCTGTCTTCCTCTTCAGAGCTCATACAATGTAATTTGTTGTCATGTATTTGCCAATTAGTCATAGACTCCTGAAACCCCTGTGCTATCCATATTGTGTTTACTTGGGGGCCACAAGGGTAGGGTCTCACTATGTAATCTAGACTGGCTTAGAACTTTATATGTTGTCCAAGCTGGCCTCCAACCCATGGTCCTTTTGCCTCCACCTTGTGAGTCTGGGTTACAGAGATGTGCCACTGTGATCAGCCCCTGTTTTTTAAAAACTGAAAGATTTAACTCAAAAAAGATTTAAAATTTCTTAGCACTATCATCACAATCCCTTTTTTTTCGTTCCATACTTGACATATTTTGCCTGTGGTAGATATGCTCAATAAACATGTCTTGTACTGTGAATGTTCCTTGCATGGATGAATTAATTAATCCATAATTAAGTAATGGATTGATTTTTATTAAAATTCAGTGTCAAAGATTTTTGTACTCTGCAGAGCAGAGCTAGTCATAATGATCCAGGCTTAGCTATCACTGTGGAGTAGTCAGCTGTGTAAGGGAGAGGAGTACTACATCTCACAACTTCTCATTGCTCAGACAAAACACCCAGCAAATGCATCATCCAGGAAGATAGGTCTATTTGTGTCTAACAGTTTCAGAGGGTTTCAGTTCTATGTGGAGGTAGAGGCATGGCAACAGAAGTTTTGCTGTCAACAGTGGTGGGAGTGTGTGGTGGCAGCTTCTTCACAGAGGAAACAGAGGGTGCACACACACACACACACACACACACACACACACACACACACACACACACACACACACAGAGGAATGTGGAAGAAAGAGGGTTTCAGTGTCTTGCCCTGTCCTCACTCTGTGGGCTAAGCTTGGTTGTCAACTTGACTGTCCTAAGAAGGAGCCTCAACTGAGGAATTGCTTCTGTCAGACTGGCCTGGGGCATGTCTATAGGACATTTTCTGGTTGCTAATTGATGTAGGAGGGCCCAGCTCACTGTGCATGCTGCTATTGCTGTATTTCTAATACAGTCCTGGCTGTATTAGAAAGCAGGCTAAGTAGAAGCTCACCAGAAAGTCAGTAACTAGCATTCCTCTTTGGTCTCTCCTTCACTTCCTGCCTCAAGGTTTTCTCCTTGCATTCCTACCCTGACTTCCCTCAATGATATATGGTGACAGTGTGGCAGGAAATAAGCCCTTTCCTCACTAAGTTGCTCTAGTCAGTATGTTTTATCACAGCGAGAGAGCTCAAACTACATCAACATCATACTTTCTGCCCTATTCCTTTGAGACAGTATTTCAATGGACCTGGAGCTAGGCTGGTAACCAGCAATCCCCAGCAGTCCTTTTGTCTCTGCTTTTCACAGTGTTGGGTTATAGTTGTGCATGACATGCCCAAGTTTTCCAGTGGGTGCTGGGATCTGATCTCGGGTCCTCATGCTTGAAAAGCAAGAGGTCTGACACACTGAGACATCTCTCCTGTGTCACAATTTGCCTTTTTAAAAAATAGCAATACCCTTTCTCAACACACACACACACACACACACACACACACACACACACACAGCTGCTGCTGCTGTTGCCACTGCCAACAACAACTAGATACACACTTCAATTGTCCAATATGTTCATTTCTGCATTATTACTTTGACTCATAAAAAAACAAAGAGCCTTACTAATCACTTTATAATATTTTAGAGACAGTCTCATGCAGGCATAGCTGGTCTCAAACCCATATAGCTTAGGATGTCCTTGAACTTCTGTTCCTCCTGCCTTCACCTCTTCAGTGCTAGGATTACAGGTGTCTGGGAAAGGAACCTGGGGCTTCCTGCATCCTGGGAAAGCACTCTGCCAACTAAGTTCCATCCCAAACCTCTTTGCAATCTATGAGGTTTCATGTTCACTGTTTTCAAAGACAGGACCATTTTCATCATTCTATTTCCGTGTTTGAGTAGAGGCAACAAGGGATTTCCTTCATTCTAGGGAATCCTTCCCTTCCTTTTGATGAACCAGTTTCTCTTAAGTTGAATTAAAAGTTCTTGGTGGCCTTTTCTTACATCTTCTTTACATACCTAAAGTCAGTGCTTACTTACCTACTATATTCACCATACACACTTATGATAGTATTTTCAATGGTTTACCGATAAAACACTTAGATATGGGAGAAGGACATTAGTAAGACAGAAATAGTGAAAACTTTACGGTACTTTACGTTGAATAGCTTGTGCCAATTATTGATTAATGCTTGTGATATTTAACCACAAAAAGAAACACATTGTGTGTGAGTTTCTAGCAGTAGTACAGGTCCTATGCATGCCTGAGGACAGTAACTATAACACATCCAATTGACTTTCTTTAAAAGAAACAAATATTTAGTTGGTGATGATAGCCTGGCTCTTTGCCATTTCTGAACTCAAGAGACTAAGGCAGAAAAATGGATAATCCAAGGATAACCTGGGTGACATACCAAGTTCAATGTCACCCTGAGCAACCTAGTGAGATATTTTCATCTCCAAAAAACAGTTGTATTTGTGTTCTCTTTCCTTGTAATATTGTTTTTTTTTTCTTCTTTGCAATACTGTCATTTTCTTTGCAGTTTTCATGGTATAACAAAGCATACCAGAGACATTAGGCTGGGCAGATGACAGTGGAGGAGAGGAGAGGAATGGCCCCCTCTCAGTTTTCCTAAGGTGTGCTGTCTCCATGTTGCCTCTTGTAGAGCATCTTTCATTCAATAGCATTTACAGATTCAATGTTTGCTACTCAATGTAGGAATTGTGCATACATTCACAGTCTGAGAAACTCGATCCTTCAAATGTTGAGGTGCCTTCTCCTTGCAATGGAGGCAATGAGTTGGGGGGTGCAGTTCAATGTTGCACTGTTGCTGCCATGCACAGTTCCTTCTCCCTCAGAGAGAGGCAGGGCAGGGAGAAGAGTTAACATTCTCATACAGGTGAAACAAAGAGATGGGTAGGAGATTGGCTATAAACATAAGCAGTAAGCTGCTAAAGTGGACTTGATGGACAAAGAGCCAAAGTACCCCAGTCATAAAGAAAGGCAGAATATGAGCGAAATTACACAACCCACAAAGATCTGGGAAGATCCCATGGCAGCAGGGACTTTGGGTACATAGAGGTCTGCAGGAGTTTTGCTCTTTTTCTTTGGTGGGGACAGAGGGAGGAAGATGCTGGGACTAAACCCAGGGCCATACAGGTGCTCAGTAGATGCTTTGCCCTCTGACCTCAGCCTCCTACCTCCCTGCTAGGTTTGTTTCTCCACCTACAGATCTGTCTTCTATGACCAGGCTATCTTCATTTTATTACTGAACTTTAGAAATTATATTTAATTTTTCAGCCAACTCAGGGGCCATAATTGTGAGCCTTTGTTTCTCTTCTTCATTGTTCCCTGTGGGGAGACAGAGGCTGTGAGTGAATGCCTTCCTTTTACAACAAGCGTTTCTCCATCCTTCTATTTGCTAAGCAGGGTGTCCTGATCTGATTATGCTTCTTGAAGAAAAGGTTTAGACAGGGACAGATTCTCATTAGACTAGATAGTGGACATCTCCTTGGGTGTTCATCCAAGCACAGTTCCCATTTAGATGAGCTTCCAGTCTCAGGGGCTGTACACAACTAAAGGTTTGAGTCTCAGACTACATAGCACCTCTCAAAGATTGTGCCTTAGAAAGTTCCTGAGACTTTTGGAAATGTTGAACAGATTTTACGGGCAGTATTCACAAAAATCTTCTGACTCACTAGCCAGGGGTGTACTTCTTAACTCCAAACACTCTCTAAAAGCTGTTACTAATTTATGATGTATAATATAACACTTGCTCTAAAACGGGCCTATCTGCAGATCTATTTGAAGTCTAAGAAAGATGTTCACCTCGCCACAAATAAGAAAATGTAGGGTTCACCTATGGATCAAAAATAGTGATCATTATTGTATTGTTTATTTCTGGGGGAGGGGTTCCTCATAAACTGCCATTTTCAGAAAACTATCCTACTTTTAGTTGTACTAAGAGAAGCTGTTCATCCCTTTGTGTGTGTGTGTGTGTGTGTGTGTGTGTGTGTGTGTGTGTGTGTGCTAGACATGCAAGTGTGTACATGTGCATATGGAGGGCAGAGTCAACCTTCGCTGTAATTCCTCTGGCACTGTCCACATTGTTTTTTTGACACAGGGTCTGTCACTGTAGTCTAGAACTTGCTGAGTAGGCTAGACTGACTGCTGTGAATCCCAAGGATCTTCCTGTCTCAGCTTCCCCCAACACTAGGATTATAAGCACATGCCCATTTCTTTTTATGTGGGACCTCGAGAACTCAGGTTCCAAACTGAGCTAACCACCTTATTCCTCTCTAGAGATACAATATATCCTTTTGCATGGTTGGACTGCACTTTATCTACTCAGACAATAGCCAATGGGCATATGAAAGATTTTAATTTTATGTTTGAAATATATATATATATATATATATATATATATATATATATTTCTAGGGGTCTGTCTCTAAGAGAGACTGATATAGTTTTCTGATAATGGCAATTATGAGGAACCCCCAGAAGTAAGTAAGCAATACAGTAATAATCACTATTCATAATCACTATTCTTGATTCCTAGATTATGGCATCTGCATATCATTTCTAACAAAAGGAAGCAACCTCTTCAAAGAAGTGCTCATGCCAAAAGCAAGGAGCCTATGCATAACTAAGGTTATATCAAACAGACCCTGAGGCGAGCTGACTGATTCTCCCTGCCAGGGTCAGACATTGATCACCATTAGGATAATAGTGAATGGAATGAAATGCTTTGAGTTAGTCTAAATCCTGGAATGCATACTTGGAGTAAATTCATAGATCACCTGTAGATGATGCTAAGGAAACTATTTTTCAAATTTTGCAAATATGAGGGAATTTCCTGTGATGGCTGCAGCTCCAACAAATAAATGAAGAGAAACTGGTGAAATAGGAAAGACATTTACAACACTTGGAGAGTGAATAGAGCTTGGCAAAAATTCACTAACAATGATATCACTCAAGTGGGAGAATCAGGCTTGCATCACCCTAAGTAGAAGGGCACACCACCAGTTATAGACTAACCTAACCCAGGATGTATGAAGGACAGAGGGTCATGTCAAACAAACCCCACCAGGGAGCCCCAAAGTGTATGAAGTTGTGATGGCAACTGACCTAGTCTGTTCAAGTATGCAAGGAAAATGAGAAGAGGCTGGTAATCCCTTACTTTATGTCTAAAATCCACAATCCACATTGCCAGAGAAACTAGTAAACAAGGAGGACCCTAAAAGAGACAAACTTTGTCTCTTAGAGAAGGGGAAAGGGTTATGACCCCCTGAGCAAATAGAGAGCATGGGAAGAGGGTGGAGGGAGCTATGAGAATGAGAAGAGAGAAGAGGAAGGATGCAGAGGTCATGAGGGAGCAGAAAGGTTGAGTCAGGTGTAGATTAGAAGAAAGGGTATGTGATAGGTAGAGTTTTAGTTGGGAGGGTGGTGGGGAAGAAGGGAGGGAGAAGGGAACTGGGATTGTCATGTAATTCAATCTTGTTTATAATTCAAATAAAAAATAGATAAAAATTAAAGGAGTGTGCCAACAAAAAAAAAGAAAGAAAGAAAGAAAATGAGAAGAGGCAAAAGGGGTTCCCTAGACTAAAAGGAAATCAAGACACACTAGCCAATGATTGTTTATGGATCTTATTTGAATCTTGATTAAGCAAACAGCTTTTACAAGATGCACATTCAATTGAGTCAATGTAAGCACTATTAGATAGCATTAAGAAATTATTGTCTAATTGCATGAAAAGTGTTATGGTTATTTTCTTTAAGTTCCTAACTTTTAAAGTTATAAACTCTACAATGATACATGGCAATATATTACTTTATATAATACTATTAAATTACTTATTTCTGGTAAATCACTGTTAAGCCAGCTTAACCCACACAGGGAGTTTCAGGCAACTAAGAGATCCTATCTCAAAGAACAAGGTGTATAGTGCCTGAGAAGCAGAACAACAGACTGTCAATAGTTATATCATTAGAGGGATTGAACATAGGACCTTTTGCATGATAGGCAAGTATTCTTCCACTAGGCTATTTACCTAGCCTCCATCATATATTTTAATGAAGCCAATGGGAATGCAGATCTAATATTTTATGAACTTTAACTTACAGGACTCCTTGTGTGAAAATCTGGAATGATTGGAGCCACTTACCTAATACAGTGCTGTATTGAGCCATGTGAACTTAACAGCTAAGGGTCAACAGTGACCAACAATTTCTGGCAATTTCTCATGTGCCAGTCTCAAAATTCTGAGTACTTGCACTTGACCAAGAGGGACAAGAATAGTCATAGTCTCGGCAATTTGTCTCCCTCACATTTTCTCCCAGGTAGGCTGGGTTTATAGCAATTGGAATCAGGGAACCCTGAGCACAGTCACTGTGGATCCTCTGAAGTGGGGGAGGGATAGAAGGTTCTGTAAAGTTTCACTGTGTTAGACAGTTTTCCTTCATTATCAAAATACCTGAGATAATCTCCCCCAGAGGGCAAAATTATTTATTTTGGCTGATGGTTTTGGAGGCTGCAGTCTATGGTCCCTTGGCCCTGTTGCTTTGGGCCTATGATTGCAGCAGGAACTCATGTCAGCCAAGTGTTTGATCCAGTTCACAGCAAGGAACAACCAGAACTCTGTGACCCTTGTCTATCTTGCTTGTTTGTTGATAGCTTAACAGGATCAGTTAGCTATCTATAATTCTTGGTATTGATTTGAAATTTATCATTTCAAATTAGTCTTTATGAAAATTGAAGTGAAAAACAAAAACATCTTCTAGCTATTATTGTAGCAGTGGTGGTGGGGAACAGATGTAGAGACTGAGGGGGGAGGAAGAAAAGAAGAAGAAACCCCCGAGTGACACAATCTACCTTAGCTTCTTGAGAAAATCCATGTTCTGTAGAAGGACTCCAAAAGGCCAGCAGTTATGTTCTGGTTAGAATGTGATTCAGTAAAGACACTACATAGGCCAGTTTGGTTTACATATGATAAACTAAAGCTTAGTAGCATTGTTAGTTTTCCCAAGTTAATGGGCTACAGGAAGGTTACCGTGGGTTCTCTTCGATGCTCTGTAGTCATCAGAGACCCAGACCTCTAAGAAACTGCTCTACCATCTTCAATATATCTCTTCATATCCCCAAATGGCAACTTGGTGTCCAAGCATCACATCTAGATTTCCAGCTGCAGTAAAAAAGACAAAGGAACACCTCTTCTATTGCAAGATACTTCTCGTAGCACTGTGCTGGGCCAGGCTCATTTAGAGAACACATGTGAATGAGGCTGGGTGCACTCGATCTTTTTGAAGAAATTGATGCATTGTTGATATGACTCTAATGCATGTTTGGGTACATGAAGATCACAAGGGCATTGGGGTTCATGTGGAAGGCCTCTGTCATGTTAACCTCTGTGTATCTGTGTTGACTAACAGAGGTTGTGTTATGAAACCAGTCTGGAATGACACCCAGATAAAAACAAACAAAACAAAATGGATTTTCATGTTCCTCCCTCTAGGTATCTTTTTCTTTTATGTGTTGTTGATTTCCTGTGGGTTAGGCTCTGAATTCTAGAAAGCAAAGCTTCAGGAAGTAGCTGTGACAAGTTGCCCCATTTGAAACCTCCTGCGTACATAATCACTGTAGCGGATATAATTGGAACTAATTTCATATTTCCTGCATATCATATTGGAAAATTGAGCTGTCATATCTATTTAAAGGCTACATACCCAAATGAGAACACCCAAGCCTTGCTCTTTTCTGCAATAGGATTTCTTTTCTCATGAACTTCAAGACTAGTACTGGCAGCCAAATTCATCTAATTGAGTAAGCTTTAAAGTTCACATATACATTGTGTGTAAAATTTAGAAAACTGATAGGAGATAGTCTAAGCAAGGGGGAATCACTTGTGAGCTGTCCTTGCCCATTAAAAATCCCTGCACTTCCAGAGCATTCTAAATTGTGGGTTATAATAAGGCCAATGTCTTATGATTGTGGGTTCAAGTAGGTCTTGCTCATCTGCTTTCTGTGTGCCCTCTCATACCTGTGTAATCAAAGTGTGGTTAATAAGGAATGATGGGGGACCTGTCAGTCTGTCCCTGGAGAGAAATTAAGCTATGTACTATGAATGTATATTATCCTGGAAGACAGGAATGTCAGCTGTGGCACTTATTGGTCATCCATCTTGTCAACTTCCACATTTGTGTTCTTTCCCTATGGCTTTTTCCGAGATCTTTTGCATCTTGTATGTTTTCACACTTGGAGGAAGTGTGTGTGTGTGTGTGTGTGTGTGTGTGTGTGTGTGTCTGTCTGTCTGTCTGTCTGTCTGTCTGTCTGTCTGTCTCTGTGTGCATACATATATACAGGCATGTAGACTAGAGACATGTAGAACAACTTTGGATGTTGTTCCTTAGAAACACCACCCACCTTATTTTTTATAGTATTTGATAGTATTTTATAGTATTGTCCAGATGCTTAACTACTAGGCTGGTCAGTGAACTCCAGGAATCTGCCTGTCTCCATTACCCAGCACTGGGATTATAAGTATTCATCATGGCAGACAGCTTTTTTATGTGGATTGTGAGAGCTGAATTCAGAGTCCCATGCTTGCAAGTCAAGCTTTTTATGAATAGCCATCTTCTAGGCCTGAAATGTTCACCTTCTGTTCTCTAAATGCATGGCAGTCAGTGGTTGAGACTTAACTCAATCAAGCCAGCTTGCTTTTCTCATTTAGACTCTATAAATAGCTGAGAGCTTGATGTTCATCAAACATCTGATGGGAAATAAATGGAATGCTCTTGATAGGAAATATCATGATGACAAGGAAGAGAGAAAGGAAAGAGCATACATTTTTGGCTTTTCCTGGGAAGGGCACATGGCATTTTTTCCTAAGAAGCAATGTTATCATCCTGGAATTATTCCTAAGGACAGATGTGCTGTGTTGAGGTAGGGCCAGACCTAGTGAAGGCAGAAGTTCTTAAGCTTTGGGATGCTGGATGTAGGAGAAAGTGCATTGAAACAGAACAACATAAAGGGAAGGTACCATGGGCTTCCTCTTCATCTCTTTCTTACCACTTTACCTTCCCTCCAATGTTCTTTGTTTTTGCTTCTCAATCCAATTGTTTAAATCCCTCTTATCTGTAAAGGGTTTATTGAAAGTGATCCATCTGTAAGTTGCAATAGAACATAAATGAGTGCCGTTGGATTTTCAGTCAAAAGTGAGAATTCGAGGAAGGACCTTTTGAGGCGCAGATCGCATAGGCCTAGTTTACCTTCTCTTCAGATTAGCCCTGCAACAAGTATCTCTTAAGTAAAGGGCCTGGGAAATATCTTAGCACAGGTAATTGCTGCAGATCAATGAGGCTATTTTCACTGTCTCTGAAAAGGACAGCTGTACGAACTTCAGAGTGATCCTACAGGCTTTGTGAGAGGGAATAGTCACATGTCACTAATGATATGTCTTAAGAAACTGTATCATTTTGTGAACATTAGAGAATGGATTTATATAAACGAACATAGAAGGTGGGAGTCAGCCATCCAATGAGGGATCTTAATACACAACAAGAGACATAGGTGACATATCCAAGGCTGTTGGCAGCCTAACACAACACACAACGTTACAGTAATTGTTTATAAGTTAAAAGAGTACGCTTTAAATTCATGATACAGAGTAAGCCAACAGCATACCCACTTCTTATATACTGTACGTAGTTGGATGTGTTATACACAATCCACATGCACACCTGTGAATAACGTGTCACAATAGAAACACCGGAATGACGCCAACACCACCCACCATCAATAAGAAATTTTCATCTTCATTAAGTTTTATGGACCCTCACTATCATTGAACCAAAGCATTTTTTACCCAGCACATGACTGTGTTAACAAATGAGGGAGATCCCAAGAGAGAAGCTGTCTAGCTATCATATAGCCCAGAGGTTTTCATACTGTCTTTGCTATTATTGGAATATTTCAAAATAGAAAAAGCATGTGGTTTCCTAAAATAATGTACATAACAGATAGAGCTATTTCTGCAGAAACCTGATTTAAAAGCTGGAAGGAAGGCTGCAGAGGTCTTGCAAGGGTTGCTGAAATTTGGGCTGAAGTATGGGCATCATGCTACCAGCCCACCCACACACCTGCTGAAGATTGAGAAACAATCTGACTATTTAAAAATACTCGAAAGGGAAGTGCTAATGAGAGGAGGGATAAAATACACCTAAAGTCTAATAACCAAAAATAAATATGGGTTCTGTTTCCAGCATCCGGTAGTCTTCAATGAGCCTACTTTCAACCATCTCAGACAGATTTGGCTTTTCTTATGTTTCGAAAGTATCTCAGATACAAGATTTTTTTGTTTGTTTGTTTTTGTTTTGTTATCTGCATTGGAGTATATTGCCCTCTTTCATTTACACTTTCTTTAAAAAGGCTAAATATGTAGTAGTCTTTTCTGAAACAGCTCTTCCTGAAAGTTCTCTAATCCTCAGAACCAATAGTCAGCCGGTCCTCATGGAGCTCAAGATAGTAATGTACTTTTTACCCAGGCATCTCCTCCCTCATACCCAGGTTGATGCTCTGGCTCCAGCTGCATGTCTCTAATGATTTTTTAAAGCTCCGTCATGGATGCTTTTTCAAACCGAAAAGCAACTAAGAAGTGAGATGCTTCTTTTCTCAACACAGCGACTTGAAATTCATATCTGTGTGAATCAGGTGGAAATGAGCTTGACATAAACCATAGTATGACCCAAATCAGTAATTGACTTTGCTGAGTGTAAAGCCGGAAGTGGACAAGCCACTGCAGCTGGGCACACTGAGGTGAGCCTTGGGAAGGGGGGTCTATCTGGGGGTCTGCATAAATGACAAAGAAAAGGAATCCAGGGGACAGTTAGGGAATAAGAAGGTCCTAGGTCTTAGCTTATAAGGTTGCTTTGGGTCCAATCAATCTGTCACAGTTAATATTGTCATCTGTACTAGTCACTTTTCTTAGTGCTGTGAGCAAGTGCATGATAAGACCAGCTTAAGGAGGGGAGGGTTTGTTTTGGCTCACAATTCAAAATTCTACATACCAGTGAGTGGAGAGCCTATGCTACACAGCATGGTGTCTTCAAAACAACAACAACAACAACAACAAAACACTGCTTTCTGTGTGAAGAACGCAGAGCAGGTAAAAGAGCTGAGTCACTAATGCCCTCAGCAGGACATCTGGGGAATGGCTGCGATGCTGCCAGGTCCTCTTTCCCTATCTGCTCAGCCTGTGCTCATGTCTCACCCAAATTCCCAAACTCTATACAGAGCAGTCCAGGACATCCTCATGCTTTGTGGGGCCAAGAGTGTGGAGCTACATGATAACTGGTTGCTTCAAACTTACTTACCTTAAGTTGTCTTTGGTGACTTTGAGGGAAAATCTCTAATATTGAAAACGTTTATTTCGAAAATTGGATTAAGAAATTAAGATAGCTCGGTGAGTAAAGTGCTTGCAGCCTAAGTGTGAGGGCCTGAGTTTGATCCCCAGGAGCCATGTGAAAACTTGAGGCTTGGGTGGTGTGCATTTGATATAGGTAACCTACTAAATCCAATTAGTGTGGCCCTTATTTGCATGCGTTTATAGCTGACCACTTCAGACTAGGGGCTCCCATCAATAAGGAAACAAACAAAAGAAACCAATTCTCCCTCCCTCAGAAGCTGTTCCCTGCCTTTAGTTCTTCATCTAGGGGCCTTGTGTTGTCCTGTCAACTGGTGAAGTCTTTACAGGTCTTGTGTAAGCCACCATATTGAAAGTTTAAGGACACAACAGTATGTCCCGTTCAGGAGACACTATCACACAGCAGTCTGCACAGTCCATAGGCTCTTGCAGTCTTTCGGCCCCCTCTTCCACAATGTCCCCTGAGCCCCAAGTGTAGGAGTTATGTTATAGTGTTAGACCCCCGGAAAACACAGGTATCCAGGGTCCCAGGCCATGACCGAAGTCACCCCAATCACCAGGCAGATTCAAGAGCTTGCTGAAAACTGCATGAGGCTTTATTGTAATTTAACGAGCTAACTCCATGTTAGCTCAGGTCTTTTGTCCACCCACCATGGCAGTTGGCTACAAAAGACAGCTCCTAGGGGCTCCTGAGAGATCTTGTAGGGCAGTGTAAGGGGAGTGTCTAGGGGTACGCACAGGCTCAGGATTGGTGTGCCTCCAGGCTTGGAGGGCTTGCCCTGTGTTGATTGGCCAACTGGTTGTTATGGCCCATAGGCCCTCCCAGGGTGGTTGCTATGCTCTGTGCATCATTGCTGTGTGCTTGTCTGTAAAGTACACCCGGGGTTGTAAAGTATAGCGCTACAAGCCAACTTCTGATTGGTTCCTTGTCACGAGGCAGGCACCTAACCTCTAGTGACTAAGACAAGGTTATAGCAAGCACGTGTTACTGTCATGGCTGCCAAAATGGGGGGCTGGTCCCTTCATTAGATATTCCATTTGGCTCTGAGCACCCCACCTATTTTCTGCCATTTTGACCATTTGTGGATCAAAGATTGCTTTAATTGCCTTTCTCAATCTAAATTCAAAACACAGTTGTAATGTTCCAGTTTTCCACCTTTAATCCTATGTTTTCTTATTTTTCCCATTTTATTGATTCATAGAGAATGACTGTTTTCCCGGGTATGTGTTGGTCTTGTGTTGGATTGAGACCACCAACCTCCAGCAAAGACCTATAGAAAGTTCTTAATTAAATGGGGCACATGAGGTAGTTGTTTCATTGCTTTCTGTCAGATATGGATTTGATTCTCTGTTCACCATAGAAGCAATATATAAAAATGGATCCAGAAGGCCACACTGGCCCAGCAGCTGGTAAATGCTCAGGTTGAGAGTACATTCAAAAGTACCATATAAAATAATCCAGAGTGATCCCCTGTGACCTCCTTGGGTGCCTGTGTATTGCTCTATTAATAGTTCATGTCCCCATGGATAATTCAAGCATTCCAATTCAATTGACAACTATATATTACAATACAAAAGCCATCAAATCAGTTGATGGCCCAGTGCCAAAATAAACCACCATGTTTGTAATAGGGCAGATCTGTTCCCAGTGTGAAAATAATGTCTAGCAGGAAATATTCAGTCTGTTCCATGAAGATGCTTTTAAAACTTTGACTAGCTCCTGGAGAGAGACATATACTCTAGATAGGAAGCCAGTAGGGGAGGTATCATGATGAGCTAAATGGCCAGTGTTGTCCTAAGTGAAAGAATGTGTTTCTTTGTGTTTCCTCCCCCCCTCTCTCTCTCTCTCTCCCCTCCCTCCCTCCCTCCATCCCTCCCTCCCTCTCTCTCCCTCCCCTCTCTCTCTGAAAAAGTGTCTCATAGTCCAGTCTGATCTCAAACTACATGCAGAAGAGGAAAGTCTTGAACTTCTGGTCCTCCTGCCACCACCTTCCAAGTTTGGGGGTTACAATGTGCAACACCATGGCCCAGTTTAAGCTGTACTCTGAATCAAACCCAGGCCTTTATTCAAATCAAACACTCTACCAACTGAGCTAAATCCCCAGCTCTCATTAAATTATTGAAGTCGTGGAATTCTTTGTTTCTTTTTTTCTCTGAGCCAAAGCAGCCTTATCAAGACTTTTAATTTTGTCACTAAAATTTACCCATTAAAGGTCATGCACATCAATAAGAGACTGAATGCCATCTATCTCTTATTGTCCCCACGCATATTGGACACACATACACACATGCATGCATATCCATAGATATACAGCCATGCATACACATATACAAGCACACAAATACCACCATGCACAGAACAAATACAGCCAGCCAAGCATGCAGGAATGCATACCACCATGCATACATGCCTTGTGACGGCAGCCTTTGCATAGCTTCAGTGTTTCTGTGAGGTGATCTGTACAGAAGCTGTTGCTCCAACCTGAGAAATTCCCACCAGAGAGGTGCAGAGCGGATACTGAAGCACAGCCAAGCTGAGTCATGCCAACCATGTAACTTACAGAATCAGTCCCCTGCCCACCTCTCTTTTACAGTTTTGTTGGGAAGGGGGCAGTATTCCCTTTGAGCACCAAGTGACACCGGGTGTGCGCTGGTACTCCATTTATCACTAGCCCAGGACAAACCTGGGGGTGGGGAAGACTTGCACAAGCCTCCATTTCCATTCTAATTAGCACTCTCTTCACTTCAGGAGATGTCACCCCAGGGAGCCTCATTAGCAGACTTTTGATGTCTCTTGTGTACACAGGAACTTCTACAGTGGTCTCATCATTCCACACATGCCTTACTCCATAACCCTTAAATCCACAAGGCATGCATATCCTACCATATCCCCCTGTGTTTGATTCAATCTGTGGAGCCTGCATGTCAGGCCGGAAGCCCTGTACAGTCTCACCAGCTGCTCACCACTCTTTCCAGAACCCTCCCCTGGGTTATGGCTTTGCTTACCTGTCTTCCCTGGCTGGGTTGGACGGCACGGTCTCATCCGGACTCTTTCGCCCAGAGCCCCTACCCACCCTGCTTCATTTATAATTTGGCACCGAAGAGCATCACTGGTTAAAGCTGGTTAAGGCATTTCCTTCCAGGCCATCCTTTCTTTCCCACATAAATTCACTAGGTGGCAGTGAACAGCGAGGGAAAGAGGGCTGCTTTTCAAAGGACAGTTAAAGGCAAGAGGAGTTAAGCATATCTAATCTTGAATTTTAAAGAATCCTTTTAGGAGCCACAGGCTCTGATAGACGTTGCTAATGGAAGCAGCTAGTCTTCATTAAATGATAAAATGCCAAGCTATAATGTCAAGTCTCTTCTCAGCTCACTGCTGATCATTTCTAGGCCAGTTTTCTTCCTATATTAAAGGTCAAAAATATTTATCTATTGCCTGTAAACGTACTTTATTTACAGAATATGGTGTGTATAAGTAGATCCTACTCATTTTGACTTCATCCATTATATATGATTATCCAAGTGTGTGTGACATACTTTCTTTTTTGTTTTTTTAAATTAATTTTATTTAAACTAAAAACAATCTTATTTACATACTATTCCCAGTTCCCTCTCCCTACTGTCCTCCCATTACCCCCATCAGCGCCCCCATACCACCCTTCATCCACTCTCCAGGGAAAGTGAGGCCTCCGATGGGGGATTATCAAAGTCCGTCACATCATTAGGGGCAGGACCTAAGTCCTCACCCATGTATCTAGGCTGAGAGAGTATCCCTCCATAGGAAATGGGCTCCCAAAGCCCATTTGTGCACTAGGGATAAATACTGGTTCCACTGCCAGAGGCCCCATAGACTGCCCAAGCTCCCAACTGATACCCACATTCAGGGTGCCTGATTCAATCCTATGCTGGTTCCCCAACTGTCAGACTGGGGTCTATGAGCTCCCACTTACTCATGGCACACCTTCTGTAGAAGACCTAAAAGCCTCATTATCACATTAAGAATTTTAGTATTGTTTCATAGTTAACTCCTCCAGATGATCATCATTTCAACTTTCCTCCTACTAAGTTTTGCATCACTGTGTCCTCAGCAGGTAAAGCGTGGAGTCTTAAATGCCTCCTGCATGGAGAAGACTCATCTCCTAAGATGCTGACACCTTAGTGCATGCATTCTGATAGAGGTTTTCATACATTTCCAGGGTTTTTACCTATAAGAACTTTGGTTGGTGAAGAAATAAATTGTAAATCATCTAAGACAGTTTCCAAATCAGCTAAGCTTTGTCCATGTTCTGAGAGCTTGTTTGTACCAGGTTCCTTCAGAATGCTGCCACTGTTATCCCATAGCCTCCTTGGTCCTGTGGTTTCTATCTACTAGCTGGTCCTGTCCTGAGATTCAGCGGATGCCATTCATAGAGTGGTCTTTCCTGCTAGGCATTTCTGCCCGTGTGGCATCTTGTGTGGGTCATGTAGTCACTGGGGCCCTGACCTTATGCTGCAGTTCTCAGCACCATGCTTCTTTCTGTTGCTGGTTCTTTCTCCATACCCAGGCTATGTCTTTGCAAGTCCCATGCTCCAAATCCTGTCTTGGTGAGAAACTACCCATCTACTCCTGCCTTGCTCTTGCCACATAACCTCTGTGATACTTTGTCTTTGTTAACAGCTTGACTGAATTTAGAATGCCTTAGAAGATTGGGGATACCTCTGGGTGCATTGTGGAGGACTTTCCAGAAGGATTAACTGAGAGGGCGAACCAATCCAAATGTAGGCAGCATATATCTGCTGGCAGAAGGGTGTTAGACCCCAGGAAAACTCAGGCCTCCGGGATCTCAGCCCAGGACCTCGGTCACCCCAATCACCAGGTGGATTCGAAAGCTTGCTGCAAACCGCATGAGGCTTTATTGTTGTTTAACGAGCTAACCCCATGTTAGCTCGGGTCTTTTGTCCACCCACCATGGCAGTTGGCTACAAAAGACAGCTCCTAGGGGCTCCGAGAGATCTTGTAGGGCAGCGTAAGGGGAGTGTCTAGGGGTACGCACAGGCTCAGGATTGGTGTGCCTCCAGGCTTGGAGGGCTTGCCCTGTGTTGATTGGCCAACTGGTTGTTATGGCCCATAGGCCCTCCCAGGGTGGTTGCTATGCTCTGTGCATCATTGCTGTGCGCTTGTCCGTAAAGCACACCCAGAGCCGTAAAGCATACCACCACTAGCTAACTTCTGATTGGTTCCTTGCCATGAGGCAGGCACCTAACCTCTAGTGACCAAGGCAAGGTCAGAAAAGCACGTGTTGCTGTCATGGCTGCCTTAGTGACTAAGACAAGGTCAGACAAATAGGTCAGCTGTTATGGCTGAAATGGGGAGCTGGTCCCTCCAAGGGAAAAGGGTACAAATGGAAAAAGGAGAAGATGAGCCAAACACCAGTATTCCCTTTTCTCTTCTTCCTATCTACCAAGAAGTGAAAAACAACCTCTACCCCATGCTCTAATACCATGACGCTTTAACCAAGAGCATGGGCCAACCATATAGATTAGACCCTCTAAAACTATGAGCCAAAAATAATCTTTTTAGCCTTTAAATTGTGTTTATCAAGTATTTTGTCACAGTAACAAAAGAAAATAGCCCAGACATACCCTCTAAGTTCTGAAGTTCTACTGCTGTATACCAGGCCGACCCTAAAATCACACTGTCTGATGGCAGGCTCCCTCCCATAGTGCTAAACACATTCATATGGATTCTTAGGTACTGTTAATCTCTAAGTCCTTATAGTATCCAGTTCATGTAGACAACACAGAAGTCCATGTTGAAGCCATCCAATGATAATCACTACTGAAAATTTACCTTCTCCTGATGTCTGACTCATTGAGCACTGATAATGTTATACTATGTACCAAAATATATGGTAGATGCTAGAGTCACAAGCTTACAGCCTTCCTGCATATCTGTGCTCTACCTTGGCATCTGATCAATGCTGCAGCAGCAGCTTTCACAGCCATGCCTCACCTTGGATAGGTTGTCCCAGTTCTGTTGCAGCAAAGCTCCTTGCCAAGCTATGCCCAGGATATCAGAGTGTCCAGCTCCATCATAACTAATACTCTTTTCAAAGAAGGCAACAGGCAGATGAGTGTGAAATTTATTAAACAGAGAAAGTGAATCTAAATGTGAAAGGGCCATATACTCACTTTATTGAGCATCTACATGGTCAAGTGTCCCCAGCAAAGGAAACATAAGGACTCTGCCTGGCTTGGGGAGTGAGCCACCAAGTCACTCAAACTCTACCTGGTTAACTCCCTAGAACACAAATCAACATATCTGAAATGTAAAAGGAAATGGATTCATCCTTGCTCAGGTGATGGAGGTTACAAGATAATTTTGAGGTGGGGTTGATGAGAATATAAACTACCCCTTGATAAGTAGATGAACTCAACCAATATCAAGGTTCTGTCTATGGAGTGCAAAGTTGAATTTCCCAGAAAAATCTGTGCTCTGCATGCCATGTTAATTATCTTGTAAAAGACTAACCTGGGTTATTAAAACCACTGGTGATTCCTCTTGGGAACTTAATACACACATAATAATCTTGCTGATGTAGCCAGACAGCAAATGAGAAAAAGCCAAACATCTCCTAAGGAAAATGAAGATTCAACAAATCAGCTCAGGAAATAAGTGCTAATGTAGACAATGGGATTTTTTTTATAGCAACTATCTCCAAAGTAGTTGAAGTATTTTGAGGTTATCCTAATGTACTGTAGGGAGACACTGTAGCCCTGCCTCCTAGTAGCCCCTACAGGTGGGCCTGGCCACGCACTTGAGGGCGTGGTCAGGGGAGGTCGAAGATGCCAGGAACACGTGGATGCCCCCTCTCTCTATGGCCATGCTAGCTTGAGGCCTCTGGGCACGCTCTGGCTTGGGTTTGGGCTGGTGTTTATCTGAATAAAGAAATCTTAGCCTTATGGACTACGGATCATCTTTGAGCACAGGCAACAGTTGGTGCCCTGACATCCATGACCCATGGCTACATTGCTCTGAACTGGCCCTTGTTCGCAGGCTACAACCGCACCTGGCCCGCACCTGGTCCGGAGCGGTGCTCCACGTGCCCAACCACTTCACATCCCTGGCCTCTGCTTTCCGACCCAGGAGCTGCAGGGAGTGCCTCACATGAGACTTTTCTATGTAAACGTGTGTGTGTGTGTGTGTGTGTGTGTGTGTGTGTGTGTGTGTGTGTGTGTGTGTGTTCTCTCTCTCTCTCTCTCTCTCCCTCTCTTGGCTTGAAATTCTGTTCACACTTTTAAGTTAAAGCAAGTTTGGTGCTATTTGCTGTCTTGCTGGTCTATGCAGTCAGTGCCTCGGGACAACCACTTCAGTGTTAACTTCAATGATACTTAATTTGAGTATTTCTGTTTAATGAAATCTAAAACTGGTATGGTTTGCCTATAAAATGTTCCAGTGGGCGCCTGCGTTTGGACTCATAGCTCATGGTGCTGCTTAGGGAGGCTATGGAGGCTTTAGGAGGTATACTTAGTGGAATCATCTCACTGGAGGAAGTGATAGGTTTTGAAGGGTTATAGACAGTGGACTCACTTCTGAACCAAGCTCTCTGCTTCCTAGTTTGTTAAGATATAACAAGCCTTAAAGTCTTAAACACAGTCCTGTGGCTACCCACAGAGCCCCAGCCACCATGCCTTCCCTGTAATAATGGATGGTGTCCTCTTGAACTGTAATATCAATAAACTCTTCCTCCCTGAAGTTCCATCTTGTCTGCTATTCAGTCACGGCAATGAGAAAGGTAACTAGAAAGCATAGGAAGTGACACCAATCAAAGAATGTGTCACAGTGCACTGGACCTAGCCTGTGGGCTGTATTAGACCCAGTTCATAAAATTAAAAGGTTTCAAGTAGTGGGGATGCCTCATTGGCAGGGTGGTTCCCATGCCAAGTAAGGGCCCTTGACCCCTAGGCAATCTCTGAAGCTTCAGTTGATACCCCCAGTTCTAACCCCATCCCATTTTCCTTGACCAGGTTCTGTAGTTCCTGTCTGAGTCCCTTCACCATGCCACTGGCATATAACCAACATGCAGACAGTGGTGTTCTCAAGTTCTCAGCCTCCCACTCAGGAGTGTGTGGCCCTTTCTCCTGGGATTCTGCATAGCAATGAAAAATGTATCTGACAAGCCCCTAAACTCCTTACTATCTGCCATCTTTCCATTGCCAACATTTTCCATTCATGGGAGGTCGAGCTATAGGAAGTGTGACTTGTACATGGTCTGTGGCTATCACAAATGTCCTCTCTTGGTGAGCCTGCAGCTTCCAGGCCTCAGGCAAGGACAAAACCATTGCTTAGACAAGATGCCACCTTGGAGCCTCTTCCCCCATGACTACTCAGAAGGCTTTTCCTCCACAGTTATTCCTAGGTCTCTGCTATAAATATTCTCCTTGCAGCCAGGAAAACATTACTATTTTATGCTAACTGTGTGTCACATAGTCACAGCACTGCCACCCACTCCAGAGACATTTCTGCTGTTCTCTCCCTCCCTAAGAATGTCACATCTTTGCTCTCTCGGGATAAAACTAGAGTCTATGTCTTACAATGCAATTAGGAACTTGAGGGCACAGGGACTGAATCCATGGTCTTAGAAACACAGCACAAAACAAGTTCTAGTAAATACCTGGGTATCTGACCTATGAGCCCTGGCTCCCTGAAGTTGGCTGGTCCCACCCAATCAATCCACACTGTGGCCAATGGCATACCCCAAGGGGCAAAAGAGATATTTTCCCACAAGTGAAAACATTCCAGTAAAACTACACCTTCTTCTTTTTTTAATGGTTGAAAGGGTGAACTTTCTTTTTATCCACAATAAATAAGGTGTTTTGAGGCCAAGACTGCAGTGAGATAATCACCGTAAAAGCTGCCACCGAAACTAGCATGTTTGAAAACACAGAATGAAGCTGGCTTGATTCCCAGCATTCTGGGAAAGAAGATGGGAGAGAGGGGCTTTGTTCTCCTACACCAGGTGAGAGCACAATCCTGGACCAGGCAGTTCTGTGTGGGAAATGGTGCTGACAAGTGACCTCATCCCGTGTACACATGGGGCTAGCTGCCCAGCCCATGGAGGAACAGTGGACAATGAAAGGGAAGCTGGCCAGCAGCAATTACATTGGACACCCTTTCCCTCCCCCATGGAAATACCCTTCAGAGAGCCAGCACCAGAGCCTGTGGGAAATAGGTGACACTGGAAGCAAACTGTGACAGTAAGATCAGCCGTGAAAATGAGCAGATTCCAAGTGCTAGGGACATTCCAAGAACGGGGCTTTGATGTGGTGATGGCAAGTCTATGGAGGTGGAATGAGCCCCCACTGCCTTGTTTCTCCATTAGGATTTCCTTACAGGTCTGTGACAAGACCACAAGTCCACCTTGCCTTTGAGGTCACTGCATTGGGTTAGTGTAACAATGACAGGAGCCCGCCCTCAGCCACCCCTGCATTTTGTCTTGATCTTGCTTTGTGAACTATGAGAGCTGGGATAGTGATCTTCTCTGAAAGAAGCCTCCCTACCCCTTCTCCCATGTGAAAATTGATATCTTCCTAGAACCTCCAAAAAGCAGACCCTGAACTGAGTGTTAGAGTAGACGGCCGCATGCTCCGAGGAAGGCATCAATGAAGGAGGAGGTAAGGAGGAGCTGTGTGAGGTATGAGGTCAGGTGAAGCCCTGGAGAGCTACCAAGGGTAAACTGCATCCCACAAGAAGAGAACCCCAAGATTCCATACTACAAACAGGAAAGGCACAGTGAGGATGGTGGGATAGAAGTAGGCCCCTCCCCCACATACAGCTGTCTCCTTGTGAGCCAAACAGCCCAGCAAGAAGCCAGCCCTTAGGAAAGATGTGAGCACAGCACAAAGAGAAACTGGGGATGGGCAAGCTGGAAGAGTTGAGCAGGGTGGGGTACACACCAAGATGTCTGCCACATGAGAACAGTGCCTACTTTATAGCACCTGCGTAAACACATACCTACTGTTAGACCCCTGAAAACTCAAGTATCCGGGGTCCCAGGCCAGGTTCTCAGTCATCCCAATCACCAGGCGGATTCGAGAGCTTGCTGCAAACTGCATGAGGCTTTATTGTAATTTAGCGAGCTAACCCCATGTTAGCTCAGGTCTTTCATCCACCCGCCATGGCGGATGGCTAGAAAAGATGGCTCCTAGGGTCTCCCAAAAGATCTTATAGGGCAGGGTAAGGGGAGTGTCTAGGGGTACGCACAGGCTCATGCACAGGCTTACGCACAGGCTCACAATTGGTGTGCTTCCAGGCTTGGAGGGCTTGCCCTGTGTTGATTGGTCAACTGGTTGTTATGGCCCATAGGCCCTCCCAGGGTAGTTGCTATGCTCTCTACGTCATTGCTGTGCGCTTGTTCGTAAAGCACACCCAGGGTCGTAAAGCATACCACCACCAGCTAACTTCTGATGGGTTCCTTGTCACGAGACAGGCATCTGACCTCTAAGTGACCAAGGCAGGTTTATGGCAAGCACATGTTCGGTTGTTATGGCTGCTGAAAGGGAAGCTGATTCCTTCACTACAAGATATCTACCTAGAGCCATGCACATGGGGAATTCAGCAGATTTCCAGTTAAGCCCAATGACCACAGTGTTCACTGCTCACTGTCTTGTCTCCCAGACTTCTGGAAGCATGACCAGCTTCATCCTCCCATCTTCAGGGTCTTTGCAAACATGCTGGTTTCAGAAGCAGCGTTGGGAGTGACCATCTCATGGGGTCACTCCTCTGTTCAGTGACATTGTCCAGTAGAAGATACAAAGCCAGGCAGGATAGGTAATCTGTTGGTGACAGAATGAACCTCTAGAGGGAACTGCAGGAGGCTGGAGAGCAGAAGGAACACAAGATAGGAGCCATGTATGCTGGCCAGCAGCTGGGGAGAAGCACAGAGAGTTCACTGATAGGCCTGTGGTGTCCACACACAGCTGAAACCATTAAAAAGGCCGATGCTGTCTAGCTCCCTGGATGCTAACAGTTTATGAACACGATGGAAAAAGGTCTTATCTTAGGCATTTTGTAAAGAGTCACGGGGCTAAGCTGGAGAGCTGGCTCAGTAAAGTGCTTGCCATGGAGCATGAGGATCTGAGTTCAGTTTCCAAAGCCCATGGTAAGGACTGGGCATAATAGCATGTTCCTGTAATCCCAGCTCTGGGAAGACAGAGATAGGAGGGTCACAGGGCCATGATAGAAGCCAGCCCAGCCATTCAGTGAGAGCTCCAGATTCAGTGAGAAGTCCCAAAAGTAAGGTAGAGAATGAAAAAGGAGAACACTCAGTGACGACCTATGGCTTCCGCATGCCCGTTTACACACGTGCATTTGCATCGACTCACATGCGTGTGTATACACGCACATGTACACACACAAAGAAATGGGAAAGGGTCACATGGCTCTTGTCACTGTGCTCAGGGATAACATTAGCAACCTGGGACATTGTGTTTACAGGAGAAAATTTTATTTTTATTGGGATGGAGCTGAAGGTATTTATCCAGAAGAAAAAAAAAAAGACAAAAGAAGATGGTCACAACTATCTTCAGATATGCAAAGAATTCTCATATGAGAAAAGGGGTGTGGCTAATGAGGGAAGGTCTGCAGAGAGGAAACTGCATTCGAGTTCTTGCCCTTCCCTATTATCAACATGTTCCAAGGGTGACTTGTTTTTCTGGAAGACTGGCAGGATTCAGACTTCCCCGATACCCACGGTGCTGATGCAAGAGCTGGCAACTAATTGTAGAGGGGACTCAGCAATCCATTAGAGCATCATTCCTTCCTCTAGGTGCCAAGAAAAGTGGTGCACATCACAAGGCAACCCAGAATAGGTACCCAGATGATAAGTAGTCAGACAGGCAGGTAGGTGACCCATAAAAGACAACTTGATCTGTTTCCTCTTACTATCACAGACTACTTGAGGCTGGGTAATTTACAAAATAAAGAGGTTTGTTTACTTGGGCTCACAGTTCTGGGAGCTTGGAAACCCAAGAACACAAGACTTGTATTTGATTCCTGGTGTAAAGCAGAAAGGAATGAAGTAGACAGGTGCTAAAGTGGAGTTACAGAAGAGAAGACAAGGGAGTGCCCAGGAAGCAACTTACATTTATAACAGCCCATTCTAGTGATAACTGGCCCCACCCCAAGAGAAAGGCATTCAGCCAATCACAGGCTTCAGCCCTATAACCCAAATACCTGCCATTAGGCCTGCCTCTCAGCCTGCCTTACTAGCAGATGTCAGGATACTTTTCTGAAGAGAAAACCTATATTAAAACCAGGGGTGGAGAAATGTGTGAACAAATAAACAGACATGTGAATGGATGCAGGACTTGGGATCTAACAAAAATAAATACACAAAAGTCAGCAAGATGGCTCGGTGACTAGAGACACTTGTGCGCAGGCCTAAAGACCTGACCTTGATCCCAGGTTCCTCTCTCTCTCTCTCTCCTTCTCTCCCCTCTGTCTCCTCTCTCTGTCTCTGTCTCTGTCTCTGTCTCTGTCTCTCTCTCTCTCTCTCTCTCTCACACACACACACACCACACACAAAATGGATAAATAAATGAATAATTTTTAAATGTCTATCATGACTACCCTAGTAAGGCAAGTGAATTAGTTCTTAGTTATAGGTTGCATAGGGTCCAGGACTAACAGAGGCACACTTCCTACAGGCAGAATGGGCAGTCTGGGGGCCCTGAGCAGAGGCGTGTACACTTATATAATGTGACTTGCTGAACACCCAGCTGTGATTGGTTTGCCCAGTCTGTGATTTTCCTTTTCAATCATCTCAGCAAATCTCTGCCCAGGGACCAAATTACTTTCCCCTTTTCATAGATAAGGTCATTAGTGTATGGAAAAGTCAGATGAATTTGCATCCCAGACGGTTAGCCTTCATAGCTTCTATTGTCCTTCCAGACACCAAGGGGACTTTATAAACACAGAGGAACCCTATTTCCCTCCTTGTAAACAACAATCAATCCCCACCTCCCCTTTCATTAGAAGCCAGGGTAACAGGGGCCTTCATAGGTAATTCCTAGTCTCTGTTTCCTCTTCCATTTTAATAATGTGGCCTATGCAGCATCGATGCTTAGATTCGCTGTTGGTTGTAAGTGACTTTGAAATCTGTGTGGTGTATAGACAAATTAAATTATGGCCATTCCTGAGTGCAAAGGGCTTTCTGATTTGATACCTATTTCTAACAGAGGTAAACTGAAGTCAATGAGTCTGGTGTTTGCTCCAGTCCTACAAGCCAGCAGACTTATTGAACATTCTGGATTCCACCAAAACTCAGTTTACTGAGTACATCATTTAAGAGTTTCCGTCCACACAGAATTGCTATCAATATGAAGAAAGCCAAAGAAGCCCAAGAGGAAAATAGTAACAATTAGCTCACATTGCTTTGTGCTTTTGCGCCGGATTGTGTGCAAACGGCTTCACCAGCTTGCACACAATTCATTGCTGTCTTTATGCCAACATTTTGAGCCCGATACAAGTAAACCACGTTGTACAGTTCAGAGTGCCTCTCACCCCAAAACTGCATGCCCACTCCAAACCAATTGCTCCCAATTCACTTTGGGGATTTTCTCAGGGTTAGCACTCCAAGCACCAACAAGCCTCCTCAGTTCCAGGCAAACTGGCGTGGTTTGTTGATAGCATTTGCGTGATCAGGCGTGCGCGCGCGCACGCGCACACACACACACACACACACACACACACACACACACACACACACACACTACAAGTATCTGAAATCATACAGTCACATCATTCTGAAGCTGATAGTGGTGAGGGCCTCCAAGTTGCACCCAAGAACTCAAGAAGCTGGGCTTAAAATAGGGGAGCCCTTTGTTTACCTCCTGGCTGCTCACTGGTAGAGGCAGGCCTGTGACTCTCCCACACTTGGGTAAACCAACGATGGCATTTGTTTCTTTGTTTTGTTTTAGTTTTAGAGACAGGGTCTTGCTATACAACTCAGGCTGGCCTTAAACTCTCTATTCTCCTGCCTCAGCCTCCCAAGTGCTGGGATCACAGGAGTCTGCCACTACCTTAGGCAATAGACGCTCTGGATTCTCACTGGTGACTTTAAAGAAGCATACACATAAAAGTAAGCTCTCATGGTGGACATGCAGGAATAAAGGATTTTGAAGATATGCTTTCTTTGCTGTGCTAAGCCATAACCTTGTTAATGAGGAATGAAAAACAGACCTGAAAAAAGCATCAATTCATTAACTTAGTTGAAGGTGGTCATGTACCTATGAGCGGAGTATGAAGAGATTTATGGTAAAAAAAAAATGCTCTCTAACCATGGATTCTCCCAAATGCTATTCATTTGAGATAGCCCTTCCTTCCCATTATGAAACATAAAATGTAAATCGGGTACTGTAGCTTGAGCCTAGGTCCTCCTGCACACGGTACTCACTCTGCTACTGACCTATGCCCCCATCCCTTTTTGGTGGTTGCTATTTTTGCGACAGGACATTGTTCCGTAAGTTGCTTAGGCAGGCAGGTTTTGAATCCGAGATCCTCCTGCTCAGCCCCCACATAGCTGGGATTACAGGCCTTGCTAAATTGCAAATCATTAAAAACTGATTTCTTTTAAGAATAAGTTTTTCCATGACATGTGTTGAAAATGCATGAAAATTTAATGAAATCCTTTATATCAATGGACTTGATATTCATATTAACAAGTTTTGAGGCACTGTTAGAAGCTGAGTTATCACAGCTGACCACATGTTCTCTCTTCTAAGGAAAAACGTAGGCTAGTAGAGTTTCCAGGATTTGGAACCACAATGAGCTTTGTGTTTGGCCCTCAGTTAAACAAATAATTAAATTAATCACAATTTCCATCCCCCTGTTTACCTAATTAGGTTTTCCTTCTTTGCAAACAGATAAAATAGTATGTCATTTTGATGATTTCCATGTCTACCAATGTAAAATAGAAATGTACTACAACTTGGCCCACAGAAGATGGAGGCTTTTGATTTAAAATAGGATGGAGAGTTTCAGGAAGACTGAGGCACAAGGGATTTGCTGCTGATTATATTACGTCAAAGGCAATGGATTTGTAAAGAGTAAAGTAAAATAAAATAACGGGCCACAGTGCTAATGGAAAGGCCCAACACCCTTGCATGCAGGTTGTGGTTCAAAAAAAGTGCAAAATCTCAGAGCTGTGAAATGAATGGATTCCTCTTGCTGCAATGAACAGTTAATGCAAATTCCTCCAAGTTCATGAATCCCATTTGGGACTAGGCAGATGGTCCATCCCCAAAATCATGACTCCACCAATTTCACAGAGAGCAGGTTTTCACAGGACAGTGAGCACAAATGAATAGATGGAGAGAGAGAGATAGCTACCCACAGCTCACTCTGTTCCACTGGCTGGTATGCTTTTCGGGCCATTGTGTGAGGCAGTCTGTTTTCCCAGCATACCCAGGGGCACTGAGTTGCAAGGCAAGCTCTCAAAGGGTGAGCTTCTGAGCCCTATTCAATCTCTTCCTTTGCCTTTCTGAGGCTTTCTGATAGGAGAGCCTGTTCCCCGCAAAGTGTCAGAGCCTCACATAGAGGGTGTTAGATGACAGCACGGAGGCTTTGGTTGTATGGAAAGTGCAACTGCCAAAGCTACCATGTGTGCAGCACTGAGTGTGTGCTGGGTTCCTTCCACATACCATCTGCATTGGGGTATGGTGGCACAAAGAGGGGACAACAGCTCAGTAGCACAGTGGGAGCCAGCATTCAGCTGCTTCTCTCTGTCACAGCATCCATCTACTACACCACTGTTTTATCCTATCAGGCTGAAAGTTTTCCTTTAGTAAGCTTTTTAGAGAATGTTCAGGAATTTCCTGATTTACACTCAGGTGGAGGGATGACTAATACAATTAAGAAGAACCAGGCAAGTATGACCTGTGGTCCACTTGCACTAAAGTTATTGAAGGTGCTTGACAAAATCTGTGTCTCTGGGGAAGGTTCCAGAATTCTGAGTCTCCCCCTTCATGTGCATGTGTGTGCGTGCATGCCTGTGTGTGTGTGTGTGTGTGTGTGTGTGTGTGTGTGTGTGTGTGTGTGTGTGTGTGTGTGTGTGATGTGTGCGTGTGGGAGGGAGAGATTATTTCCCAGTACATCCATGGAAGTCAGAGGACACTCTCTGGTTTTCAACCCTTCCACCTTTGGTACAGGGTCTCTGTTGTTTGTTGCTGCCTACACCAGGCTAGCTGACCTGTGTGCTTCTAGGGATGTTTCTATTTCTGACTCCCGTCTCATCATAGGAACACTGGGATTACCGGCAGACTTCCATGGATTCTGATATTTGCTTCTAATGGACCTTTTGCCTTCATGACATGCCTGAGCTGAAGAAAGACAGCATCAGAAACAGCTTCAGCACAGACCCAAACTGACTACTGTGCTTTCGGAGGTCCCAGGGAGGTTGTTAAAAACAAAATTGATAGCTCCAAGGGTCTGGGACTGGGAGAAGTCCCATAAACTTAATGGCACTGATGAATTTATGGGCTATTGTTACTAAATGAGTCATCTTTATACAAAAGGAGCAAGGAGCTACAATTTCATTGGGGGGGATCATGGTTGTCTCTGTTTACAGAGATGCCAACAACCTGTAAGTCTGAGCTTACCTTCTTCTACAAAGGCAGGTGCCTTTCTTTTCTCAACATATTTGTCTTGTTCACTCAGCACATTTATCTCATTGGGATCAGTTCTTTACTGAGATGTGTATGAAACCTGGCCTGGCAAGCAGGTAGGAAGACCACTCCATGGGTTAGAAGGACCCTGTTCAAGCACTGACCTGCATCTTCCTTTCCCAATTTGTCCTCCTGCAGAGTCTCAAACTGAAGCTGCCCTCTAAGCTGCAAAATGAAGGGGCTGGAATTAGTGTAAAATGTCCTCTGCGGAATTGTCCCTTTGCCCAGGATTTGAAAGTCCATCTGGCTCAGTAAATGGTTGGCACAAAGCCCCTTGCCCAGAAGAACTAGTCAGCTTATCTCTATGTAGTAACTTGTCCTGAGGAAAGAGCAAAGTGCCAAGAAAGGATGGTTCCCTGCTTGTCAAATTGCTGCTCCCTGGGACTTGAGTAAAAGAGGGTGTGAAAGCGCTAAAGGGCTTCCCTCTAGTTTAGCAGCCTATTTGGAGAGCCTTGTGTACGCACACTCGTACACATATGTGCACGCACTTGCCCATGGAACATATAAGAGGAGAAGGAGGTATGTAGATCTGGTATTTCCTTAGATAGTAAGTGAAGTCTCTTGGCATCATCATAAATGACTTTATTTGACATATAATAATGCCACAGCCATCTCTTCCAGATCCAGGCCAGGCTGGCCCAGAGCCCATGCTCCCTGAGTTCTCCCATTGAGCAAAGGAAGCTACTGACAAGTCCGGCCTCTTCCTCCTACTTGAAGCAGCCATGCTGTATTCTATACCAAGCCAGCAAGACCTGGGAATGATCACAGTGCACTTCTCACATTGTCAAATGGACAAGAAATTGCTCTTACTCTAAAACCTAGGTCCTTTCTCTTTCTCTTCTTATACAAATAAAGCTTCTCTATCCTGTTCCCTCCCCACATCCATGTCTATTTCTCCATATAACTGGAGCTTAGTGTGACAAGTGAGCACACCTGTCATATAGACTGGTTTGAACTTCTCTTTGGACTTTGGCAAACTTACATAACTTCTTTGTGAGTTGATTTCTCCACCTGTCTTATAGCTGTCATAGTACCACCATGCCTGCTATGAAAAATAGTAAATGTCCAGTTGGCTTTTATGTTTGAGCACTTGTGCTCTGGCTAGGGGCATTGCTTGGGATGTTATAGGTCACTGGAAACTAGCTCTTAAAGGCACGCTATCTCTGGTCCATTCCAGTCACATTCTTTGTTTCCTGGTCTGCCATGATGTGAGCAGCCTACTCGAATGCCTGTTCCCATTGTTGTCCCTCCACCATGCCTTCCCTGTCACTATAGACTAAAAGCATGAAATCATGTAAGTATGAAGCAAAGTAAATCTTTCCCCTCTGAAGTTGTTTCTGTTAGGTATTTTGTCAAATAAAATACCTTAGCAGGTAAAGTTGTGGGAGTGAACGTAAAAACAGATGGCAAATTCTATGTAGTACAGTGTGTGCAGGAAAGCACCTGTTACACAATAGGTGCTTGATAAAGTTTTATTGATAGAGGCAATTTTCACCCTGGTGATATATCATGCAAAACAGTACACAAGTGTCTTCTGGGAGTAATGCCAATAATCTCTTTTATTTCAAATGTCTTTGGTTAGGTCCTCACAGCACTGAAAATAAATGTTAGATTTGACCCAAGAGTAGATGACTTCAGGTTAGCCTTGAGTATGTTTCCCACTGGAAGATCAAGATGGCTCCAACCCCTATAAGTCTTTCCCTAAAGACAAAACAGAATGACCCTTCAGGTCCTTCTTACTATTAGAATACCACAAGAATGTTGCAGCCTGAGCTATACTCAGCTTTCAGCTGAGCTGACCGTAGAAGCCAAACCCATGGCCAGCGTCTTATGTTTATTAAGTACTCATTTATGAAAGTGGTCCCTTACAATGAGTTGCTATCTGCCTCAGACACCTCAAAATGGAGTCTTGAATTCTTGAAGCCAAGGTAATAATTATGTGGACGGTGCTGAAATTATTCACTATTGTGTAATATTATTCACAAATTGAGTCATTTTATAAAACCTTTTCCACCTTCTCTCCCTTCCTATTCCCTGATCATGTGTGAGTGCGTGCCCCCGAGAAGACACATACTATATAACACACATATCTGCCAATGTGAAGGGGGGGACACTACTCAAGGATTGAGACTATTTGAGAATGAGGCTCTTTATCAGTATTTCAGAAGCCTCAATTTAGCATTTATGGTTCAATTGTGTATTACTCTGGGAAATACACATTAAACCTCAATTCAGTCAGGTCCTCTCTCCTTGTGTCTGTTTCTGAAAATTAATGCATTCATCAAGCCCTAACAAGAGGCTACCTCACAAGATGCAACATCAAATTACTGTAGGGTGATGGGCATTTCTGTACTGACACGAGTAGATAGAAAAGAGAGGGAAAGACTCCACCCAGAGTGATAGGGGGGCAGAAATGACACTTTGCTCGTTGCAGTAATTATGACTGCAAACAGTTGTATAGTGTACCTTGAGAATTTAGAAAACACCCTCATACATTTTATTCCCTATGAGGCTCATAATAGCCCTGAGAGGTCAGCAAGGTAGGTGTTCATATTAGTTGTTATTTTCTTGATAGTCCATCTTGATTGTTAACTTGAGCGACTTAGAATCACCTAGATTAACAAAGCATTCTGCCTCATGTGTCTATGGAGACGTTTCCAGATTGTATGAACTCGGGATTAACAGCACTGCTCTCCTTGTGGATGGCATTATCCTATGGGATGGCAATAAAAGCTGTGGGGAGAAAGCCAGTAGCTCAGCATTCTGTCTGTTTCCTGGCTGCCATGAGGTGAGCTGTTTTGCTCCAGCGTGTCCTCCCAGCCATGATGGTTTGAAACCTCCAAAAACCTGAGTCTAGATAAATCTATCCCTTCCTTAAGTTATTCATGCAGTGCATTTAGTTATAATGATAAGTCATAAGATTAGCATAATTATAATTAGCCATCCTCACTTGGTAAATGAGAGAGCCACACTCTTCTACAGTTGATCTCCTCTCCAAGGTTAGTTAGAATTGAGGGAGTCAAAGAGGACCTGAACTCTAGATACCCAAACTCAGATCCTAGTGACAATCATAATCCACCTCTAACCCCACAATCCTAATGTTAGAACCCTGAAGGGTGGAAACTCTAAAGTCTGAAAGTCCCCCAAATCACAATCCCCAAATACTGAAAAACCACTTGTTGAAATCTTAGCAGCTGTAACCATGAAAACTGTAGTTTGCCTTGGAAACACTGTATAAGAGGGGCAGGGAGGCCAACCCTGGAGGCAATGGTGTGCTGCACTTGTGTAGGGCTGAATTACATCATGGGAGGGGACACAAATACCTGGAGAAACAGTACTTTTAGAGTACTAATTCATTTTATCACTGTGTGTGTGTGTGTGTGTGTGTGTGTGTGTGTGAATTTGATTCTGTCAAAGTTCATCACCCCAGTGACCACTGTGTCTTTGTGTGTATAAGCAGTGTCCATGTACAGAAAGACATTGAGATTTCTGAAGTAAATGAGAAGATGCCATTGTTTTTTTTTTATGTTTGCATTTGTGAAAGATAAAAAATTTTAAGGTCTGGTAACTGGAGAGATGTCTCAGTGGTTATGCTCTTCCAAAGGACCTGAGTTCAGTTCACAATACCATGCCAGGTAGCTCATGACCTCCTATTTTCTTCAGCTCCTGCCTCTTACACACACACACACACACACACACACACACACACACACTGTGCATATGCACACACAAACACACACCCATTATTTAATAAATAAAATAAAGCCAGCATAGTGGCACACATCTTTAATCCCAGTACTTGGAGGGCAGAAGCAGGAGAATCTCTGTGAGTTTGAGGACAGCCAGGGCTGTTACCCAGAGAAACTTGGTCTCAAAAAACAAGATAAATCTTTTGAAAAAGACAAAATTCTCAAGCTCTCTGCACCTATGAATGCTGCTGTACCCCGTAGAGAGGAAGAATATGTTCTAGTAATATACTTCCTTGTAGAATGGATATAATGAATGATAATATGTTGTGCACTTATTTTTAAGATTTGTTTATTTTATGAGTGTTTTGCTGGCATGTATGTATGTGTGCCATATGTGTTCTTGGTACCCACAGAGGTAAGAAGAGGGTGTTAGATCTCCCAGAACTGGAGTTAATGACAGCTGTAAGCTGCTGTGTGGATGCTGGGAAATGAAACCAGGTCTTCCACAAGAGTAGCCAGTGGTCTTCATAGCTGAGCCCTCTCTCTGACTTTTGTTATATGTTTCAAAGTAATGAAAAGAGAGGCTATTTAATGCTTCACCACAAAGAAACAATAAATAGATTTTAATTACCTTGATTAGATCACCATATAATGTATACATGTCACAGTGTGCCCCATAAATTTATTCAACTATTATTTATTGATTAAAAACAAAATTTCCAATACCTCAAAAAATAATTTAACTTAAAAAGAGAAAATTATGAGTCTGAGGACTAGGCTCAATGGTAGAGAATTTACTTAACATGCCTGAGGTCCTGGATTATATCCACAGTTCTACAAGAAAATTAAATTAAACTTTCAAAAAGTAGTAAATATCATGTAATGTTGTTCTTATGATTAAATGCAGTCATGGAAGTAAAGTATCTAACATGTCAGGACTGACCAAATCCTAAAGAAGTGTTTCTTCACCAAACAGTAAAATAATCAAGTAAGCAGGATTCTACCAGAAACAGAAAGGTTTATGGAAGAGAAAATCAGTTTCAAAGAAATCAGCTGTTTTGATATATTTATAAAAATGCAATTATAATTTGCAGCAAGCCTCATCCAACCTTTGGTAATGCAGAGCCTTGCTTTTCAGTGCTGTGTCAGCATCAGAAACTGACCCACGTTTTTGAAGATTTCCAATTATTGAGGCCATCTTTCTTTCACTCATAGAATTTGTAGACTGTCAACTAGTTTGGGTCAGTTTGTTCCTCTTGCCTGCAATATTTGATGTTGTATAAATTTCTGTAATATTCCTCTTAAACCATGAATAAGAAGGAGCAGGGCTCTTCCCCACATGCAGCATCCCATTATCCAGTTCCCTGTGATCCATTGTGACAGATTCGTGTTATCTACTTAACTACCACCACATTCAAGGTGTTGGGTAACCATAAGGTACCTTATCACCTAATTCCTGGAGTCTCACTAGTGATGTGGGCATTCAAAAAAAGGGGGGGGGAGTAGCCCTCTAACCAAATGGATGTGCAGACAGAACCAGAGCAGAGTACCTTGGGTTACACATTCCCTGATCCCTGCATGCATGGGGCATGAACTCTGAATACATTAATCCCCAAGGAAGATGTGTCAGGGCACAGAGATCCTGCTGCTCTGCTCAGCAGTTTACAGAATACAGAATTCATACCAGCTCAGATGCCTTTCAACTCTTGGTTTTGATCGATGTTGCTTTGATCACCTGCATAAATCCAATATCCAGCCATCAGCCAGTTGAGAATTCAACCCCAAAGCATGTGCACGGTTGCTGGGGACATGGCGGGTGGCAGCTCAGATCCTGTTCAGGGAGATTTCCTGCACCATTTGCAGCATATGCTCCCCTACTCCACTGCTGTGTAACTCACTCATCTACAGAATCCCCTTTCTAGAATCTTCACCTTTGCAGCCTGCCTTTCCCACCCTTGTCCTTGTAAGAATGTTGTTGGCCCCTCACCCCTTTCATGGCAGCATCTGTTGAGTATATCTTGGCCAAGGTACTGCCCACTCCATCAGCCTTCATGTCTGAGGTTTTTCCTATCAGGCACATAGTTCAGGTAATGACTTCATCCCCCCAATTATATTTTGATTTTAGAGACTTTATCCAAGATCTTTTGTGTCTGGTTCCAACCACAAACACACACACACACACACACACACACACACACACACACACACACACACACACACACACACACACACACAAAGACTGGGGTTGGGGGCCAAACAGAATAAATCACCTAGGAACTTGGAGACTGTTGCATTTCTTGCAGACAGCCCAACAGCTCTAGTGTTTCATAACCTAGAACATCTCCTTTCTCACCTAAGACACTTCAAGCATCGTTAGATTCAACCTGTCCATCAGCTCACCGTTAGCCTCAAGAGCATCCTCGCTCCCCCTGTCCTTTCTCAGCTAAAGGGACTTCAGAAAGTGTAGCCATCAGCAAAAGCTCCAGGAAGGGGTATGTGAGTAAAATCCATTGCTTGGCACCAACATCTGAGCCAAGCAGTAGGGGCACCCTGGTTGCTTGGGCAGCTGGGATGGATGCGGTTTGCAGAATATCCTCATAGAGCAAGTATTGTTCTTGTTGGTTTTAATTTTTCAGTTCCATGTAATTACTGTTTCTTTTATCTCCTTTCTTTGGCCTTCTTTTCCTTCACTTATATTGTAAACATATGTGTGCATTTTTCTAGAAATCTGCAGCCCTTGCTATATTTTACTTAAGGCTCTCATTGAAGAAACAAACTTCCTGACTGAGGTGCCTAACTGGGGATTGGGGGAGGTGAAAGCTACTTTCTAGAGTATATTTTATTACTCACATGAGCCATGTGTCTCCATCTCACCTCATTTGCCTTGTAAACTAAATATGTGATGGACTGAGCCATACAGATTCATGGTCTCAGTGGGGAATGCGTGCAAACAAAAAGCTTATTGCTTTGGTTTCCTCTTTTCTTAAAAAAATCACTTTCCCAAAATAACTGATAAATGGTCCTTTGTGGGGATGGCCATGGTAGATGCTGCTTCCCCTGCTGTTGGACGCCTATTTGACATCTTAGTGAGAGTTAGGGTTGCATCCCAGTTCTAGACCACAGGCCAGAATGCTGAGAGTCTCAGAAGGCAAGAAACTGAATAAGACACGCTGATTCCAACAGGAAACGTTCATCTTACAATAGTCTAGATTTCTAATCTTCCAAATTAAAATGCTCAGAAATCAGAGGTTGAAGGGTCTGTGAATACTATGTTGTGCCCTCATTTTGTAGCCACAGGTGCTGTTTTGGTTGATTTTATTCAAGCTCCCCCTTACTTGGCATTTTGTGGATATCATCATAGAAGTTACAGACTTCCAAGTTCCTGAGAACCCCACCCCCCACCCCTTTGTGCCTGAACTCAGCCCCTGTGACCCTAAATTGCCTCGTGTCTCTAACTGACTTGGCTGTCAACCTCTCATTGTTCAGCTGATGTCTACTGGATATCCCAAAGAAAGCCGCCTTGTTATACATTCATCATAAAGAATGAATGGCCGATTGATTGAATTTTCCCAAGAGATTTAATAGAGTTGTTCACATAAACCAATGTCTACTGGGTGGAATTTCAGGTACCAACACCGACATTTATTTATGGCTTAGTAAAAGTTGGTCATAGTCCTTGATGCTTTCTGTCAAAGTTCGTAGACTTAAATGAGTAACTTTGCAGTACAGGGAAGAACTCTTTCCTAACACACTATCCTTTCATTGTTCTCATCTCAGCCACCAACTCCTGCTTCATCCAGGTAGCCACTTATGCACATATATTGCCCATTTTTCTCACCAAATCTTGTTCTCGTGTGTTCCATACTTAATTTGGAGACGATACCAATGAAGTAAAGTGTAGTGATGTATTACTTATGATTAATTAAAACTTGCCTAAGGATTCAGAAAGCAAGCCATGGAAGCCAGACACACATCTTTAATCCCAGCAGCGAGAAGCTAGGAGGTGGTGGTGGTACATACCTTTAATCCTAGGACTCAGAATAAAGAGGTAGACAGATCTCTCTGAGTTCAAGGATACACAAGATTCAATCAGTCTAAATGGGTAACAGATCACAATCACATGCTTTTAATCCCAGCACTAGAGGGGAATAAAAGACAGAAGCAAGGTCTTCAGTATTCAGTAGGAGGCATTCATTCTCCAGCCATGCTGAGAAGAGGTTACAGTCAAGATCTACCTGTCTCTGCTTCCCAAGTGCTAGAATTAAAGGTGTGTGCCAATTGTTAGAATAATTCATCTTATGCTAAGGTTTTTTTCCTATGTTCTGTGGAGAAGGAGGGTTTACACAGGACTCTTGTTAGAGTGAACCATGTTCTTCTTTTGTTTTGCTTAAGTTTTTATGTCTTTAACTTGAAATTGCACTGGTCATTTTATCTTCCATTTTCTATACTTTCGGCAGTGTTCTCTTTCAAGTGGTCTATATCTTTGTAAAAACATGTTTTTATTTATTATTTGAGAATTTTATACATGTGTGCAATGTAGTTTGATTATATTCACCATTCTTCCCCTGCAATTCTTCTCAGACCCTCACCAAGTCCCCTTCCAAGTTCAGGTCCTTTTACTAAAAAAAAAAAAAAAAAAAAAAAAAAAAAAAAAATGCCACTGAGTCCTCTTGGTGCATTGGTGCTTCCTGTATGTGCATAGATGTAGAATATAGGTGGCCTTCCAGGGACCACACCCCTGAAGCAAACTCTGTCTCTTGTCTCTCTGTCTCTGTCTCTGTCTCTCTCTCTCTCTCTCTCTCTCTCTCTCTCTCTCTCTCTGTCTGTCTGTCTCAGTAGTCAGCAACTGCCATTTGCTCCTCAGGGGTTCTATCAGTCATTGATAGAACTCACTGTTTTGCAGCAATCCTCCCTGGTTTTTACAGTCTTTTCACCCCTCTTCTGCAATGTTCCCTAGTCTTAGAGGAAGAGGCTGTGATAGTGGTGTCCATTTAGGACTGTGCACTCTTCCATCACTCATTCTTTGCACCTTGACCAGTTATAAGTCTCCACAGTAACCTCATCCACAACACAAAAAGATTTCTCTGATGAGGACTTTAAAGTGCACTAATCTTTGGGCATAAAGATAAATATTTAGAAAACAGTTGGATGCTGTTTCCGTTTAGCAAAGAACTGTAATGTGTTCTCCCGTAGGGAGAGTTCTTGAACAGAGTTCTTGAACAGATTTATTGTACCAGTCATGGTTTCCATTGTAGTTTTTTTTTTTAAATTTGCTTATAAGTTGCAGGTTTCCTTGTAGGTTTTCAGACATATTTGGTTTGGGTTGGTCAACTCCTACCCCTTTTTCTCATCTCCCTGTCTCTCATAGTTCCTTATACCCTTCTATCTGTCCCTTCCAACCACATAGATTCAGGACAGAGTGTATCACCCTTGAGTTTGCATGTGACTGGCTTTTGAGAGACTGAGCTCTTCAGTCTTTCTTGGCAAATGGCCATGTGTGGTAGCAGAATGTCAAGTCACAAACATGAGGATGCAAATACACAAGGATATGGGCTCTTTCCATAGTAATGGGTGTCTGCCGTATTAGTCAGCTGTGAAAAAATACCAGATACAGTCCTTTGCTGTGAGAAGATACCAGAGAGTGACAATTTTATGGAGAAAAGGCTTATTTTGGCTCATGGTTTCAGAGGTCTCAGCCATGGTACTCTCCATCTGCTGCTTCTGGACCTGCAGTGAGACAGGACATCATGGCAGGAAGTATGCAGTGGAGTAAAGCAGCTTACCTCGCAAAAGGCACAGAAATAGGGCAAGGAAAGAACAAAGGACAAAATACACACCCCCTTCAACTAGGTCTCACTGCTGAGTTTCTATTACCTCACAATAGACCATCATATTAGGAGTCAATCAATGGGTTAATCTGTTGGTTAGACCCCAGGCCTCATGATCCAGTCACTTCTTAAAAGGCCCACTTATAAACATAACTGGACTAAGGACCAAGCCTTTAGCATTTGGGAGACTTTCCAAGTCCAAACCATAACATTTGCCTTGGTACACCAGTGATATCAGTATAAGTTTTTCTCAGAGAAAAACTACTGATGATTCACCAGCATGGAACTTTTGGGGGAGTTTTTTGAAACTGGCTTGTAAATTTTGTAAAGGAATGATCTGGGGTGGGAGAGGGAGGATGTCACTGATATTACTACCATCCTATGTTTGTACATTTAAACACACACAATTAAAAATATATATGTGTGTGTGTGTATACATACATACATACATACATACACACACACACACACACACACAACACACACACACACACATATATATATATATATATATATATATATATATATATCTTAATACAACCTTTAGTGGGTTACTTTATTTTTTTTTTTGGTTGGGAGGGTTACTTTAACTGTGTAAAACTCTTTATAATTGTAGAGACTTTTCATATGTTATCATGTTGTCGGGGACTAATGAAAAACTCCTCCATGGGAGAGCATTATATGGAGCTAGCAAGCATAGTCTTTTTGGGGCCCTGGTATAACCTGAAAACCTCTTCCAAGGAAACAGACAGGAAGATCGAAACTACTGTGAACACTCAGGATACCCCTGGCTAAGATCAGCACCTTTGTGGCAGACACAGCAGTGTTACTAGAGAGTGACCAATGAATTCAGTAGACTGTGCCATTGAGTTATTATAGCTGTCTACACTTAATGCAGGGCTTATTGCTCCTCCATACATGAATGGATGGTAGAACTCAAATTGCAATTGGTATACCCTAAGTCTGAGTACTTAATACCCTGAGCATATCACATTGTGGCCAGATGATACTTTCCAGAACTGCAGAAACACAAATCACTAATACTACTCTCCCTGTCTATACAGGCGACAGGGGGAGAAGTGGGGTTAGGGTGGAGGCGCTGGAGACCCAGGGCCTCTGGAGAGAAAGAACAATAGCAATGCACTTTGACATTGAGAACAGTATACCCACAAATCATTTAAGATGTTTTGAATAGACAGGACTGACTAAATGAGATAATTTCCTCCCCTCTTATCACTTAGCCTAGGGTGAGGACAAAACCCATTAACCCTAATAAAATTAATTCCCTAATATGTGAATAAGCACAATGATACATAGCAGTTCATGATACTATATGCCTGAGAAGTTTGAGCTAATATGCATATAAACAATAGTAAATGTAATGTATTTTTGTGGCTGTACAATTTAACCAATTCCTATGAGAAAGGCTGAAATAGAGTCATCACAGCCCTCCCCCAAACTTTATCAGATTCCCAAAGGCTAAGTTCTCTGCACATAGTTACTTAGCACAGTCCATGGCTGGGCTAAAATTCAAATGTAGAGAAACTGGTAACATTTACTAGGAAATAAATAATTAAAGCTTCACTGAATTGCAATATTGTTTTCTACACACCACTTGTATGAGAGAGTACACAACCAATAGGGAAACAAATAAATGTTAGTGGTCTGATATATATGATCCTTCCTTAAAAATCATTTATTTTATTATATTCAGTTGTGTGTCTGTGTGTGTTTATGTGGACGGTATATGCACAAGTGCAGGTGCCAGATGGTGCAAGAGGTATTGCTTCCCTCTAGAGTTGGACTTACTGGACTTGTGAGCCACCTCACATGGGTGCTGGAAACCTAACTCACATCCTCTGTAAGGATGATGTATGCCCTTAACCACTAAGCCATTCTCCCCACCTCCATATTATCATTTCTTTTTCATAACTGGGTCATTCTTTTACACATTCCCCTTAGATAAGTGGTATAAGCATTCAGAAAACCATCAGAGTAATGACACATAGCCCTGTCTCCAACAGTAGACCCAGCCCCTGCTTTTCAGTGGAAATCAAATAAAAAAGGTTCTGATTTGTACAACAAAAATACCTGCTAAGTCATGAAGGAGTATCAGCCTCATTATTCTCTGGCATGTTGATATTCTAAAAGATGACCCTAAAAACACACTACTGGTTTCATTAAAATAAACTTCGAATGGCAGGATGGCATATGGAAAAACATTGTGATAAAGAAGCTATTTGGAGTGGAAGAAAAGTTTCCTGGTGCACAGTGAGTCTTACTAGGATCATCTGCCTGTTTCTCCACCAAATACTGATAGCCTATGTGAGCCTCATTCAGCCAGATCTTTGGTCTTAGGGCCCTGAAACTGATTGGTGCACAACCTCCCATCCCAGGTGCCCACAGTTGCCTGCCACCCTAGCCAACTGTTAGGAAAAGCAGGTTGAAGCACATAGCTTCTCACCAAAGTCTAGAGGAGTTCCTCCCTGCTAAGATGAATCTCCTCTTCTTCAGATGCCCAGAGTCATGCAACTGATTCAGATAAAGTCTTCTGAGAGCAGTTTTCATTATATGTTGCTTCCAACTCCTGCTGTTACCATTCACATGCAAAAGATAGAGCTGCCAGAAGCCATTGCGCTACCATTGTTCTCTGCCACACACACACACACACACACACTCTCTCACACACACACACACACACACACACACACACACACACTCCTCTACTCCTCTGGTGATGTCAGCAAGGAGAACTGGGGGCTAGGACATGGTCACCTCTAAGGCATTATATGGATAAGAAAGTATTATGACTTCCTCTTCTCATTTATTCAGCTCTTGTCTCTGTAACAGGGATACCCAGAGGAACAAAGATCATTCCTGTCTTCCTTCATCACTTACTGCTTTTTCATTTCATAAAGTTAAGCATGGTTAGGCCATTGTTTATGTAGCTTTGTAAATGTGGGTATATACTTACATATTTGTGGTGGGATGCATGTGTGTGTGCAGTGTACATGCAAGTGTGGTCACCTTAAGTGTTTTTTCTCAGGTACCCCTCTGCCTTGATCAGCTCAAGGCTTGCCAGTTTGGCTTCACTGGATGGCCAGCAAACCCCAGAGATCCACATGTCTCCACCATCCAAGGGCTGAGATTACAAGCACATACATACCACATAATAGCATTTAAAAATACAAAGGTGGATTCTGAGAATCCAATACAGGTCCTCATGCTTATTCCACAAGCATTTTACCGAGTGAGCCATTTCCTCAGCCCCTATTTAGCATTTGATTGTGAACATTTTTCTAGAACTGTCCTTTTTGCTGGTTTAGTTAAAGAACTCAAGTGGATTTCAACTACTTTCTCTGTCTTGGGAATCTCAGTAGAAAATTTCAAGAGCCTAGACTAAAGTCATTGTCCTCAAAGTCCCACAGCTGGAAGAAGGGCAGCTCCCTTCCATCTAGAACTCTTGTGACTTAGAAAATAAAACACAGTGACAGGTGTAAGAAAACACAGCACCAGGAGCCCACTGGGTGAAGGTAGCAGTCCCTCTTCCGCAAATTAGGCAACATGAATGAAAGTGCTTAAAATCAATATAGTAGTGCCTATATGTGTGGTACCATTAATATAAGCTATCCCTACCAGTGCAGTTTTGTGTTCTCAACGGTCCTCTCCTGTTAATTCAACGAATGAATCCATGGTGTCCAAAAGGAGCGCAAGTCTCTGAGTCCCAAAGTTCACCAGTCACTGTCGATAAAGTGCCTTTAAGACTCATGTAAAAAGATTATGCTTGTTGTGAGTTTACTAGAATAAGCTTTTAATATTTTCCAAAGCCTGTTCAGGTGGCTATAGCAGTGTAAGGTGAAGGAATTTGAGGTAGCATTCACATGAGTTTTACAAGGAGAAATATTCCTGATACTACAGGAAGTGGCCATAACAACAAGTCATTTTAAACAGCTCCATGGAAGGGAAAATGGATCTGGGAAGACACATTCTTTCAGTGAGGCTGTAGTTAGGGAAGACGCCAATATAAAAACAGCCTATTTTTAGGGGCTCAATATCTCATCTGTAAATGCTTGTGAGTCATATTTTACAAGGGCAACACACTCAGCCACTGTTGTACTGCAGGCCCCAGCCACCTTAGAGGAAGCAAAGTGGAATTCCATCAGTGAGCGTTTCCTGGCAAAATTGCTTGTGAGCTTTTGATTGCAAAATCGTTATGCTTGGCATTGAGTTGAGTAGCAGGAAGAACCTGACTTGGTTTTGCAAATCCCTTGGCTGATACAATGCTGCTCTTAAGCTTTTAAACTGCTCAGCTGGGCTCAAAAGTCTCATGGAAGCTGTAAAATTTCTATTTCAGAGTCTTAGTTTTTAGTGTGCTTCGCTCTTCTTAGGCAGGATTTTAATGGCAGAGATGTAACCGGAGATTCCATTCTCGTATTTGGGCTGTGGTATCTTCTTCACTGAGGCAGATAGATAATCCTATGAGGTTACAATACAAAATCAGGAGAACACATGGCAGATGGGAGTCTGTGAAATCCACATACAGGATGGTGCAGTATCAACCAGTGATCCCAGACTAGCCTTGTGTGATTGGGTTGTAATATACAGATGGCGAAGAGAGAACCCTGTGCCCTGTATTCAGCTGAACCCTGCTGGCTTTCCACAGAACTACATAGAGGATCTTTAAATGGGTTGATGTGATGATTCAAGTATAGGACGTAATATTTTTGTTTTAGTTGTCAATGTTTTATTTTTATTATTTTTTCTCTTAGATTGGTAAACAAGCCCCTCACACATACTTTTCATTTTATTCTCTTTCCCCATTTCCCTTATTCCAAGCCCTGCCCACGCCTGCCCCTTCCCCCTGCCAACTCCCTTCTTTACTCAAATTACATAAATTATGTTACACTCTTTCCCCCACATCTCCAACTCTCCCTAAAGACATCTGGTTCCCTTTCCAGTTCCATGACACCCCCTCCTCTACAATATACAATCCGCATATGAAAGAAAGCATATAGTACTGTGGATAGAAGTTTCTGTCCTCTCAGGTCTCCCAGCCGTTTTGTCATAAACACACAGAGATTTATATTAATTATAAACTGTTTGGCTGATGACTCAGGCTTCTTATGGGCTAGCGCGCTCTTAATTATTAACCCATAACTATTAATCTGTGTATCTCCACATGATCTTGGATTACTGGTGATGCCCAAGTCTCTTGCTTCCTCAGCAGCTACATGGCCTCTCCTTTTTTCCACCTACTACCTTTCTCTATCCCTGTTTGGATTTTCTACCTGGCTAAATCCTGCCTGTCCATTGGCTGAAACAGCTTTATTTATCAACCAATAAGAGAAACATAGTCACAGCATACAGAAGGACATCCCCCATCACAGTATTTTTTTTTTTTAGGTCTGAGATATTTTGCTTAAGATAATTTCTAGTTTCATCCATTTTTGTACAAATGTTACCATCTCATTTTTCTTCTTGATGACTAAACAAAATGCCATGGTGTATGTGTAGCATGTGTCCTTCTATCCATTAATCTGTTGATGGATGTCCCTTGACTCTAGTGCAGCAGTGAGCAAGGCTATTCAGGTGTATCTATGGTAAAAACATACATAGAGGCCAGGCGTTGGTGGCGCACGCCTTTATCCCAGCACTTGGGAGGCAGAGGCAGGCAGATCTCTGTGAGTTCAAGGCCAGCCTGGTCTCCACAGCGAGTGCCAGGATAGGCTCCAAAGCTACACAGAGAAACCCTGTCTCCAAAAAAAAAAAAAAAAAAATACATAGAGGCCTGTGGGTAACATCCAGGAGCCAGGAGCAGTACAGCTATGTCACTTTGGGTTGTAGGTTTAGTTTTTTTGAGATCTCTATACTGATCTCCCATAGTGGTTCAACAAGTTTGCAATCCCACTAATGGTGAATCAGGGTTCAGCTTTCCCAACATCCTCACCAGCATTTGCTGTCTTATGGGATGTAGTAGAAAGAACATTAGCATTGTCACCATTTAGAGGTCTTAAATTTGGGGTATTCCCCCTATACTCTCTGAACTTTGATTTCAATATCTGTGAAATATCCAAAGATAACAAGATCATCCCAATATCATCATTGAGAGACCAGTGACCCAATAAATATAAAGGCCATGGAAACCCTCCTCCTTTTCTTGATGATGTGAGTCAGGGCTTTTTGAGACAGGAACTTGGTTTGTACTCCAGACTCACCTTGAACCCAAATCCTCCTGACAGGGCCTTACCAGTGTTGAGATTACAGACTGAAGCCGCTCCTGGCTCTTGATTCTGCTTTGAAGTGTAAAAAATTGACTCTTGTCAATGTCTAGGAGTCACTGAAGCACAACACATACTCAGCGCAGCACCCAGGAGACAACTAGGACCAACGTGCTGGTAATATCAAAAATGAAAAGAATAGATTTATTTTGAGGAATGGAAATATTCATTGACTGCGAAAATACATCTCCCCTTCCTATGCATAAAGTATCCTCTCTGCTTGTGTTACCATGAAAAATGCTGTCATGGAAACGGAAAACATGCCTCTCTTCTCTCTCTATCTCTGTGCAGTGTCTGGAGTACATCAGCCACCTAGCTTCTGCAGGCCTTTTACCACTAACCTGAGAATGCAACCTATACTGAGGAGGTCATTGTGAGACATGGAGTGAATTGAGTCTTTGATGATAAACTCAGTCAACCATCCCCTAGGTCAACCATAGCTGAGCCCTGACTCTAGACTGTGGTGATGTGAGATGATCATTTCCTCATTGTTTGACATTAGAGATTCTGAAGCTGGCATCAAATGACACCTGCTTAGATGCACTTGTTAGTTGCTCTTGCATAGCTATAACAAAATACTTAACAGAACCACTTTAAAGGAGAGAACATTTATTTTGCCACAAGGGATCAGAGGGTTCAATACATAGTCACTGGCTCCATGTTTTTGGAGCTCAGCCTTGTGGTGACTTAATTTTTCACTATGCCAAATTAGAGCATAATAATAGTCTAGAACCTACCTACTTCATGGAGTTTTGTGTGCTAAGTAAGTTAATTCATGCAAAATGCTCAGAGTCTAATCCCAAAGGAATAGTGTCATCAGTGTTAGCTAATCCTGGAAGAAGATTATCACATTGGTTAAAGGCACAGATTCTGGAACCAATCCCAAGGCTTGGAGTCCTTCTCGCTACATCCACTAATGAGTAATGTCAAGTTGCTATATAACCTACCGTGCCTCTGTCTCCTCATCTACAAAAAAGAGTCAGCAATATTAGCATCTACTTCATAGAGGTGCTAAATACATAAAAATAAATATAGTTGCCTTTTTTTTGTTATCCAAGATATAGCATCATTTGATTCCAGGCAATTACCAGGTTGAGCTAGAGGATGTGGTGGAGGATGGAGAACAAAGATGAGTTCTTGAGAACTTCCCATTGGTGAACCACTCAGTTGAACAGGCAGAGCAATGGTGTCAGTGTGCTTGAGATACCATGACAAACCGCTATATACTGAGGGACTTAACTGAAATTTATTCGGTACAGTTCTAGAGACTGGGGAGTCTAAAATCAAGGTACTCCATTACATGATTCCTGTTTAGGTTTCTCTTTTTAACTTAAAAATGGTTAGTGATTTCCTCTATGGTAACACGGCATTGCTACATGGGACAGGAGAAAGAAAAGATCACCCACTCATTTCCCCTTCTATGGAGCATGTCTGAGTTAAGGTCTTTGTTTCTGTAATGAAACACCATGAACAAAAACAACTAGAGGGGTGGTGTTTCACTTCTATTTCCATATCTCAGTCTATCATCAAAGGAAGTCACTGCAGGGACTCAAGCAGGGGAAAGACCTGAAAGCAGGGACTGAAGCAGAAATGATGAAGGGGTGCTGCTTACTGCCTTGCTCCCTGTGGCTTGTTCAGCTCAGCTTTCTTATAACACCCAAGACCACCAGCTCAGGGTGGCACCACTCACAATAGTCTGAACCCTCCCCCATCAGTCACTAATTAAGAAAATGCACCACAGTTTTGCCCACAGGCAAATCTAGTTGAGGAATTTTTCTTAATTGTTACTTATTCCTCAGTGACTCTAGCTTGTATCAACTTGATTCAAAATTAACCAGTGCAGGGTGCTCATCCCTTTAGGTCAGAGTCCTACTTTTCTAATCTTGTTTAATTTTCACTATTTTCTTAGAAGTCCTGTCTCCAAATGCACCCACCCTGAGGGATTAGAATTTCAAAATATGAATTTTAGGAAGACAGTTTAGCCTATACCAGATACTTTCCAAGACATTCCGCCTGTAGCCTCGGCACTGTTTCATTTATGGGGTAGCAGGTCATAAGGCATGTAGGATGTCTACCCATCCCCTTCCAATTCTGATTTTGGAAGAAGAGAGAGGAGCATGAGAACCTAATTTTCTTCTCTAGTTTTTACCATACTATACAAAATGCAAAGTTCAAACACAAATAGGAACAGATATTTTTGTAAAAGACACACTTTATAAAAATCATTATCAGTACCTGGCTGTGGAGGAACCTGTCTTTAATCACAGCACTCAGGAGACAGAGGCAAGCAGATCTCTGTGAGTTTGAGGCCAGCCTAGTCTATAGGGTGAGTTCCAGGACAGTCAGTACTATAAAACAAAGAAACCCTGTCTCAAAAAACAAAAACATTATTGAGATACAATTCACTTGTATAATTCATTTGTTTAAAGAGTTAAAACCCACTCTTGTTGATGTGTTCAGAGTTGTGCAGCCATCACTACAGTTTTAGAACACTTTCATTATGGAAAGACATTCCACATCCATTGACAGGCATTCCCCACTTCTCCATCCTTGACTGATATCCTTCCCCACTCTGGGCCCTTGCCCATGATTTTTTACTTCCTACCTTTATATATTCACCTATTTTGGACATGTACTAGGTAAACAAATGTAGAGTTTCTTTTAAAATACCTTTTATTAATGACTTGACCTCTCAGTTTTTACCAATAATTTATTGACCTAGGCCATGTACCTCACAAATAGATGTAGAAAAGAGTCTATTATAAGAAATAAAGATTTTGAAATGAAAAGTGTACTCTTAAACTAGATGACAAGGGATAGTTTATCCTTCAAAAAAGCAAAGGGTGGTAAGCTCAAATTTCAAATGAAGCCTAAACCAATTAATTTTGAGTAAGGTTGAATTCAGATAGAAATAACACAAGTCTGCTCAGTTTCTCGTGCATATGGACTTGGGAGAGTAACAATCGTGGGAAACCAGCACTCAAAGAGTTATTATGTTTGATGAGAAGAATTCCTTCCTAGAGTTGTGCTACTACTTCCTTCTAGCTATCATGTACTTTCTAATCTCACCATAAATTCTACCCCTGGGAGGAACCAGAAAATGGTTTATGCCAGGCTCCACACAAGGCCAGGTAAGAGTGCATAGAGGGTTTGATTCATGTGTAAATATTCATTATATTCCTGACCAAAGCTAGATTTTTTTCATTTCGGGGAGAAATTGATTGATTGATTGACTAAAATCAAATCTATTAGTTTGTTCAAGCAAACTGAATTTGATTCCAAAAGAAATTGAAATCTTGTGTGAGAGTCAAGTGTGTAAATGTCCATGGGAATGAAGGGGGGCTTTGCCTTCAATGGCCACAGTACACATTGACTTTAACATTTTTATTATTCGCGCGCGCGTGTGTGTGTGTGTGTGTGTGTGTGTGTGTGTGTGTGTGTGTGTGTGTGTGTGTGCATGCCTACGGGAGGTCAGAGGTCAACTTTCAGGAGTCCTGGGGTGATACTCAGATAGGCTTGGTGGCAAGCTCCTTACCCACTGAGCCATCTTACAGGTCTCTCTACTCACTGACTTTTGTCTTTCTAGACTCCTGTCTCCTGTGCCTTAAAAATTCTTGAATTGTTACAGCAGTGAAAACTAGCTATAGAGCATGGTGCTTATTATTTTTTGTCAATATGACATATTCTCATAAATCCAGCTCTAGGGTAAAGAAACTGAAAAGCGACTATATTGAGATGTGCTGAGGAAAGGGAAATAAAAACCTTTGTCTGCTGCTCTCATTTAATTTAGAGCATCTGTGTGTTTGTTGGCTTTTGAAAAGTCAGGTAGCTGTCTGTTTTCTGTTTATGTTGCCACAACCAGGATGCAAACAATTGCAAGTCTCCAAATTCATCATGATAATATGCATTCCATAACTTCTTCTGACCCAGAAGCAAATACCTTAATTGCAAAGCTCTCTGAGGCCCCTTCTCCTGAGCTTGACTGAAGACAGCTTGCAGTTTCTATCATCTGCTGATTCTTAGCTATGACAAGCCAAGGGAGATGTAAAACATGTCAGTTTTCTAACTAAGGCATCAAGGTTTAGTGAAAAGCATAGTCCACCAGACGGTAGTGCCAAATAGAACCATAAAAATGAACTTGCTACTTGGGGAGATGCCTGCAACAACAGTTCTTAAAATATCCCACCAGCAATAACTTTTTAAAAATGTATTCCGAGAGAGAGAGAGAGAGAGAGAGAGAGAGAGAGAGAGAGAGAGAGAGAGAGAGAGATCAGTCTTTATGCTCATGTGGTAAATGCCAAGTATCTTCCTTGATCACTCTCCACCTTATTTTTTGAGACAGGGTCACTCACTGAACCTGGAGCTCAATGATCCAGCTATACTGACTGGCCAACACGGTCCAGGGATCTGCTGGTACCCATCTTCCCCAGAAAAAAACATACAGCCCTGCACTGCTGTGTTGGTTTTTTAAGTGGGTACTAGGGAGCCGAATTCAGTCCTGATGTTTGGGTGGCTGGCACTTTGCTGTCTAATTCAGCTCTCAAATCAGAATCTTTTAATTTTATAATAGGTGGAGAGCAAAAAGTCTATCAAGATTGCTTTTCTTTTTTCTTTTTCTTTTTCACTTGAAGACATGGAGAACCAGCAAAGAGCTTAGTGATGACTTCAAAATGTCTGCTTAGGTGTGAATGGACCATAGCACATGGCCAAGAGGTCCCCAGGGTTCCATGAGCTTTGGGTTTGGGCAAGGTGGAAATGAATTAGTACTTTAGAGTTTGGTATTTAAGTAAGACTGAAAAGGGCAAATGTAAGTAGGTGAGTTATTTAGTTTCTCATTGCTGCAACAAATATCTCAGAAAAATAACCTTTTAAAAAGGAAGAATTGGGCTTGGAGAAATGGCTCCGTGGGTGAGGATGCTTGCTGTACAAGCATAAGGGTGTGATTTCGGATCTCAGCACCCATGTAAAACACCAGACATGGCTAGACAAGTGTAACCACTACAGTGGGGGCCCAAGAAGATCCCTGGGGCTTGCTGGCCATCACCATCATTCTAGGCTCAGTGAGAGCCTCTGTGTCAAAGGCGTAAGACAGGAAGTGATAGAGCAGGGCCCCTGAAATTCTCCTCTGCCTTCATATCTGAGCTTTCAAAGGGATGAGCAGCACCCTGTTCCTTTTTAGTGTAGACAATGTCAGGACCAAGTCTGATACAGGATCTATTAGCACACTCCAGAATAGATCTCTACTTAAAGAGAAAGTTTTGTTTAACTTTGCACAATGGAGGACTCTTCAGTAAGGGTTTAGCAAGTGTTTCAGCTTGATGGTTTAAGAAACTAGAGTAGCTGTGTCCATTCTTAGAAGAAAATTACAGGAGTTGAGGTTGAGCAATGATTGGAGCAAGAGAGACAGTCTCTTCAGGGTTGCCAGTGACAGAGAGAGGCAGCAAAGCCACAGAAATGAATAGACACAGTCAGTGCCCAAGGACCTGAGTGTTTTGCTACAAACAGTTTTTTTTTTTTTATGTTTTAACAACCCTGGCATTCAAATCAAGTGTCCCCTTGCTTACAAGGCCCTGCCTGATAGGTGACTCTGAACCATAGGGATGACAATATATCTAAAAGCAAGCCCTCCAGGAAAGTAGGGGTGGAAAAGGGATTTGCCTAAATTGGAGGACAGTGAGGCAAAGGATTATGAGAGATATTCTAAGGAACTATCTATTGACATGAAAAAGAAGAGCATTCTGACTTCTGGTTGGGGAAAATTAGCAGAACAGGGCTCTGCTGATAATAAAACCGTAAGACTGACATGGCTATGGCTGTACAAGGCACTTTCAGCCCATCTCTGCCCTGGTGATCTCATGTTTGAAAGGATCTGACTCAGGCAGAAGAAATTGCTCACTGGGATGTGACCTCCCTTTGGCACAGCTAATCAACCATGCTCCGCCATTATGGATCAGTGGCTTTGTCTCTCAGCTAATATGGTGCTGTGCAAATACACACCACTGTCTGACCTCCTTCCCTCGTAGCTGTTACTAGCCTGAGCAAAAACAGCAAGAACAAACTGCAGGGTAGCGTTTATCCTGGCCCCACATTCTCTACAGGAACCCTTCAAGAAAATGTACCCACAAATGCTTAGAAAGATGCTCTGACTGGCTATAAGGCAATGGTGTGGGTTCTTACACCCACACCTGTTTCAGTGATTGGCTAGCATGGACCCGAGACTCCAGAAAAACACTGACTGTGTTTAACAGTTAATTATAAAGAAATATTCCAATGGAGGAGATGCACAAAGCACACAGAGAAAAAGTGGAAGAACATCCATGGCTTCTCTGGGTGGTATGCCCCTCCCTGCTCCACCCCACTCCTGGGGTTTCAAAATAGGTTTGTCAACCCAAAAGTTCAGAGGACTCTGTTCTGTAGAGGTTTGGTCAAGCCTACACTAAAGCACTGGCCATAGTAATGGACCTGGTACCCTGTCCTCTCCTTGACTCTCTAACGATCTGGTCTTTCTAAAGACCATTTGCCAACCTGATGATATCTGGCTCCCTCTTCGCCTCTTAGGAGACAATCTTATCAGCATATTACCAAGAGCAAATCACAAATGTGTCTAGAAGCTCTATACCAGGAACCTAGAACAAAAGATAGGGACAAGCATGTAGCACATGAGTGTTCCAACAATACCATATAGGCCATGGAAGTCTCATCAGATCCTAATGGTGCTGGGAGATTCCTGCCTACTACAATGTGTAGCTCAAGTATATGCTGGCCTGTTGTGGTAAAGTATAGTTGTAATCCCAGCATTCAGAAGGCTGAGGCAGAAGTGTCCCATGATTCATATATAGCATGTATCATAAACTGGTAAACAATACTGTAAACATCTTTTATACCTTATTTTTACTGTACCTTTTCTATGTTTAGATATCATCTGGGTTTTTAGGCAGGATCCAATGCAGTGTAGGCTGACCTCAGACTTGATTTATAGCCAAGGATGACCTTGAACTTCTGATCCTTGTCTTCTACTTCCAGGGTCCTGGAATCATAGATGTGCACCATAACATATGATTTAATCCAATGCTGGAATCAAACAAAGGAATTCATATGATAGGCAAGCACTCCACCAACTGAGCTACATCCCAGCCCTTGATATGTTTAGCTGCCCCTGCAGCACTGTATTACAGTTACCTTTAGTATTCAGTAGAGCAATGTACTATACAGACTTGTAGCCAAGAGCCACAGGCTTATCCCATCAAATAACCTCAGTATGTAGTAGGTTCAATGCCTAGATTTGTCTAAGTAGCTGGTACCATGATCACAATGTTATCTCCTAACCATGAATTTTTCAACATATCCCCATCGTGAAAGAACAGGTGACTATATTTATTTCATATTACATCACAATGCTAATTAACATTTTCTTATGTTATTAGTTATTCTTTCATCACCTTTCATAAACTTTATATTAACCACAGCTTCCCTTCATTTCATTTCTCTAAGCCTCAAGTTTACCACCTGTAAAGTGGCAGTAAAATATAGGGCTTGCCTCATAAGTTAAGACAGTTAACTCCTGTAGAGCTCTCTGGGGACAGTAGCTCCCATCACAGAACAGTGAGTGGTTCACTAAGTGGCAACAGTCATTGCTTAAAGTGATTGTGTTTTGTCAGACACTGTTTTAAGTGATTTGTGTGTTATCAGGTTATTCTTAACAACCCTATTAGACAAATGTCATTAGCCCCATTTTACAGGTGAAAAAGTTGAGGCCTAGAGAATTTACAGCACCACCTTACATTGTGTGATTAGAATTAGCAAATGAACTGGCCAACTCAAGGCTCCAAAACCTCATTCTTTGCCTCCACATCATTGGAATTCAGTAAATACTTCTTAAAAGTAATAAGTTAGTCAGTGCATAAAAAACAGAAACTCCCCAGATTTTTAGTAAAATGTTTCTATAGTTTAGCTCAACTGAGAAAAAAAGATAGATGGGATCTAACAGCCCCAAAGGAAATTAGGAAGGAAGGAAAGATTTCCTTCAAAATACTCTAAATTATTAGGCACTGGAGGACAGTTTGCCACCCCACACCCCTGTAAAAAGCATCAACAACTCTCCTGGGAGGGGGGGAAATTCCAGTTTTATGTTGGAGCCCACCTTTTGTCCCTAAGCTTCTTGAACGCTTGCCAGCTCATTGCTCAAACTTCCTGCTCTCCTGTTGGGAGGACACCAGCTGTGTGAAACCCTGCACCTCACTACCCCCCAGTCACCTCTACTGGCAAAGATCCCTCACCCCCAAATCTTCACTGCACATGCATCATTTTGATTGCTCTAATTGCTTGATTTACCATCTTTCAACTTCTTTAATTTGAAAAAAGAGCTTCAGAAAGACCTCCTCTTTTTAATTTAATATGTAACAAAACAAAGCTCCTATCTGTTATATGTCAAGTGTCTAGATGCTTGCCTAGGTAACAAATACCTTAAACGTTTGTCTGTTTCTTTTTTTCCCTCCTTCTCTCTTGTTTTCTCATTGTGTTTTGTTTTGTTTTTGGTTGTTGATGATGTCTTTTGGGGATGCCTGAATCTTGTTGTCTTAGGGTTTCTATTGCTGTGAAGAGGCACCATGACCACTGGCAACTCTTATACATTATCATTACGGTGAGAAGCATGGCAGTGTGCAGGCAAACATGGTGGTATAGAAGGAACTGAGAGTTCTACATCTTGATCCGCAGGCAACAGGAGACTGTGTGCCACAGTGGGTGCAGCTGGAGCATCTGAGACCTCAAAGTCCATCCTCACAGTGACACACTTCCTCCAAGAAAGCCACATCTACTCCAACAAGGCCACACCTCCTAATAGTGCTACTCCCTATGGGCCAAGCATTCAAACACATGATTCTATGGGGCCCATACCTACTCAAACCATTACACTTGTTCATAAGCTAATGAATACCTGGTTCTTCTACCTAGAGCCATGCATATACATGTGATTATATATACTGCACGAGTGATCATAGAGGCTTGCCGCTCCACTTAAAAGAGCCAAATCCTTGTAAATACGGTTAATCCTTCTTTACAAAGAGATGTTCCTAAAGCAATCAGATGGTCCAGATAGTGGATGGTGTTAACACATATTAAAGACTTTCTCTTTCCCTTCTAATCATTTGTAAAAGCAGCATCAACTTACTCAGCCCTGGCCTGGGCTCCAGGAGGTATAAGCCAACAAGCCAAGACAACCTGTAACTTGGTGCTAGGCAGATAGAATGCTGTATTCAAGGCCATTTCTAGTGTAGTTTGCAATGTTCAAGGCTGGAACCTTTCACTTCCCACAGATACAATTAGCCAATACTCCAGCAATCTCCAAAAGGCTGATCCTGTGGTGCACCTAACAGTGAAAATCCTCCTCCCCACTGGGATCAGAGGAGAACTATGGATGAACTATGTACTGGTATGGTAGATGGACTACATCAGTTCCTTTTATGTTTTGATGTCCAAAATACTTACACACACACACACACACACACACACACACACACACACACACACACACACACCACAAATATAAATATATATTTTAAAAAATCTTGATTTCCATTTTCTTTAAAATATTGTCAAATTGGGCCTTTGGTCTCAGCTGATATGGAAATGACTTTAAATGTCATAGAACAATTTTCATTATGTCCTGTGCCTTCATGTATTATAAAGCATTCCTACTGTATAAGATAAAAGAGAAAATTGTAACTGCTTGTATTTCACTAACAAATCTTCATCTCTGAGTCACACAGAGCAAGTATCACAATCCTTATCATTATTCACTTTGGAGTAGTGGTGTCTATTTTTGGATGTATTTGAGGCAAATACTTATTATTTTAATCCATTCATAGCCTGGGGCATAGCTCCAAGGCAGAGTGCCCAGCAAACCCAAGGCCTTGGTCGAAATCCCCGTTACCTCAAAAGCAAACTGAGAACAAACAACAAAATATACTTCTAGTAACAATTTATTCAATAGTGTGAAAGAAAGTAAGAGTTTGTGGGTTTGAGACTGGAGAGAAGGCTCAGCAGTTAAGAGATCTTGCTGCTCTTTGGAGGATCCAGGTTTGGTGTCCATTACCCACATCAGGCAGGAGTTCCCAGCTGCCTGTAACTCCAGCTTCAGGGGCTTTGTTGTCTTCTAATGACTTCCAAGGGCATCCACATCCATGTGCACATGCACACACATGTATAAACACACTTAGTCACACACACACATAGATAGGAATTAAAAATAAATCTTTAAAAAAGACGTTTGTGAATACAATGGAATAAACCCGTTGGCTAATGGGGTGCCAGCAGAGGGGATAATCATGGTACTAGTAACTTTTCTCACCACTGTGGCAAAAATACACAACAGAAGCCACTTAAGGAAAAAGGTTTCATTTTGGCTCATGGTTTCAAAGGGATTTCATTCCATCATGGATGTAAAGGTAAGGAAGAGAAATGGCTCCATCATACCAATGAGACTGTGAGGCAGCAACTGTTCACACAGAATGAACCAACAATAAGATAAATAGTCTAGAAACAAGGGCAAGCTGTAACCTTTGAATTCCCACATACCCGGTTCTGCTGACCAAATCTCAGCTTCTAAAGGATCCACAACTTTCAAACTGATACCACAAGCTAAGAGTCAAGTATTCAAAACATGAACTTGTAGGGGTACATGTAATCTTCAAAACATAGCATCCATCCATCCCTGGCCCAGCAAAGGAAGCTTCAAGTACAGTGGCATTTGGCCACCTTGAAAAAATAGGACATCCTTATTGGAAAGAGTTCAGAGGGAAAGACTACAGCAGACTGCAAATGTGGGGGCAGGGGATGGGAAAGGAAAGGCTATGCTGGAGGATAACCCTGCATAATTCTTATGAAGTTACACCAGCAAGAAGAGCAGAGAATGTAGCTGACTGGGAAGGGTATCGACTTGGTCTAGATAATGGAGACACTGAGTGTTTCTGAGCAGGGAAGTATCACGGCTGGAAAGAATTTATGAAAATTATATTGGTAGCTAGATAGCCTTCCTGAGCCTGCCTTAACAAAGTATCAACGGCTTAAAATGATAAAGATGCATTCCCTCATAATTCTAAAGGACAAAAGGAGATCAAGGTACAGATGGGACAGGATCCCTGTGAAGAATCTAGGGACAAACTCACCCCAGTGCCTCTCTTCTTGGTTCTGCTGGATGCTAGCAATCCTCATTATCCCTTGGCTCACAGACAGATCACTCAAACCTCTGCCTTAGACCTCACCTGTTGTGCTCTCTGGGTATCAAATTTGCCTTTTTATTAATAGAATAGTCTTCACATCTGGGTATGGCCTAGTCTAACCTAACCCACAATAATCTGAACTTGATTAAATTTGCATAGACTCTATATCAAAATAAGATCACATTCACAGGTGCCAGGTAGACATGAACTTATTGTAGTGGGGGTTGCATGTGGGATCTCTTCTGTATGTTCTTGATTTTTTTTCTTACACCTTATATACCCCAGCAAAATCTTTCAAATAATATAAAATTGACAATGTGGTTACATTCTATTTTTTTAAGTGAATGAGTACAATGAATACAGGTAAAAAAATCATCATGTTTTCCATATCCCTTACATGATTAAACAGAGTGGAAGCAGGCAAGGTATTTTTCTCCGCCAGTTCTTTTATTGGCAGGCTGTATTTTGTGGTTACAAAGGCAGGCTCAATTGTTTTATTATTTATCTCAAAAGGCAGTCTTACAAAAAAAATTTAAAAGGATCACAAATCTAAGCATTTATGTGTGAAAAGCAGTCAGCTCTACTCTCAGTTCTCAGTGTGCATATCCATTCATCAATAGTTTTTATATCAGGAAGCTGAGGGCAGAATTTAATCATCACCTTTGATCACCAACCCATCCTATCAAGAGAGTTATGTCAGCCAGCAATGGCCAGGCTGCCATTGTTCCTGTTCCCTGACCTTAATGTTCAACTATTCAAAGTGTGTCATTCTAAACTTTAAATTGTTCCCCAAGATTTTCTATCTCAAGGCCATTAACTAAAATATTTTAACCTAACCTGAAGTCATTATGTAAAGTGTTGTTTTATGATGGACACCAAAACCCATGAACACATCTCCTAACATTAAGATTAAAAGAACTTGAGCTAGTCTAGCTTTTGGGACACAATTGTTTTTCTTAATCATTAACCTAAGCAGCAGTCTATATGGCTCCCTCAAGAGAAACTCATAAGTCCTGGCCGTGTAACCTCTATTACAATCCCTTACTATATTTATTAAAGCCCTCAAATACCAAAATTCTACTTGAACTAACACTATTGTATAAAATCATTGCTTCAGTTAAATAGTACAGCTTAAGAGGGAATCATCTTCATAATAATTCACAGATAAGAATACCCAGTAGAAGCCAGGTGGTGGTGGCACACACCTTTAATCCCAGCACTCAGGTGGCAGAGATAGGCATATCTCTGGGAGTTTGAGGCCAGCCTGGTCTACTAAGTGAGTTCCAGGACAGGCTCCAAAGCTACAGAGAAACACCTGTCTTTAAAAAAAAAAACGCCCAGTAGAATGGGTTATAATCTTACTACATTAAAGGCAGTGGGGAATCTCCCCAAACCCATTCATACCATGCCAGATACCAGAGAAAAATGACAGCAGCAAACATGTAAAGGCACAGCAGTAGCAAGAGACATTCTGGAGCCAAAGCCCTCAGGGGCCTTGCCTGAGATTCACCCATCAGTGCCTTGCATTCTGGTTGGCCTCACGCCTGAAGTCAGCTGCCACCTGCTGATCCTCTGATGTGGCCACTGGCAGGGAAACCCAGTCTCAGGGAAATCAGCAAGAAGTTCTATGAATGAACCAATTAGGATCTAGATTACAATAACATCACTGGCGTGTGGAGAAGAAAGGACAGACAGAAACAGCAAAAAAGGCAGAGTCAACTGACCTGATCAGGTGGCAGACTTAAAATTGAAGGAGATGAAGTTAAGGATGACCCAAGATGCATGAGTGGGTGGCTGAATGCCTGGGTGGATGGTAGAACCAATCCAGACAGGGAGCTAGACAACTGTAGCTGGTTTAGTGAGATTGCTTTAATCTCATGCTTTACAGTGTAACGCTAAGAGAAAGCACAGCCATCTGCAGCTCCTCAGAACCTGGGCACTGGCTGCTAAAGTGTTGGCCAGAGGAGAGAAGAGGTAATGGGGAGCCTTAAGGAAATAGAGCTTAAGGAAATAGAGAAATTAACACCAGCATGGATAAGTCCTAGGCTAAGAGGACAGGAGAGGTAAAAGATTGAATCATGGGAAATAGGTCAATCATATGTCAGATAGATGAAAAGGGCAGAGGAAAAACTCAGCAGGAAGCCAGTGGACAACGAATAAAAGTGGTGCATGGAGGAAAGACTAGTTCTATAGATAAATCATGCGATATAATCCTATTACTAAATATGAACGTAAGCTCAAATATTTTCTTTGAGTGCCACCTTTATGTCCACCCAGCCCACATCAAATTAAAATTTCTTTAGAAGTAACATGGAGCATAAGACTAACATTTTCATTTTAAAAAGTCTCCCAGAAATATGTTTGCATTCAGTTCTCAGCAAGTTCAATGGCAGGTTGTCATAATTTTGATGAAGAAAAACTTTTTTAATTCTATCTAAACAGGCAGAATAGTTGAGTGCCACATGTAAAAATCATGCTTTCATAACTTTCCATGTCTATCTTACCTGTCTATCCTATCTGGAAGACTTGATGGACATCCAATTGGACTTCCATATAGGTGGGGAATAGGTTCCATGACCCTCTTGGATGGCTATCCTCTGCCTGGATTTAAGTCATGGCTAGATGGCATAAAAAAAAACCCATCAAATGTTTGTGGACAGTTGCTATCCCACTGTTTTATTTAAACGAGACAAGGCAGGGGTGGGGGGGGGAGTTGACACATTTTTGGTACAGATACACTCATTGTAGATGAACTAGTTCTTAGACTGCAATTAGATTACATAAATCCATGGATGTATAATCCACAGATATGGAGGCAAACTATATATAGATTTTACTATAGGATTTTAGAGGCTGATTTGTTTATTACACAGGGGAACATTCTGGGTTTTATCTGATTTTCAAATGAAGTCATTATTAGACTATACAGTTTGTGTTCAGGAAAAAGCACAAAACCCACACAATAAATCCCTACCAAGTGAACAGGCAAAGTGGCCTCCCGTGTCCAAAGAATCCAGGACACCCAAACAAACATTCCCTATCACCATCTTCCTCCCTCTGTAACCATAGCCCTGTTCTTACCTCTAACTGAATAGTGATTGCTGGTTTGAACATCATAGAAATATGAACATGTAGCACATACTTTTTGTGCCTAGCCACTATCACTTAGAAGTACATTTCTAAGATGGTCTGATACTGAGTTCCACAAAGGTTCGTTGACTTTCCTTGCTTGAGTTCATCCCACTAATAGCCATATAGTAAGGATGTGCATGCGTATCTATGTATAGAAACATGTGACTATCCATTCTCTGATGGCTATTGGGTTGTTTGTGGAAAATGCTGCTCTCAGATACCTATTTGCTACCCAGGTGGACTTGTTTCCTTTGGATATGTGCCCAGAATGGAATTAGTGTTTCCTGACACTCCCTCTCTCTACATGTGTGTGGTGTCCGTGAATGTGTGTATGTGCACTTCATGTGTGTGGTCGAATGTGAAAATGTGTGTGTCAGCAAGTATATACATGTGTATGTGGAGGCCTGAAGTTGGCATCAGGCAACCCCCTCTACTTATTGAAGCAGGCTCTCTAGATGAATCCAGAGCTAGCCTCTGGCTAGTCTAGTGAGTCAGCTTGCCTCTGCCTTCTGCTTGCTGGGATTACAAGCGGCAGCCATGCCTGCCTGGCTTTTTACATGGGTTTCCAGGATCCAAACTGATCCTCATGCTTGCACAGCAAGTACTTTAACCACTGAGCTTTCCGTACCCCACCCATATCGTTGGCTCTTGTTTAACAGTACAGTTCAGGTACAAAGAGTAGACTGGGTTTCCATTTTGCTGCAGAAAACAAGCGAGTTTATAACAGACAAAAGACAGTCAGTCAGAGCTTTCACAATGAAGCAGATGTGCGAAGTGAAAGTAGGAACTATTGGCATGGGCAACAAGGCCAGGTTTCTGGAGAACATCCTAGGAAATTCTTAGTGAAAAAAGTGAGAAGAAAGCAAGTTAGGCAGCCTCAGAAGCAGCTGGGAGGGGAGGGAAGGACAGATGGAGCTCTGTTGTACTGGAGAAAGCAGAAGTGCTCCAGTTGCCCAGTTTCAGCACAAAAATGAAAAAAAAAAAAACAAAAACACAAAAACAAAAACAGTGTGAGTTGCTCTACTCTGGGATTTTTTCGATGAGCACCATGTCACTGTTTTCAGAGCTTCCTTATGATAGAACTAGTCATCTGGCCTTCCCAAGAGGCACCCATAGAGTTCTTCTAATTAAGAAGTAGAACCTTCTCCAGCTACAAAGGCCTGGCACCTGCCAGAGAAATACTTCCTGTCTGCTGGTAGGTAATAGACACCTTCTTCTCCTGTGTTCTGTCAACTACTTTCCCATCAACACCTCGTTCATATGAACACCTGTGCAGCTGAAGACTGAAACCCCCACACCCACTGCAGTCTAAGCTCAGGCTCCCTGGGAGGGGCCTTACTGGTTCTGGGGAATGCATCTGCAGCCTGGGGAAGTACAACCTGAGCTAGTCTGCGTGTCTGAGGAATCCAGTTGCATTACCAGGGAGTGACTGTGAGTGAGCCCTCCACCTGGGCATCCAAGTCTTTATTCTGGTCACCAGCCTCATGTGTGGCCTTTTGCCAACAGACCAAACCAGGCCAAATTTCCCCAGGGGGCCTGTTCCCTGTCCACAGAACACAGTCAGTCTCTTCTGCTGGTTGCCCTCCTTCCAGCTTTTGGCATTGCATCACGCTGTGGACTTGTGCTCTAGCATTCACTTCAGCTAAATTCCTTTTGTTCCATTCTTGAAGCTCTCCGTTGCACAATGGGCATGCTATTAAGATTATCGAAGAGATGAATACCAAACATTTTCCAGTGCTCCTCCCCCTTGGCCCTGCCACACACTCTTTCCAAACAGCTCTGCCTCCCACCCCACAAGAACTCTCTGTTTCGTTCATGGAAGAATGGTCTTCCCTCAGTAGCAGGGAGCAAGTGATGGCTCACAAAACTGCAGTGTGGTGTCATGTGAGCTCAGTGTAGTGGATGTACCATGGATTCCAGAACTGCTTGTGTTCCTACTCAGACTCCACAGGTGTGGCTGGCTGGTTGACTCTAAGAAAGTTCATCTGTCTGCACCTGGTCTTATCCCTCTAGGGTAGAAAGGGTAACCTAAACCAGGTAGTGGTGGTGTAGACCTTTAATCCCAATACTTGGGAAACAGGGAGGGTGGATCTCTGTGAGTTGGAGCAAGTTTCAGAATAACCAGGGTTACACAGAGAAAGCCTGTCTCAGATAGATAGATAGATAGATAGACAGATAGACAGACATAGATACATAGATAAGTAGATACATAGATAAATAGAACATAGATAAAAAGAAATGCTAAACTTAGAAGGCTATTGTGAAGGTTAACTAAATTCATAGTTTAGAGGCTGAGAAGGCGAATCAGTCTATAAAGTACTTACCTTGCAAGAATGAAGATCTCAGTTCAGGCCACAGAACACATATTTTAAAAATTGCATGGATCTGGGCTATAGTTCAATGGTTAGAACACTTGCCTCTCATACATGAGGCTGCAGTTTCAACTGCCAGGAAAAAAAAACTGCAGACATGGTGATGTATGCTTGGAATAGTACTGAAAAGATAGAAGCAGGTGAACAGCCAACCTAGCCTGTCTGGCAAGTGCCAGGCCAGTGGGAGTCTGTGGAATAATCACCATCTTGTCCCCTAGGATTATGTGCTCATTAGGTAAGCAATTTACCAACTGCTTCCATATATATGTGCACACACACACACACATACACACACACATATATATGTATATATATACATATATACACACCTCACACACCACATACACTATATATTATATATAATATAAAAACTTATAACCAATGGCTAAAGCTTTGGTTATAGATAGAAGGTAAGTGGATGGATGGATGGATGGATAGATGGATGGATGGATGGATGGATGGATGGAGAGAGTCATTCATTCATACATGGATTATTGTAGAGAGATATTAGAGAGATAAATGGACTACATAGATACATAGATGACAACTGGTACTCAAATAGATACAGATTGTGAATAGAACAACCAATAAGATTTTGCTTAGAAATTAGAAATACAAACTTAAGGATGTGAAAGTCCTTCTTCCTCTCTAGCACATACAGCAGACTATATAACACCTTCCTCAAAGACTATTATGAAACAGTACTATGAATAAGAAATTTAAATAGAGCTTGCTTCTCGCAGAAGTGTTTTCCAGCCTTTCATGACCCTAAGCATTTCCAGCTGCATGATGGATAGCCTGGTGCTTGTGGAACATGGCAAAAATCACTAAAACCTCAGTGCAGATTCAATAGAAAACAGCAAGTTGTGTAAATATTTAATATGTTTAATTATATTATATTAATTAAATCAATTATTTAGTGCCTTGGCTGCTGTTCTGTAATGATTTGTTGCATGTTCAGGAAATTAATGGTGACCATACTGTCCCTTAAAGAAAACATGCTCCAGTCATGTCCTGCTGGTTGGTGCTATTGTTTGTCTAAACACTGCTGTGACCCTGAGGATAAAAGGAAGCTGACAAGATTTGCAAGAGAAATAAAAAGACTCTGGTAATAAATTTAATGAGGCCCCAGGATCAGCCTGACTAATAAAAGTCATTAGTGATGAGTCTCCATTCAACCCAGTCCTAGAGAGTTCTGCAGACTTTGGAGTCATAGGGGCTCTCACATATCTTAGTACATGGTGGAAAGTCTGAGGGTCTTTGTTGGCTATAGTGCTATCACTTGGCAGATTAGTTTCCAGTCTGGTGAGTTAAGCTTGGTTAGCTGACAACCGTTATCAGTTTCACACAATCCACATCTGATCAGGTGTAATGGTCCCAAGCCATTCAGGATTCAAGCTTTTCATGAATTGGTTATGTCTCCTCAAGCCCTAAAGGGAAACTTTACTAAGGGGAGTATGTTTGAATGACTCACCCTTTGTGCTTAGTGTGGTTCTGATTTTTCATTCACCCTTCCAGGTGTGCTGTGGGTAGATAACACAGAAATGCATAAGGGAACCATTAATGTGGGTTTTATTAAGTTGCTTTTAAATGTGCACTTTGCTGTGTAGATGGCTTTAGCATCTTTGTGTTAACCACTCACTTATGCCCATTATTGCCATATTTATGGGACACAGCTGGATCCATTTGACTCATGGAAATCCTGGTTTAGAAAAGAGAAATTTGTGGGCTGAGATGTATCCCACTTGGTAGAGCATTTGCCCGGCATGCACAAAGTGCTGGGTTACTCTCCAGTACAGAGTAAAACATGGTAGTGGTGATGCACTACCATGATCCCAGCCCTCAGCAAATGGAAGAAGTAAGGCTTCAAATTTTTCATAGCCAGGCTGAGAGTTTAAATGCAACCTATGTTGCATTTGTATGAGGGGAAGTTATTTAAGAACCAGCATTTTGGCTAATGAAAGGATATATTTTGTCCTTGCTGCTAGACTATGTGGCCGGCTTGAGAATACCGAGAGTCAAATGTTTAATACCATGGTGTATACATTGTCACAAACTCTATGGGGAGCCAGGTTAAAATTTATTTATTTTTAATATATCCATGACTTTCGAGTCGGCAGTTCCATTTTGAGACAATTAACTCAAAGGCACATTAGTACTTGTGCAAATTCCATTTTTCTTTTTTACTATTTTTGAATAAATACACATGCTTCTATATCCACATATGTAATTTTTTCTTTTTTATTTATTATCTGTGTCTTTCACATCATGCCTCACAAACCCACCTTTCTCCCCCACCCCAACAAAAAAAAATAATAAAATTTAAGAGAAAAAAGAGGGAAAAAAGGAAGAATGGGAAAATCTCGTCATGGAAGCTGCGGTGTGACACAGTGAGTCACACAGTAAACCCTTTTATCCATACATTTCTTACAGGCAGCTCTGGGTTCACAGGACTGACCTCACCCTATCCTGTCCCTGTGCTCCAGCAGATCACAGATGGGGTGGATGTTGGGGTGGGCCAACACATAACCCTGGTTCTGGGCCTAGGTAGTTGCAGACTTGGTCAGGCTGCCAGCTCTCCACTGTCTTCACTGCCAGGGTGAGCTCTCCTGCATTGTCCTGGCTAGTTCACCCCTTGCAGCAATGAGCAAGGGGAGGGCCCAGTTCTGCTGCTTTCATGTCCTTCAGGGCCAGCTCTACTGTGTTGCTCAGGTGAGATATAGGGGCCTCTCTCCAGGGTGCTGCAGCTGATGAGGGGCAGGGACAGCTCTCCCTTTCTTAGGACCTCAGGGCCAGCTCTTCCACCTGCCTCAGGTGTTGATGGGTGGGTGGAGCACACACCCCCATACTGCCACACAACAGATGAGTAATGGGGACAGTTCTCCTGTGCTAACAACATCAGGGCTGGTTCACCCACACCTCCAACAACAGAGTCAGCCCAGTTGAGGTTCAGGGTCTGCCCTCTAGTGTGTTGCAGCTTGTGGGGGAAAGGGCCAACTCTCTGACCTGCCTCAGGCGTTGATGGTTGATGGGGGGCATCTCTCTCCCATCCATGCTGCCTCCAGACAGATGAGTAATGGGGACAGCTCTCCCCACATATGGACTTTTAAACCTAGATTCTGCATATCAAAGAAAGCATGCAATAGTTGCCTTTCTGTGGCTAGCTTATTTTGTGTAAACAATGACTTCTAATTCTGTCCATTCCCTTGCAAAGGCCACCATTTCATTTTTCTTTATGGATGTACAGCCAAGCATCCTCTTACTTTCTGATCTCAGACATCTGTCCCTTACCTGCCTGGTATCAGAGTCTTCACCACCCTGTTTGTTGCCTAATATAGACAACAGTTTCTATGGAGATGATTTACCCCACTTTAATCCTGAGCTCCATATTTCCAAATAGACTCGCTGTTGGTTAGCCCTTGGTACCTACCTTTTTCCACCATCTGACCCATCTGCTATTTCTAAGTATAGAAACAAGAGCCACCATGCCTGGCTTTTGCATGGGTTCTGGGAATCCAAACTCATATCCTCACACCTGTGCAGTGAGTGCTTTATCCACTCACTTATCCGTTAGAGAGCCATACTCTCTAATGAATAATTTTAAATACTGTCCTCAAGTGAAATTCACCAATAATAGGCTCTGAAGTTATAGCTCAGTGGCAGAAACTTGTCTAGCATATTGGCATGTCAAAAGCCCTAGGATGGATCACTAACATTTAAAAATAGTCATGGATAGCACAGCATGTTTACAACATATTTTTAAGCTATTGACATAATTCTGCCATGTAAACAAGAAGGAAAAGGACATTAACCTATCACTAAACAACATTTATTATAATGTGTAAGTATGTATGTGTAGTCAACTGTACTAGAGGTCATGGAAAAACAGGGGATTGGTTAATCACCATGAATAATATCAGAACTACAAGAGTTAACTCTCCCCTTGTCAGGGACTCAGCTCATCCTGAGACATTGCTGTTGGTATATTGCTGTTCTTACAACATAACTCATCTCTACTCCTTGATCTTCATGACAGCTGCCTTCCCCAGAAATTCTGGAAGTAGTGAAAAACTGCAGAGACCACAATCCACACCCACTGTCTGCCACCACACCCTACCCTCTTGCTGCCAGGGAACTCTGCCCATCATTTTCCCTCAGATGTCTGTCTACCATCACCCTCACCTAATCTCTTGTTGGGAAGGTAGCGTCCTGGGGCTGGACTAGTGATGAAAGTGAGTGGGGATTCAGGACAAGAAGAAATATGCTGTGTGTATGTGTGTGTGTGTGTGTGTGTGTGTGTGTACATTTGCAGTAGAGGAAGTGGGAATCTCACATATTCTTTTCAGCCTTTACAAACTTTGCCTGTTATTTCTGGATGAACCTCATGCAGGAGACCTTAATAGCCAACATATGTATCTATAATAGAAAGAAGTGTGTATCCACCCTTCTCCATAGTGTTTCTCAGGAGCCTTGGCCTTCAATGGCAAGAGCTCCCTGTTATCATTTGAGCATCTTTTTCATTTGGTTCCTAGGATCTCTCATTAAATAAGCCATTCACTGTGTGCTTATCTTTGCCAGGTGTGCATCAAAATTTCTTTGTTGTACTGTGTGCATGCTGGTCCCACTGCCCATGCTACAGAGACATGAGCTGAGCACAGCATTCAGATGGATTCAGAATCCAGATGGGTTCTCATTGTTGCTGGATTTCTGAGCTGGCCAACCCCCTGCTTCTCACATCTGATCTTCACAATTGGGAGAATGTACAGCCAGCTAAAGAATCACTATGGGGGCTGTGGAGCTGGCTCTGGAATAAACTGCTTGATGCGCAAGCATAAGGACCAGCGTTCAGATCTCCTGAGCACACATAAAAGCCTAGTGAACACACAGGCTACCCTTAATCCTGGAACGCAGGGTGCAGAGATGTGATTCCTGAGGCAAGCTGGTTAGACAGAGTTCCTGAACTGGTGCACTCTAGGTTTAGTGAGATGCCCTGCCTCATTAAATAAAGTGGAGCATGATTGAGGAAGACACCTCAGTCTATCCTTGGCCTCCACTTACACAGGCAAGAACATCTGAACATACATATGCACTCGTGCCGGCACACACACACACACACACACACATACACACACACACACACACACACACACACACACACACACACCACTCACACTTTGTTAAACAATGCACTATCAGCTGTGGAAGCATTAAGAGGAGTTGTTCATTGTATGTAAGCCATCAGAGGAAATAGACACATTTTAGAAAGACACATGTCTGAGTCTAAATTACTTGAAATGGATGGTGGTCATTTTGGGATGCTCTCTTACCACCAGAAGTTAGGGTTAGGATTAGAGCTTGGGTTATAGGTTCATTTTGGCAAGAACCAAGAGAGCAACCCAGATCACTGAAAATACCCAAAGCAGAGAAGATGTAGCCAGAGTAACCATCCCATACCTCAGGCACCCACAGCTTCTCCCTTGAGATTAGCAATGAATGCTTTACCCAGAATACCACATTCAGTCTAAAACCACCCAAAAGGGCATGGAAACCTTAACTCCTGGATGTCTGTAGAAGAGTCAGAATGTGTCTGTAGAAGAATCCATGTTACCATCATGTCATTCATTTGAATTCTAGAAAGCAAATGCCTTTAGAAAGTCCATGCAGATCTGAAACAATTGTTCTTCATGCCTTCCAAAGGAGCCTTCCTGGTTGTGAACTTAGAAGGCATCTTCCACCCTAGCGACATGGCATGTGATAGGCGACAAGCCCAAAATAAGACCAGATGGGCTATTATACATTCCTCTCCATCAGTACACAGGGCACCACAGCCAGTGCCTGATACTAATATCACTGTTGGTTTTCAGAGTCATGATACTCATATTTGTGAGGGAACAGGGGCTTGTGGTTACAGGAGATGAGGTGGCAAGCAGAGTCAGGGGACATGTAGAGGAATAGATCCTTTGTGATTGTCAGAGAAGCCATCAAAATAAAAAATGCAGTGTGAATGGGGAAGACAAGGTTGACTGTGTAAGTCAGCTGATAGCCACAGTTGGGGCTCAAGGACAGGCACCAAGAGATCCCTACAGCCTGGTGTCTAGCCAGTGCCAGCCTGCAGAGTCCTATAGACACAAGCCTTTAAATTAACATGTTTGTCCTCACAGAGAAGGCCAGAGCAGACAGGCTAGCCTTTATAACCTACTCAGACAGACAGCTGTCTGTACGGCTATGAGAAGGGAGTTGTTTTATTAATACATAATATCTCTAGAAATCACTCACTGTCTGGATGTAAGGTGAGAGGGAAGTTGGACAGGCAAACCATTAACAGGCCATTTTATTAGTCACCTTTATGTGTGTGTGTCATGGAGGGCTTTCCCATCCTACCACAATTATAAAAGGGTAATTATAGATATTTAAAATAGGAGATTTATCAGGGGCTTGTGTGTGTGTGTGTGTGTGTGTGTGTGTGTGTGTGTGTGTGTGTGTGTGTGTGTGTTATCACACAAGCTAGCTTATCTAACCAGCGTCTCATTTTGTTAATATTTTATTTTATTTTGATAGGGTTGTGTAGCCCCAGTCTTCCAACTTGCTATGTAATTAAGGCTGTCCTTCAGCTCTTGACCCTCCAATGTACTTCCAAAGTACTGGGGTTATGGATGTATGTTACCATGCCCAGATGGCTCTCTCAAGGTATCTGTCTCTCTCTCTGCCTCTCTCTGTCTCTGTCTCTCCCTGTCTCCCCCCCCCTGTGTGTGTGTGTGTGTGTGTGTGTGTGAGTGTGTGTGTGTGCTCTTCAGTCAAAGAGAGAAAAGGAGACTTAAGGCTGACCTCTCAGCCCACTTCAAGGATACAGTGCAGTATTGTTAATTGTGACTACACTGATGTCTTTAGGTCCTCAGAACTTCTTTACCCACATAGCCAATGCTTTATTCCTCTGATCATCACCTCCCTAACCCAACCCCTCCCCAACCCCTAAAATCCACCCTTCTACTCTCTCCTTCTATTTGACTGTTTGAGATTCCTCATGTAAGTGAGCCGTGCTGCGCTTGTCTTTATGTATCTTTTTATGTTTCAATCAACCTAATGTCCTCCAGATTTGGAGAAAGGATGATTTCTTCAATAAGCAGTTCTGGGAAAGATTGGGTATCTTCATGCAAAAGAATGAAATCTCACACCATATGCAAAAATCTGTTCAAACTGGATTAAAGGCTTCATTTTTGAGGGTTTACTTTAGCATATTCCAGGTGTGTGAGTTAAATCTGAGTAATCAAGATAAAAACCAGTGAGTTTACCTTCTAAAAAAATATTAATTTTTTTTGTTCAATAATTGGATTCAATTACTACTGACTGGTCCAGGCATAAGACGGTTTACTAGGTTACTTTTGGACCAGTCCTGATCAGTCCTGCAGGAATCGGACCCACTGTTTTATACTTGATCTTCAAGTAAGTGATCTTGAGTAGAAAACCATTGTTCTTGAGTGTATAGAAAAATGTTTTCAATTAAATGTGTTTGTATATTCCACTGCCTAGTGCCTAGGACATGCACACAGTTATCCTTAATAGAGCTGATTTGCTAGGAGTTGAAATGTGGTCTGATTGAGTGGGAGAAGCTCAACTTTATAGAACATTTAAAGTGGATGGTTATTTGCAGGAGTGAAAAACAAAGCAAAACAAACAAACAAACAAACGAAAAACCAGAGCTTTTTAGAAGAGTGATTTTTTTCAGTCCTAGGAAGAAGGACCAAGGCCAGCTTTATGTCTAAATATGTCTAAATAGCTAATTCTGCCCTCCCAAATTTGACATTTTGTTTGTCTGAGCAGCAAAATATTAAGCCTGGGGGAGATGTTTCATACATAGGAAGAAGAACTGAGCATTCAAAAGTCAAACAGAAACAAAATTGTAGGGGTCAGAGAAACAGCTCAGCCATTGATGTGCTTTACCACCACATAATCATGAGAACCTCTGTTCAACCCTCAGCATCAGCCCAAGAAGCTAGGTGTGGTGGTGTGTGCTTGTAATCCCAGAACTGAGGAGGTGGACAAAGGTAGGACACTAGGGTGGTCCTCCCACCGCCTTGATATCCCGTGACTGCTCATAGTTTACAGTATTCTTCATGAAGGTCTCCCATGAACAATATCCATAACCCATTACCTGCTTCCTGTTTGCACACCAGGCTAACTCCCTTCTGATCAATTTCTCCCCTTTAGAAACTATTGCAGAAGCAGTCTCACTAGAATCAGGGGCATGGCTCAGAGGGTAAAGTCACCTGTCACCAAGCCTAACGACACACATTCAATCCCAGGAACCCATATGGTAGGAGAGAACCAAGCTGGCAAGTTGTCCTTTGACCTTCACACATGTATCATGTGTCATGCATGCCATGTGCCATAGCCTGGATACATCCCACTCACATACACATAAATGCCCTTAAGACATGTTTCTTAGGTCTAGAATACTTGCCACTTGCATGCCTGGACTGCACAGAGTTGCTTACCCCTGATGTCTGTTGTTTCTTTCAAACTCAAACAACAGTAGAAAACAGCCAAGAAAAGCCATTGCTGACTGGGAGTCTGACTCCTTAAATGGGGAATATTAAAAATAATTGGTTCATTTTAACCAATTATTCTCCATCAGGTAACCATTGGTTTATCCCATAAAGAAGGCTGATGAAATAAACTAGGATGTCTTTTGTGAATAAAAACACTTTGGAGGGCCAGGGAAATTGTTCAGTTATCCACATGTTTGCTATGCAAACATGGAAACCTGAGTTCTCCATCTCTAGAACCCACATACAAGTGCTAGGCATGGAGACAAGGACTTGTAATCACAGAACTGAAGAGATGGAGTAACCTAGTTGCTTATTTCCAGTCCAGTGAGAAGCCCTGCCTTGAAACAAACAAGTAAACCACAAGAACAGTGAACAAATTCTGAGGAACAATACTCGAGGTTCAAGATTGACTTCTGGCCTCTATATATCTGATTAAATAAAGAGTTCCTCTTCTCAATTTAATTCATAGAAAAATGATCAGATGAAAATTTGATTTAAACACCCTGCTCTGAGATTTCTGGGAGACCAGAATAACATTGCATTGGTATACACACTTGTCTTCCCTAACAGTCTTCTAGTGGCATGGCCAATGGTACCCACATCATTGACATCATCTGTGAGAGACACCTGGCTCCTCGAGTGCCTTCCAGGCAATAACAGTGTTTAACGAAAGTCTTGGGTACTCTGCGAGGAGAAGTAGAGCTTTAGTCAACAAAAGATGGTCCACGAGAACTCATGTGGCAAGACAAGCAACTATAGTTTAAACACAAGATGGCAGCTTGGTGGCAAGAAGTCATCTGTATTGAGTCTTAGTTGCTAGTGTGGCTCTAGTTACAGAATCAGTGTCAGATGCTGCCAGCACATAAGCAGATAGGAAGCCCTGGAAAGCCATTCCCCTGTCAGGGAAATATGTTTTCTGTACAGTCTCAGCTATTGAAGCTGTCCATCACGGCATAACCCCCGCTCCTCCTCTGACGCCACCTCTTAACAAGAGACACCTGTTGTGGCACTGGTTCTCCTTCCCCCACTGGGGGCTCAAAAGCAGATTCAAAACTGTAACATGCCAGACCTTTACGTGTAACAATGACAGACTGTCAAGCTAAGCAAGTTTGACAGGCCTTCAAACTGCTTTTAAAACAATGTTAAGCTTTTTATCGGGGTTTTCTTTCTAGTGAAGGGGTGAGTTTATTTCATGGTGGCTCTGTTTAAATTGCACATATTGAATCTGTCTACCTCTATCTTTGAGAAAATGAGCGTTTTTGTGGAAACTAAACCCAGGAGTTTTGCTGCTCTCCTTTTAATGCCCTGGGGTAGAAGGGAAAGTGTATTGTAGAGTGTGAGCCTCTTGGACTTCTGTTCCCTCCTCGACTTCACATGGGTTACCTTCTCTGACATGGGTATTGACTAGTGCTTCCCCTGGTTGGAATTGAGACTAGACTTTTCAAGTTGTGTGGTAACTAGCAGACTGTCTGTCTTTCTACACTGAGGCAATGTCTGTTAGTACAGCCACAGCACAAATGTCTGACAACCAAGTTATTCTTGGGAGGTTTTCTCAGTTCTGAAAATTTGCCCAAAGTGATGTTATTTCTTTGGATGTATGAATTCAGCCTTAAAAAAAGAAAAGAAATTCTGGGCTGGGGAAATGGCTCAGTGGATAAAGTACATGATGCAAAATTGTGAGGACCAGAGTTCAAATCCCCAAAGCTACATAAAAGTATGGCAGGCATGTTGACCTGCCCACAATCCTGGTACAGAGGAAGCAGAAACAGGAAATTCCCAAGGCAAACTAGATAGTTAGACTAGCCAAAACAGTAAACAGTGAAAGACCCTGCCTCAATAAAAAGTGAGGAGCAATCAAGGAAGACACCCAACATCAACATTGGACTTCAACATACATGTGCACACAGAAGTATGTACAACTGTACACATACATACAACATACACATACATATGCACACATAGGCAAAAAGAAGAAAATTCTAACACATGTTTGAGGATGTTATGCTGAGTGAATAAGCCAGTCACCAGAAGCCACACACAGTATGTCCCTTATAGGGCATCCCTAGACAAATAAGATTCAGAAAACGCAGATTGTAGGCTTGCAGATGACAGAGGCAGGGAGAGAGAAGTGGAGAGGCGTGAAGAGTTAGTGTTTCATAGTATTGTGGTTCAGTTTTACAAAAGCACTGTTTCCAGAGTTGGACAATAGCAATACTTTGACACACAGCTGTGCAACGCATAATTAGACAGCGATTTGAAGGGTATGAAGGGAACATCACTGAATCCACACTTAATATAGTAGAGATGAAACTGGAGAGATGGCTCACTTCCTGAGAAAGCATGAGGACCTCAATTCAGATCTCCAGCAACCTCAAAAAAAAAAAAGCTATGCTTGCCTGTAACCCCAGCAGGTAGGTGAGGGTGAAGTGGGGACAGAGACAGAAAGATCACGGGGACTTGATAATTCCCAGCCTAGCAGGAAAAAATAAAATAGCAATCTCCAGGGTCAGTCCTATCTCAAGGGAATAACACGGGGCATGAGCAATAGAGGAAGACACCCAACATAGTCCTCTAGTCTCCCCACACATGCATGCTTATACGTATGTGTGCACATGCGCAACACACACACACACACACACACACACACACACACACACACACACACCACTACAAAAAGAAGTTAAAGCAGCACATCTGTGCCATGTGTATTTTATTGAAAATTTTAAAATGCTTGTCTGACTAGAAAGGAGTCAAACTGTGGAAGCAGAAAAGGATTTCCAAGGTTTCATGAATATTCTACCTGGCAGATGTTGGAGGAGTTGACGCACACATTAAGTCTATTTCCGAGATGTTTATCTACCCTTGCATGGCGGGGGTGTAGAAGGAGCGGGGAAGATCGTATGGGATCTAATAATATTCTGGGGAAAAATTTAGTACCCTCCAACTTTCATTTCCTTGTTTTCCACAAGACTGTGTTTCTCTGTCGTGGTGCACAGAACAAGGTCTGATGCGTCCTTCACAAAGAACCATTGATGGCGTGTCTGTGTGAATTGCCCTGGCATTGGTCACAGCCAAGTTCTGCAGGACCCACTGCCCCCGTCCGACAATACACTCCACTGTGTGTAGCCATTTATGAAAGGTCAGAAATGAACTGAGAAATGGCTGGAGTCAAAAACATGTGGCCCTATAAATATCAGAGTCAGACGGCTTCATGCATTTTCCCAGTCTCGTTTCTGCCCCATCTAGCTGTCTTCACATTCATCTGCTGCTGAGATTCCTTGCATTTAGTGGGCACTTCACATTGTGAAATTCTACAGAGGGGGCTGCCTTCTTCACCTGGTGACCTTTGTGCCCAGTCTGGTAGCACAGAGTCATTAACAGAGTTGGGTTTTTAAACCCTTTATAATTTCTTCTAGGGAGCCCTGGCAGCCCGTTCTGCAATGCTCTGTTTTATTTCAAGGGTTTCCACTTCTCACTAGTGGTAACTTTGCCTGGAAACTGACTTCGGCACCAAGGGTGTTCTGTGAGCGGAAGGGTTTGCAGCTTGCTTGTGGGGTCTAAGAGTGAATTGGGACATTGACCATGACTTTAGCTGCCAAACTGGATGACTTTGAGATGACACTGGAACACCTGCTCAAGGATGTGTTTGTAAGTAAAAGCTTTTCATTTCCATGTACAAAGATTGTCCCTGCCATCCCAAATAACCTAGGAATTGTGTTCCCATAGTAACTGGAGCTTCTAGCTTGTAATTGTCCCATTTCCACACAACGTTGTTATGTCTTACTAATGTGCTGTGGGGGAAGCTGGAGGGGTGAGTTATTGTTTCTAAATGTCTAATGACACAGAACTGTCCATATGGATTAACTGGCTGAGGTGAGGCATTTTGAATCAAGTAAGTTGCAGAAGTCTGAATGAATGGGATGAAGAAACAGAAAACACTCCCAGAAGAGATCAAAACCAGTTTGGTATGCCTTCTCTGGGGAACCAGTTTTTTTGTGTGTGTGAAGAGATCTTTCTGGGGGCCTGGGAGGTGAGGAATTTATAGTGCTCAAAATATTGATCATTCTCTCTAGAGAAATGCAGATTGCTGGGTAGCATCACTGACTCCACTGTCCACAGACTGTTTTCATATGAGTTCTCCAAGAATTGATTTGATAAGATGAAGGTGTTTGGTTTGATTTACTTTCATCTAAAGGAAACAGGCAGCTGTCAGGGTCCTCCCCCCCACACACACCTCTTCCAGCAATGATTTTAGCAATGCAATTCTGAAAAGGGTCAAGGTCAACAGAATCGATACCAAGACCAGCCACCTCCTTACACTTTGTTTGGGCTCGCTGTAGGGCACAGGTTTGCGCTCTCTGGGTTACTGATGGTGTCGGGGGGACTGCAGAAGCAACCTTGCAGGTGGCAGTGCAGCTGGAAGGTGTTGGCGTGTGCTCTTTCCAAGAATAACAGTTGTCCTGCCAGGGAAGGTGGCTACAGCACATGCTGTGAGGGCATACTGGTCTGTGTTTAGAATAAGGAAAGGGCTCCAGAGGGTTGGTACTTTTTGGCTTATACATCACTAGGGCCCTTTCATGGACTTTACAACGAATGGTGTATTTGGCAGACAGGAGAGTCTGGAACATTTTTTATTATTAATTTATAATTTGTCTTCAAATGGAGGCAACTTTATACTGGCAGGATTCCCAGAGGGGCTTTCTCTCCTAGGAGGGTGTGGGCAGCTGAGGGACTTGCGTCCATTCTGATTATAGTCATACACTGGGAAGTAAGCCTGAAGGCAGAGGATGTGGTAAACGATGGATGGGGTCCTCCTGCATGTCTATTCCAGAGTCATCAGTTCAAAGGATGTAGAGTAGAGCACAAGATGGGAAACAGGCTTTGAGGGCCAATCCTCTCTGCAGGGTTGAGGTGGAGGGTGGTCTCTGGCATATCAGAGGATCAGAGAGAGTTTGATTGTCTCAGAGGGGGAAAATTAATCAGAAAATTGTTTTTCTTTAAGTACCCCGAGAACTTTAATGTATCCCCCTTGTTGTCTTGACTCCCTAATTTCCTTCCTACCCCCTTTACATCTCCATGGTCCGTTCCCAAGCCGGGCAATGTTCTTCCTCCTCAGGGGGAAGAACTCCCATATGTCCCACCCTTTTTTAATAATAATAGCTTTAATTTAATAAATTAATAAATACCCCTCACTTGATTATTCTGTTTTCCCAGCCCAAGTTAGAGGTTTGCTCACCTGTTCTCTCAGGAAGGCCAGAGGAGAACACTGAATGCCCTGCTCTCTCTGCCTCTTTCCCTTGCCACAGTGTCTCTCACTGAACCTGGAGCTAGGTTGCTAGTCAGCAGGCCCCACCATAGCAACCTTCTGCCATACCCCCACAGCTCCAGGGTTGCATAAGTGCAGTGGCCAAACATGACTTTTTACATGGGTGCTGGGAATCGGAACTCACGTTCTCCAGGGTGCTAGAAGCCTTCTTAGCATAGAATATGCTGTGTTGACGCCATTGGATATACATTGATTACTTGTTTTTAAATGTTGTATATTATTGGTTTCCATTGAAAAATAAATGTGGGTGAGAGCATCAAGATGCAAAAGAGAATTTTATACTCTCTATACTTTCTCCCACCTTCATTTTAAAATTTATTTATTTATTTAGTGGGGTATGCGTATGCCATAACATATGTGTGGAGGTCTGAGGACCACCTGTGGTCTGAGAACCTCCCTGTGGGAGTCGATTCTCTCCATGTACCATGCAGGTTCCAGAGATCAAACTAAGATTATCAGCAGCAAGCACCCTTACCCACTGAGCCATCTTGCCTGTCCTCTGAATTTCTTACCAAATTATAGAACCTCTTCTTGACACATTCATGACAGAGACCACCATGGTTATAAAAACTGAAAAAAAAATCAGTGGATGGAGTGTGAGGAGTAGGAACTCTTTGCTCATAATAAAGGTATGTGTTCCTTATAAGATATGTGAGTCACGCCTGGTGGTACAGCCCTATCTAGAGTCCTAGCTACTTAGGTGGACTGAAGAAGGAGGTTTGCAAGTTCAGGTAAGCCTGGCCTAGAGTAAGTTCAGGGCAAGCCTGAGCAACTTAGTGAGATCCTGTTTCAAACTGAAAACTACAAAAAGTGCCAAGGATGAACCTACAGTAGAAGGGCATTTACTTAGTGTGCACACAACTTGGAGGTTCAATCCCTAATATCTTAAACAAACAACAACAAAACCTACCACAATATATGGTATGTGATGATATATATATATATATATTATATATGTGTGTATGTGTGTGTGTGTGTGTGTGTGTGTGTGTGTGTGTGTGTGTGTGTGTGTGTGAAATGCAGAAGAGGTCCTAAAACATGCCAGGATTCTAAAGACTTATTTGCAGAGCAGACACCCCGTGGGACCTGCACCTGATGACAAAGGATGCAACAGGTACTGTAGGTGCTCCAGGTGCCTCTTCCTGATAATTCTTCCCTTTCCCCTGCTGGGTCTCCCTGACCCCCAACTTTTGTGATAAGCATTTTCTTGATGTTTGGTATAGTTTTTGCCATCTGCATGTAACAGTCCTAGAGAACATTGGCCACAGACTTTGAAGCCACATAGACATAGCTGAGTCCCCACCCTCGCTGTGAAAGCCGTGTCAAATGTTTCATCTTTCAGAAAACCTCTGTTCTCATCAGTAGAGTGCAGCTCACAGTGTGTGCGATTACAGCAAAGATTTAAAGGGGGTGATAAAGAGCCACCACCCAGGGTAGGGGTGCAGAGAAGGCATCCGGGGTTGGGGGTGCAGAGAGGAACCTATGGTTGGAGGGTGCAGAGAGGTACCCAGAGTCAGGGGTACAGAGAAGGCACCCAGGGTCAGGGGGTACAGAGAAGACATTTGGGGTCAGGGGTACAGAGACTCACTCAGGGTCAGAGGTGGAGAGAAGGCACTCAGGGTTGTGGGGTGCAGAGAGGCACCCAGGGTTGGGGGTGCATAGAAGGCACCCAGGGTCAGGAAGCACAGAGAAGACATTCAGTGTTGGGGGTACAGAGAGTCCTCCAGGGTCAAGGGTGCAGAGAAGGTATCCCAGGTTGGGGGATGCAGAAAGGTACCCAGGGTTGGGGGTTCAGGGAAGGCATCTGGGCTTGCATGGGGTGCAGAGAGGCACCTAGGGTTAGAGAATGCAGAGAAGACCCTGGGTATGTTCATTTTCTTCTTTCTCTCTCCTTCTTTGCCTGTCCCCCTAGCATGGGAATCTGTTTTAGGGATTTTACTGTAAAATCTGTCCCTTCCCTCCACTCCTAACTCTCCAGTTGTTATTACTAAAGTGAACACACACACACACACACACACACACACACACACACACACACACACACACACACACACAAATTACAATTATAAAGCATTTGAGTCCTTTGTAAGCACATCCTTCACTCTTTGCATGAACTTGCCAGCCTGTGGCTACTCCTGTCCTTAGCTCTGTTGCTGATGATTTATGAGCCCTAGAAACCCTCTTCTGGCATCCCCTCAGGGAGGGTGCTCTGAGCCAGATGACCTTTTATGTGAGTGGGTCTTTCACCTGCATGTATGTCTGTACACCACATGTGTGCCTATTGCCTAAGGAGACCAGAAGAGGGCATCAAATCCCCTAGAACTAGAGTTATAGGTGGTTGATAGCCACCAAGAGGGTGCTAGGAATTTAATCCAGCTCCTCTGAAAGAGCAACTAGTGTTCTTAATTGCTCCAGCCCCTGGCTGCCCTTTCAGATCCATTGCCCAGGAAGAATGGGGAAGAATGTCTGACAACCCATAGGAATTGAGATTAATATCCTAAGTAAACAAAGAGATGACTTGAAATCTGTAAGCTAGTGTTTCTTCTTCCAGCCTTACTAGGAACCACAGGATTTCCTAAGTGAATCTAGAACGAGTATTTATATCAAAGTCCCGTTACTCTTGCCTTTCCTCGATAGCTGTGAGCCTGCACATTAGGATGTCAGCCATCTATCTCCAGAACAATTGTTTCTATGTTGACACTTGCTTTCCAGGGTTACCAATGGACATTTGGGGTGGCTGTGCTTTGTAGAAATGCAAGGCTTCTATAAAATGCGATAAAAGGGCCTATCACATTTTTTTGTTTCATTCTACCTTGTTGCCAGTTGGGGCTTCTTTAGCTGCAGTTAGCCTCCTGTGCAGCTGGGTTCCCACAGACAAAGGGCACCCAAGACAAACTGAAGAAAAAGATAATGGGAAATCAAGCAGATGTCTTGAAACATTCTTTGTTGGATTAAATATCCTGATTATCTGCACTCAAATCTGGCCTTTCAAAAGGAGGCAGATGCCTCCAGGTCTTCCCTCTTCTGCCTGGCTTCCATGTCACATTCTTATGGCCACCCAGGACCTTCTGATTATTATCCCATTGTGCTGAATCCTTATCTGGCTCGAGCTTCCTGTAACATCGTTCCTTCTGTTTGCAATTTCATATAGATTTTTATTAAGCATGCGCATGGCAGTTTTCATTAACATAAAAGTTAAACACTGGAAGGCTTATAAAGAAATACTACAGGTTCCAATCCTGTCCTTCCAACCTCTGAGTCCCTCTCCCCAGGGGAAACCATGTTCTTCTAAATGTTGTCTGTAATCTGGTAGTTAGCTGTAGTTTTCTGAATAATATGTTAGTTCCTGTTCTATTTCTGTGAAGAGACACCATGACTATAGCAACTCTTTTAAAGAAAACATTTAAATGGGAGCTTGCCCACAGTCCCAGAGGTTAGTCCATTGTCATCATGGCAGGGAGCATGGCAGCACACATGATGCAGGAGAAGTACTTACATCTCAATCTTCAGGCAAGCAGGCAGGCAGGCAAAGAGAGAAAGAGCTTGGAAGTAGCATGGGTTTCTGAAACCTCATATTCCACCCCCAGTGAGACACTCTTCCAACAAGACAACACCTACTCCAGCAAGGCCACACCTCATAATCCTTCTAATCCTTTAGAACAATTCCACTTCTAGTAACTAATCATTCAAATGTATGAGCCTGTGGGGGCCACTTATATTCAAAGCACCACATGTGTTTACATAGTAATTTCTCAAATACTTAATTTTGAGACTTTTATGCTGCTACCCTGAGAGATAAGACTTAATGCTTTGTGTATGAGTATGTTCATGTGTATGGAGGTGCACACATGTGTGTGAATGCACAGCTATATGTGAGAATATGCATGTAGAAGCTAGAGGACAGGTGTTAGTCTCTCACTGGTCTAGAGCTCATGGATTAGGTTAGGCTGGCTGACCACTGAGTCCCAAGGATTCACTGTAACTTGGGTTGGTCCCTGAGATTGAACACAGTTCCTCATGCTAGTAAGATTTTACTTATTGAGCCATCTCCTCAAGATGAGGTTTTTAACTCTTGTTATATCCCTACACACACACACACACACACACACACACACACACACACACACACTTCCACCTTCCCCTGTGTCTTCTTGATATTGCAGTTTAACATAAAACCTAACTTTATTATTCTAACAAAATATTGTTTCTGTCTGAGAAATAGTGTATATTATAATTACATATCCTGGTGACTTTACAACTCTCTGTTTCTCCTGGAATAAATAATTGCTTTTTTCTAATATTTGCTTGATATCTTATACTTTATCACATGCCCAATTCACTTCCCTGTTTACAGTGAGGGGCATCCTTTCTGAACTCTCCACCCTTCATCAATTAGATGAGCTCCTTTCTTGGTCTCTTACATAGCTAGCTGTCTTCTTGATGGTTCTCTTGCCCATCATCCTCTCAGCCCCCTTTGTATCTCTCCTATGAGTAGTCCTCCTTATCTTGGAACTTGTGTGGGTCTCTTTCTAGGTTCAAGGAAGTGCTAAAGAATATCATTTCCAGTGTTCACAAGAAGTAAACCTGTCCATTTTTGAATGGCTGCCCCATGGTTTTAATGATAGAACTTGTCTAGTGGTTGCTTGGGTGCTGTTGAAAACCAGAGTTACATTTTCAGGTTTGACTCTTCTCTTAAATTCCATCTCAAAACATCCAGACAGCAGAAAGTCATCATGCTCAGAGCCACTCAGCATCTTCCCAGACCTTCCCCTTCTCCTGTGCATCTGTTATAAGAGTTAGGACCATACTTCCCCTGGTCTCTTCAGATAGAAGCTTTAGAGGAATAATATTCAGGTTCTAGACTTCATCTTTTCCAATTTTAACTATGCGATACCTTGTAACTGCCCAGTTGGCCTCCATTCTACCATTCACCCTTTGTCAATCAGTCCCTCAGAACTAGTATCACTTCCTTGCTAAAAGTAAGCTGTAATGGCATCCCTTTGCTCACAAGGAAGGTTGACTTACTAACTGTTTCTATTGCTATGGTAAAACTCCATGACTAAAAGCAACTTTGGGGACAAGAAGATCATTTCACTTAAAAACATTAAGTCTATCCCTGAGTGAAGCAAAGGCAAGAACTCAGGGCAAGAACTGAAGCAGAAGGCATGTAGGAATGCTGCTACTGACTTACTCCTTGAGTCTTGCTCAGCCTGATTCTTATACAACCCAGAACCATCTGCCCAGAGTTGGCACCACCCACTGTGATCTGGGCCTCCTCATATCATACATCAATCAAGAAAATATCCCACAGGGTTGCGCACCCGATAATCTGGTATAGGCAGTTTCTCAATCAAGGTTCTCTCTTTCCAAATAACTAGGTTGTGTTCAGTTGACATAAAACTAGCCAGCATATAGTCCAAAATATACTGTTCTATAGTATGCAGGTGATAATCTGGCCTTAGACACAGAAGCCAGAGGACAATCTTGAGTGTTGATACTTGCCTTCCACATTGTTTAAAGCAGGTCTCTTTGTTGGTTTTTATGGAGTCTTCCAGGCTAGCTGTCTAGTGAGCCTCAAGGGATCGCCTGTCTCCACTTCTTTTCATGGGTTCTGGAGATTTGAATTCAGCTCCTCATGTTTGCACAGCAAGTGCTTTACCCAAACTAAGCCATGTTGTCCAGTCCTATGTTGTGATTGTTTATCACCCTTGTTCTCACACACATGACTCAGGATCCCATGCAATTTTCACTTTTCTTTATGTTGTAGAGTCAAATGCAAACACAGTGGCGTAGGCCAAACAGTAACAGAATCCTCTATTCATCCTCATTTGCCTCTAAGAATTGCTCCATTGAAGGTATTTTACCCATTCTGGCCATTAACTTGTACTGAGAAGCCCTTTGACATTTTGGCTTATGAGTTAGTGGGTGTCCTGGGCACACTCAAGATAAACCATATTCCCACAACATGAGGTTCAGAGATGCCAGTCTTTCTAACAAGTTCATGTTGCTGTCTCCCCTTCCATTGGGAAAATATGAGACTCATAGGTAAGTGGGCAATAATTACTGTTGGTAGTCCCATATTTCCTGGGCATGGGAGAGAGAGAGCTCATACACCATCAAGGAAAGACCCCACTCTCCTTTGTAGCACTGGAAGGATTATTTCAACTGTGGGGGGGGGTCTGTTCTGTGGATGGAAATTACATGTTCAAGTTCTCTGCCTGAAAAAGGAAACACACAATGAGAAACAGGTTTAAAAGTTGACCATTTGCCACCCAGCACTTAGCTATCTTATATGCCTGATGTGAAAGCACCAAGCCTATTGAAAATCAAAAGTCAACATGTACTGGCTCAGCTTAGGAGTACTCCATATATATCCAGCTAATTCTGTGAAGTCAATACCACAGATAAGGGCATTATTTATTTTGCCATTCCAGGTGTAATTACACAGTTTACCCTGTGCAAAGTGCACTTCATAAACACGGCAGATCAATGCTAGTTATCAAAATCCATCCACAGCTGACAGAACATGAAAAAGGACTTTGCAAAATGATCTGGAAGGCCCATCTGCAGAGCCAGCCCCACAGGTCAGCTTATTACCTGCTTAATCACACAGGCATCCTGGCAATAGTATCGATTCCCTGGGACCAGGACATGACATCACTCTTAACGGCATGTTTAATAAGCTATTCCCACCATGCAGAATGGCCATCAGCTCTGGCTGCAGGCTCTGAGTTTGGAGAGTGGCCTCTAGCCATCGAGGGAAAGTGGGGTGCTGGTGGGGACCAATCATATCAAGGCAAGGAGTGAAGAGCTTCCACACAGAACCAAATCCTCCTGCCGGAGTGAGAGACACAGCTCAGTCAATAAAGCTTGGTACAGTAAGCAGGACAATCACAGAGCCATCTCAGAAGCAAGTTGACCCTAGGATAAGGTGTGGTAAGCACCACACCTTATCCCAGCAGTGACAAAAGGAATCAATCTGGGCAGATCCACCCCAGATCCTTTATCTTCTTTGTCTCAAGGAAAGGGAGATGTTAAATGAAATGTGGAATTCAGCCAACTAGTGAAAGAGCCAGGAGGGTGAGAGGAGAGGAAAGGGAAGGGAGGGGAAGGAAAAAGAGAAGAGAAAGTGAAAAGAAGGTAAATGGGGATAGGAAAGAGGAAGGAAAATGTATCTCCCCGCCCGAACCAAATACAATTCTTCCTGAAGCATCTTCCAAACAACACAGGAGATACACTCTGTTCAGAGACAGATGCTTTGAACTGTGTGATGTGTGAGAACAAACCTTAGTTAAAACTGAGATGCCCAACAATACCTCACAGGGATCTGGGGAGCTTAGCTTCTCCCAGTCCCAGACATGTGAGGTCTGCTTACAGGAGAGCTAGGGATATCAGGCTTCTTTACCTTTGACCTCACTTCTGGACTCTTTATTAATATACAGCCACTAGGCACTGTGTACTAATAAGACAAGACATGGGCCATCTGAGTCAGCAGTGTTGGAAGGAACATTTATGGGGTTGGGACTGTGAGGAAACGCAGGGCTTCTCTCCCAGGACTCCCCTTCAGACTCTAGGGTACTTTTTAGACCTGTTGAGAACTTGTTTACTTCATATGACTCCTTCCCCTGATTTCTTTCTTGTTTCATATGGCAACAATTAAAACCCTGGCTTCTCCCCCAGTTACTGCTTTTCCACCACAGCTCAGAGTGGTTTGGGCCATATCCGTGCTTGTACATAGGGCATGTTTGTGCCCCTTCCCTGTCATCCCACAGTAGCACACCTCCCTTAGCCCTCCAGCCATTCCAGGAGGGAGGCAGGTAGAAGCTTTGCCTGCTTAGAGCTGCCCTGGCTGCCATTAGTTCTCTGGAAGGGATCAGTGTTTAAACCCAACTGTGTCATCACAGGTACCCTGCAGTAGAAAGACCCTGTCTTCCTCCCCACTGCTGTAGCTGAGAGTATCTCCCTTAGCCATCAATACCACCAATATCTGTCTTTCAATTGGGCACCTGTGGTGCCTCTCTCAGCCTGGAGCCCATGGCCCCTGCCTCCTCCTCCTGGGTTTGTTTTGTTGTTGTTTTGTTTGTTTGTTTTTACCCTCCTTACTTTATCAGAACACCTAGGATGTCCTGAGACCCACTCTCAGGCAGATCATAGCAAACCTAAGATCTAAGTGCCTCCTGTGTTCTCTTCATCCTGTCTCTCTGCTGTTCCTTATACACTTTACACAGTAGCCAGACACTTATCTAAAGCAGCTCCCTGTGTCTACTCCAGTGGAATTCACTATGTAGCTCAGGCTGACCTTTTGACTCAGCCTCCTGTACTAGGATCACATGTATGCCTTACCATGCCTGGGCTCTCCCCTCCTCTTTCTCCTTCCCGGAGGATGAGACCAACTTACAGTTTCAAACCTGGTTGCTCCCTTTTCTACCCTGCCAGTCCCTCCAGGGCAATAAACAAGAAGGTGGTAATCATGGCTACCTATTATCCAAAGAGCTAAAACACTGAGAAAAGCTCTTTCTTTTTTTCTTTTTTTCTTTTCTTTCTTTCTTTTTTTTTTTTTTTTTTTTGTATTGTACAAGATGTTCTAAGAAGTAACCACAGCTGCAGATGGAAGTCCAAAAAGGCATGTCTCTACTCTCAGCTTTGTCTCCCATCAGCTTTGCCATGACCCCCTTCCCTCAAGGTTAGGCTTTTTTGATTGGTAGAAGAGCGAGAAGTATTAGGGCTTGTATGGGAAATGGCCCTCGAAGGCTGATGCTTTAGAACACTTGCTCCCCAGATGGGAGTGCTGTCTTGGTGTGGTAGTGAATCTCTAAGGGGAGGGGCCTAGCTGAAGAAAGTGGCTGGCTGAGAGCAGGCCTTGAGGATTATGATCAGGCCACACTTCCTGTCCTGTCTGCTTCCTAAGTGCCCATCAGTCTGTGGGGGAGCCACCAGCCATCATGCTTTTCCACTGTGAAAGACTGGACTCCTGGACCCATGAGCCAAAGTAAATCTTTCTCCCTTAACTTGTCTCTTGTAATACAGGAAGAAACACAAACAGGAGAAGGACCCCATATTCTGACTGTGAAATTCTCACCCTGAAGGGCCACACAGCTCACCTCTCCAGCACCTTCCTCAGCTCAAGGTCCTTTGTTTCTCCTCTCAGCATGCCCTCACCCTCCAGAGCTTCATTTGGCACCCATCTGCAGTGTGCTCTCCAGCACCTTCCTCTCACAGGAAACCACACTGTCTGCTGACCTGCTTTCTTAGTGTTCTGTCAGAGGGATGAACATTAAGAGGAGTTAAGTTCACCGAGGGCCAGCCTCTTGAAGTTCTAAGTGAGAGTGTGCATGTGTGGATTTTCAGGGAGCTATCAGGATTGCATTCACCCCAGTGTAGCTTGGAACATGTACCAATATGCTCATTGCTGATTTGAAGCTCTCTTTATGCAACTGTGACTGTGTGTGACAAGCACACATACAAACATACAGACATATACATACACTCTCAACACATACACATTATACAAACGCAGACATGTACTTACTCAAACATACACATGCATACAAATACATATACACTCATGCATACACACAAACACATATATACATTCATGTATGCATATGCATATATATATACATATATATATTTACACACAGAGATATTCACTCATACACACATACATACAGATGGGCTTTTCCCTTTCTCCTGTCGCTTTCCACCAACTCTGGTGGCATAAACTGCCTTCTGTCCCACAAGCCATTACCCTATCTCCTTTTTCATACCCTGCTGTCTGCGACCTGGAACATGGCTTTGATTTGATGTGCCTTGCTTTGGTGCATGGAGAACATTGATTTTCCTACAATGCAGTTCACATCATTCCCGAGCATCTTCAGTCTAGACCATCATGTAAATGTTTTCCTTGGGCGGGACTGGAAGGAAATGTTCCCAGAAAACAAACAAAACCCTCCATCAGCCGAAGCCTTCCATTCTTGAGCTGTCAAGTGCAGCAGTGTGGGGGATCTGGACAGCTGAGGGTGGCTTCCCCAGCACTCCAGCCCCACAGACACCTAGGCTGTGGCATCTTCCCTAGCTTGCCAGGGCCCTCTAGACTGTTGCCTGATATACGTGGTCTGGGGCTGCCATGTCCTAGTGAAGACATGCAGTCTCCAAGATAAATTTGTTCCAAACGCTTCCTCTTCATCCTGTTCTCATTCAGCCATCCCTGACTTCCCAATGTCACTTCTTTGGTCCACTGTCAGCACTGGTTCTGGACCCAGTGACTCACAGAGCCTCTCCCCTCTCTCTCTGTCCTTGTCCCCTGACTGTGTGACCGTTTACCTTTATCTTCTCCCTGTCACTTGGCTGGCAGAGGACAGTGAAAAACTGGAGGCTGTCCCTCCTTTACCCCCTCCCTCTTGGCTCTGTCGGTGCCCGAGTGAACTGCCCACCTTGGCACCCATGCAGTCCAGGACTACCATAGGTGACCCCATCTCTGAGCTCTTTTTACTCAGCTCCCCTTTGAGCCCCTGAGGCAGAGTCCCACTGCCCCTTCCTTAGCTCTTTCTGGTTGTCTATGACCTACAGTCAAGCCTGGATGACATGATGGCCACAGATCTAGAGACTTTGAAACTGCCTATCTCACTAACCCTCTCAGCATGCAGCTTCTCCACTGAAGCTCATCAAGGGGGTCCTCGAAACTGCCCATCTCACCAAGGAGGAATGTGTTTTGAAGAAAGAAAGAGACAAGAAACAGAAGATAGCGTCAGGATGGCATCCAGTAAATACTGAGTTTGAGTTTATTACTCAAAGTGCTTATATACCCCAATCAAAAGGGGGGAGTCAAAAGACTTCCTTAGCATGCTACAAGGAACAAACAAATGTAATTACTTCCTTAAAACCCAAAACATCAAGTAACCACACACTCAACCAAACATCCTGCTGTTTAGGTCAAACATCCATTAGCTGAACCTTAGGCCAAATAGCCTGTTTTCTAGGCAAGACATACAGTAGCCACACCTGAGGCCAAACATCCTTCGGTTTAACCTTGAAGGAGCAATAATAGACCTGAATTCTCTGACCCTAAGTCCAAATGGAAGGGAGCCACTCCTATGGGCCTCCACACTTCAGCTCCCCTGTATGCCCATTAGAAGGATCTCTTTCTAGGCTGTGAAACTGGCACAAGCTGACAAAGTGCCCTATGAGAGTTGAGAGTAGAATAGGCCAAGTGAGACCCTCCATTACACAGTTACTGTGGTTTACATCAGAGCTCTTGCCTGTCCATCAGGGCACTCTGGTCACCTTTTTTAAACACTATATATGTCTCGGTTTCTTCACCTGTGAAACACAAATAATGGAAGTCATTTCATTCATTGAGATAGCCATTGGAAACCTCCCAGCCCATTGTCTGGCAACTCAGGAAAGCATCCATGCCTTCTCCTCTCCTAAAGTGGTCACATGAGGTACAGTATGAGTGCCTGTCTCCTCCTGGAAACATACTTGTTTTCTAATAATGAAAATAAACAACAAATATAAATGCTGTAGATTCAGCAAGGAACGTGAAATGTACAGGTCTCATTCTATGGATAAGACTATCAGAGACTTCAGGGCAAGCTGACTACTCAGCCTTGAAGTCATAAGGAGGAGGTGGGCATTTACTCCACAGGGACTGGGGAGGGCTTCATTAGTGGGAGGAGACACTTCTACTTATAGAAAGCATGACCGTGCCCCCAACACACTGGGGAAGGGGTGGAATGTGCTGGGCTGCAATGTGTGGGGAGTCTGGCCCAGAGTTATTTTGATTTCCATTAACATTCTCTTCCATAGGTATTTAACCATAATTGAACACATGTGCTTCTGTTTTATTTGCACTTAGTCCATCAAAGTGTCCCTTACAGTCTGAACTATACCGCCAAAGCCTCGAGTTCTTCAGTGAAACCTCCACTAATACCCCTGGGAAACAGGAAGTTGCATTTACTGAAATATAAATAAAGTCAGCTCTCAGGGGCTTTGCTGGGGCCGGGGTCACAGGAGAGGCAGCCATCCACTGTGTCCTCTCAGAACACGCTGGAAGGACACAGTCCTGTAGCTCTGGACAGATAAGTGTTTGGAAAACACATCCGTCCTTTGTTCAAACCTGTGACACCTTCACGTGCCATTTGGAAAAGCAAGAGACCCTACAGATTTGGGTGAATAACTGAGGATCAGTGCAGATTTATTCTCTGCTTCTGTCTTCTCTGACTCTGGGCAGTGTAGGCAGGAGGAGAAGAGGAGGACAAATGACATGTAACCTAAAACCCCACTCCAAAGATATCCACGGGACTCCTCTCCCTGCCTCTCCCCTCTCACTTACCCTCTCGCTCACTCCGGCTGCACACATGGAACCAATTATGAACAAAGCCCGATTGTTGTACATTCGGACTTTCCCATGTGGGCTCGTTGCTTTCTTTAACCGCCTTTTAGTTTGTGTCTGCGTGGGAGGACCCTACCCACGGTTCCAGCCCGGCTCCCCAGCCTCCCAGTGCCCCACTCCTCTGAGCATCTCTGCTCTAATTCAGTCTCTAGTAGCACAAAAACCCTTCTTCCCTTCACACCCCACCCCCATTTCCTATTAGTTTTGTCTGAATAAACAGAACTTTCTTTTCCATCACTCTTAATAAACTGAGCTCTGGTTTGTGGAAAATAAATAAAAACTAGTGCCCAACATGTGAGTAACATCAGGCTAAGTCCAAGATCCCTGCAGAGGGATCTTTGCTTTGCTGTCATGAGGACCAGGACAGAGGGTGTGTGTGTGTGTGTGTGTGTGTGTGTGTGTGTGTGTGTGTGTGTGTGTGTGTGTGTGTGTGTTTGTGTGTGTGTGTGTGTAATTTTGTTCAAGAGAAGCAAACAGAATTCCTTAAATCCTGGAAAGCTGTCACTTGTGATTTTTCTCTATTGTGGAAGTGAGCTGATTCCAGGGGGTGAAGTGATGGAGGGGGGGTGGGGGGGGAGTCCGGGGGTAAGCTGATGATGTAGCCCTTACCACGGAAAGTTAAAACTCTAGCCCCCTTGCACCATCGGTTAGAATTACACCTTGATTGGAAAAGAATTGGCAGATGTGGATGAAGCAGAGCTTGAGTCATTTCAAAGCTTTGTAAAGTCATACATGACTTAGTCGTGCTCGCTGCAGACATAAAACTGAGTGTCCTAGGGTCAGTGACATGTCTTCAGTGGGTAAAGGCACTTGCCACTAAGCCTGACGATGTGAGTTTGATCCTTGGGACAAGAAGGTGGAAGGAGAAAACTGAATGTTCACCTCTGACCTCCACACCCCTACTGTGGCACTCCTCAGACCAACACCCCCATGCACACTGGCACACAAAATAAACAAATAATGTAAAAGTTATAAAGAAATAAAATGTTCTAAGCACGTTTGCATGAGGCCAGGGCACATGTAACTCCTTTGGCTTTGGTCTGATTCATGTGAACTATAGATGCAAAGATAGTTTTCCTTCTCCCCCTCCCCCATCTTTCTTCCTGTGGACTGTACTCACAAAATTAATTTGATGCATACATTTTCTGTTGGAAGCAGTGGTGGGAAAAACGTATCCATGTCTTATGTTCAGTTTCATAGAGGTAATTTATGAATCCAAAGAGACCCCAAACTCCCCAATGTATTGTTGCTAGCCTTCAAATATTTTTTTAATGTTAGGAAGAGAATGAAATCAGAATGCAGGATTTTGAATTAATCTCTGCTCCAGATGTGGGGGGAGATTCCTCTTAGTCCTTTTAAGGTAAGCATGTGACCTACTGTACAGCCGAGGGGCTTGGGCGTCACGTGGTGGAGTGAATAATGCGTCTGATACAGGCTTGATGAGACAACTGACCTGGTTGCCATCTGCAGCCCTGAGAAGCAAAGTTGACATTTCTGGATCACTCTCCCTACAAGCGCTGCTCACCCACTCCTGTGACAGCAGCTCTCCCTGAGCCAGCACTGCAGGGACAGTAAGGAGGAAGCTGAAGGTGCCGCTCTCACAGCTGAAGTTGGAGAACTTGGGCTGTTTTCCTTTCTCCCCATCCCCCACCTCCTGACCAACCACATCTTGACTCACAGAGTTGAAAGGAAAACTCAGCTTTTCGATATTTGGGAAACCTCCCGAAGACCACAGTTTAGCTCTGAGAAGGAACCTAGCCCATCTCTCTTTGCTAACACACACACACACACACACACACACACACACACACACACACACACACACACACACACACACACACACACACACACACGCTCACTCTCAGCTCCACACCATGGTAGTTCAGACTGCAGTGACTCCAAACAGACCTCAGAGACTTCTGAAAATACCATATGGATCTCTGAGAAGGCGCAGCGTGGAGAGGGTAAGCAATGTGGCTGTGGCCGGCTATTTGTTTTCATTGGGCAGTTGCTACAGACATGGAGATGGTGATTTCACTGTGCTCAGAATTACTGCTGCTACTGTTTTCCTGAGCAATTCCAGTTTCCTAGGGCTGCAGATTGTGATTCTCTCTCTCTCTCTCTCTCTCTCTCTCTCTCTCTCTCTCTCTCTCTCTCTCTCTCTCTGAGATAAGGATGAGACTTCTGAAATGGAAATGTCTGTCAGTTGCAGATGCCGGAGGGAAGATGAAATGTGAGGGTAGAGCTGTGTCCCCCTGGAGCTTGTTGAGAAGTGTGTCAGGGTTGAGAGCCTGACTGCTCCGGTGACCGAAACATAGTCTCAGTGCCGTAGCATCTCAGGTTTCCTCTGCTGGAGAAAAACGAGGTGAAGGTGGTGTTAAGGTGCTTTGGAGCCTCACCAATGTCATTTATGAAGCCCATTGGTTAAAAGCCTCTACTCATCTTTACCCATTCTGCTGTTGTTGCCCTTTCAAACATATTGCAGTCCTTTTGGGTCCGTTTGTTCATAACTGATTTTGGCTGAAGTGATTGTTAATTTCCTGAAAGCATGTGCCCTTCATGGTAGCCCCTGACAGAGAGGAGCCTATAAAATAATAATAAGGGTTGGTCTTTCTTTGTAATAAGATATGCAGTTTTAAGGGTGGCTGTCATGAATGTAAAATGGGCTGATTGTCTGGAGGAGGTCGGCTCAACATGTGGGGATTGGTGTCTATACCACCATGGGGCAGGATTATTGTATGTGGCTTAGAACCCCCCAGACTCCCTGTTAGAATCCTGACAAGCCTTTCTATGAACTGGATGTCATACCCACGTGTTAGATTAAGTACAGGCCAAAACCATCTCAAACATGAGATAGAAAAGTTACCTGATGCAGCTCATGAAAGGGAACAGACCTTAATTTAAATGGCTTTTCCTGGATGGACTACTCAGTAGTTAAGGGTTTTTTTTTTTTTTTAATTTAAAGAAAACCTAATTAAAGTTTCAGCCTATGGGCAACCGTCTAGAATATCCAGGCAGGATTGAGTTTGTGGCTCTGATAAGTTATAATTTTTTTCTATTTGAATTTTTTAAGGGCATTAGCCATTCTGGTTGTGTGTAGGTCTTCAGTTCAGTTTGAAACACGTTTCATTGCTCTGTACTAGTTACACCAATTAATGTGTAGTAAGCTCCTACTGTGTGCTTTCTTTTATAGCTTTGGAGCCCAGAAATAAAAAAAAAAAAACACAGACACACAAATTCATCCATCATCTCCTTTGTTTATCTGTTTCTTTGTTCTGAAACACTGTCTCACTCTATAGAACTCACTGTGCCATCCAAGCTTCCCTCCAACTCATTGCAATCCTATGTCAGTCTCCAAAGTGCTAGGATCACAGCTGAAGCCAGATGTCCCAGCCCCAGTGCATGTGGAATGTGATTTTTCAGTTATGATGAAAAACCTTGCCTCTGAGATAACCAAACCTGTGTGACATGTTTTAATGTCTCATTACTGAGATATTTGTTCATAACTACCCAAATGTGTTTCTCAGGGCTGGGCAGCATGGCAATATAGAGGAGAATATTAAACTGCTTCTGAAAGGAAGAAACAAATAAACAAACAACAATCTAGTTATGGGGCTGGAGAGATGACTGAGGTGGCTGCTCTTCCAGAGGACCTGGGTTCTATCCCCAGAACCACAGACAGTTCACAACTGTCTGTAACTACAGGGCTAGTTACCTTGTAGCCTCTCTCTATATCATTCATATCTCCATATGAGTAGTTAATATTTAAATATAGATTTGCATAAATACAGAGGGGTGCACTTACAACTTGGTCTTTCTCACTGTACACCATTTTAAGACATACTGACAATAAAGGAATCCAAATATGACCTATTACATGTCTGTTGCCATTGTGTATTTACAAGTAAGGTAATATATTGAATTTGAATCATACATAGCTTATTTCTTCCCCTGAGCATATGCTAAGGTTCACGGCCTTAAAAGTCAGGTCTAAGGGCTCTAAAGCCTTTAAAGCATCCTGCACTTCCTTGGAGCTTGGGTGTTGCAGATGGACCTACCACCTCTCCCTCCTGGACAATGAGATAGAAGTTAATTAGAATATATGGTAGGTAGCCTGTCAGGTCCAATTGGGCGTTTAACACTGCAGTGCTTCCGTGATACTTCTCAAAATGGAAGTCATGTATTTATATAAAAGGAGGATAGTTAGGTGGTAAACAGCTCCAGACCATGAAGGCTGACCCACTTTCCCAGGGACTCTAGCACCTAGCCCTTGTAACAGTGGAGAGAGTGCCAGACATTTTGGCAACGATTATTGTCTGGTGAGTCTCAAAGGCTTCAAGTTACTAAAAGGCCTTTACTCCAGGCTCTCCAGGCCCACCTCCTCTCCTTACCATCCTGAGCTTCTAGTAAAACATGGAACATGGGCCTCTTACCCCTCATGCTATGTAAACAGGGAAACTAGGTGCAGTAGGCATCATCTTCCATTCAGACACAATAGTCCGTGACAGAATAAGCCCTTGGTCCTGGAACTTAGGGTTGTCTGTCCTTGACATTACAAAAAGCCTTGTGACCTTTGCTCTCTGGCTGCCATGCGACATGGCAGCCTGGCTCTGAACAGAATTATCACCATGGTGCTCCATGCACATGGGTGCTATGTCACTCAATCTACTTGAGCCACAGCACCTTCACGCTCTCTTCCTTTTAAATCATGTGTTTTATTACAGTGGTCAATGAGAAAATGAAGTTAGAAAACCTTTTTATGTGGCCCAATTCAGGTGGTTTGAGTTTGCTATTTGAAACTGAGGTAGAGGTAGGTCCTGTATGGTGGATATGGCCACCTCAATTCTCTGCTTTTGTGACAGAAGCTGAGCAATATATATGTCTTCCCACCCTAGATTTGATCCCTGATACCACTGAACTCTTCCTTCAAGGACTTCTCAAGTTGTAGCCTGTCAGAGTTCATGCTCTGATGTCACAGCTGTGAGGGACACAAAGCTTGATCCCCTAGTTGCTGATCCTCTAACACATAGACCTACAGTCCCAGAATGCACTGAGCATCTCTGTTCTCTTGACAGTCTTCACACTTTGAATCTAATGTGTCCAAAGTGGAATTTGTCCCCCACCACCACAAGCCTGCTCCCCACCTCAGCATGAGCTAAGTACAACCAAGCATCAGTGAACATGGATACCACACATTCTTAGAAACCCATAGCCATATCCTTTCATTGTTGTACCAACATCATAGAGTGTACTCACATAAACCTAGATAGGATAGCCTACTATATGCCTGAAGAATGTGGTACATACAAGAATGCACACTATTGCCACTTACTCTTAAAATCCTAATACTCCTAATAACGCAATATTAAATCAAATGCAATAAAGTATAATGAAATGGAGGAAAGAGATAAGCATGAGACATAGGAGGCTGCTGTTGGCATACCATTTTCTAGCCAATTACGATGTTTTGATAACTAGAATGATTACAGTCTAAGATATTGATATTGATAATGATAAGCCAATAGTGTAGTCACTCATGGTCACTTTCAAGTGTCATGTACAATGTAATTGTCAGTGCTTGACTTTGATATGATTGACAGTGAGCTAGGGTTGTTTGCAGAGGATCAAATAAATAGGAAAATTCAATGCACTGTGATATTATCATGGTCACAGTGTCACTGACTTTAGAAAAATGGGCAGCTCCCTCATAGTCTTTTCTTTCTTTTTCTTTTTCTTTTTTTTGTTTGTTTTTGTTTTTTCATGACAGGATTCTCTGTGTAGCCCTGGCTGTCCTGGAATTCAGTCTGGCCATGCTGGCCTCAAACTCAGAGATCTGCCTGTCTCTGCCTCTTGAGAGCTGGGATTAAAGGCATATGTCACCACTGCCCACTAAGATCCCTCAAAATCTTATGGGATTGTATGTGGGTCTGTAACAGACAGAAATGTTGGAATGGGACATGTACCCAAACTAGAACCCAGGTATCTGCCTATCCTTTCCATTTCCTTTGTGTGTGCGGTTTTGATATCTCTGTCATCCTGTAGCTCCTCCCAACTGCCAGATTAAGATCACTGTCTTCTCGGGGTTGCTAGTCTTGTACCTTCTTTTGAAGTCTTTTCGGTTAGATTGGGGACAGATACATCACGGTGTACATAAAGCATTTCAGTGGTCCTGTGCCTCAGGACAGGTACCAATGCCAGATTACAATCAGCAACTGCTGAGATCGCTGTCTCACTTCTTCACCACCTTACTCTTAGCCAACACTTCAACCACACATGAGCAGATACTTCTGCCTTTAGAGTACCATTCTCTCTGCTGTATCAGGCCTTTGAACATTCTTCCATTAACCTGGCACTTGCTGCCTCCTCCCCCCACCCCTTAACTTCCTATTCCCATCCTTTTGCATGAAGCTCATTTCCTATTGGAAGCCTTTCCTGGTGCCCCACCTCCAAGCAAAGTCTACAAAAGCATAGATGCCACAATGTTCTGTGCTTCTCTTGCAGTAACACAGATGGCCTGCATTGAAGTTGTCCTTTCCATGGATAACAAGCTCCTTAAGAACAAGTCACCTGGTTCATAACAGGAATGGTAGAAATATCTGATCTCAGACTGTCCATCCATGTACTTTATACCAATATGAGGACTCTAGATAAAATCTGTCAAGGAAGCTAGCCATGCCCAACACAGATCCAAGAGTCCATCCTATTCTTCCTAGTATAGGGAGTCATTGGCCTAATCTAGCATAATCTGCTATAAAACATAAAATTAGGGCAGGGGAGATAGCTCAGTGGCAAAGTGCTTATTATGCTAGCACAAGGACCTGAGTTCAATCCTCAGAACCCATGTTTTTGTTTTGTTTTGCTATTTAAAAGAGAGCCAGCATGTGTGATTCACACTTGCAATCCCAGTTCTGGGGAGTAAATAAATAGATAGGATATAATAGAATGTAATAAACCATTCCATGAGAATGAATGAAATCTGAGAGTTCTATCATTAGTGTCCTTCATTCCTATGCCTTAGAAGCAAGACATAAATAGGAACATCCTCAGTTCCTGAGCTGACTTCCTGGAAGTCTCATTGTTGCTGATGGAAAATGTGTTCACTCTCACATGTTAACACAAACCGAGGAAACTAAATGTTCTTTCTTATTTACTCTGGACACTAAGAGCACACCAGATACCTCTCAGTGGAACAAGGTGGGAGTGGCTAGCCTGGCTCAAATTAAACATATAAATTTGATGGTTTTATTGGAGGTAGGGGATGAAGCAAGCAAGCATTCTCTTTTCCTACAATTATTTGACTACTTTAGGTGAAAAGGTCTTTTTTTTTTTCTTGGAAACACTGAGATGGTGTGATATTTCTGGAGTGGTATTTTTAACACAGCATAAATTAAACCTCATGGCACCCACAACATTCATTATTCGATGTGTTATTCCAGGTTGACATATTGCCAGTCTATTATTTTGCAAACCATTACATTATCCCAGCTGCTAAGCTGCATAACTTAAGGATCCAGAATACAACAGCATCTCTGTACTCGTGTGTGTGGTGCTTACATTTTGAATGTATTCATGCAGGGAAGTGTGAGACACTACCCAAAACACATACAACAGACAGCTCTTAGTGGATATTTATTACCACTGAAAGCAGACAGCCAAGAGTTGTTCAGACAGATCAGCGTATTCACATGTGTTATTATCCAGCCCCCTCATTCAAGAACACTTTTGTTCTTTCCATAAATACACGACTTTCTGGAGAAAAAGATCATGGACTCTCGGGACTCCAATTCTCTGCTTCACAGAAGACAAAAAAGGTCATTTTCCCCTTGTTGTTAGTGATTAGGTTTAAGTGGAAAATAAAAGACGTGTGTGTGTGTGTGTGTGTGTGTGTGTGTGTGTGTGTGTGTGTGTGTGTGTACTTGTATATGAATGTTTCTGAGGAGGCCAAAAGAGGGCATTGGATCCTTAATTCTGGAGGTACAGGGAGTTGTGAACTGCCCTACATAGATGGAAGGAACTGAACTCCAGTCCTCTGCTAGGGCAGCATACACTTAACCATTGAAGGATCTCTCTTAGTTTTGAGGCAGGGTCTCTTTCTGGCCAGGAACTTATAAGTAGACTAGACTGGCAGGGAGGCTTGATGGAGCTCCAGGGATGCATCCATCTCTATCTCATCAGCTTTATATTGGAAAGCTCTAAGAAACCTTGCAGGTTCCCTGTGTCTACACTGCACCCAGACCAAAATGAATCTCAGTGATTAGGATCCAGGCATCAGTATTTAAATCTCCCAAGTGACTCCACTGAGCAGCCAATATTGAGAATACTGCCCCAAAGTATATGGTGGCAAAGATGGATGACCCATGCCAGCTTAAGGAATTGAGATAGTTCTTGTGTTTTATGGAGTTTTCACCATCAAAAAGGACTGAATGGGTAGATTGAGGTGGGTTTGCTCGCTATTTTTGTAGTAAGATGGTCAAATGTGTGGTCCTTGATAAAAGAAAACTTAGATTTGAATTTCTTAGGAGTTGAATCTTTATTCCTGGCACATCCTTGGCTACCCTAGGCAGTGCTGTGAACTTTGAGTCCACTCTTAATAGTTAGACACAGCCTTTTGTAGTCATGGCATGTGGAACATGCAGAACTTCTTTGTCAAGAGCCAAAACATCAATCTGGCTATCCTGCCTGCTGGTCTTCTCTAGTGAAGAGCTGTTTGTGTTTATTTCAGTCTGCTGCAATGAAGATATGTTCACGGAATCAATCAAGTGTTCTTAGAGTGTGTCTTATAAGTGCTTTGCAACAGAGCTCTCAGGTCCTAAGAGCTTAGGACATGCTCAAGCAGCATAACTGCTGTCCACTGGTACAATATGAGTTTCTTTGAAACAGGTCCATTGTGTGTATGTTTGTATGTGATGTATGCAAATGTGTGTGCAAGGGCAAACACATGTGGAGGACAGAGGAGGCCACTGGATGTCCTGTTGTATCACTTTCTGATTATTCCATTGAGGCATGGAAGCCAGCAAGCCTTGGTGGTCCTCCTGTCTCCACCTCCATGGTGCTGGTGTTACAGACACATGTGTGGCCATGCCAAGATTTTTACACAGGTAGTGATGATGATTCAAACCCAGATCCTTAGGTTTGCCCAGCAAATTCTCTTGCCCACTAAGTCATTTACCCAAGCCCAGAAGTTCACTTTATATTGATTCATCAATGGGCTTCTGGGAACAATGTTGTTTTATGTACATAAAACAATATGGAAGAATCTATGTCATGAACATTGGTTCTCAAATCCCACATATATGGGATACTTCTCCCCCACCTTCCACTTCGTCCACTTACTCTCCCTCCCCCTCCCCTTCCTCTTCCTCATCTTCATCAATCTGGTCAATTTTAACTATATTAGTTGTTTTTCTCATTGCTCTGACAAAAACAACTTAAGAAGGAAGTGCTTCTATTGGATCACGGGTCAGAGAACTGAAGGCCATTATGATGAGGAAGGCGTGGCAGAGAGTACATGAAGCAGCTGGTCACACTACAGCAGCAAGGAGCAGAGAGAGATTAAAACTAATGCTCAGTTTGCATGTCCAGAGGTGTGTTTCCCAGGTGACTCTATCCTATCAGGTTAAGGATCAAGATTCGTCATTGAAGTCCAGGAGCATGGTGACTTGAAATGGTCCATGTAGAGAGAATTTAAACCCGTGAATTTGCAAACTTATAAGTTAGAGCTTTCGTTCTCTCCAAAAGTCTATACATAAACATTTACAGGCACATCCTTGGCAGATGGTTTAAAATCACAGGACTGTGAGATATTGCCTGAAGAATGTGTGTGGACAAATACATGTCAGAGGACTAACCTTCCAAAGTTTGGAGGACAATACTATGATGATAAACTAGAAAAAAAGGAAAAAACAGCAAGGAGCAACCAATGAGATAAGAAGAGAATTAAAGAGAAAGTCTGTCCAGTTCATATGGACCAAATAGGATTCTTTCTAAGAGACATGCGATGTAGACTACTACCTGAGAGGTAGTATGGTAATAAACAGTTGTCAGGAAAGAGATGTCAGGAGGATGCTGGGAAGGGGAAATAGAACAGGTAAAAGAGGGAGGCTCTCAGGACAAGTTTTACTTTCCCTAAGGGCAGTCCTGGACAGAGGAACTGGAGACCATTGTGGGGTCAAAAGGGGCCAAGGTTATGGCAATTAAGATGGCCAAGAATCTTTTCCCTATGGTACCATGGAATCATTGCACAGTGGCTGATATTCTTATGTGGAGGGGGCATGTATATATATGTTCAATGTTGGGCACTTGTGTGTGAGTGTGGAGGCCATAGGTCAGCATCAGGTGTCTCCCTCAGTTAGTCTCCACCTTATTTTTGGAGACAGGATCTATCACTGAGCCTCTGGCTCTCTGTTTCTTTCTTCCTCCCCAGTACAAGTATCATTGCTCTTTTTTTTTTTTTTTAGATGGGTTCTGGAGAGTAGGCATTTTCATGCTTGTCAAACAAGCAATTTTCCAACTGAGTTGTCACCCCAGCCTACAGAGGTCATTTTTAAATAGCACATCCCCACCTTCAGCCACAGTATTCAAGCTTATCCACCTTCCCCTGAGTTACATTTAAAAAAGTAGTCAAGGAAAGGATGAATGAACAATTTCAACACCTTATGGCAGTCACCTGTACCAAGCCACCACTCCACCCTCTGGTCACCTGCACCAAGCCAACACTCCACCCTCTGGTCACCTGTGCCAAGCTACCACTCCACCCTCTTGTCTCAGTATCCTTGACCTCTAACCTAAGGAAAGTTCCTTTGTTTGGTTTTGGTTTTGCCTATGAGAAAATAGTTTTTAAAATGTCTTGTGTTAGGGCTTCAAAAGCCAGCTGAGTCCCAGGATATATTTAGAAAGTATAATTTAGGGACAAACCAGTGACGCAATGTCCAAAATGAGTGAGTCCCAGTTTGAACTCTGAATTTGGGCATTTAGACGTGGTCTGTAAAAGAAAATAGATTTGAACCAAATAGGAAAAGAAATACAGTATTTGATGGGAGAATCTTTGCTACTGGACCTTCATGAACCTCGGAGAAGAAAATGTTCCTCTTCTCTGTCCACTGAGCTGTGGAAAGCAATGGCCAACATCCCTGTGCAGATCCCACCCATAAAAAGTTTCCCCTCGGGGATGTGGAGGCCTCTAATTACAACACACATAGTTCCCCTTCTGCTATGCCCTTTTGGATTTTCCTTTTTGATACTTCAAGTCATTTCAAGATAAGTTTAAAGGCAGTCAGATGTGTCCTCCCCCCCCCCATCTGGGGCTGGTTTTGTGAATTGACCCATCACATACCCATTACAAGCCCATTGCACACCATTGCACATCCTGAATCTCAGTGCAGCTGAGGCACTAGAGATCCCAGATGTTTTCACACTGCTGCATTGCAGGGACAGGGTCACTTCCATGGGCATGTTTGTGGGTGCTGGATTCTAACTCACTACTAACTCGATTTGCTACAACCTAGATGTTTGCATCTCTTCCCCCTTGTGTATGTTAAAATCCCAACCCCTGTGGTGCTGGTGTCAGGGGGCAGAATGCTCGCCCTCAAGACTGAAATTTGTACCTTATTAAATAAAAGAATTTAGAGGATAGGGATGTAGTTCAGGTAGTAGAGTGTCTGCCTGACATGTGTGAAGTACAGGGTTCAGTCCCCAGGACCACGTAAACCAGGTGTGGTATATAACTCTCAGGAGGACCGGGATCAGAAAATTAAGGCTACATGTGTCTGCATAAGGAATCTGAGAGCTTGGCATACATGAGAGCCTGCCTCAAAAAACAAACTAAAGGAAGGAGTGTGGAAACAATATAAACATATATAAACTCAGCCAGAAGGTGGTGGCGCACGCCTTTAATCCCAGCACTCATGAGGCAGAGGCAGGCAGATCTCTGTGAATTCGAGCCCAGCCTGGTCTACAAGAGCTAGTTCCAGGACAGTCTCCAAAGCCATAGAGAAATCCTGCCTCGAAAGAAAAAAAAAAAAAGCAAAAACAAAAAGTATATAAACTCATATATGAAATCTCAAAAACAAATACCTTTAAATTAAAAAAAGAAAAAATTAAGGCCCCAGTGAGCTAGCCATCTTCTTGCACAACATGGAGCCACAATGAAATGTGCTCTCTATGAAGTGAGTGAAGCCTTTCCAGATACCAAATCTGCTCTTAAACAATGGGTGCCTCATTGTATTTTCCCACCTTATTTCTTGAGATGAGGTCTCTCACTAAATCTGGATCTTATTTCTCTACACTGTCAGTCCCTGAGGATCTCTGTCCCCTACCCCAGTGCTGGAGTTATAGATGTACTCCACCAGGCTTGTATATGGATGCTGGAGACCTGCACTCAGGTCCTCATGCTTACACCACAAGCACTTTACCCACTGAGCCATCTCCAGCCTTACCCTTTACTCTATGGCCATCTTTCAATTTGTACTCCGCATCCCTTCTTATCCAGTATTGGACCATCATTCCCCAAAACAAAAGTATCTTTTTTTTCTTTCTACCACATAGCTGTAGGATGCATAAGGAAAACACAGTTAATGTATCTTAGCAAAGGACCTTGCAGAATAAGAAAGCTCTATTTGTGGAGACCCACTCATCAGAAGTGGGCCATTAACGAGTTTATTTCATCTTGTATTGTATCAATGGAGCACAATCCTTCCATCTTAACCCTAGAGGCTGACTCTGTCCATGACACTCATTCTATAAAACCAGGGCCCCAGACAGGCATTATAGATTCAACTTTCTGTCGCTGCTAGTGTAAGAGCAGTGAGGAAGGAACACTGGAATTGAGGCAGCTTCCATTCAACTTTGCCACAGAGACACTGAGCCTGGTGTTCCTATTGTCAATCTTTTCAAAGGGAAATCTTGTGCTTTTTCAAAAAGGCATTGTATTTATGGGAGCAGTATAGACAATACTTATATGGATCTGAGCATATGTGCACATAGATAATATGTGTGCACAGACCTGTGGAGGCCGGAGGTCAACACCAGGTGTCTTTGTTGATGGATGCCCCCTTATCCTTTTGAGACAAAGTCTCTCGCTGATCTCACAGCTCACCTATTCAGCTAAACTGGCTGGCTAGTGAGTTCTAAGAATCCGCCTGTCTCTGCCTCCCCAGAGCTGGGATTACACACATATGCCGCCACATCTCGATTTTTATATGGGATCCAAACTCAGGATCTCATGTCTGCATGGCAAGGAATTTGGCAACTGACCTGTATCCTCAGCTCCTGTACTTTTTTACATTTCATTTTACATGTATGGGTGTTTTGCTCTCATGTGTGTCTGTGTACCATGTATGTACAATGCCCACAAATTCCAGAAGAAGGGGTCGGATCCCCTGGAACTGGAGTTGCAGATGGTCGTGACCACCATGTGGATGCTGGGAATTAGATGTGGGTCATTTTGAAGAGCAGCCAGTCTCTTAACCACTAAGCCATTTCACCAGCCTAGTCACTCTAGACTTTTTGTTTTTTAAAGCTATACTTGCCATATAGCCCAAGCTGGCCTAGAACATAATAGCTACATAGCTATGGTGGCAGTTCTTGGTTTGGGGATTATAGATGTATACCATGCCTAGTACATTTAAGGCATCTCTTCTAATATCATCATCATCATTTCCCTTTTCTTTCTTTGCTTTTCCAGTTCTAGGGATGTAATCCAGGGCTTTGCATATACTAGGCAAGTGCTCTACCACTGAGCTATATCTCCAGCTCAAATTTTCTTGTATTTAGGAACAGTGTATGTGTATATGTATGATAATGAAAGCAAAGGAGAGATCTGCTACATACCATCATTTGTTGCATGTGAAACATAGCCATACCCACTTTCCCCACAAGAAAATAAATACCGACTCACCCTAAGTGGTTGTGTACTCCCTCCTTCCCCACAGAGTCTGAAGCTCATAAAAAAAGAGAGATTTCAGTACAAATAAACTAGTCTGGGAATAGATCTTTGGGCCTTCCATTGGAATTATATCATCTTACTGCTAAATTGGAATATTATTAACTGTATAAAAATTCTTTTGACAAGTCAAATGCAAATTTCTAAATACATTTACATAAATTGAATCATGTCCTTCAGCAATAGGAAGTGGGAAGGCTGCTGAGAGCAGCATTATAACCATCAGGAGGATGAAAACTTAAGCAACTGAACGTGAACACCAGGTCTGATTAGTGTCTGATGGGACAGGGTTGCTACCAGCCACACCCTCCTTTTGTTTAAGGCAGGTGTTTCCCGCTATCTCAGACAGTAGGCCAGAACAAACCATTCCATCCAATAAAGCAATCACCCAGCAGTGGATTCTGTAGCTAAGATGTTCAGGTCAGTAGCATGCAGGTCCACCACCACAGAGGCTGTACCACAACCAAGCTGACTTTTGTTTATGCCCCACATGGTTGATAGCAACCATATGGAAACCTTTTCCGTCTAAGTCGTCGGCTTCCTGCTAGATGGAGTAGAATTCTGGGGGTCAGCCAAGTCCTTGAGCAAGGACTTGAATGATTTACACCTCCTTTGGCTGATGACAGCATTGGCTGTAGCCACTGGAGCTCTTTATCTTACCACAGTGTCAAAGAGGAATGATGCTCTCACTGAGTGAGAGGACAAGCCAGGCTGCTCAAATGGACCCTTTGAGTGTCAGCTCTTGCTTGTCATACTCGTACCCAGAGCTGAGATTGATCCCTTTAATTTTAATCTCGGAACATCCACCCTTCCTTCTGCCTGCTGCCAGAAAAAGCAACTGGTAATTAACCACCTTGCAGCAGTAGACCCATAGCTTCCTGGGGGCATCTGATACCCGAGAGAAGCCCATCAAGGACAGTGTCAGCCATTTATTACTTTAATGCCTTTGCACTGTATCCTTATTAAATTAAACAATAAATATCAATGTACCTGAGCCATATTTTCTCAGTTCCCTGTTGAAATCTTTTTTTGGTGTTAAGATTTAATTCATCTTTATTGGGGGATGACTGGTAGGTAATATCCTCCTGAAGATATGGAACAACAAATCCTGGACCACCAAGTAACCAGGGACAGGACACAGATGTGAGAAGCCATCGTGCATAGGCGATAAAACCAAGGAAAGGCTCCACAATTTGCTGCTGGCCTTGATCTCTCAAGCAAACCCCACAGATAGGCTGAGTCACAAGTCTTATAGATGCTGCTGAAGAAATTGAAACTAAAACATGCAGGTAGCAATCAGAGGACTCAAGGAGAAAGGAACAGGTTCAGAGTCAGGAGCCTGGAGTGTCTGAACACACTGGCAAAGTTGCAGGAGTTCTGAGCACAGCCTGAACTAAGGGAAGGAAGGGATAAGGTATCCCCTGCTCAGAAAGCCCACACAAAAGGGACTGGGAAGATAGCTAAGTCAGAGAAGTGCTCATGCGCGCACATGTAACTTGAGGATTTAAGGTAGATCCCAAGCACTCACTTAGAAAGCTCGGCAAGGTGGCACACAGTTGTGATGACAGAACTGGGGGGCGGGGCAGGCAAGCAGATTGCTGGGACTCCCTGGCCAAATAGTCAAAGCTATCAATGAGCCCCAGGTCCCAGTGAGAGGGCCTGTCTCAAAAACCAAAATGGCCAGTTCCTGAGGAACAACACCCAAGGTTGATTTCTGGACTCTACACAATGTACACACACACACACACACACACACACACACACAGAGAGAGGGGGGGGGCAGGGAGATGCATGCACATACACACACACACTTGAAATCTTTTCAATTGACCATTAAAGGTAGTGTATCATGGTGTCCCTTTACACATTTCATCCTATTAGTTCCTTCTAGAAAATAGTGTGTGACTGTATGTTTATAATTTTTACCTTCGCTGCCAGAAAATCTGAGACTTAAGTCAAGACCTAAGCTCCATTACGCCTTTTCACATTTATGTCATACATTTAACTCACTTGTCCCTCTGCCTTACATTATCCTTACTTCCTGTTCCACTCTTAGCTTTGTATACGCGGTTACATGTGTTTATTGCCACTCATTCCATGCTGTGTGGGATCTTACTACTTTTTCTTCTCTGTGTGTGCTTCTGTTGGGAAAAACCAACACAATGAAAACACAGTCCATTGACAAAAGGGAAAAGTAGAACAAAGTCTACAACTTCCTTTCTCTTGGCAGAAGGAACTGTCTCAGCAGGTGTATCGAAAACCGCTCCGGGTAAGCTGAGACATGGGAACACAGTGGTCTGAACAAGGCAGTTCTTCTTCCCAGGATGGGATGAATTCATCTGGAATGTTAAAGCCCTGGCCGTACAAAGCCCCTGCACCTCACCCCATTGTGTGCTGGAGGGACATGGAGTCTCGGCACAGCCTGAGTTAAAGGGGTTCTCCAGGGAAGCACAGAGATCACCCAGTAGTGGAGTCCCCATCACACAGTGGCATCCCCTGGGACCCTACTACCACACACACTACCATTCTCTGCACCATGTCTTCCCCAGATCTCACCCTTGCTGGCCTGAAGGCTGGAGAATCGGTGGGTTTGGGCTTTTCATTCCCACCCCCCCAGGATGCAGGCAGCCTCCTGTGGTTCCTTTTCACTCCCACACCTCTTCTCTTCTTTTCCTTTGGAATTTTTGCTGTTCTTGTAATCAACTGCTCCCAACTATCAGATGCACAAACAACAGCCCTTCCCTGGGAAAAGCTTACTGCCTTGTCATGTGAGCCGGGGCCAAGAACTAGAAGAAAGCTCCATTCACAGGGTACATTAGTGTTAGGGCAAAAACTGTTCATTCCATTAGAGGTGCTCCGTCTAAATCCCTCCCCATCCTAGAACCTACCTCAATATCTCCTCCAGAGGAACAGGGAGTCATTAGTTTTATATCCCTTCCAGATAGATACTTGGCTTTCATTTTGCTTAACATCCAAGAACCAGCCAATCCCAGAACCGAGTATCTGATGTTGGTTTCATGGGGTAAAAAACGATGGGGACAAAAGGTAAGAGGCTAAGAGGCTTCAATCACAAGTCAGGGTTACTCAGGAAGAAACAGCTCAATCCTGAGGGTTGATTCTATTACCTGGCAGTTTCTGAAAGCCCCTGACATTGAGATGTGAGCTGTCACTATCTTATTTCTCCACCTTGCCTGGCAATTGGGACACCCTCATCCCACTGCTCAGTAGAATGTACAGGAAGCAAGACGAAGCTCCCTGATGACAGTCATGTGGCCAAGACACTGGCCAAGGATGAAGACAGAGCAGACTCTCTGACTTCCACCCTGGAGGGGCCTCACAGGGTGAACAAAGGTCAAGAACCAAATATCCAGTTATGCATTTTCTGCCCTGCTTCTCTAGCCCATCCCCAGACTTCCCCCCCCCCAGGGTGAGTAAGGAAGGAAATGCATTCACTGGGCAGTGACCCTTCAGATAGGAGCAATACTACCCTGGTGGCTTTTCATTCACTCTTTCCCAGTCTCATACCTCCTGTCCCAGGTTTTCCTCCAGAATGATCAGTCTCATGCCTTCAAGAACATGACCAGCAGTAAATTCATACACAAAGAAAGTTATGAAGGCCCCAAAGACTTTGCCTGGGTAGGAAAAACTAGAAAGTAATGCAGTAATTGACGTGCTACTGGGAGGGGGAGGGGGATTGTATTTCCTTTATGAGTGTATCGGATTCCCACAAAGACCCACTTTTAGAAGAAGACACAGAGTACAGAGAGGTGAAATCATTTTCCAGGGTTACTCTGGCTAGATTCTAGGTTCAAATCCAGACAATCTGAATCCAGACAGCTCTCTGGGAATTGACACTGGAATGAGACCCTGGTGCTAAAACTACTGAGAAAGTGTGCTTTAGGGAGTAGTGGTGGGTAAAGTAAACAGATCTTTAAATGACAGTGGTGACATAGCCTAAAGATGTAGGCCTATGATCCCATCTACTCTAGAGGCTGAGGCAGGAGGATCACCTAGGTTACAGTCAGTTCAAGGATAGTTTGGGTAACTTAATGAGACCCTGTCTCCAAATTTAAGAGGCAGAACAGGACTGGGGAAGCAGTTGAACATTTACCTGGTATGCACAAGGCCCTGGGTTCAGTCCCAATACCACATATATGAATACAGAGTTTAAATTATAATGAACAAGGGATGTCTTCTTGTATCTGGTGATGTCTAGCTAAAATGCCATTGAAAATGCTGTCCTGTGTCTTCTCTGTGATACTATGGGGCCACTTCTATTTCTCTCTTTATCTTGTATTTCCTGTACCCCAATCCCTGTTTGTTTTCTTACCCAGTCCCCATGCCCATTCCTAGAATCTGAGCTTGAACTCTTTGTTTTATATGTCTGATTGGTTGGCTCTGTTTATTTATATATTTATGTGCTCAGATACTTTTTTAGTACTGGGGATAGAAATCTATATTTTGCTACTGGGATGTGTGGGTCACTGAAAAAATGCTTGCCTGGCATGCTTGAGTCTACATGTTCTAGCCCCTGCGTGATACAAGGGAAGGAAGGGAAGGGAAGGGAAAAGGACTCACACTGGTGACCTCTGTCCCTGGGTATTGGGGTCCCTGACACCTCCATAGAAGCCTAGGCCACTATAAGGGAAGTGGTGGAGGTAGGATGTGCCACTAGGGGGCAGGAAAGACTCAGACCCCCGGCCTCTATGCTTGTAGAATCTGTCTCTACTGAAGATACTTTTTGGAGGGAGGGGCTGAGGGAGGTTGTCATAGCTAAAAGCAAAGTTCCTGAAAATCACTCTACTAGACTGCTATGGTAAGCAGTGTTTCCATGTGCAAAGGAGTCACTGGGGATCTTGTCAAAAGCAGATTTCTCAAGGTTTCCAAGTATCAGCTGAAGCTGAGGACCAGGGAGGATGCTTTGAAACGGTCAAGGCCCTAAAGTAGCTCATGTCTACACCTACTCAAAGATTATTGTTTCTCTTTCTCCTTCTTCTCCCTCTCCTTCTCCCACCTCTCTCTCCCTCCCCGCTCACTTACACACACACACACACACACACACACACAAATACACACACAAATACACACACACACACACTGTGTGTGCACATATGTACATGCACGTGTGAAGGTCATAAGACAACCCCAGGTGTCAATCTCAAGATCTACTATTTATCTTTTTTTTTTTTTTTTTGAGACTGGTATAGTCACAGGCCTGGAAGCCACCACTTAGGCAGGGATCCATCTTCCCTAGCTCTGGGATTATACGAATTATAAGTACATGCCACCACTCCTGCCTATTTTATCTGGATTCGGGGACTCAAACTTGGATCATCAGCTTGAAGAGCAAGCATTTGGTTGACTGAGCTAACTCCCCAGACTGAATATTGTTCTTTTTCCACTTTGTTCCAGAGATAGAGAGAAGATAGGTACCACTCTGTGAAAACTCTATCATTTATCTGTGGCAATCCACCCCATCCTCTCTCCTCTCTCTCTTTACCATCTATCATTTTATTATCTTTACCATGGTCGTTTTATCTGAACATTCAGGTAAGGTCAGTAGTGACTGGATAACCCACCCCATGAAGAATAAAATTCATGATGCTGGTGGTCATTGGTGAGGAAGTAAGGGACTTAGAACACTGAGATGACCCTTTCTGGAATGCATTACTTCCTGGGATCCCGTGGATACTTAAACTATGCTTTGCTTTGCAATGCTCTCTCCTTCCTTAGTACCTATCAAGGTCTAGAAGATGTTCTAGGTGCCAAGCCAGGAACTCACAAACCTAAACCTTCCAAAGCTCTGAAAACCCAGGAGCTCTTGAGAGAAAACATACATCTTTCTGGATTCTGGCTAGTCCTGCGGAAGTTCTCTACACAGATTGGAAGCAGACTATGCCTGTATGTCCAAAGATTATCTTTATGTTCTCTGTATTTTGAGCAAATATTAAATAACTAGGCTTGATACTATACATTAGCAGACTGTCAGATCAGCTCCCCCAACCCCTCCCCCGTGTGTGTGTGTGTGTGTGTGTGTGTGTGTGTGTGTGTGTGTGTGTGTGTGTATCTTAGCAAGTGCATGCAGAATTCAAAGAAGGACATTAGGCGTCCTGCTCTATGATGTCTACCTTATTCCCTTGAGATGGTCTCTATCTGGAACTAAAGTTCTTCATTCCAGATAGGCTGGCTGGCCAAGATCTCCTGGCCTTTGTCCTGCAGTGCTGAGGCTATAGACACTCACCTCCCAGCATCTATGCAGACACTGGGGATTTGTTTGAACCCAGGTCCTCCTGCCTGCACAGCAAGCACTCTCACCCATTGAACCACTTCTACAGCCTCTCTATATTATTTCTACCCCATCTCCAATATACTTGTTTTTGTTGCATTGAGAATGGAGAAGGGGAGGGGAAGCACAAAGTGTTTGTTTTCCAGCCACAGATGAGGGTGAGTCCTCCTGCCTTAGGGTGTAATTCTTTTTTCCTCTTCCCTTACAGCTGTGACCTAGTTAATTGTAGGTTGGAAGCAAACTCTGAAATCACTAGACTTCGGCTTGGCTTAGGATCTTGCTCTGTTAAGTGGTAGGATGTCCTCCTTAATGACAGGAAGTTGGGTCCCATGATCAGCAACATTCGTGTTCTTTGTGCTCAGAGATAAAGGACTCAGTGTAAAGGGCTGTGGTTTCCTTGTGGTCAGGGAGGAGAGGCAAGGGATAGATGAGTTCTTGACCCATGGATGAATCACTCCTGTCTAAACAGTTGAAATGTTCCTCTAGTGTTCTAGCCTGGAGTTCTCCAGGCCACAGGGACAAAGGAGGGAGTGATTCAGGATTTGTTTTTTAATGGCTTCATCCCTAATGTTGAGGAGGCTGTGGACCAGAATATATATTATTAGGAACCAATTTAGGGCTGGGTGTGTTGCTCAGTTGATAGAATGTGAGAAGCTCTACATTCAGTCCCAGCATTGCACAGGCCAGTCATGGTAGTATATATATGTAATCCAAGTTCATCATTAGCTTCATAAAGAGTTTGAGGTCAGCCTGGGCTACATGAGAACCTGTCTCAAACAAAACCAGAGACAAACGAATAAACAAAGGAGGAACTGGGAAATAGCTCAGTTGGTAAGTATTTGTCATGCAAACATAAAGACCTGAGTTTGGTCCCCAGAACCCAGGTAAAAACAATTAAGCATGGTGGTATTCTCTAATCCTATCACTGGTTAGATAGTAACAGGCTGATCCCTAGTGCTCATGGGCTCATGGGCTCTTGGGCCAGCCTACAAACTTGCTGAGCTTCAGACCAGTGAGAGACTCTATCTCAAAAAAAAAAAAAAAAAAAAAAAAGAAAAAGAAAAAGAAAAAGAAATAAAGAAATAAAGAAAAAAAAACAAGATGACAGCTCTGGAGGAGGAGCTCCTGGAGTGGGGGGGAGCTCCTGGAGGAGACTTCCTGAGGTTTTCCTCTGGCCTACAACACATACATGAACACATGTACATGAAATCTACATACATACAGGTAAATATACATACACACATACATACATACATACATACATACATACATACATACATACATACAGGCAAATGAAAAAGGAAATGAGATTCCTAGCAGGAATCTATTAAATCACAAGCAGGTAGGCTCAAATTTGTGTTTTAGCACAACATCCAGGTAAATTCTGACTCTGGCCAAGGCTGGCAGAGAAATTCAGCAACACCATGAGTGGGAGGAACTCTGTGACATGTGATGATCTTGAGATCTATCAGAGACTGGTTCTCTTCCTCGGCCTGGGGGGAAGATGAACTTTGCTTTATTTATTCTAAGTGAGGAAAAGGGCCTCTTGGAAATTCAAGGGTGTACCAGGCATTACGTTAAGCAAATGTATCACTTATAAGATCCCTGTTTCTTGTGTCAGAAATTGGCAAAATATGAGAGAGGCACAGAAATAGGAAGTTCTGAACAACCAATAGATGACGGGACCAGGGGACATGACCTTACTTCCCTCTCACCTGCCACTCACCCACTTACATCGGAAGGTCCTGGGTGTCACACTAGGACTTCACCACCACCCTAATCCAGAGTGTGGGAAGTCCCCTGGTACAGGTAACAAGGTCTGACCCATTTGGTCTTGTGTTCCCCCAACTTGTCATTTCGTGTGTGTGTGTGTGTGTGTGTGTGTGTGTGTGTGTGTGTGTGTGTGTGTGTGTGTGTGTGTTCGCTCATGTGGAGGTAAGAGAACAAGCTCTGCTGATGTTCATTCAGGTGTCATCCATCTTTAATTTTGAGGCAGGGTCTCTTCACTGCCTGTTTGTATCCCTCTGCCCCTAGGATTAGGGTTGTCAGCATGTGCTCCACCCTTGGCTTCTTAATGTGGCGGGAAAGACCAAACCCAAGTCTTCCTGTTTGCAAGGCAGATACTTCACCGAGCTATCTCCCAAGCCCTGAGAGGTGTATCCCAAGCTGGCCTCATCTGTGGTGCTCCTGCTTATTAGTGTACACCACCATGACCCAGGGTTTGCATTTTATTTAGTATATTTGCTATTGATTCATCTAACTTCTGTTCTTATGGATTCATTATTCAAGATACTGTGATCGACTGCTTTCAACTCGCTAGCCTTGACCTTTGAATTATGAATCATATCTATGCCGCTGTACCAATATCTATAGTTTGCCTAGATGTTCAGCACCTTGAGAGTTGGTTCTTCATTTTGCAGTCTCTATTACTAACTCCCATCCCACGGTTATCATCCTCAGCTAGCCATGGATTCCAAACAGATCATATCATCTATGGCCAGCTAATTTAAATGGTCCCAAAAGGGAGAAACCTAGATAAATATTTTAATCTGTAGGATTCTTAATGAGAAAGTTCAACTTGAATTCTTCATCAGAAGTCTAAACAGCTACTACATTAGTAACTCCAGTCTGAGACAGACCTGATTCTTTACATATAAAAGAAATCTGGTCCTGTCTCACTTGGATGTACTATACAGAGTTTTCATTCATTGATAATCCAAATCCCCATTGATCAACTCACCACAGACAATTCATGGTTGCTCTTTGGGTTGTTTTGTTGTAGTGATTGTTTGTCATTGTTATAATGAGAGAAAATTTGTTAAAATGATTAGCAATGCACTCTAGCATCTATAAATTTCCATACAAGTCCTGTGACTCCCCTATCAAGAACAGTTATCTCTCTGTAGCCATGGGGGATTTGATTTGTTCCTAGACCCCTGCAAATGCCAAAATCTATGATGCTCAAACTCTTTGTATGTAACAGAATGCTAATGCACAGAGCCTATGTATATCTTTCTATGTACTTTAAATCATCTCTAAATTAATTCTACTATATAATGAATGCAAATGCCATGTAAATGCTGTTATACAGCATTATGTGAAGAATAATGACAAAGAAAGTCAATACATATTCAGGGTCAGTATAATTTAAAAAAAATATTTTGAACCTGCAGATGTGGAGCCCACATCTACCTGTTTCTCACTAAAAGGACTTGCCCTCATTGTCATCCTTGGTCCCCTTCCCAACATCCAGACAAATCTGTAAGCCTCTTATGGCTCATTTCCTGGGGAGAGAGTGTTAGATTACCCTCTAGGTGACTCTCCCATGAGCTCAGTGCGCCTTTGTGCAAAGGAAGTGGTTCTGGGCTGTCAGGACAGTTTCTTGAGCCAACAGCCCCTTCTCTCCATCAACTGGGAGCCTCCCTTTAGGACTTTACTATTGACAAACCCCAGACCATTGCTCCTGTGAGTGTTTGTAACCCCTAAACAAAACAAGGCCTGTGGGGTTTGTTTGGCTTTGTTTTGTTTTGCTTCAATTTAAGGCTGTGATTACATAAACATATGCTTGAAAAAATATATCATACTCAAAAGCCATCCTTATTTGCTGAGTTCCATGGAAACCAACCAAGAAGAGATTAAAGCACTTAATTTCTGATTCAGGCCTGCGCTGATTTAATCTAGGGGGCACTGATGGCTGTTCCTGTGGAGGCCTGGGATGGATGGAGAGTCTGCTTTCCTAACAGGGGGTAATGGGTAGATGACATCACTTTTACAGCTATAGGATCATTCTCCAATGATGGTTCTGAGAGCTTGGGGGAAATATTTCTAAAGATAGCTCTTGGCTCACTGCTCCTGATGGTTAAGCCAGAGGGCAGCTCCTGCATCTCTCATACTTTCCCCCGGGACCCAAAATATTTTTATAGACACAGCCAAGCATTTTTGAAAATCATTCTCCTACATTTCACCCTGAGGACATATAAGTTCCTAGCAGACATAAGTGGGTCTTTGGGGTTCTGAGGAGCAGAAACAATGACGCCATGGTGAGTCCTTGTCAAAGCTGGGACATTTTCCAGACCCAAATATGGGATTACATGTGCTAATGAGCAGGCCTGAGGTCCCTCTGGGTTCCCAAAGCTTGTTTGGGTTTTGCAGTTCGCCCACTCACTTAAGCAAGCAAGTGCTATTTCTAAATATCCCTTTCCTGGAGAATTGGAACAGGGTTTATAAAGTGACAGATGGTAACTTCCAGAAGTGTTTAGATTTTGTCCTCAGATGGTGGGTGTGAGATCATCAGAAGCAGAAGTGAGTGGAGAGGAGCTGCTGAGGCAGGAAGAGGAAATGCTGGCTGGGCTCCTCTGTTTGAGCCTCACCTCCCAGTTGGATTGTGCCAGAGGCTGTCAGGAGTGAAAGCAGGCTGCCCTTCCTAAAAGCAGCCCCCTCTGCCTCACCGACCCTTGGTCATAAAATTTGCTTAGGAAAGAGAGAAGCTGTGTCATGGACTTTATTTAAGAAAGCCAGGATGCTACCACTTCACATGCACAAGGGTGGCTAGAACCAACAAGAGGAACAATAACAAGACTGATGAAGACGCAGAGAGAACAGAAGCACTGTGAGAGTGCATCATGGTGATACAGCTGCTTTGAAGCACATTCTTGCAGTTCCTTAGAAGGGGAGGGTCGCTGCAGGACCAACGGAAGTACATACACTCTTCTAGGTATATATGCCCCCAGAGAAAGAAAAAGTGTACACCTACACAAAAATGTGTGCCCAGATGCTCACTGCAGCATTTGTTCAGAATAGCCAAGAACAACCTAATAGCCCATGAGTTGAAAAACAAGTAAACATGGTGAAATCACAGAAGAAACATCATTTCTCAAGGAAAAGCAATTTTGGTAGGGCAGGAGAGGTGGCTGAGTAGCTAAGAATGCTTGCTTCTTCAGGTCAAGCACTGGGGAGACGGAGGTATGTAGATTTCTGTGAGTTCAATGCCAACCTGGTCTTTTTACATAGAAAGATCAGGCCAACCAGGGTTACACAATGAGATCCTCTCTCAAAAAGAAAGTGCTTGCTGCTCTTGCAGAGAGCTCACCATGGTCCTCACAAGTGACTGTATCTCTGGCTGAGTTATCTGACAACTTCCTCTGGCCCCAAGGATGTCCACACACATGTATGCATGCGTACATACATACATACATACATACATACATACATACATACATACAACAAAACTAAATCTTAAAAAAAAAGAATTGGTAAGTGCTACAACACAGATGTACTGGAAAAACATCACACCAAGTAAATCAAGGCAGGCACAGATATTACATTAATAGATGTCCAGAATAGGTGACCCTATAGAAACAGAAAGTATCTTACTGGTTGCCAGTGACATAGGGAGAGTAGAAAGAGAAAGGGTGAATGTGACAATTCATGGGTAGGAGGTTCGGGAGCCTCTAAAGTCCTAAATTTCTATTATGGTGTTATATGTACAGGTCCTGTGTATATACTGAGAACCACTGAGTAACACTTTTTTTTTTAAGACAGGGTTTCTCTGCATAGTCTTGACTGTCCTGGAACTTGCTTTGTAGACCAGACTGGCCTCCAGCTCAGGGAACTACCCGCCACTTCATCCCAATCCTTAATCCCAAGGATTAAAGGCGTGTGCCACCATGCCCAGCAAGTAGCACATTTTTAACAGGTTAATTGCCTTGATATGCAAATTACAGCTGAACAAAGTGTGTGTGTGTGTGTGTGTGTGTGTGTGTGTGTGTGTGTGTGTGTGTAGAACAAAGAGTTACAGGCCACCTTCATTTTTAATACAAAGCAGGAAAGCGGGGCTGGGGATGTAATTCAGTGTAGAGCACTTGCTCAGTATGTACAAAGTCCTGCCTTGGGCTCAACCCCCAACAGGAAAAGAAGGAAGGAAGAGGGGGAGGGGAATGTCTAACCTTGTCCTATCCAGTATTTTATTGTATTTAGAGATTTCATAGCAAAGATATTTTATGTATATACGAAAGGAGTTGTGAAATAAATTTTACCCCAGTGTCTGGAAGATGCCTATGAACCTAAGTTTGATCACTAAAACCCATGTAAAAAAGCCAGGTGTAGTGATTCATGCATGCAATATCAGGATGAGGCATGTGGAGGCCAAAGGATGCCTGGAGCTGCTGAGCAGTCAACCTAGCCAAGTCAGCTAGTTCCAAGTCATTAAAGACCCTGTCTCAAAAAAAGGTTTGATGGCATACTGAGAAATGACACATAAAGTTGCCCTCTGGCCTCCAGACACACACACACACACACACACACACACACACACACACACATCCATATATGTACACATGCTTGTGAACACATGCACATACTATAAGAACACACAAAAATCAGTAAGTAAATTTAAATTTCAACCTGAGTCCTTTGTCATGAGGCAGAAAGAGAATGCAGAATTAAAGTAAGGATCAGTAGCTCAGAGCTGCAGAGCATAAGTGACACACAAATAGGATGTATCTGTTAAATGCACAAAACCCAAAACACACACTTTCTGGGAATTTTGTGGCGGGGGGGGGGGGTCATTTCTGCAGTCTTTCATGAAGTCACTCACTTTCCTGTCACTGTCTCAGCCTCTGATTGGAAGATCCCCAATCCCCTTCGATCCTAAGAGAATGTGTCTGACATATACTTTAATTCCTGTTTTTTTCTCTCTATCTCTCTTTGTGTGTGTGTGTGTGTGTTTCTCTATGTGTATGTACATACCCATCTTACAGAGTTTCTAGATATTGAGTTGCAGCTGAAGTGGGCTTTGATGTCCAACCCACCCTTTACATCCAGGTCTTATCACTAAAAAGATAACGGCACACACAGCACATCTTTGAAACATTGCCATTTGTGCCTCCTGGTGACTCTCTTGACATCAAGGAGTTCTCCAGTCAATCTTTTGACTGACATTTTCCCTGATAAAGTGGCAGTCGTCATCACTAAATGACTTAGATGGGTTATATTAGATTGTGTTTTGGGAATATGTTTTTTTGGTCGCTATAAATAGTCTTCTCCATGTCTGTGCTGTTTCCTGTATATTTATGTATCTGCAAGTTTTATTCCTGATTGCCCTCCACATGACTTTCAATTTTTTTTCTGAGTGTTTTTTCAAAGCAGTAATGATATTTTAAAACATCCCCAGCATCAGGAAAAGGCATTTAATTAGTTTTACAATTTTTTAGAGCTAATGTTAACAGAAAGGCTGTTTTAACAGAAGCAGTGGAGGGGCAGAGGGGATGCTGAGAAGTGCTAAGAGAAAGGAAAAGAGGAGCTAGAGAGATGGGCCTAGTTGTGTGCAGCTGTGACGTCCTGAGTTTGAATTCCTGGTGCTCACTAAATGCCAGGTGACTATGGAGACCTGCCTGCAATCCCACAACTCCGGGGGCAAAGAAAGGGGGATCACCAAGCCAGGCTGGATAGATTAGTAAGATCTAAATTCAAGTGAAAGACCCTGCCTCAATCTATGAGGTAGCAAGTGGTCAGGGAAGACACCCAGCAGAAACCTCTGGCTTCCACATGCATTCAAACAGATGTGCATACACAGGTACACCCTCATGTGAATATACACACCTACAAACCACATTTTATACAACAAAAAGAGGGAGGACAAAGAGCTAGACTAGTAGGTCAGAAGCTGTACAGAGGGTCTGGGTTGTGGCATATTCAAGGCTAACAGCCACCCTGTGTACCCTCTGGATGCCACTCTGCTCCATCCCCTGGTGGAGCTTCAGCATTTCTCCCTGTATCAGGAAGCCACAAAGCTTTGGAGTCCTCTCCCAATGTAGAACCCAAGGACCAATATCCATCTCTTCCTTATTCTGTTTCTCAAGATGTATAATAGGCCACCAAATGCTGGGCCTCATCTTTAGGAACCTAATCCACTGGTCTGGCCCACTCCATTGTTTCTAATCTCTTCATCAGCTATGCAAGTGCCTAGGCAATTAACAGAAGTTGGGAGCCAGAAGGTAAACCTATGTCATAAATCCTGATGTCTTGCTCCTGGCCCATCACCATTTGTCCCTCTGTTCTGTGACTTCCTCCTCTGTAAGATGGGTATGTACATACACATAGAGAAACACACACACACACACACAAAGAGAGATAGAGAGAAAAAAACAGGATGTACATGCGTACACACTCACTTGTATGCACATGTAAATACATGTATGCCAGAGAGAAAGAGAAAAGAGAGAGAAGAAATACATGCATATATACTCACATGTGCACACAGATGTAAATGTGCACACACACAACACACACACACACACACACACACACACACACATACAACGACAGACACACAAATTAAGAATAAATTACTCTGAGAATTAAATGTCTCTTAAAAGTGCAGAGCAGGCAAGGTTGGGGATGCAGCTCAGGGGTAGACTGCTAGTCTAGCATGTGCAAAGCCCCAGATTTCATCCCTAGAGCTCCAATAAAAGGGACCACACCAGAATCATGGTTGGTGACAGCTGTGGTGTTTGCTTATGCAGTCAGTTGGATGGCAGATAGGAAGCTTCCCTCTGGTATTTTGATTTTGCAACCTAAAGACTGAGACAAATTCAGGGAGACAGTCTGAGAGCCTAGGTAGGGGATCCAGGGAGACCTACCAGAAGTAGGCAAGCAGCCTGTTACCCCGAGCTCCTGCTCTGAAGCAAGCCGTTGTGAGCTCAGGAACAAGCCGCCTTGACCAGCCAGCATTAAGCCTCCATGGGGATGCCTACTAGTCCTCACAGTGTTAAAAGCTTCAAGCCCATCTGAGTACGTCTTGCTTTTCTCAGAAATTCATGTTTATCTTCAGGCATTTAAAAAATATTATGGCATCTTTATATTCTAAAAATTCCCAGACCATATGCTAAATATAGATTTAAGATCTCTTGCATGTTTTTGTTTGTTTTTTACTTATAATGGCAATTATTTGGTGATAGAATAAGACAGTGCCTTTGGAACTTCCCTGTCCCATAATTATATGCTTGGGCTAAGAATGTGGTTTGTGGCCAGATTCCCTGAGGGTAGGAGCACTAAGGTGAACATGCAGAATAACCACCAGCTAGTGAGTTCTGCTTGGGGAAATGCCAAAGCAGTTAATTAATATGCTGTATGGAGACACTTTCTGTTCACTGTGTCTCAACTCATTCCTTTTCCTACCCCATCCTACCTTCTCTCTGTCCTTCCTTCTTGAATTCCTTCTCTTTTTCCTACCCCTTTCTCTCCCCATTTTAGTAAAATAGTGTCTACTGGTGGCTTGTAGAAAAGCATGCTTCTCTAGCATGCCCCATCTTTTATTACAAAAATGTCAGGCGAATGGACTGTACGTAGGATAAAATAAGCATGATGCCTTAACTGAGAGCAGCATACATGCAGAGATGCTAAAATCGATGAAAAGGAGTACAACTGCATGTAATCTTCTTGTATTAATTGAGCTCATGTATTGGATCATAACAAAAGGAGAAAAGAGATTAAGCAAACATGACTTTGTGAATCACCAATTTTGAAATAATCTCAAGAGTTTGTCACTAACAAAAATTCTCCGAGTTACGAGACCATAGTGAGTGCTGAACCTACCCCCACCCATGCCCTGTGTTATTGATTGTAAGTCTATCACCCCATTTAATCCTCGAAACAGCCCAGTGAGGCACATAGTGTTTCCATTCTGCCATTGAATAAATCATTGAAGACATTCAATTTATCCTGATTCCTACAGGAGAGGGTAGGGCTAGCTTCAACCTTATCTAACTGCAGGGTACTCTAGTAGGTTACAAGGTGATAATAAAGGTGAAAGTTGAAATAATAATGAATAAGATGTGTAGAAGAAAACTGTACCTTAGTATCAACCAAGGTGTTTTTGTTTGTTTGATTGCTTGCTTTATGGAGTTTTTTGTTTGTTTGTTAGGGGGTTGGGTTTTTCAAGACAGGGTTTCTCTGTGTAAGAGCCCTGGTTGTCCTGTCCTTGATCACACTCTGTAGATCAGGCTGGCCTCAAACACACAGAGATCCACCTGTCTCTGGCCTCCTGAATGCTGGGATTAAAGGTGTACACCACCACCACCTGGCTTTGACCCATCTCTTAATCACACAGATTATATCGTAACTACACTGCCATGTCCCTTACTATCCCTTTAAGCTTTGGAATCTCACCTTTTGGTGTAGAATATATTGAATTTAAAAACAGGAATCTTGCCGGGCGTTGGTGGCGCATGCCTTTAATCCCAGCACTCAGGAGGCAGAGGCAGGCAGATCTCTGTGAGTTCCAGGCCAGCCTGGTCTCCAGAGCAAGTGCCAGGATAGGCTCCAAAGCTACACAGAGAAACCCTGTCTCGAAAAACCAAAAAAAAAAAAAAAAAAAAAAAAAAAAAAAAAAAAGGAATCTTTCTGAAACATGGTCAAGTATAATTACCCATCAGCCAGATAAGATGACACATATTTGTAATAACAGCACTTGGAAGATAGAGGTATTAGGATCACTAAGTCAAGCCTAGCCTGGAACACATAGTGAGTTTTAGGCCAGCCAGAGCTAATAGCAAGCCATCTATCGAAATAAAAAAATAGGAACAGAAATAGCCAATCTACGGTAAATTATGCTCACAAACAGTTGCAATACATTTACTTGGTTGTCTTCGCTTTGGGTTAAATTCTATGTAAAGGTTATTCATAAAACATCTGGCACTTTTAGAGATCTTAAGGGAGAAAACTGGTACAAGTTGCCTTGACCTCTTTTCTCCGTTTTCTTCCATAATCGTGGATGTAGCTATTAAATCCATCAGATAAGCCTTCTGGCTTCTTATCCCAACCTAAATTTAGCATGATTCCAAGGAAAACGCCTGGTGCCTTACAAGTAGCCCAGAAAAATAGTTCCAGTGTTGATTGAACTTTTGGCTTCACCATGCAGAAACTCGGGTTCTCCAAGTTTTAGAGTTAAGAAAAATAGATGGAATGCCATGGGAATGCTGGCAGGGGAGGCTGGAGCTCTTTCCCCTCCACTTTCTCACCCTGGAATGTCTCTGCCTTATGCTATTCTCTTAATTTTGTCTGGACCTGCCAAAAGAGCCAGCACTAGTGTGCAGGACGACGGAAGGAGAGGCAAGGATATATGATTTTCTGCAAGCTGGGGTTTATTCTTCCCTGGTGCCTGCAGGGTCCCCAGAGACAGGGAGCCTTGTGCTAATCCTTGAGGGAAAACAGTCTCTCAAGATTAGTGAGGGTATTACAGAGGGTAGGTAGGGAAGGAGGAGAGGTCCAGAGGAAGCAGAATTATTTTGACTGCATTTCTTTGCCTCGTCTGATTAAATCTCAGTGACTTTGGGACTTAACATTACTAAAGGAACACAGCTCTGTATGTAGGCCTGGGAACAGAGGGGCCAGAGCAGGACCTGGAGCTGACATGGCTGCAGGGCTGTTGAGCTTCGAGGATGCGCCATGTAGCTGGGACTTTGCTTGCCGGGTACTAAGGACTTGCCGAGCAGGAAACCTGCAGCTTCTGCAGCTGATGTTAAAACCATGGTGCATCCCCAGGACTGTCTACCAGGTAGGACCAAACCTCACCATTCTTTGCTTTGCTGTGTGAGGTGGTGGAGGGGAGTAATGGAGGAGGGCCCTGAACGATCAATATCTATGCCTGGGACTAGGAAACATCTTGTAATCAACTAGGGTCTAGGTGACCCTAACAGAACAACCTTTCCAAGGTGCCTGAACCCATGTGAGGTGCTTTAAGTTCAGTGTGCAAGGTGATCCTATGAAGGAGGTACATATCACCTGGTGAAGGATGGGGTTATTGAAGGAGGCAGGTTGCTTAAAATCATCTATCAAGCAAATGACAGAGACCAGTAATTTAAACTGCTGTATCCCTGGCTGCAGAGACTAAGGATGTGCTTTGTGTGGGTTCCAGATCCCAAAGCAAGGGCTGATGTCTTTTGAGTATGTGTACACAAGTTAGGTGTGGTGACAGGCTTGGGTCAGGGACAGAATGTGGCTGTAAGCAGCACAAGGTGTGGAGGCAAGAGCACAGGAACACTGCTTAGGAACACTGGGTCCTTCCTCAGCTACCTCTTTTGTTGGCTAACACTGGAGTCTCTGGAATCAGACACTGGGACACAAACTTTATCCAAACCCAAGAGAAAGAAAACACACTGCTGTTGGATTTTGGTTTGCTGTATTTTTATCTAGTGGATGGGATACATGCTTCTGTTGGGGGGTACACTTGTGTATGAAGATGCATGTGAGTGTGGGGGCCAGAGGACAGCCTTGGTTACCCTTCCTGAGAGTTTATCTACCTCCTTTTCAAAAGAGGTTCTCTCACTTCCCTGAGTCTCACAGATTTAGCTGCACTGTGTGGCTGGGAGCCCCAGGAATCTGTCTTTACCTCCCCAGACTTGGGTTCATAAGCATGCTACCACACCCAGCTTTTTACCTGGGTTCTGAGGATCAGCCCTTTGGTTTCCCTTTTTTGCAACAATAGGAATGGAACTCAGGTTCTCACACAGGCTAAGCAAGCATTCTATCATGGAGCAACACGGCTAGCCCACAGAGGACACTTTGTACAAGGGGGTGATGCTTCACCGTCAGTTTTCTGGAAATGCAGAACGCTTCCCAGAGGGAGACAAAGTATCTGTTTCCTCCCGCCACCAACAGTCCAGATTGGTGGCATTAATCCACATTCCCACTTGCCAGGGAGGTGTCAGTCCTGAGATCTCCAGCCCACCCTGAAAGAGACCAACCTGCTAGAGCTGGGGGAGGGAGACAAAATAGCGCACAAAGAAGTGCAGTTCCTCTGGCTGCCTCTTCAAAGGGCAGTTACTGGCTTCTCTTTGGCTGACAGTTTTTTGTAACCCAGTATATTTCATTAAGTTAACTCAAGCAGGCTTGGCCCTCCCTCCTTGTTCGCTGGCTCACCACACTGTTTGGCATCAGGCAGACACAGCTGGATTTGTATTTTCTAGGTGTGATTTGGCAGTGTATAATCCTCTAATGAACCATGATGTTTAAACAACTCAGGCCTTCGTGATCCTCGTCTGATATACAATGTCTGAGAGAGTTTGAATCAAGGGACAGTTCCTTGGAAGCCAGGCCCCAAGTGCTGGGTGGCTTTCATGTGTATACTCTTTCTTCCACCATCCTGGTTCCTTCTCTGCTTATAGACAGACAGTTTCTCTAGAATTCTTGTTCGTGAGAGGAACATGCCTACAATGTTAATAGAAACTACACTAATGAATTGAATAGAAAATAAACTTGAGGGAAATCTCCCCCAAATTAGCAACCATCAGAAAAAAACTTAATATTTCCAATGACAAGTTATGAATCTGAAAAAGATCTGGGCAAGGAGGGGGAGCACAGAAACAAAGCTTTCTGGGAGATTCAAGAGGAAGAAGCATGGCCAGTTTATCCATTTGAAGCTTTTCTGAAATGTTCCTTTCCAGTCCAATGTCTTCCCTTGCTTGATCTAGATGATTCTGTCTCTGCAGACTCAGACTTTGCTGAGTTTGGGGACCTGGATCCTGGCCCTTACCCCCATCTTCTCTTACCCTTCTGTTTGCTCTTCTTCTCAGGTTATATAAAATTTGAACTTCAAAGGGCTGGGAGGTAGCTCATTTGGTGATGTGTTTTTCACACGAGTATGCGAACCTGAATTCAATTCAAAGAACCCACATACAAAGCCTATTGGAGAAACATGGGTTTTTAACCTCAGTTCTGGAGAAGCAGAGGCAGGCAGCACATCCCTGGACTCACAGGCCAGCCAATCTCATCTACTCAGGGAGTTCCAGGTGCTAATAAGAATCTCTGTCTCTTGCTGGGCGTTTGTGGTGTACGCCTTTAATCCCAGCACTCGGGAGACAGAGACAGGTGGATCTCTGTGAGTTTGAGGCCAGCCTGGTATACAAGAGCTAGTTCTAGGACAGCCTCCAAAGATGCAGAGAAACCCTGTCTTGAAAAACCAGAGAGAGAGAGAGAGAGAGAGAGAGAGAGAGAGAGAGAGAGAGAGAGAGCCTCTGTCTCAAACACTAACACTAAGATGGGTGGCTCTTGAGGAGCAACCTAATATTGACTTCTGGCCTTCTGGCCTCCACATGTGTGTGCACGCCTGTACATGTGTAGCTACACACATGTACTCTCATATATACAAACACAATTAAAAATAAAGACAAAATTGAACTTCAAAATCAAGGAACCAGGGTAGCCAAGCTCCTCCCTCCAAGAGGCCTTTTCAGGACTTTATTAACAGCTGAAGTATATTGAAGAGAATATTGACATATTAGCCACCAGTCCCAGAAAAACATTCCTGTGTGACCGCAATTCAATGCGGTCCAATTCAACCCAGCAGACATTTGCTAAGCAGCAGTTATGTACATGGGCCTGTAGGCCCCTGGGACTGGAGGGCTAGCTTTCTTATTTGTCCCTGGCCCCTCCCTGGCTGGTTGTGGAGTAGTTGTTTCTGATCCACACAGCCTTGTTTGCAGCCTGAAAGTGATTCCCATGAGTGGGTCTGGAAAGTGGTTGCTAGGAGGAAGGTTGGGGTGGCAAGCCTAAACTTGTTCACCAACCCCAGGCAAAGATAACAAGGGCCTGGTTAGTGAACTCCAGAGCTAAGCTGAAGAGGCTGAAAGAATAAAGGGAAGCCAAAAACGTAAAGCCTGCCCTGAACCCCGGGTGGTCCAAATGCCTTCCAGACAAGACTGGCAATTCCTACCTGCCCCAAGACCTCCTTATCCACTGGCCAGCAAAACAGGCTTAAATAGACACTGAGACTATAAACTGATCATCTTCAGTGACTCAAAGCCTCATGGGGAATTGTCAAGAATATGGTAATTTCATTTCAACAAAAAGCATCATTGAGACATATTCAAAGAATTACTAACTTTACTCAAAGAAAACACTGCCTAAAAATGCTCTTTTTATCTCTCCTGCCTTTGTTTTCTCTACTATAGAACCAGGGTCATAGTGTTATAATGATGAAATAAAGGAATATATATGTGTGCATGGATATATAACACGTGTTACAAATAATGAAGAATATACCAAAGTGAAGTATTGTTGGTTTTCAATATGCTGTGTTGGTAGTGTTATTTACCTTGGGAAAATTTATTTATTTGAGTGTTGTGGTAACTCATGGCCATTTTGGTGTTTTGCTTAAATAACACCTTCATGGTTTTTCGTCTCTCCTGAGGCTAATGTGATGAATTCTGTACTCACTGGGCTGTCTCTAAGGCAATGCCTGCAGGCTAGGAGGAGAGATCAGTAAAGTGTCTACATAGCAGGTACCTGAGTGTGAGCTTGAGAACCCACATAAAAAATGGGGTGTGGTGGCACCACTTATGATTCCACTGCTGAGGAGGCAGGGACAGGACAGGGGCTAGCTAGCCTAACCTACTGGGCAAGCTCTGGACCAGTGAAGGGCCTATCTCTAGAAAAGGGTAGATAGTATCTAAGGAACGCTGTTTGAGATTGTCTCTAAACTCATAAGCAGATGCACTCACATTTATGCACACACAAACACACACAAGTCCTACCTGTGCCTAGATATGACTCCCAGGGCTTCTGGTTTAATTGGTGGTGGCCTAGCTGTTGAGATGTTTGAGAAGCTCTCCAGGAGTTTCTGTTGTACAGTCAACCCAGACACCCAGGGATGAGGAGCCTTCTTGTAAGCAAGAATATGCTTACAAAACCCAAACAGTTACAGCAGCAGCACCACAGCAAGGGTGTACCTTAATGTCATTGATTTGTTTAGTAGACATTGTATAGGGTATTACACTATACCTTGTAAACGTGTTTTACTCAAATTGTACTTTTAAAAAATTAACATCAAAATTGGATGCTTGTATATTATGGTTAATAACTAATAGGAAGCCTATGATGGTCAGGATATATATTTATTAGGTAGCCAACTGGCAGACCAGTAGAACAAGCCAAAACAGCAGGAAAAAGAGAGCTACCATGTGCATTCCCTATCTTTTTAAACCTTTGCCACGTCACCCTGACATCACCTTGACCACACCCTGATGGGCGTGGTCAGGCACACCTGTAGCCAACCCTTAGGAGGCGTGGTTACAGTGTCTCCCTACACTTGTAGCTATATAAACAGTTAATCAGAGAAATAATTAACATCATACAAACAGACAAAAAAGAAAAATGACAGTTTACAAATACAAGAAAGCTGACAAATATCAGAAGCATTGATTTCAGATTACCTGGCATATATGTACATATGTGTAGATGTATATGGATACACACATTATATATACATATGCATGTTTTATGTGCTATAAACATGTTATGTTATATAAACATGTTATGTATACATATTATATAAATATGTATATGCACTATGATCATGAATAACTGTGAGAGTTATGGCTGGCAATATGACATTTTTCACTATTGATGGATACTCTCATCGTGGAGTATATAAAGAAATAAGACTTTAAGTGACAGTAAAAAAAAATGCAGGTTAGGGGCTAGGGTGTAGCTCAGTGCTCCAGCACTTGCCTATCATGTACAATGCCCTGGGTTCCATCCCTAGTACACACACACACACACACACCATAGCTCTAAGCATCAAGGTTTAATTCAGATCACTCAAGTAAAGCCCAGGACCAGGCATATGGGAAGCACTAGAGAGGCACTGGCTGCCTTTATTATCACAAGAATAAATGTGAACATCTGTGTCACACCCAGGAAGAGGACAAATCTGGTCTGTTCTTTGCCATAGCAGTGATTGATTCCAAGGTGATTCCAAGGTGGGCTCCCTCACCTCTAAAATGTCAGTCTTGCTCCCCAAACTTGGGATGTGTCACAACTGTGGAGAAAAGAGGTTTCATTTCTCTCAAGTGTCTCTTGCATAGTCCTTCATTACACTACCCTCAAGCAGGGGTTAGTTATGGGGACTGGAAAGTCCACAACTGGGAGTGGGGAACTTTGCAAGGGAAATGATTAAGAATATTATAAACTTAGATGTGACTGGAAAATCCAAAGTCATAAGTATAAAAAAACTCATGGGTATTTCCATGTCACAAAATCGAGAAAAAAAATGGAAATTTAGCAATCAATTGCCTTACACAATCCTTTATACACTGTCTTTTTATAAAAGATTTATGTTTATTTTATGTGCATGAGTATTTTTCTGCCTTCACATGATATGTGCCCCCAGAGGCTAAAAGAGGGTGTCATGTCCCCTGGAACTATTGTTACTGATGGCTGTGAACTGGCATACTGTTGTTGGGAGCTGAGCCCAGGTCCTTCAGCAAGAGCAGCCAGTGCTCCTTAACCACTGAGCCATCTGTCGAGTAACTACACTTTTATGCCCACATATTTTACCTGTCTGTTGTTTTATCTCTTTTCATAAGACTATGACTTGGTCATATATTCCACTAAGAGAAGAGAAAGGTAAGTCAGTTCTTCCTTCAGCAAGGCAGATCAACACTTGTCCTTTCATTCCTGTGAGTTTAGGCCGGTGTCTTTTAGACTCATGGCCTTTCACTGAAAAGTTGTGCACTATTTTGAAATTATAGAATTTGAGCATCTCCCTCTAAATTTCTTTCATAAATAAATCAATGGCAGAAGATACTTGATTTTGAGAATCAAGTATTAGAGATGTGCTCCCTCTCTAGACACAGGCTTTGTGGGAAAATCCAATTATATTCTACTGCCTTTGGTTAAAAAAAATTCAGTGGTGCTTTATAGTTGCAGGGGTTGTCTGTTACAGACAGTTCTGGTGGGAGAAATTGGGCTGGGGGTTGTGAGTACTGAACTTTGTAATTTTACAAGCCTCGTGATTAAAAGATTTCTCCACAGACTGGCTTCTTGGCTTTCAGCATTTGAAACTTTATGTCTCTTCTGCTAGCCACATATCTCCACATCTAGGACAAAAAAATTGGAAGAAGTATGCCCTTCCATGAGCATTGCAGAGACTCAGCATTGGGGACCCAGCACTGTTGCTAGCAGCCATTTCTCTGCTGATGCTGTTCTCAGTGTCTTGGGTGGATGTGGAATTGCCTGTGAACCTCTGGCATGCAGCCTTCTTCTTACCCCAAACCAAATTCGTCTTCGTTCAGCTTCCTCGCTGCATTCCAAAAATACCCATGGACATTCCATAGCTGCTTGATCCAGGGAGGGCATCTCAGAGAGGGAAGTCAGAGTAGAAAGGGAAATTAGTCATAACCAATGACAATTAAAATAGTTCATTCTTGAAATAATAGCTTCATGAGCACATGGCTAGAGATTAGCCCCAAGATGCCAAGTAATGAGAATTCATGAAATTTAAGCTTCCAGGTGGCTCTCCCTCTGCCCCCTTGCTATCTCTCTCTCACACTCTTCCCGTATAGTTCAAACTATAAGGAAAACAAAATAAATGAGATGAACAGTCTGAATTATTGGCCCACTATAAATTGCTTCTGGACTCAAAGACCTAGAACACACATGTATGGCATATGTATGTCTGTTTTAGATTACTAGGGACTGTTTTTTAGTTAGATGCCATTGGATTGGGGCTATTTCTCCCCCACCCCAACCCTCTATTTGTAGAAACTGCACCCTTCATGAGAGTTATAAACATTAATGCTTTTTCCCCCTTTGTGCCTGCTGAAAAAAACATCCAAGAGGCTACATGCCTGGTTCTTTTGTCTTCCTAGTCCTAGGATATAGGCATATTGGCAATCACAGGACACATCACTCCATGTGGAATTATGGTTTGAAGATACTTTGGTATGTGAAGGTTTTACTTCTAGAAGGGACTTTGGACCAGTAGCTGTAGTAACCACCCTGTTGATAGGAATTTGGGAGAGTCTTTTTAAAAAATCTGCACAGTATTTTTATCCAAATGCTAACCACTGGCTCTTTCTGGACCACATAGCTAGACTGGTAATTACCTGTAACTCTGTAGTCCCACAGATTTTAAGAAAAAACAAAACAAAACAAAACAAAACAAAACCATGAACTTGTCTTAGCCACCTGAATTGGGTTTTGTTGTCACAGAGACCAACTTTGTGATCTTGGACTAGGAAACATGTTTCTGGAGCACAGAGTTCCTAGAAACCTAAGTTTGTAAATTCAGGCCTGATGACTGCATGATTAGCTCTGATGTTGTCCATTCTCCAAATGACAGACAATTTCTTTCCAGTGTGTTGGGATTTCAGTCCTCATATGTATCTTCTGAAATAACTACCATAAGCAATCTGGACCAAGGGAGTAAGCTGTGATTCAACCAAATGTTTCCACATGTGCAAGGTTCAGCTTTGATTCTCAATTTGCTATTTTTGCTGTTCCCCTTTCATCATTTCGTTATGGTGATGTCGGCTTTCAAAGGGCAATGTCTTTTGTATTATTTAATGCCTACATTTGGCTTGAACCTCCCCTTCTCTCCACTGATCTATAACATGTGCTGTGCATAAAGGGAGTGGGGGACAAAGCTTGCCCCAAGGAAATTTTATCAGCAGGTTTATGCGATTTCTTGGTCAAATCTACACATTCATTTTTACCTTTCCAGGCACTCCTTAAGACTGTTGGAAGCTGTCAGTGCTGCCAGTGTACTTGGACTTCACACACTCTTGTCTTGTCTCTTGAAACAGTATTTTATAATGTCAATATAGATTCATGACCACAAAAGGACTAAAAGCAAAACCGTCATTCTTGAATTTTAGAAGTTATCTTCCTACATGTCAACTGTAAACACTGTAATAGCTTCATTTTACTGTGTGCACAAATGTAATTTTTTTATTTATTAGTTCAAGTTAGGGAATAAGCTTGTTTCACATTTAAGTCCCTTCTCCCTCTCCCTCCCCTCACCCCCATCTCTCCTCCCACACCCTCAACCTACCCCTCACCCCATCCACCCACAAATGTATTTTTTTTTAATGTAACAGGAGAGTGTTTTCATTTCTTTGCACTTTTCTTTGTTCTCGTGAGAAAATGACACTTCCTTTGGAGGCTTAAAATTAACTTCCAGTCATGATATCAGCCACTTCCCATTTGGAAGCCTATCCCTCCAAAAGTCATCATCAATCTACTGCCAAACCTTATGGAAACCAACTCAGCATCTTAGCTTTTGGTCAACTTTTGACTACCTACCTCTGCACAGGGAGGGTGGGGAGGGGGCTAGTCTCCTGTATGGAAGGATTCCAACAATTGCCTTGTAGATATTTGTTCCAGGGCCTCCATCAGTCATACAAGCTATCATTTATTTGGAGTATTCTTTCAATAAAGTAATTTGGAAGAAGATGGCTAGCAGCCAGGTGAAGTCAAGTATCCTACATTCTATTTATAGCTTTTATATTGAACCCAGGTATGTCATATTCAGCTTTCTCTGCTTGACTTCTCCATTCATTAGATGTACATTTGCTTGCTCATTCATTTATGCATTATGTTTGTCCATTCATCTAACAAATAAGGAACATCTGCCATGTACCAGGCATCATGCTAGGTTCTGGAGATAGAGTGGTAGACAAATATGATTGCATATTCTTGCAGAGTTTACATTTAGTGGAGATGGAGCAGTCCCTAATTATTCAACAGTATCATCTTGTAGACTCATGTGAAAGTAACATTGGAGGTCAGCGCTTTAAGGACAAAGAGCCTGACAGCCTGAGAGAAGAGTATAATAGGGAGCAGAGGTCTTCAAAATAGGTAAAATTAACTAGGAAGGAGAGGCAGATAGACAAGAATAACATTACACACCAGCCCAAAGCTGCTATGACAGGTTGTAAGATGAGTCTAAGCCTGGTGGAGTATACCATGTTTTAATCATCTATGCTGGTACTACTGAACTATTTGACACTGCTCACTCTCCTAAGCACTGTCCTAACTCACCATTTTACCTCTAGGAAGCCAGCTGGCCAATTTTGGAAGTCACCATCCAACCCCAGATGGAAATTTCCTTCATTCTCAAGGGTATGAGCTCATTGCCATGCCAGATGGGTTTCCAGTGAATGGTTATTGTGCAATCTGATTATTTTTATGCCATGTTAATTCCCTTTGAAAAATGGAAACAGGATATGTAAGATAGAAGAGAATTTTCTAGTGACAGCCACCCAACAGATTGAGAGAAGGCTTGCAGTTTAGAATGGAGTGACAACTGTGGCATAAGGAAAAAAAATACTAGTAATAACTTCTTCCTATGCACAATCAGTTTTTATCATTTGGAACAACTTTCTTTTTACATAGGATATCATTGTGTATCCCTGGTTGGCCTGGAACTCAATATGTAGACCAGGCTGGCCTGGAACTCAGAGATCCACTTACCTCTGCCTCAAAGTGCTAGGATTAAAAGTGTGTACTGCCACACCCATCTTGGAGTAACTTTAGATTTGCAGCAGATAACATAGAATCAGTGTTAATACATCAGAAACTTGGGGTCTGGTTGGCAAACAGCTGCCCACATGATCATTCAGTGTCCCCTGGTGACACTGTCCTCTCCAGGAGTCTTAGGTGTCTTCTTCATTTTGCTGACTAAGGAGGACAAAGAATGGAAGCACCCAAGGAGAAGTTTTAATGGATCAGCCCTCCACATGGAGCCCATATCTTCTATTCAAATCTTATTAGCCAGAACTGAGTCACATAACCATATCCAACTACTATACAGGCTAGGAAAGTAAGTGAGTAGCCAGTTAGTCATGTTATTCCAAAGAGTCAATATACACTGTGGCTAAGAGAAAGAGTATTAGAAGTAGTGAGCTGGGGATACACGAGTGTCCTCTTGTCATAGGAAGTATATTCCAGGACCTCAGTGGATGCTTCAAATCATGGATAGTACCAAACTCTATGTCTGCTATGTTTATCCTATACTTTCAGTAACACATATATACATACATACATACATGCATACATACATGTTTACATACATACATACCTGTGATGATAGGTTTAAATTTATAACTAGGCAAAGTAAAAGATGAATAACAACAACTAATAATAAAACAGAGCAACTCTAACAGAAGACTGTAATAAAAGTTATTTAAATGTATCTTGTGTTAGTCCAAGACTGTAATAAAAGTTATTTAAATGCATCTTCTGTTAGTTCAAGACTGTAATAAACGTTATTTAAATGAATGTTCTGTAAGTCCCTAGATATCTCGATATCCTTTTCACGCAAATACATACTTTACAGCTTTTTCCAGGTATCTCACTGCCCTTGTACATTTACACCACTGCTAATAAAATTAGCACCACTTGAACATAGACACTATGATACCATGTCAGAAACTAACAGGTAGTTAGCATATACAACATGGAAACTCTGAACAAACAGGATTTGTGTCCAGGACAAAGCAAAGCAAGACAGGGACAGATTTCATTATGCCACTCAGAACAACACACAATTTAAAACTTGCCTACTGCTTATTTCTGGAATTTTCTGCTTAATATTTTTGAACCACAGCTGACAGGAAGTAACTGAAGCCAGGCAATGCTTAATTACAGGCCAAGGACTAATGTTAGTCCTGACTCCTAAGGGGTGAGTCCAAGGCCAAATCACTTACCCTCTGGAATACAAATTTCTCATCTATAAAACACAAATAGCAATAGTGTTTGTCACCATGTAGAGTGAGCCATAGGACTAAGGGAGCAAGAAGCATAAAGTACTGAAGATTAATGTGGAACCCTGTAAGCTATTAGTATAGTGTTTCTCAACCTGGGGGATCAAATGACCCTTTCACAGGGGTCACTTAAGACTATGAGAAAACACAGATATTTACATTATATTCATGACAGTAGCAAAATTACACTTATGAAATGGCATCAAGAATAATTTTGTGGTTGGGGGCTCACCACAACATGAGGAACTGTACTAAAAAGGGTGGCAGCATTAGGAAGGCTGAGAACTACTGAATTCGTATCAATTCATTCATTTGTTACAATGTAAAAAGCAAACAGAGAGATACCTTGATTTGTGTCATTTCCTCTGAAAAATGATGAGTAGGATATGATGATATAAAACAATATTCCCTAACTTTCAAAAACAAACCCCCAGTTCCCCACAATAAGTAGAGGATTGTTGTCACCTTTAAGTTCCTAGAGGAAATTTAAGCAACTTTTAAAAAATCATTTCCCTATTAACATATTTACTATTGTATGTATGATGGGGGAGTCACATGCTATGTACATATCATGGTACAGGTCAGAGGTCAGCCCAGAGGAGTTACTTATCTCTTCCTGCCTTTAGGTAGCTTCCAGGGATCAGGCTATGAGATCAGGTTGTGAGGTTTGTCACTTTTATCTGATATGCCATCTCTCCTGCACTTAACAATTTTTTTTTTCTGATCAACAGTTATGACAGGAAATTGTAGGCAGATGGTTTGGGCATCTTGAGTAGCATAAGGCTGCTGGGGACTACTAGAAGCATGAAGTCACCAAGGCCTTGATTTCTAGAAGTTCAAAGAGTATTCTGTTCCTTTGCCCTGTTCATACTGAATCGAAGCACAGAGGTTGTCACCCACATACTGTGTGACCTCATTTGTATTTCCTTAGACAGTGTTTGTTCTAGGCTAGACCACATAACCTGCAGTGACTGCTTTTTGGGACCAAGTCAAGGGACTAGGACATCCTGAACATCTGACAGAGGGGAAGTGCCTGCCTGCTGGTACCCACCCCTAAGGGTAGATTGCAGATGACACTGGGCATAAAGATACAAAATATCAAGTCTCACTGCTTGCTTGAGATAGAAACTGGGGACACAGCTGAGGTTGGTACAGCCTCATTCTGGTACTATGTGTTGACGTTTGCCTCTTACACCCAGGATCAAACCTTCAAATAATTGGTTCAGCTATTGTAACACAAACTGGCAGTTATGGAAAATGTCCCTCTAGACAGGTCTCTGAAGGTTATTCAGCCTGTCACTTGGTGGAAAGTATTTTTTTTTATTTGAAACTTTTTTAGTTAATTATATAATGGATTTTATCATGACATTTTCATACACATATAATGTATTTAGATCTTATTCATACTATTGCCTGCTCTACTCCACCCCACCCCTGCTGCTCTCCTTTCTCTTCCCAAGTAGTTCCTCTTCTGCTTTCATGTCTCTCTCTGTGAATCTGTGAGTTTCATTGGTGTTATTAACAGTCATTTCTGAGTGGCTCCGTCATTGAAGAAAAACATTGAAGAAAAAACGCACAGTACCCTCTTCCAACAATCATTAACTGCCTGTAGATCCTCAGGGATGGGTGGAGCCTCTTGAGATTCTCCCCTTAATGGCCCATAACCACCTATAAACACATGGGAGACGTGGAGCCTTGTGAGTCCCTCCCCCCAGGGCAGGCTATTGACAGGCCCAGTCTTAATAGAGTCTTGTGCAGGTAATGGAAGCTGGTTTGAGCTCATGAGTGCAACAGCCATGTCATTTCTAGAAGACAGATAGTTCCACAACACTCACTGTTCCATTGGCTCCTACGCTCTGTACCCCCTTGTCTGCTGTCTCCTGAGCTTTGGAGAGGGCGATATAGCCATACCAATTAGGGAGAAGCATTTTGAATGCATCTAGACAGCATCTCCACTCCATTGTTAGGGGGAAGGGGAGCTTTACTGAGCAGAGAATCTCACATCAGTAAGTTCTCATCGCTCACAATTCCACCAGCACTGTCCAATAAAATGTCCATATTTAAGCCACATAATAGAATGAAATACTTACTATCCTGGGAATCTTGTTAATCCAGTGTTACCTCTTCTAACAAGGTCACAACTCAGCCAGCTAAGGAAATGATTTGTCCAGACTGGCTAAAATTGTAACTATAAACAGTAGGGGAAAAAACAAAACAGAACATAACAGTGGTACTTATTGAGGGCTTTGCACAGACTTTACAAAGACACTAATTCTCCAGATTATCTTATAAGGGAACTACTCTAAATAATGAACTCTTTTAGAGACAAGGGAATGGAGGTTTGGCCATGTGGCACAAGGGCACAACGATAATAACTGACAACCATAGGCCATATTTGAGTCCACTTCCATGTGGTGTGTGTGTGTGTGTGCGTGCACTCACATGTGTGCAGGTGGATCCCCTTGTATGGATGTCAGAGGGTCAGTGTCGGGTATTGCCCTTTGTTGCTCTCTACCTTTTAAAACTTTTATGTTTGTATGTATGCATTTATTTATTTGAGACAGGTCTCTCGGTGAAGCTAGAGCTCACCAATTCAAGATTTATTTGCTGACCAGTGAGTCCCAGGAATCCCCCTGCCTCTTCCTCTTCTCTGTTGAGATTACAGGCACATAGCACTGTACCTAGATTTTCCAAGTGGATCCTGGGGATTCAAGCTAGGTATTCCTGCTTGTTTATTATTGCAAGCACTTTATCAGCTCAGCTGTTTCCCCAGACCCCTTAATATCACTCTTTCTTAAAAATATTTTTTTATATTTTTAAACTAATGTTTCTACTAATCTTTGAGAATTTTGTACATACATACAATATATTTTACTGTATTTAGCCCCATCCCTTCCCCTAACTTCTCCCAGATTCAGGCCCACTCCCTCTCAACTTAATGTCCTCTCTCTGGATTTGGTTCTAACCCACTAAGTCCAATTTGCACTGTAATGCACTGATGACTCTGGGGCCATCCACTGGAGCATGGTCGCACTACCAGGGGCCACAGCCTTGCAGACAACTGATTCTCCCTCTGCCGGGAGCTATCCGCTGTCAATATTTCTTTAACTGTGGGTTCTCCTCCACCAGGGTGGAATGCTGACTGGCTTGATCCTGTGCAGATTTTGTGTAGGCAACCCTGGCTGTTGTGAGTCCTAGTTCAGCAGTCCTGGCATGTCCAGCAGACTTTGTTTCTCTCAAGTGTTCCCTAACCCCAGTTCCTCCACTCTCCCCACCCCGTCTTTCTCAATGGTCCCTGAGCCTTAGGAGGAGGGGACATGATATTGATGTCCAATTTGTGACTAAATTCACTCTTAATCCGCTATGTTCAGCAAGTGTAGAAAACATTGATTTGTACATGCGGTGTTAACTATCTCCCAGCAGGGATCACTTCTGCCCTACCCTACCCCACCCCCACCCCATGAACAAAAGCTCTCTCTGCCTCAACCTGGTGAGTGTCTAATCTGTGGGGCAGTGGTATATTTAGTAACCCTTAAAATACAATCAGCTGTTGCTCTCCTCTGACTTTGAAAACTATCTGCACTTTCCTTGTTTCTTGGCTGTGTGAAGTAACAAAGGACATGGACAGGATACTTCCTCCTGAAATGTGTGAACCAGGAAACTTTAGCCTTCAGCCAAGTTTCTTCTGCTTGGCTCTAGATTAGACATCTGTCTGTCTGCCTCTCTCTCTCTCTCTCTCTGTGTGTGTGTGTGTGTGTGTGTGTGTGTGTGTGTGTGTGTTTGTGTGTGTGTCTGTGTGTTTCTCTTCTGTGTATCTTTGGTTGATGTCAGGTATCTTACTCAATTAATTGTTCTCTGCCTTATTTTTTGAGATAGAGTGTCTCACTGAATCTGGAGATCACCAATTCAGCTAAATTGGTTAGACAGCAAACCCCAGGGGACCTCCATTTCTCTAACCCTGGGATTACAAACATGAGTTGCCATGCCTGGCTTTGTACATGGGTGTGGGGATTGAACTTGGGTCCTTACGAATGTTCAACAAGCACTCTACTGACTAAGCCAGCCCTTTTAGCCCTAAGCTGGACACTCTTGGTAACAGCTAATGACACTTATTTAATGATCAATCTACGTGTGTTTCACAAGTACCAAGGTGACCTAGCAAAGGGGATATCTCACTGTCCAGTTGTGTGCTTGAGACAGCTAAGTTCTGGAGTGCTTTGAAACACAGGACCAAGGTCACACAGTGATCTGTGAGTGATAGAGCTGTGTCTGAAGCCAGTGAGCTCAGTAGCAGTGAGGCCCAGTCTTAGGTTAATGTCTGGTCATAGGCAGTCTGTATGAGACGTCTGCTGACTGTAAAGCTATACCCGAGGAGCCAGTGCTCCATTTCCTTCCTCTTCTAGCATTGTCTGCCGGTCCATGTCCACAGCCATGTTCATCCCAGTTTCAAACATCCATGCTTCCTTTCGCTGTCCTTTTACTCTCACATCACACATGCTGATATGCTTGGGCTGGGGCAAAGCTCAGTTTTAGCACTTAGTTATGTGATCATTGTCTTGTGACTCTATCCTCCCTGTCTTCCACTATGACAAGGGGGTTGTTTTGTTTGTTTACTTTAAAAAAGCATATTAGCATCTTATAGTAATAATATCTTATATGCAAAGCTCCTCCTATTTTCCTAAGTGTTCCATAGTAAGTAGCCATTGCTATAAAGGTCACCACTTTGTAGTCAATCAGGCAACACTTACTGAATTACATGCTAGTGTGATGATTAACAGAGAAAGAAACACTGAAGAGTAAGGCGTGTGTGCATTTGCTACAACTTCCAAAGTAGCTGGGTAAATTAAAAAGTAAGGAAAACATAAAGAGTAATATTATCTGATAGAGACCAAGAGACAGGATGACAATAATTAGAGCTGGACTTCAGAGGAAGGAGGAACCAGTGCTCAGACAGGATTCAGAGAGGAAGCTGGAGCACAGACAAGATTTATATAGGCTATGGGGGAGGGGAGGGTTTCTAAACAGGAAAAGCAGCAAATGCAAGAGCAAAGTGTGGGAATTAAAAGCAGTGTTTATAGTTACACTAGTCAACCAACCTTCTAAGGGACTTACAGACAGACAGAAGGAGCATTTGAAGCGCCAGGAAGATGCAAAGGCACAAAAGGAAATGAAGGCAATGAAGAGAGAGGGATGCTAAGGATGTGATTCAGTGGTGAAGCACTGTTTAGAACACATGGGGCTCTAGATGGCACCCCCAGCACAATAAAGAAACCAAACCAAACAAACAAAAGAAGCAACAAGTGTAACTGGGAAATGAAGGCAGAAAAGGAATTTTCCCAACTCTATGAATTAATATTGCAAGCACACATAACACCAAGGGTTCTCAGTTCCCATCTAGATTCTAAATCTCCAAAACGCTGCTTTTCCAGGGAAGCTGTGTTTAACTTCATTCATTTGCTTGGATGCTATGTATGGTGACATACTAGCTGAATCCAGAGGGCTGATTCATAGGACACCGGCAGGGAGGAAGCATGGCCTCTTAAAGATGTCTGCCCATTTGTTTACTTTTTTGGCTTGAAGACAAACATCCCCACCCAACACACACACACACACACACACACACACACACACACACACACACACACACACACACACACACACACACACACACAATCTGTACTGGCCTAAAAGTCATCTGCTAAGAAAGGACTGTTCCTGCCCTTAACCAGCTTTTGCATGACCCAGTGTTTCAGAGGCCACTGATGCCTCTCAAGACTCTCTAAACCAGTGGTTTAACAAGAATGTTCTAGACAAGGAGGGACTCGGGTCTCAGGCCTGAGGAGATACCCATAGGGAACTGGGAAAGAACTAGAATTGAATGTAAAACAGTGTGAGTAAATCTCAGTTTCCAAGTGTTCAAAACTTGTTTCCAACCCCTCCCAGGCACTTATGCAGCCCTAGTGTTTTGTGTCTCATCCCATCTCCTGCTGTTTCACAAACTTTTAATCCTGATAAAAAAAAATCATGCCTGTTCTTTGGATCTTAAAACTCACCGGGGAATCTTCTAGTCAGTTAATGATGTGTTATACCGCTGGGGAAAATAGACAACCATGGACCACAGTTATGTTCTTTTCCTATCATGAGGTCCCAGAGACAAGCTCTGGTGACTTTAATATCAGGTTGATGACTATAAGGGAACTTTTAGGACAAACGTCTCAGCTTCTTTAGCCACTATCCCAATTCACCAACTAAAGAGACACGATAATGAAAAGCAGAGGGGGCAATTTTATCAGTTTTTGGAACAGGAACAAATGAAAAGGTCCCCGGTGACTCCAAATTCATTTTTAAGCTACCAGTGTGAGATTTGAGTTTAACTACAAGAAGAATTGGGGCAAAGAGCAAAGGTATACATAATTAAACAGTCCTGGTCAAGGGGTGACAAAAGACCATTGTCTCAGCTCAGCTTTAGTTAAGTTATTATAGCTATCAATAAGAGAGGGGACCACCCTGATTCCTACAAGATGACCTGCTCCAGGGTGTAGCCTTCCCACTATAGATGACTATCAGGAGGACTGGGCTCTGTCCTTGGAGGTTTTGCTGTTCCTGGAAACCAAGATTACTGGAGGTTTAGGACAATGACTTATCTCTGCCTCCTGCTTTGAAGAGGGGATGAGCTGGTTTATCTAGATAGACACTGATTAGATAATGCAGAGTCAAGCTGGAGTCTGTGACAGAGACAGATGCAAACCGAAGGCGGAGATGTCAGGCCTCTGTCTTGTTTTTTGTTTCCTTGTGCACCCAAGCAAGGAGTCAATGCATTTTGTCAAAGGCACCTGCTAAATAATATGGGTCCAAATCCCACTGCCACCATTTACCTACTGTGTGAACCCAGCAAGCTGATTGGTTGTGATGAGCTTTGGTTATATCTGCTGTAAAATGGGGTCACAATCAATTTCATATAGAATTGTTCTGAGTGCAGTTCCATAGAGGAAATGTACTTTACATACGTGCATTGTGTAACTCCCCCAGTGTGCTCAATAAAGGGCAGTTGTTTCCTCATTGACCCTTTATTCATCATGGAAACACCCCTGGGAATCCTGCCTTCTTCCTAAGGCTCTTTGGCAGCAGGCTTTAAGATGAATTTGAAAGGGTTTAAAATAAAAACCACCTGGACACTTATTCCTTGCATCACCGACTTTGAAGCATGTGTGCAAAAGCAAGAAGGCAGATATGTTCTTACAGAGTACCACTTTGTGTAGAAGGGCAATGTCCTCCTCCCAGCATCGACTGCCCCGCTTCCTTGCACTATGCCTTTCTGGGCGGGTGGGTATCTCTACATATGGAAAACAGTTTCTCAGTGGGGCTTGCAATAAGCTATAAATTCCAAAACAGAAAAGACCCCAGCAGGGCACTGGCTCCACACTGGCAAATAAGCCTACCATCCCCATCCAGCGCCATGGATGGTACTGTGGTGTGCTTTTAATTATGGAGCCCTGACTTCAAGGGAAAGCTTCTCGCCCTCTGCAGAAGGCCTGCAGGGCATTGACATGGTTCATCTGCACGATGAAGGTGCCGGGAGTTAAAGGGAACCTTCTCCATCTGGGTGATATTGTCAACTCCAGCAGCTACCAGTTCCCCCTTGGTATGTCTGTACTTGGGTAACTTGGGTCCGGGGGACAATGGGTCACCCAGCAACAGGCACTTGAGGGCAGAGTTATGAAAATCAAGTCAGATGATAACCTTCCCTTATGTAATTGAGAATGAGGCATGAATTGCTAAGTTCTTGTGACATTTGAGAAATGGCACCTGTCTAGGAAAGAAAATTGTGTTCATGGCTAAAAGAATTAAAATAAGAGTCCTTTTCTAGAAGGGAATCTACATTGCTTTTAAAGATGATGTCCTGTTCTTTCTAGCCTATCTACAATCTAATGCATCAACAGTTAAGACATAAGAAGAGCTTTAATTGGGTTGGTGTGAAGACCCAGCCACCAGTGTGGGCATTCAGAAATCACTGAGGTATTCCTCTAGCCAGTGTGCCTGTGGGGATATTCCAGGGGCTACACTGGTAGAGCCTTGCTGGTGATCCCAAAAGTCACAAAGACAGCCAATATAGGTGATTACAAACATATTATCACTGGGGCTGGAGGCAGGGGGTGGCTCAGTCCATACAGTGCTGCAAGTTCACGAGGACCTGGATTTGAATCTCTTGCATCTGTGTAAAGCAAGTTGCATTTCTGTAATCTTAGTGCTGAGGAAATAGAATCAGAATGATCCCTGGGGCTTGCTAGTGGGTCAGTTTAGCCAATCAGTGAACCTTAGGTTCAAAAAGAGACTGTCTCAAAAAATTAAAGTGGAGAGCAATTGAGAAAGATACCTGACATCAACTTCTGTCCTGTACTTGCGCATGTGTGCATGCATGTACACACACACACACACACACACACACACACACACACACACACACACACACAAATAAATAAATATATCACTGTAGACTGTAAAATGGAATAGGTTGGAGTGGTTTGATGGTCCTGGAGACTTCTTGCCTCTTTCTCTTACCCAGCACTTTAACAAAAGGAGCCACTGAGAATGATGGGAAATGCTGATTGGAAATGGTCTAATTTCTAGGCTGTGCCTTCTCTGCATGACATCATGGTCCAGTGCCGCATCATTCACATCCACTTCTGATCTGGCTGTTATGGAGAGACTAAGAACTTGTATGTGTGTGTGTGTTTGTCTGTGTCTGTCTATCTGTATGTCTGTGTCTATGTGTGTCTGTGTGTTTGTGTGTGTGTGTGTGTGTGTGTGTGTGTGTGTGTGTGTGTTTGTCTATGTGTGTCTGTCTGTGTGTGTCTCTGTGTTTGCCTGTGTGTCTGTATGTTTCTGTATGTGTCTGTATGTGTTTCCCTTTTATTTATGTTTGACCATGGGACTTGCCAGCTTAAAATGCAAAGACATTAAAAGGGGGATTGGATGCACATTGTGGGAGGGAAAAAATCACACTTGCCTCATCTTGGAGATGTTAAATTATACCAGATTTATGTAGCTCTAAAACAAGCCACTTCCTAATTTAAGACACATTTTTCTCTTTAAAAAATTATCCCTATACTTATTTGTGTATCTCACATTTTCATTCAATTGCTCACTTGCTGAACAAGTTTATCAAATTTATTATATGAATCTCAGAGCTTTGTGCAGGCTAAGTAATCATTCTGCCACTGAGCTATGCCTTTAAGATAAATGGATTGATATTTTTAAAAACTTTAAAACTTAGAGAAGCAAAGAGAACTGATGCTCCCAGATGCCAATTCTCCATAAACTTTTGGCTCATAAATCCTGATCACTCTTAACATTTTCCTGATCCTATGACATGTAACAGTTCCTGAAACCATAGACAGAGGGGCCTAAGCTGCCACACCCCACCATGCCAAGAAACTGTGAGCTAAAATAAAGTAACTTCCCTTAAGTTGTTTGGGTCAGGTGTTTTGTCCCAAGGATGAGAAATGTACGTCTAATAAGTGCACCTCTTCCTTCCTATCAGTCATCAGTGGGTTTCCTTCCCAGAGACCCACATGCTCACCATCCACTCCTCGTGCTCACACTCTTGGTTTCTGTCCCTGCTTCCTTCAGTTCACCAAGATCCATTCAGTTATCAGTCATGCTGATTTGCCCAGCTCAATGTTTCTGGGCTTTGATCACCTTCTTGAGTGGAAGTGTTTAGATACCCCAGCCCCAGTGCCCAGCATCCTATGTCGTTGTACCCTTCCTCCTCCTCCTCCTTCTCTGAGCCCTTTGAGTTACAATACTGGTCCCTCTGGCTTTCCACTCCACCTAAGGATAAATCCAAAAATCAGTTCTCTTCTTATCGCTCCCCTCTCTACTTTCTTGGAATCTCAGTATTTGAGTTCCATTATATTCTTGGTCGTTTGTCCGAGACTGACAAATACAAGGGAAGCTTACATTCTGTTTGACAAACAGGACGCTAAGTAAACAAATGAACAAGGTAAAGCCGTCAGGAAGGGACTTTTCTGACACAGAGACACCATTGCTGAAAACCGAATGCTGAAAAATAGCAACCCATGCTCTGTATATGCGGGTGTGCATGTATGTGTTTGCACATGTGTGTAGCAGCCAGAGGACAACTTTGACTGATGATCTTTTTGTGAAAGTCCTCAAGTACTCTAGGCTGACTTGGCAGTGAATCCTAGGGATTTGCCTGTCTTTGTTTCCTCCAAAGTAGGATTCCAAATCTGTACTGCCATGCCCACCTCTTCTAAACATGAATTCCAGGATCAGATTCTGAACCCATATGTGCTGCTTTACTGACCAAGCTCTTTCCCCAGCTCTCATGCAAAGTTCTAAGGGGGAAAAGCATAAGGTAAGTTACAAGAAAGGGTAAAAGTGAAAAATAAAATAAAAAGAGCAAGTACAGAAGCCCTAAGGCAAAAACAATGAGTCCTTCTCCAAGGAGAGAAGACACCTGGCTGGAGTGCCCGAAGCAAAGGAGCTGTGAGTGGCAGGACAGGCAGATCCTGCAGGAGGGGGTGAGCCCCCTACCCCATCACTGGTACCTTCTGCCTATGGGGGCATTAGTCATATCACATCTTCCTCCTCCTGTACTACAGATACTCTGAATGAGTCAGGTCTCTCTTTTTTTTTTTCTTTCTGGCCTGTAAAGCACTCCATCAACACAGTATTAAATGTGTTCCATTTCAGTGAAAGGCACAGAATCAAGCAGAAGCACTGTGTGTGAAGATGGAAATTTTCCCAAGTTAAAGCCAGCCTTGGAGTCACTAAGGCAATGCCAGAAATAACAGCACAAAGAATGATCAGTAACATTTGGTCACAATAGCTGAGGCAAGCATCCTATGTTTCCCTGCCCCCACACCAGTCTGGAAGTTCAGTATCTTCTGAAGCCAGTCATCTGGGACAGGGTTTTAGGGTGTGTGCATGTTTGTTATCTCCCCGGGGCCAGCTATGGCTGGAGTAGAATTCTTAACATCAACTAAGGTCAGACCGAATTAACTTGAAGACTTTCTTGGGGAAAACAGTCTCCGTGTTTCGAAGTCAGTGATGCTACTAATTAAAGAAATGTTTCTCTGAGCTGCTGGGATCTGTCACAAGAAGTGTCAACTTTTAATGGCATGCACATGAGTATTTCTTATTTCATGCATTCCAAAGGGGGGAATTCACAGATGTGAGTAGCTGCTTCTCATACCCGTTGCTTCTGAGACAAGATGCTGAGAGTTCCCTGAACTTTAGGGTGCAGTCTGGAGATGGGAAGCCTGGGTTTAGACATCAGCTTGATAGCTTCTACAGCCTAGATAGCATGGGATGCCACCTACATACACTCAGCCTCAGTATCTATGCTAGGCATTGCCTAGGCACTATAGCAAATGCTGGAGATAGTCAACTGGCAAAGCAAAAAGGTTGATTTGGGTTCACAGTATGGGATAGTTTGATCTGTGATGGCTGACCCTATTGCTTCAGGGTGGCAGCAAAGCAGAGCATCCTGGGAAAGCTTCTGATACAGCAATACCATTCATATCATGACCAGGAAGCAAAAGAGGACTGATTAGGGCATCACAATCCCCTTCAAGGGCATCCCCTCCCCCACCATGACTTAAAGATATCCCTGGAGGCTCCACTTTTTAAAGGTTCTGCCATCCCCCAACAGCACCATGCTGGTTACAATATCTTTATCACATATGGCTTGAGGGTACTCCCCAGATCCAAACTATAATGGGTTTCTTATCATGTAAGAATGATTTATAAGGCCGATGTCAAATTGTTTTGTGAGCCACAAAGCCTGACAAACTTACTTATGTAGTAAGTTCAAAGCTTTGAAAAATCTCAACAATATTAGTTATCTTAAATATACAGAGCCTCAAGAACAAAATATTCCCAGAGTTTCTTTTGATTAACTCTGACTCTAGACATGAGCTCCTAGGGCTCCTGCTGTATTTCCCAACATGCAGGATGGGTGGGAGGGGGATGAAAACACAGCAGAGACTCAACTTGACATTGTAGACTAATTCCCATGTGAACTAAATTGCTGTACAGCAACTCACACTTACAAAGTGAGGCTCTACCACATGCAAGCAGAAGAATCTCCCATTGTCCCTGTGTCATTTTATCCCTAGAACATGATGATAGTTTCTCAAATTCCTCCAGGCCAAGGCCAACAGCCTCGTTGTCTGGGCACCCACAGCAGACATGGCTTTATTGAGTTCATCAATTGGAAAAGCCAAATAGACTTGAAAGGGATTATAACAGCATCTGAGACCATCCTGTGGCGTTCTTTGAATGCTATTCATTTGATAAAACAAATTCAACAAGTGCCAAGCATGAGCTCCTTTCCATTCCTAAGAGTCAACCAACAGCCATGCTTCAGGGGAGTTTGAACATCTATTGCAAATGTCATACTGACATTTCAATGATCAAATCAATTGTTTGTCTTTTCGATCTCTTTCCTTGCCCTCATCAGCCTGGCCGGCACCTTCCCCGTGGCTCCACCACCTATTCTCTTCACATCCTTTTTTCACATCTCAGAATTTTGAGCTGCCTGACCTCCGTTCCCAACTCCTCCTAGCTTCATCGCCTTGTTCTCATCTTTAGTCTTTTGCCATGTTGGATAAGTCATTTGTCTTCTAAGACAGAAAAGTTTAGTGGCTCCTGATGACCCAGGTCAGACCCTGAGCAGAAAAGACTTTCTTCATAGAATTATATGCTCAAATAAGTTGGAAAATTTTAAAGTAAAAATTTTTGATTTGCATGTATTCATTTATTGTGTATATGCCTGTGTGTTTGCACAAAAGCATGCCTGTGCACATGCATTTGCATACCACAGCACCTGTGTGGAGGTCAGAGGATAACTTCTTGGAGTTGGTTCTCTTCTTCCACTGTGTGGGTCCCAGGGATTGAACTCAAGTCCTCATGATTGGTAGCAAGTCTTTTTAACCTCTGAGCCATCTCAATTGTCAGATAGTAGCATTTCAACAGCAAATATATATATTTGTTTATTACAAGTTCATGATATGGGAACCATGTTTGGTCACACAATAGCAAGAAAATCCTGGAATTCTCTCTGGAGTTGCTACCATTCTGTGAGGATGGACAGGCATAGACCTGAATATTTGTAGAGGTCAATGTAGTTTTTCATGTAGACCCTTGTTGATGTAGACAATAAATTACCAAAGAGATGCTTACAAAAATCTCACAGGGACCCAGAAGATAGCAGAAGGAACTCTGGTCCTTTTTCTGTATCAAGGCATGCCAAGACCAGCAATGTAGGATTCAACACAGAGTGTTGCTGCTGCTCTGTGGCTTGTGTCTGTGGGGAAATGGAAAAATAGGACACTTTCTATGGTTTTAACCTTCCCCCATTATGTGTTGGGATAGTGGTTAATGAAGGCTAACTCCAGCCTTTCCAGAATCTCCTAGGCTTACCATAAACCACAGCTATTAATCTGCTCAGATGTTCCCATCTCACTCTGGTACACTGATTTCTACTAGGTAGAGTCTGAAATCCACCTTCCCGTGTTTAGATCCAGGCTAACAATTTCAGGCATGTGACATGTGGGCCATTAAGAGACTTCTGTGTCCTCTGTTTAGATGAGGACAGTGACAATATGGAGGAGCAGGTGTCCAGGAAAGCACATGGCCAGTGCTGTTATTTCCAGTGTCATCACTTTCTTCTGGGACATAATAAGCCTCCACTTCCATCCTCTGTTTATTGTTCTCCAAGCCCTTGGCACACTCTCTGCTTTTTGCCTTGAAGTTGCCAAAGCCTGGCATGCTAACAGCTAATGCAATCCTTCCTTTCCAACAACTGGAGGTTTTCCTATCCAGCCTTAGAAACTTATCCTGATTTAAAGGCTGTTGGTGAGGTCTTACACGGCCCATGGGGATCTCTTCTGCAGTTCTGAGGCTCATAGGCATTTCTGAATCCTTACAAGCTTCCTCCCGTGGGCCCATGTAATTATTTGCCTAACATCAGCCTTCTTCCTCTCTGTGTTATGTTGCCCATGAAGGAGTGCCATGTTTCTGCCGTTGACTGTTTTGTATCCAACACAGTACAAGGACACATACTGTATAGAGAAACAGACAGAATGAGAGAATGGGTTAGTGAGTGAGTGAGTGAGTGAGTGAATGACTGGCTAACTTGGTTGACTGGCTGTCTCACCTCATTAGCACATATCCTCCTTTGTCAGTTCTTCTCAAATATGGGGAGTCCATGCTGATTTTTAACTAATTAAATTAAACAGTTTATTACCTGCTGAGAAAGCTAGTAAAGGGACACAGAGAAATGATAAGTGGAAGAGAAGACAACCAAATCACAACTGGATTGTGTTCCCATGGTAAAATGCCACTATAAAGTCATCTGAGAGTCACCAGAGCTTGGAGGGTAGTTACCTAAGAGGAATGAAACATGTCTAGTGAATAAAAGTTATGTCACATGACCTGAGGAACCAAATCAAGTAACTAAACCTGTGACAATTACACAGGAGAACCTGAGGGAAAACACTCTCTTCTCTCTCAGGACTCTCCAGCATTCCCTGACTTGCTGATAAGATGGTGGAGGTAGAGATAAGGATTCTGGGAAAACACCAAATTTCATCTTACTGGTTGTAACTCAGCTTTCCACTCATCAGCAAGGATCCTTGTACTCAGGGTAGGGCCAAGAAAGTGCCACTGAGTGTGTTCTTCCAGCCCTTGGGTCTCAGAGACTGGTGCTTCTTAATTTTCTGGTTGTCCCCAGGCATACTGAGTCAGGGCCAAGTTGGAAGCAAACAGGGTCACATTCTTTGTTCTTTTTTTTACCCCACACCATAGTTATGGGGTTCCAAAGTTACTACTCACCCATCCCATCATTTGGTGGTGCGTTCATGGCTCAGACAGAGAAGGCAAACACTAAGGAGTGTGCGTATATGATGCTCGAGCTGTTTTATGACCTTGTTTTCAGCCAGATGAAGGTGAGGAAGTGGCTTCTGACTCTGGCCAGGGCTGGCTTCTTCCTGGAAGTCTGGAATAATGAGTAAGGAAATGAAGGATCAGTTGCTGGCTTTAACTGGTTAAGAAAGAAGCACCAAACAAATGCACAATTCCCCCTCTCAGGGGAGGTGGCAAGATTTCCTGCAGTGACCCATGCTGCATAATCAAGTTAGCTGTATTGGCTGCTTTGTTTAAGAGAACACGTGAAGTCTCCCAGCCCAGATTGTAGAACACACTGTTCTCAGGCAGGAAGCAGTTCAAATGCAAACCTCTACAACCCCGCCTGGCAGATCTGTAGACAGTGGTGCCCGTGAGGCACCTTAAACTTTATGACCACGTATTTAAGCATTTATGAGACTTGAACTGTGTTACATTAAAATGGAAAAAAAGCAAGGGGAAAAACATCCCAAGACTTGAAGCAAGAGTAATTAGCCCCCAAAGTTTCATAAAGGGTTTGATAGCATTCTGGTTGAAGCTCCTTTCCCGGGGCTGTTAGAACGAGAAGAAAGGAATGCATTAAAACTTCACTATAGCTTTTTGAAAAATTGCAGGACCAAACCCAGCAGCTGGACTCATGTTTATAAGGAGACTCAGTCTCGGTGTAAGGTAACAGATGAGAATTTTACTGGGGAGAAAATATTCAAGTCATGAGCTTGACTTGTTTTCATCATACCCATCAAAGAAATTCCCTCCTGTTCTCCTGGTGTCCGTTATCCTGTTGCTAGCGTTGGTGTTAGTCGGGTTGGCTTAGTACCTCCCCAGCTTCCCTCCAGGCATCAGTCTGTTTCCTGGTTGCACCTCAAGTACCCATAGTGGTTCAAGCCATGGGGGCCCATGTAACTGACAAGATGCCAGAGTCAAACCCATGTTAATCTTGTTCAAATGATGCCATGTAAGCATGGCTCAGCTTGACCACACAAACCTCTCCAAGACAAGGGCCATACTAACAGCATCACCAGTATTTGGTTTCTAAGGGAAATTATTTGTTCTTAAGTTACAAATAGAGCATAATTGGGCTTATTTTTCAGCAAAAGTTGTATCTGGATTTTGTGTTATGTCCTAAACTTTTGTTATATGAGAGAGCACAAAAATAATACACGCAAGTCATGTTTGTAGAATAGCTAAATAGCAGTTTAAAATTCACTATACATATGTGTGGTGTGTGTGTGTGTGTGTTTGTGTGTGTATGTATATTATATATGTGTGTGTGCGTATATATATTATGCGTGTGTATATACATATATATTTATTTCACTCATCCTTACAGATTCAGAGATTTTAATCATATAAACAACCACACATCTTGTTTCTCTTAAAGAAAAATAACACAAAAAATGTCTTTTTTAAATTTTTGGGGGGGTGGTGAACATGTGTACAGAAGCCAGAGAAAGATGCCAAGTTTCTTCCTCTATCACCCAACATATTCCTTTGAAACAAAGTCTCTCAATGAACCTGGAGCTCACTGGATTTTGCTGGTGACCAGCATACTCTGGTGATACCCCTATCTCCACCTCACCTCAGCTCTGGGGATACAAAGGCTTGCAACTATTCCCAGCTTTCTGCATGGATGCTGGAGATCCAAATCTAGGTCTGTATGCTTGTTCAGTAAATTCTCCTACTCATCTCTCCCCCCCCCCCCACGCGTTGTCCTTGCTGTCTAGAGAGAAGACTTTCTGAGTTTCCATGAAATTTAAAATATTATTAAAAGGTAATGTTAAATGGCTAGTTTATACTTTATACCTTTCCTGGGTATCCTGGTCAAAGGTCACACAAGCCACAATGTGCTGTCACTGGGACACTGAGGCTTCTCCCCTGGTGAAGCTGTAGTTTGTTGATGGATTTCCTGCCTGGTTCCGCAGCCACCTTGCCCCAAACGAACACACAGATGCTATATTAATTATGAAACTGTTGCCTGGTGGCTTGGGTTTCTTATTGGCTAGATCGATCATAATTATTAACCCATAACTACTAATCCGTGTATTTCTACATGGTCTTATCTTACCCGAGAACGCCTGATTCGTGTCCTCTCTTTCCGGGCTAACATGGTGAATCCTCTCTACCTACACTTTCTAGAATTCTCCTCCCCTGGTAGCCCCACCTATCCTTCCTGCCTGGCCACTAGCCAAACATTAACCAATAAGACAAACATATATACAGAAGGACATCTCCCATCAGTAATTAGTGGTCCCTGGTGGATACCTTCAAGATGGACTCTCGGGAGAAGGCTTCCTCATGTTCATCTTCAGTGGCTCCACTTCCTGCTCCCAACGAAAAGCACAGGGACCTCCATGGTGGGGGTCATATAGAGAAACCAATACATTTCAGACATGAAGGGACAGCTCATTATTGCCTCTAATGAGCCTTCCCCAGTTTCATTTGCAGCTAAATCAGAAACTTTCTGACTCATTTAGCCTGTCACAGAGGAGTCCTCAGAGTGAGTAGCCAACAACAGTAGGACAGACGTCTCTGTAATGGAAAAGCTGCCATGAAAACTTGCCACGGTCACAGTGCTTGCTGGGATCTGGGCACTGACCTATGCCTCTACAATCTCACAAAGAGCCCATGGTGCTTCTATCCTACCCTTCCTTATGACTCACTGTTCCTTTCTGTCTCAGGCCCATTGATGAGCCTTGAGCTGCAGTGATGTCTACAGTAAGGTCACCCAAGGATGGGAGCAGGATCCGCCATTCTGGAGAACCCCAAGCGCTGCTGCCATGGTTTGGTGTGCACCATGTGTGCCATTCAAATGGATACCTAAAGACTGAGCTGTTTCAAGGCAGGGGAAACTGATCCTTCTACACAGTATAAGAGGATGTCCTCAATTGTCCACAGAGATTCTTAGGAGGCTCGGGCTACCTTCCTCCTAAGCAACACCAAATAATCACCATTCTAGGTGCTTGAACATGTATGCAGCAGCAAAGCTCCCCCCAGGTTAGCAGTCCAGCATCGTCCACATGACATTCCTCCCCCGCCCTTTGTTTCAGTTTGCTTATCTCCCTTTCCATCTTTCTCCTGAGTTCCTTGCAATCCTCCCGTCCTGCTGCCTTACTTTATCATGGAGTAGATGACTGATCCCAGCCTGGCCTTTGACTGGCTGTGCACTTACTGACGTGCTCAAAAACCTGGGCCCACGATTCACTGAAAGTTTGCAGTAGAAGACTATAAAAGCCACTTACAAGCTTACAAGGATGAGGCAGCAGGTCTGTGTGGTTGTCAGATCCTTTGTGCTGTGACAAGTGTCTGTGAGCAACAATTTCAAAAGAGGAAAGAGTTCTTCAAGCTCATGGCTTCAGAGTTACCAGTGTGTAGTTGGCTGACTTCATTCTTTCTGGAACACAGGTGAAGCAGAATGGCCTGGCAGAGGATATGAGAGCAGAACTGCTCTCTTCCCAGTGGCCAGGAAACAGGGAGAGGAAGAGAGCATGCTAGTTGATTCCTCCTCCTTCATGCCTTTAGTCTGGGACCTTAGCCTCTGAGGCAGTACCACCCATTTCCAGAGAAAATGTTACCGTCTTCATTATTAATCTCTGGACTTGCCAAGGATGTGTGTTTTGGCACTATGTCTCATGCCTATCCTCCCAAGCAAGTTGACAGTGAAGATTATCCATCACAATTAGCTGGTTTAAAGGGTCCAAATTAGTAAGACCTATCATGACCTTGTTGTTCTCTTGAGGTAGTGACCAGATCCTTCTCCTTCTCAGCATCTTTGCATCATCATGACCTAAGTCATCCTCTATCACACCCTCAGTCCTTTTAGAATCCACCAGGTAAGGGTGTGAAGAATCAAAGAAGGGGCTATTCCTGTCCTGGACTCACATCATGTGTATTGGCAAAGAAAAAATACTTCTAGGCCAAAAAACTGGACATGATGCAGAAATCTAATTTTAACAAAGCTCATGCATTGTGTTGTATTTCTTCAAATAAAACAAAAAATGTGACATATATGGTATCAAATTAAATTCAAGGATTCCTGTGTTTTGAATGTGAAATCAATACCTCTCATTGAAGTTCCTTGCAATCCTCCCGTCCTGCTTCCTTACTTTATCATGGAGTAGATGATTGATCCCAGCCTGGCCTTTGACTGGCTGTGCACTTACTGACGTGCTCAAAAACCTGTCATATTCTTAAATACATGGAGAGATGGCTCAGCATCCAAGAGTGCTTGCTGCTCTCACAACTTAAGTTCGATTCCCAGCATGCACTTTAGGCAGCTATGACCACCTATAATTCCAGCTGGCACCATACCTTTTTCTGACTTCTTCAGACACCTGTGTACATACACACACACACACACACACACACACACACACACACACACACACACACACACAGCACACACATACACACACACACACTCTCTCTCTCTCTCTCTCTCTCTCTCTCTCTCTCTCTCTTTCTCAAATGAAAGAAAAATGAAAGGGAAACAAAGGGAAGAGGAAGGAAGGAAAAAAGGGAGAGGAGTCAACCCATGACCTCTACTCTGAGTTCCCCAGAAAAGCAAGGACCCAAGATGAAATTCACTTCCTCCAAACACACCTGGACTGTTGTGACAGTCCTCACTCTAACTCATAGGTCCAAATGGCTCTGAGTGGACAGGACAGGATCTCAACACATGTTTAGTCATATTCTCATTTATTTCTATCAAAGAGCTGTGCTATTTGAAACTAATACCTTGAAGCCTCCCAAGTTTGTGTATTGTTTCACCATTTACTAGTTACTTTAACTGTCAGGGTGTAGAATGCTGTTTTTTAACTGAAGTGATGATCTGGGAAAACCTTTTGGCTGCCAGAAACCAGATTTAACACGGGCTGTATACCGGTCTTCCTTATGACACATTTTGAAGTTGTCAGGGAGGAGATGTCTCGGGACAGAGGCTTTGATTGCCCTTGTTGTTGTTGGCTCCACAATGTAATTCCAGGGTTTTGTTCCATTCTATATTTAGTCATGCTTGCTGTTAAGAATACTTTCATATCCCTGACCCTTGACATGTGGACATATTTTTTTTCTGGGGTGGGGGAGGAAATAAAACATTTCAAACTTTCACATAAATGTTGGGAAAGTACAACCCTCAAAAATGTGGCAGTTTCTAAAGTCTGAGCCAGGAACTAACCAGCCAGAAGTTTATATTACAAATAAAGCCCACTCATTATGCCAGGGAAGCATGTCAAAGGTTGATAGTTATGCTGGCCAAGTGCAAATGTTTCCTGAAGAATTAGAATTTTCAAATAATGCACTCCAGCTGTTACCTTCAGAAACAGGGAGGCAAACCGGGTTGGTAATCTCAGGATAAAATAAGACAGAGATCCAAAATATAACTAAAATCATGTGGCGAACCGTGTTCCAAACCTCAAATGATCTCCAGACTGGTTCCTCTCCTTAATCTCACCCTACATTGATTAATCCCACGAGACTCTGAACAATTTGAACCGCACGATTTGTACCAGGGTCGAATTCTCTACAGCTGTTTCACCAGCTCGACTTTCTGTGTAGCTGCCACTTCCTCCCAACCTGGAGTTTCTCAGTTTCGCTCTTGTTGACATTTGAGGCCATCCAGTTCATTGCTGGGGGAAAGAGAGGCTGTCCTTTGTACTCTAGGATATGCAGCAGCCTCCCTGGCCTCTGCCTGTGACATTCTATGCCTCCAGTTGATGGCAACCAAACACATCTCCAGATGTGGCCATATTGTCCCCCAAGCATTGAGAAGAGGCAAACTTATGCCCCAGCTTAGAACTTACCTTCCCATGCACAATTCAAATCTTTACCAGGCCTCAAAATAGCATCTTCTAGGTATATTGAAGCTAATTGTGACCTGTGCTGGGTGTATCTGTGCTAACTGACCTGTACGTGCACTGTAAGGACAGAAAAAAGGAGTTAGAGCTGTAAGAGTGATTTCTGAACACCTCTATCATTGAGGGGGCTTAATAATGGCATATACTCAGTACCTTTCACTGGAGAAGATAATCTGCAGTCAGTAGTTTTAGGGGCAAGCTTATAGTGCAGGATCCTCTGAAAGTCTCTCTTTTTTTTTTTTTTTTTTGAGTTTGATTTTCTGACTCCACAGGAAGGATGAAGAGAAAGGCATACGAATATACATGAATACAGAGGAACGTAAATCGTTTCATTATCACAGAAGTGTTTCCTCCTTTTACTGATGAGCTAGGCATAGGGGGGGAATGCCAGGCTATGCTGTAGTGAGAAACAGTAAAGAATGGAATGGACAGATTAGTGGCTCACTCATACCATATTATGACAGTTACAATGAAGCCATTTGCCTCCTGATAAATGTTTCCAAAAGCACGTGGTGCTAACTGCTCTCCCATCCTTTAGCTGGAAATGAAATTACACATTGAAGAGCTTTTTAAATTTTAATTTTAAGTCCTTTTATAGATTTCAATTTTATTAATCTCCACTATAAATCATAATTTATGAGCCCCGATGCTCTGAGGGCCTCGGGGTTCTCACTCACACAGGATAATGAATGTCACCCAGCTCTTCACTAGACACAGCTTGAGTGTAGAAGGGCCTAATGCCATGTCACTCAACTGGAGGTGCATCTAAGCCTACAAGACAACCTTTTCTTTGTTACCACATTAAAAGAAATAACACAGGGCTTAAGAGGATGCAGTAACATGCATTGGAAGTATGAGAAACTGAGTTTGGTTCTCAGAACCCACATAAAAAACAGCCTAGTGTAATGGCACACATTTATGATCCCAGGGTAGGGAAGATGGGGCAGAGATGGTTAGATTCCCAGGAAGCAAACTGACCAGTTAGCCTAGCCTACTTGGTGAAGCTTCCAGCCAATGAGAATCCCTGTCACTAACAAAAGGCTGAAACTGATAATTAACACCTGGGGCTGTCCTCTGACCTCCACATACATGCACACATGTGTACCTACACACACACACACATCTAAGTGCCCATGCACACACATTCTGGTGTGTACATCATAGGGTTAGAGATAGATGTCAGTAGTAGAGCACTTGCCAAGCATTTGTCAGGACCTGGCTTCCATCCCCAGAACTATAAAAATAAATAATAAAATGACACCTTAAATAGAAGGAGAGCTTTCAAAGTTGGGCTTTGGGTTGTTGAGAGGAACTGTCGCTTTGACCTTGTCAGCATCAGAAACACTTAGCTATCTCCACACAAACCTAGACACCCCCCACCCCACCTCACCCCACCCCCGAACACACCTTCGTTTATCTGTTGTTGTTTTATGCCTTCTCTTTCTGCTTACTGAGGCCCTGCTCCCTGGAGCAATAACTGCAGGTTCCCTGAGTGACTGTAATCACAGGGGGAGCTTCCTGCTTCCAACATTTGTGTTGGACTTCCTCTTCTCCACAGATGTGCAGCCTCTGAAACCACAAGTGTTTGGTGCTTTCCAGAGATAGTTTTAATGTAGAAACATCTAACTTTAAAAAAAATCTGGTCATCCCCCATTCCTCATTGACACAGTTCATATTAGTCATGTGACATCAAAGAGAGGACCCTGGCATCTACATTGCTTTGAAAACCTCTGTCCTCTTAAATACAGTGGGAATATATTTGCAGTGCAATATATAAAGTCAGTTACTTTCTTGAACATTCTCTTGTGTAGCACAGGTATTACCTGTTGCATATATATATGCTGGTAGATTGTAAGCTACTTGAGACCAATCCTTCCTAAGAAAACATGGTAGGGACTAGAGTATAACTCAGTGTCAGAACACTGGGCATGAAGCCTTAGGTTCCATCCTCAGCACTTTAAATGTGTGTGTACATGTGTGTGTGTGTGTGTGTGTGTGTGTGTGTGTGTATATATATATATATATATATATATATATATTAAAAATACATGGTGAATCTGAGCATGATAGCACATGTGTGATCCCAGACCTTGGGAGATTTAAGGCCCAAGAGAGAGAAATATTTGGGCCCGAGAGAGAGAAATAAAGAGAGATAATGAAAGGAATGGAGAAAGGAGAAAAGGAAGGGGGAGGAAGAAAGAGAAAGAGAAAACAGAAAAGGCAAACATGATAGAAGTTCAAGACCAGCCAAGAAAGTGGCCCAGCTAACACAGTTTATAGAGCCAATGGGATCTTGAGTAATGCTTGGGAGAATGGGGACCCTGCTCCTGGGAGAAATGAGTCAGACTCCCTGACCTTTTCCGTGTGCAGCCCAGTATAGCATCTGCAGAGTCACTAGCTAAATAGAACATTCAGGACCTATATAGTGTCCCCAGAAGATGTCATCAGGGCATGGAGACAGTAGGAACTGTGTGTCATATGGAAAACAGGAAAAAAAAAAACTAGAGGCACTTAGTTTGAAAAAGAAACAGTGGTAGGACACATATAGTCACTTCACTGACACATACTTTGAGTGTCACACACTGTGCTAAGTGCCGGGAGAATGAAAGCAAAGCTGAGGACCAAGCTTTTACAGAACCTAGATCATCTGTAGATCCCAAGAAAAGGATTTTCCAAACTGCAATGGAATTCACATTGGAAACAATTTTTTTCTCAACTGTAACAATAAAAAAGAGGCTATTTGCCTTGCTGTTTCCCAATTCTTCATCTGTAGGCTCCTATTTCAGTGGTTTTTCTTCTTACTCCCTCAAGAAGAAGCCATCGCACTCCCATTGGGAGATGGGCAGTGGTCTAAGACCTGGGGGAGGAGCAGAGGTGCAGGGAAGAATAATCCACTTGACAATGGGTGATTGGTCACCAGAGGCATGACCATGCAGAGGGACGCTGGTATACAAGGCCCTTTGAGAAAGTCCAAGTGAGAATGGATAGTAATTCAGGCTCCCACTGTGTAGAGCCACCCAGCACAACATAGGAGCCGGGGTGGGGGGGGGAGGTGGCATGAAGCCGAGGGGTCAGGTGACTTAGATTCTAATCCTATCTCAGCCACAATCTATCTCTGGGTCCTTGAGCAACTAACTCAGAATCAGAATCAGCTTCCTGCCCTGGCAATGTATTTTCAGACTGAATTGCCTCCAAACCTCTCCCCGAACATCTACCTGGTTCCAGGACAACTTGAGTCTTCAGTTAAAATTTTAGGAAGAGTTCTACAGAATAGTGTAATTTAGGTTTGAGACCAAATTCGTGGGATCTGTGCCTGCTGAAGCCCCATTTGCTGTCCTGCTTGTAATTCTGCACTGTGATATTCAAGTGTTTGTTTCCTACAAGAACATCTCCTCCTAAAACTGGAATCCATTTTCCCAATCTCTTTGGAATTTTCTAGTGTGGTCCTCTTTGCACTGGACTGATATTTGCCATAGATTAGTGAGCGCCATCTTGTACTAGATAAAGACAAATCATGCCTGGGAAAGAAACAATCCCAAGTCCTTGTTGCCAAGCCTCATGGGCACTGCTGGGTGTATGGAAGTGACATCTTCCTCCTGGTTCTTTAGAAGGCTCACACAGAAAAATGCATTAATGTGATTATCTAGTGTAGACCAGAATTATCAAACACTTAGCAGAGAAGAGAGATTGTAGCGGGAAGTCTGCTCTGTCACTCACCACTCTGCATAGTGCTAAGCCAGAACCATGGAAGTCGCCAAAGCCCAGAACTGCCTGTGATTTAAGCAGGATGTGATAAGTAAGCTGCTGAGGTCGGTGCAGCCCTGTGTTCAGCTTTGCCTAGGGGAATTTTAAGCTGGAAGCACTCCACAAACACAGCAGAGTCCCCTCTGCCTTCTCAGTAGCTCCTAATACTGTGCAGACTTTGCATATCTCTGTTTTCCAGAAACCCAAAGCATTTTGCTCATAGGAAAAGACAATCCATATTATATGCGCCAATGCCAAATAGTTACAATCATCACAGCTAACTCTTGCCACCTGCTTATTCTCGAATAGTCTCTGGGTTGTGTGATCTTCCTGGGTCATCTTATTTAATCCTCACAACCACCCTATGAGAGAGATGGTATTGTGCCCATTTAATAGGTGAGAAAGCTGAGGCTCTGAAAATTTGACTTGGTTTCCCCAGACATAGAGCTAGTGATCAAAATTCAGACCCACAGAGAGGCTGAGCCCAGCCCCCCCACCCCACCGTGTATGTGTGTGTGTGTGTGTGTGTGTGTGTGTGTGTGTGTGGTGTATTAGAGTGTGAGTGTTTATGTGTGTGTGCATGTGGGGACATGGCATTGACATTGGGTTTCTTTATTATTCACCGTCTTACATTTTGACAGTGTCTCTCACTGAACCCAGAGCTTACCAACCAGCTAGACTACCTGGACAGTGAGTTCTGGGGATTCATCTTTCTCCACTCACCCCTGCCTTAGCATTGAAATACACATCACTGTGCCTAGCTTTTCTGTGGGGGCTGGGGATCTGAAGTCAGGTCCTCATACACACACAGTAGGCACTTTATTGACTGCACTGTCTCTGCGTCACATTTCCTGTCTCTGCAGCACATTTCCTCTTTACCTCCATCTGCCTACTGTGGATTAAATATCTACCTATGATCTCAACTGAAAATGACTTAGAGCCAGGATTGGAAATAAGGCGACAGCCCTTGGGATGTTGGTCACTCTTTACTTACAGTTTTCTTTCATGTAGGTCAATGAGGCCAAGTCCAGGGTGACTGGATTGTTCTCATGCTCGCAGCAAAGAAGGGGAGGGGCATCAATTTTCTTCTCCATGCACTTGTGTTCATTCTGGAAGTGACAATACTGTTCCATACCAAACTTCATCATAGAAAACCTTAAAGGTGCATCACCCCTGAGACAGGGGAGCCATAGTGCAGGCAGGCTTAATCTCAAGGCTACATGAAAGGTCTCCATGGGCAAGCTGTACCTGTACTTCAGGGCACTTGTCATTGAGAACTCAACCTGGAGAACACAAAGGAACCTTCCAGACTGCCTGCCAATTATTCTGCAGAGAAAGAGGAGGAAATGGACAAATGGTAAAGTGTGAGGCTGTCACTCTGGTGGCATGATTATGGAAATTTTACACTTTGTATGTCAAATGGTAACTTAATTCAAAAATAGAAAATTGCCGTAGGCTGCCATCCGTTCCACAGTCGTCTGAAGCATGCTGGGCAGCCCAGCGCTCCTACAAATACTAGTGAAATGAAATGTGAGAATAGCAGAATGGTTTAGCACGGGAAGGGAAGGGTCTAAAGCCTGTCCCTAGGCTTTCAGGTCAGTTTCTGATATGCCATCAAATGCTCTATCGTGTTTAGAGCAAACTAGAGCTTCAACAAAATTAAAAATTGCCTAATAAATTATTCCAAGTAAGAGTTCCACTTCTTGTTACCCTATTACACATCTCTAATCATGCAGGAGGTGGGTTCTTCTTGATTATTTTTATTTGGTGTCTGTATGTGTGTGTGTGTGTGTGGTGTGTTATGTGCAGGTTTGTAAGCAAGTGCACATAAATGTGGAGACCGGAGGTGGTTGGCTCCCACTAAACCTGATGCTCACCAGTTCAGCTAGATTGGCTGGCTACCAAGCCGCAAGGTCCTGTCTCCACCTCCCTGGTGCTGAGATCACAGGCATGCACCAACTTGCCCAACTTTTTACATGGATTCTGGAGATTGAACCTAGGTCCTCTTGTTTGTGCTGCAAGCACTTGACTGACTGAACCATCCCTCCCCCAGCCCAAGTGCATTTCTTGCTGGACAAAGTCCCCTATAGTTGTACCCACCAGGCCATCTGCACTGGCTGGGTGGTCCTGTTGGCCCATAACACTGAAGCAGATGGAAGGGTGGTGGAGCATAGTTCCCAGGAGCACCCTGTCTGGTACCCAACTACAGATGCCCTGTCCTCCCAGCTGCCACCAGCCAGCACTGTGTGAAATGGGGAAAGGTGTGCTAGGAGACCATACAGTCCTTACTCATCCCTGTACACAGACAGAAATGAGGAAGAGCCACTGAAATAAGAAGGCAATGGCTCATCTCCTAAAAAGGTCTTTATGTTTTAATTCCTTGATTTTAAAAAAGAGAGAGAGCATTTAGATCATCTGCCAAGTTGTAAATGTCAACCCAAATACTCACATGGAAATTTTGATTTTCCTTGATTAGAGTTCAGAGTTCAAGATTTTTTTCTAAAGCAGAAGAGAAAGAAAAACAGTTGTGAAATCAGCTAATGATATATCAAGTGTAATCATCCATTACTTCCAGCTAAACTTCTACTTTTTAAAATAGATTGCTGAGTTATAATTTTAAAGTCTGAATGCAATTCAGTAGGATTGTAGAGATGGACTCCCAATGTGATACCAGAAGAAAATCAGTAATGGCTCTGAATACCTCCAGCCTAATCTAAATGTTCCAGTAGAATTTAAATCTCTTGAACTTTCAACACTGCCAACTACTTTAGAATCTAAAGAGCAAATTGTGTTCACTTCCATCGGTTGCTATGAAATGACATCTTTCTGCTCTGTCTCAACAGCCTCCACATGCTTTCAGGATCTATGGAGGCTTGGCATTCTTGATGTTAACCTTTAAAAGAAAACAGCCCTGGGGAGTGTGGAGAAAGGGCTCAGTCAGTAAAGTACTTGCTGCACACAGTAAGACCTGAGTTCAGATCCCCAACAACCATGTAAAGGCTTGTTTCTAGCCAGCTTTTCTAGCATAAATTAACCTGTTCCCCTTTATCTACTTTTTGCCTCTGGGTCTGTTACCTTTCTTTATTCTATATGCCCTTTCCTTCTTACTCTGTGACTAGCTGGGTGTCTGAGTGGCTGGTCCCTGGCTTCTGCCTATCTCCTTCTTTATCATTCTTTCCCTTTCTCTCCAGACTAAATTTCTCCCCTTATTCATTCTTTCTGTCTGGCAGCCCCACCTATCCCTCTCTCCTACCTAGCTATTGGCCATTCAGCTCTTTATTGGACCAATCAGATGCTTTAGATAGTCAAAGTAGCTTTACAGAGTTAAACAAATTCCACATAAAAGAATGCAGCACATCTTTGTGTCTTAAACTAATATTTCACAGCAATATCCTTGACTCTTTTTAAAGATTTTGGAGTTGTTGTTGTTTGATGCCTAGCATCAGGTAATTCAAACCGGGCCTCGAACTCAATATATAGCTGAGGAGTGTAATCTTGAACACTTGATCTTCCTGCCTCTACATCCCAAGTGCTTGAATTATGGGCATGTGTCATCACACCCAAGTAAAACAAAATGATGGTGCCAGTGTTACGTTGTTGTGAATACTATTTGTACATGTTGCATTGCACATTGTCATCACACCACACACCACCTGTTGCATTGTGCATTGCTTTCACACCCCACACCAACAAACCTTCCCTGACCTCCTTAGCTCGAATTTGAAACCCTTGTATATTATATGTTATAGCATTTAACAGCACAAAAATTTTGCTCTTTCAGAAACGTAATGGTTTAACATACTCCAACCATCATTCTTCAGTATGTAACTATTGAAGTAGTACACCTTTCAACTGGGCTACCTTAGTACATTTGATTTTTAAAATTGCTGTTTTAATGACCAACTTGGGTTTTTATAGAAGATGATTATTAAAGAAACTAGGCTTGAAGCTAGTAACAAATCTTTAATCATTTCCAAGATGCCTTTAAATATGGTTCTGCCATTTTGTACCACAAATTTTTATGAAGTGGCATTCTCAACATAGATGATTGTAAAATTCCAATATTGCTCAACTCTGAAAATTATGTATGCTCTGCATCTGGCAGTATCAAATATCCAGTTGAGATTTCTGCCCTTAAATAAAAATAAACAAGCACACCCATATCAATTAGTATTCACATTTGCTTTAGTCATTTATAAATGACAAGATTATGTGTATATCAAAAGTCGTTTTAAAATAAATTTCTTACCAGTAAATGTTTCATTTAGACACCTGTTTTGTATGCCTACAGACCTAGGGTTATGTAAAAGTTAATTGGGTCAAAGGGGGTCACAAGTGAAGAAAGCTTAAAAAGCCCTAATTGAAACTGTATGTTAAGGCTTGAGAGATGGCTCAGAAGGTAAAGGCCACCACGCTGGATTTAATCTCCCTTGGCCCCATATGGTGGAAGTCGAGAACCAACTTCCAAAATCTGTGTCCTTAACTCCACACATATGCCTCGATGTATGCAAGGCTGCACACATGTAATAAACACAAAGAGATACAAAATCCATTTTTAAATGTGATGAAAACTTGAAAGTATGCATGTGTGTGTGTTCATGCTGTGTGCAAACACTACACTATCTGAAACAAGGAACTTGAGCATCCACAGGTTCTGATGGAGTACATGATTCCTGGATCCTGCCATGAATACTGCAGAAAACCTGTAACTGTAGTGAATGGTCCCTGCAAAGAAGTTTCTCTGGAGCTTCAGGAATCTGTGTTCAGGGCCTGCCATAGTCAGCCCAGGGGAATTTTCTGATTCCCAGCTTCCTTTGCTCCTAGGAATTATTTCTTTTTTTTAGTGTTTCTTTTTTTTATTAGCAAGAAAATTATTTCACATGTCAATCCCAGGTCCCTCTCCCTGTCCTCCTCCTCAGCCACCCCTCCAACTAACGCCCTACCCATCCCATACCCTTTCTGCTCCCTAGAAAGGGTGAGGCCTTCCACAGGGAGGGTCTTCAAAGTCTGTCATATTCTTTGGGATAGGGCCTAGGCCAACCCCCTTGTGTCTAGGCTCAGGGAGTATCCCTCATGTGGGATGGGCTCCTAAAGTCCATTCCTATGGTAGCAATAAGTACTGATCCACTACAAGAGGCCCCATAGATTTTCAAGGTCTCCTCACTGACACCCTTTGCTCATCACTCCTCCTTCTCTGCATCTGGATTTCAGTTCAGTTCAAGGTTTAGCTGTGGGTGTCTGCTTCTTTTTCCACTAGCTTCTGGATGAAGGCTTTGTGATGGCATATGAATTAGTCATCAATCTCATTATCAGGGGAGGGCATTTAAGGTAGCCTCTCCTCTGTTGCTTGATTGTTAGTTGGTGTCGTCTTTGTAGCTCTTTAGACATTTCCCTAAGGAATTGTTTCTTCATATCACTTCTAGTTGATATGTAACAGGTGAAAGCAGACATGAGACATATTTGGGGTGAACAGATTTCCCTTCACTATGGTTTTCAAATCTCTGAAGCCAAAAAATTCTTTTTAGAATCACATACTGTGCAGACACTTGGAAGCCATAACCCAAAATAGATTTCTTTGAGCATCACATTTAACGTTGTTATTATATTTACATAATTATTCATGTATGTACATATGCATGTGCTTGTGGATGTCAGAGGACAACTTATGGGAGTCATCTTTCTCCTTCTGCCATGTGGGTTTCAAGGACTGAACGTAGTGTGTCTGGTTTGGCAGCAACACCTTCACCCACTGAGCCATCTCACCAACCTGAGCAGCACATTTTAACCACACATTCTATTCATTCAGTCAGGTAAATGTACTTATTGATCATGTAAGATTACATGCAGTAAAAGGAATCTTTATTAAAAACCAACAAAAATTCGACCTTTCACTGTGCTGTGCCCAGTTAGGCATATCGTCCTTCACTGAAAATAGGGTTTAATGAAGGGAGATGAACGGAAATCAAAGACCATTAGTGTTCTGCCTCTTACCTCGAAAGGACATTGCTGATTTATGTTTTATTGTGATTATATAGCTTCTATATAATTATAACCAACAACAGAATGGGGGAAGTAATCAGACTAGTGAAGGAGGACTTTTGCACACACAAGTGAACTTTTGACTGATGGTAAACTCAGGCATTGGAGGGAACTCTGCACAAGCTGGCTGTGTTCTCTCCTGGCTGAGTGGTCAAAGTTCAAGCCATCATTGAGCTCTTGCTTCCCAGAAAGGATGGTGGGATCCAATGGAAGGCACTGAGTGCAGAGCCCAAAACAAACAAACTCAGCCTAGACATTAAAAAGGGGGAGGAGAGAGAAAATTTTGTTATGTGCAGAGGTGAAGAGAGCTTTTCTTCTGGGAACTTACACATGTTCTAGTGGGCAGGCATATTAGGTGTGTGTGCAACTTGAGCATGCTCAGTCCCAGGTCATGGTTCAAGAAGGAATACTTAGCTCAAGGTCATATAACCCATATTTGGAATAGTAAAATGGTGGACAGTAACATCTCTGGGCATGCTCAGCCTTCTCCAAAAAGCTTTAGATGAACAAAAGGAAAGGACTCTTAAAATGTGCATTGGTATAGGAACTAGCCAGTAATGGTGCCTGCATCACTTCATGGTTAACAGAAGGACCTGTGCAGACTTGCCAGCCATGCCTTCAGGCAGACATGCAGGCTGTGCTAATGCAGAGATGGCCTGGCTGCACACTCTGTTAAAACCATCTTTCAAAAATGTCTGCCTAGCTCCTGCACTATGCCAGCCCCCCCCAACCTAGAGCAGAGAATAAAACATGCCCATATCCAGTCTCCTGGAAACATCATTTTGAAGGGACATAAGTACACAGGAACAAAAACAGATAGAAATCCATACTGTGAGAGCCGTTGGGCAATGCAACAAAGAAAATAAAGCAATCATGGAGACTACATAGACATGGCAAGGGAAAGGATACTATTTACAATGGGTGGCCAGGGAAGACTTTTCTCTGAGAGACATCTTAATACATCAGGAGATGCTCTCAGGAAGAATTCCAGTCTGTGCAATGGCCTCGAGGTGAGACTACAGCTTGTTTAGTGAGTTCAGTAGAAAAGAAAGAGGGAAGAGGTGGGAGGGATGAGTTGGAGTAAGGAGGGGGTTATGAGATAATGGGGTTTTGAGGCTGTTGTGTGTACTTTAGATTTTGCTCTTATTTCTCTCACTGTGTGTGTGTGTGTGTGTGTGTGTGTGTGTGTGTGTGTGACTGTCTCATCACTCTCCATACTATTTTTGAGACAGGACCTCTCACTGAACCTGGAGTTCTGTTTCAGCTGGACTGCCTGGCCAGGAAGCTCTAGGGATCCTCCTGCTTCTGCCCGATCAACACTGGGATCATGCACATGTTCTGCTCAGCCAGCTTTGACATGAGTCTTGGGGATTGGAACTCAGGTCTTCATGTTTGCTCAGCAAGCACTTTACTGAGCCATCTCCCAGGTCCTGTTTTCTTTTCTTTTACTGCTTGTTTGAGAGAGGATCTTGAGGAGCTAAGGATAACTTTAAATTCCTGACCCTCCTGCTGAGATTACAGGCATGTGCCACCAAGCCTGGATGACATAGCTATTAATAAAGGCTTATTGTGGTCTGCCAAAAGCTTTGGGCAATTTGCTGGTTAGAACAAAAAGCACATGATAAACATGAAGTTATGCTGACATAAGCATTGAACTCACCACCTGGTTTGGAGAGGTATGTGTGTGTGTGTGTGTATGTGTGTGTGTGTGTGTGTGTGCGCGCACGCACGCGTGCGCGCGCGCACATGTGGGAACAGAAATGTTACCTTCCATTCATGAGAAGAAAGACCTGGCCAGTTGGCTAGTAGAGCTCAAATATGAAGTGTGACACCGGTAGTTTGGATACTCAAGTGTCACACTCCGGAGCCCCTTATGGAGGCTGAGCTCTGTGTGCTCTTTAGCAGTATGTCTTGGCCTTGGGTCTTGTTGACATCTGAAAAAGTGAGCCATTTATCTACACATTCACTGGTTATTCTCTTAAGGCGAAAAGAAAGACTTAACTAAATATCTTCAAGGAAATATTTGTGAATGGCCTTTAAAATTCAAACATACAGAGAAACAGTGAATAACCTTGCCCCTGGGAAGTCTCACTTCATGTAGCCTCCATGTCCCTCTCTCCCTAATCTACTGTTTGTTATGTGTCCAGGTTCGTGTTCCTTATCATTTCTTTCAAGGAAAGTGCATGCTTACCCAGGGTTTTCTGTATGGATCATCATCCCATTTTTCTCAGTTTCTATGATCCCAGTTTAACTAAAGAATGAACTACTTGTGGTGGGTTATAATACGGAATGGCAAATCAATCCTGCTGTTGGATACAGCCTACTTATTACTGATGAGCACTGTAGGCTGAAGAAGCCATAAATTGGACAGGCATGGCAGAAAGAGACTGAAGTTTCTGTCGTGTGTCTCATCTTAATGATTCTGTTCTGTTAACTGTGTCCTAGCGAGAGGAGAAAAAAATTACAGAGTGCTGAAATTGTTGGTTTCTAAATAATTTTAACTGGTGTCATACAGGGTTGATTTTATGTCCTACTTGGTCTTTTACTAGTCGGAAGCAGTGTGATCTAGTTATTAAAGTGGCAAATCTGGCACTTTACCCTCAGCTTCCGGTGGTGACTCGAGGCCGATGAGCATTTTGCTCTTAAAACAGAGTTCTCTTGGCTGGTGGATGAAATCCGCTTTCTCTAGTCCCATAAAATAAACAACCATCTGCCTATGGCCTGTGCTCAATTTTGTCCAACCTTGAACAGTAATTGGCTTTATTCTAGAAAATGAAGGGATTGCACTTGGGATGTGGCCTGGCTCTATAAAAAGTTTTAATCCTTGTTAACGTCCTGTGTAGCCTTTGGTCTTACAGAATGTAGTTGCTCTGTTGCCATCATACCTTACTTCTTTCTGTTTCACTTCATCCTCACCAGGGGTGGGCAGTTAAGTTGTCCCTATCTTGTTGAGCTTGAGCTGCTAAAATAAAAGCATGAGTGGCTTGAACAGAAGATTTTCCTCACTGCTCTGGGGACTTGGTGGGGGGGGGGGTGCGTCCAAGATCAAGGTGCCAGCAGATTTGATTCCTAATGAGGGCTCTCTCCTGGCTTACAGATGGCTGCTACTGGCTTGTCTTCACTTAGTACAAAGAGTGAGTTCTGCTCTCTCCTTGTTTTTATCCCCCCATGCACTTTCTCTGTATATGTATGTGTGTATGTTTGTCTGTGCGTGTTCATGCATATTCATAATGTATACATATACATGCTGTGTGTATGAGTGACTATATGTTTTCATGTGTGCACATTCAAAATAGTGTGTAGTTATGTGTATATGTGTGCACATGCATGTGGAGACCAGGAGACAAGTGGAAAGGGAGGCCTTGTTAGAACCTCAGAGAGCTGGTACCCTAAGCTCAGACTTTCACCCTCCATAACCATAATGAGAATAAATGGCTATTTAAACTTTTTATTACATTTTATTTTTCTGTTTGTGGGGTGTATGTACCATGGTGCACTTTTGGAAGTCAGGCGACAACTTGTAGGAGTTGACTCTCTTCTGTTCTGGGGACTGAACATAGGTCACTTGGCTCAGCAGGAAGCACGTTTTCTCACTAAGTTACCATGCCAGCCCTAAATGCTTTTATGAGCCACCCAGCCTGTGACAACTTATTATGGTAGCCCAAGGAGCTAACTTCTGTAAAGTGGGATGTATTACCAGGCATGCTTTGAAGCATTTCTTAGATGCAAGTTGCTCCTCTGACATTGACACGTCTATGCAAAACAGATCATTTTTAGGCCTGCTGGAGAGTTCAGGAGACAGAAATAAAAGTCAAACTCTGAACATAGGAAGTGACTCCTGAAGCCAAACAAACATACATGTGAGAGAAATGAATGTGCTTGTATTGTATAAGCTAGATTGAACCTGCCGGGGCATAGATTCAATATAATTTTTCAATGGCTAAGATTTTGGAATAGGTGTTTTTCTCTTAATTGCTACATTACATCACATAGTAGGTAGAATGCATAATTCTGACCATCTGAATTATTTTCTAAACTCCCAAGTCTAGTGATATGGGCCTTTGACAACTGTTCTGGGACATTTCTTTTCTTTTTTTTCAACTTTTTAAAACATATGAATTAGAAACAGGATTGTTTTACGTGACAACCCCAGTTCCCTTCTCCCTCCCATCCTCCCCTACCCTCTCAACTATAACCCTATCTATCACATATCCTTTCTGCTCCCTCTGGATGGTGAGACCTTCCATAAGGTGTCATCAGAGCCTATTGTATCCTCTGGGATAGGGCCTAGGCCCACCCCCGTGTGTCTTGGCTCAGGGAGTATTCCTCTATGTGGAATGAGCTCACAAAGTCCACACCTATGCTAGGGATAAGTACTGAACTACGACAGGAGGTCCCGTAGATTTCTGAGGTTTCCTCACAGAAACCCATGTTCCTAAGGTCCGGATCAGTCCCAGGCTGGTATTCCAGCTATCAGTCTGGGGAGCAAGAGTTTCCCAATGTTCAGGTCAGCTGTTTCTGTGGGTTTCACCAGCCTGGTCTGGACCCCTTTGCTTTTCACTCATCTTTCTCTGCGACTGGATTCCAATTCAGTTCAGTGATTAGTTGTGGGTGCCTGCTTCTACTTTCACCAGCTGTTGGATTAAGGCTCTAGGATGGCATATAAGACAGTCATCAATCTCATTATCAGGGGAGGGCATTTAAGGTAGCCTCTCCTCTGTTGCTTAGATTGTTAGTTGGTGTCATCTTTGTAGCTCTCCAGACCTTTCCCTAATGCCTGATTTCTCTGTAAACCTAAAATGTCTCCTTCTATTATGGCATCTCCTTTCTTGTTTTCTTCTATTCTTCCCCTACTCAACCTTTCTCTGTGTGTTTTCCTCTCTTGGACCCTTCCTTTCAAATTGTTCATGCTGTTACTATCAAGAAATAAAACGGTGCATATAACTGGAAAAATACAGGAGTCTAGTTACTCATTAACTCATTAGCAGGATGATGGATGAGCAGCTCTTTACGCGGAACAATGCCCAACTGGAGTGTAAACAAAGTCACAGACAGCTGGCTCGTGTACAGTCTACCACACCACGACAGGACTGTGCTTTTCTGTCTTTTCTGCTGAGAGAACTCCCACCCCATCCCTTGAATGCTAGCTATATCGAATGCCATCTTTGAAACTCACAGGTCTATGGATATTGTAACTGGTTGAAAAGTAAATGGGGATGGGGGTGGATGACATAGTATCTTGCTCTCAGTAGAAACTCGGTATCAGTTTGGAAATCAAGAACCACTCTAAGGCAATGGTTCTCAACCTTCCTAATGTTTCCAACCTTTAATACAGTTTTTCATGTTGTGGTGACCCCCCCAACCATAAAATTATTTTATTGTTACTTCATAACTGTCATTTTCTGCTGTTATGAATTGTAATGAAAATATCTGAATGAAGCCCCATAGGGGTTGTGACCCACAAGTTGAGAATCATTGCTCCAAAGACTAAAAAGTCCTTTAAAAGCAAAGGCATCTAGACTGGACTATACACTATCATATAACATGATTAGGGAATGAACGAAGAATTAGGAAATATTTAAATATTTGAAATTTAAATATCTGAAATCCTCACGGGTAGGAGATGTCGAGACAGGATCTTCCTGTGTTGTGTGGTAGTGTGGGTTTGAGCATGAGGGGCCCCTCATAGGCTTGGTTCAGATGAGGCCTCACTGGAAGGAGTGGGCCACTGGAGGTGGGCCTTGAGGTCTCTTAGTCCAGCCTATCATCCCTCTGCTTCCTGGCTGTTCCCACACTTGTGCTTGCTATTCCTCCCCTGCTGTGGCAGACTCTATCTCCTGAAACTCCGAGCCCAAAGAAACCCTTCCTCTTGTAAGCTGTTCTTGACAGATATTTGGTCACAACAATAAGAAAAGTGACTAATGCAGTGCCCTGAGCTAGCCTTGAACACTGCTTTCCTGTCTCAGCCTCCCAAGTGCTGGAATCACAGGACCACACACCATGCCTGGATTGCTGTCTAATACATTTGACTGGCATTCAATACAGATGGACAGCCCAGGGCTTTGTACATATATATTAAATACTCATATATAAATGGGAGAATAAACTCCTCTCAAATCTTGCTTCCGAATCTCAGGTTTCAAAAATTCTCTGGTCTTGTGTTAGTGTTGGAGGCCGCAGTGGGCTGTGTAGACCATAGATGCCTTGTGCCATTCATTCATGCACCAAGGACTGACCAACTTCAGCCTGTGTGTGGTACTAGTACTTTTCACAGATCAGGGCATGAGCAGAGAACAGATAAAAACTGTCCCTCTGTGGACATCCCTGTCTGATACAGAGAAAATACAAAATATAGACAAATAAAACTGAGTGTTGGGGAGACAAAAAATGAAGCAGAAAATACAGCTAGGGTTAGAGCTCTGTAGTTTACAGAGTATCTGTGCTTCCTGTCCTGTTTCACTGCAGTGTCAATGACAAAACTGAATTGAATTCAACAGCCCAGTTAAGGTGACCTACCCAACAACCACTGCTGCCTGGTTATGGCCCAGATTTTCCATTTTCTCTATCAAGCCGTGTGGAGGGTGTTTGTCTGTATCAGCCCTGCCAACAGCAGAGTCACTGTGTCATGGAGTTTGATGTTTATTGGTAGTGGTTGGTGGCTGTGGTTTCTCCCAAGGGATGCATAAATGTATTGTTAGTAAATAGAATCTGTGGTTAACATTACAGTGAGAGAAAGAAGAACTGTGCTTCTGGTGAGTCTCCACCATGCCAGCATCCCCACCATGTGTCATCTCTTAACAATAAGCAAACACACACAAAGAAGCAATCAACAACCCTCTACTGAAAATCTGGCATTATGTCTGGATTCAGACACGCTACCATTGCACTGCAAAGTCACCTGGAATTGTTTCTGTAAGGTGCTGGGCAACCAAAACAAGGGCAGAGGAACAATGGGCAACATTGAGCAAGGAGCAAGCCTCAGGCTCCCATTCTCTAAAAGGGGCATAAAACCTGCTCTGAAAGGTCATTACAGGGATTGTATAAAATTTAAAATAAGTGTTCATATATTTGGAATGGACAGTAAATGCCACATTGCTTAGGCAATGAGTATCAGTTAATTTCCCCATTGGATGTTCCCTCCTGAGCAATAAAGGCAATGATCCCCAAAATCTAAACAGGGAATAGTCAGGACTGGGACACAACAGCAAAGGAAGAGGGAAGCATAGGTTTCCAGGAGCCTCTGGCAACAAGGACTGACCAATATGAATTTAGGAAGACAGAAAGTATGCCCAAGGAACACAGTCTAAAGTGGGTACCAGACAGACTGGAGTGAGTGATCCTGATGACAGAGCTGAAGGACTCTCTGAGACACATTCAGTGGGGAGGAAACATGGGTGCAGTACTGAGTCATGAAATCATAGAACACACAGGCTGGCTTCCATTTCTGAGAAAATTTTTCATCTCCAGTTGACCTGAAGTCCACGCCTCAGAAGTGGTGAGATTCTGACAATGTTGGGTTTGTTCTCGGAGTACAAATTACTAGTGTTGGAAACCACAGCTCCTGAGCCAGCTGCCCAACTGGAGCTTTTTTGTTTTCAGTGTCTGTTCTCTGACCTGAGGGCTAGAAGGGACCTCTAGGGTCAGGGGTCCAGGGGCCTGCAGGAAGTCGGGGTTCCCACCACAGCAGGGTCACAGGTGACAATGGGTCTAGGCAGGAACTTTCCAGAAATGGAGATAGTTTCCCACAGGAAGATATCTACCTCACAACTGTATAAAGCTCCCTGCCCCCCTGCAGTTTCTATTAGCTCCACCTTCTGTAAATCCCACTCCGAGGTACCTATTCACCTACCTGGGCTGGTCCTCAGGTCCCAAACTAACGGCAAAGAACAACCCTACAGGTGGCTTGTGCTGTTTTTCTCTCTCTTGGGTCTAGGCTTTGAGAGACTAAACACCCCAGTCCCATGAGCCATCAGAGTTGGACTTGAATGGGCCCTAACACTGACTGTGGTCACCTTGAAATAACTGGATTCACAGCCCTCCCCCCACCAGATGTAGTCCGCATAGTACCTTGGATGCATCGTGATTGTCAAGGTCTTAGTAAGAGATGGAATTATTACCTTACTAACACAGTGTGGCTTATTCCATATTCTAATACTGCATTTAGATGTTGGTCATAACACATTTTAGACTCCTAGATTTTGGTTGATAAAATTCAAGTTCTTTAAAAAAATAATAACTGCTTTTTCATCCTACATATGTGTGGTTTGGTTGATTTAGTCAAAACCTTCATATCATGTTGTCAAAAATATCATTTTGTCTCTTTCAATTGTTTGGCTCCTTTTTTTAATCACTCTTCTTTTTTGCCACATGAACAATTTGTAAATTGTAAATTTGTAATGACTTAAACCAAATATTTATCAGTATGCATTCTCAAATTTGCAATCCTTCTACCTCAGCCTCTTGAGTACTAGAATTATTGGTTTGTGCCACCATGCCCATCTTAGTGGACATTCTTTATATGTGGCTGTGCTGCCAGTTACAACTCTCTCTATGGTAAGGACATAGTTTTGTTTTGTCCTCAAATATTTCATGAGAAACTTTATAAAAAGTCTCTGGCCAAAACCAAAATATTTTCTTCTCCATAGTCCTACAAAGAGGAAGAGAGGTCACTGTGTACCCCAGCTTCAGACAACAGAGTTTGAGCCATTTACCATCAAGAAAAAGTAATTTGAAAAAACAAAGATGGAAAGTATTTGGCCCATGCCTTTTTTAAAAAATAAAAACAATTGCATTAACTTTTATTAGACCCTGAAGTTATCAGTTTTCATGCCCAGAGAGTTGCATTCTGTTCCTCGGCTATTTGAAGATGCTCGAGGCAACATCAACAGCAGAGATTCCATGGGATGCTGTCGCTTCGCAACTCGTTTCTATTTAGATTTCTGCAGGTGAGAACATCAACATGTGCATCTTCTTACATATGAAGAGTGAGCTTTAGCCTAACAGTCCAGAGCTTCTTACACTTTGACTCATAACACCGTGTGAAGTTGTGTAGCTGAATGTGGGGTTTTTATTTAAGGCAACAGTAAAAGGTTTCTAAAGGTACAGCCACCAAAACTCAATTAAAAATAAAAAGCCTAATATATGTGTCTGCCTAGACTCCGCCATGTGGTACTCTGTGACTTCACTGCAGACGTGGTTCTGCTTGCTGTTCTTATTATTGTTGCTTAGGGTTTGGGAGGACAGATCTCATCTAGTGCAGGCTAGCCTTAAACTTGCTATGTAGCCAAGATAACCTTAAACTCCTAACCCTCCTGCACCTGCCCCTAAGCCTGGGGTTTACAGGCCACCATACTCACCAAGGCCTTGGTTCGGCACATACTGCATTCACACTTATCGCTATGCATGCTGCCTTTTCACAACACCAACAAATGCTGCCTGGACCGCCTCAGCTCATTCAAGGCTGCTGCACCTTAGGAACTGGGGTGTTTTCACTATGTACACAAAGGTGTCTGCTCTTACAGAAGTAAAGTTGTTTGAGGCCAGGTGTGACAACGTGTTCCTTTATTCCGAGCACTCAGAAAGTAAGGGCAGGCAGATCTCTGTGAGTTCGAGGCCAGCCTGGTCTATATAGTGAGTTCTCAAAAAAGAAGAAAGGAAGGAAGGAAGGAAGGAAGGAAGGAAGGAAGGAAGGAAGGAAGGAAGGAATTAAGGAAGGAAGGAAGGAATTAAGGAAGGAAGGAAGGAAGGAAGGAAGGAAGGAAGGAAGGAAGGAATTAAGGAAGGAAATAAGAGAAAATAAACTATGGGAAAGGAAGACTTTAATATTTTCCTGCCATCATTCCCCACATGTGAGAGAAAACATCTATAGCTTTGCTTTGTACTGGTGAACAGAGAAGCGTGACAGTTCTGAAACACTTTGTGTTTTTATCTGCATTTTTCCAGCTTTGGTTGGGTTCTTAATCTATTTGCACTTGTTCTCCCTGAAAGAAATTAACAGTCCGTCTCTGAATTTACCAACTGCAACTGGTGAGGAAAAGGCAATGCTCAGAATGCTAATTTTCTTTAAGTCACGTTTTAGAAGAAGTTTTTTCCTCATATATTTCCTAAAAAAAAAAAAGACAAGTTTTCAAACCAGATTTTTTTCATGAAACTCCCAGAGGTTTTTAAGTGTGGTTGGTGCTCTTGGTAAATGATGCAGCAGTTGCTGGAATATGTAGAGGGCAAAATCATTTGACATGGTTATGTATCTGATACAGATGGGTGCCCAACTCTATATATGATTATTTATTGGTTTGAAATGATGTTAAACACTCAATAAAAATTTTACATATTTCATTGGAAAAGATTTTTCTGTTATTTTTCCATCAAGCCTTTTGAAAATCAAGATACATTCAATAATTTCATCACCATAAATAACACAAAATACAGTAGGGAAGGAGGCAGCAGAGGAGAGAAACAAGAGAGGGAGGAAGAAAAGGAAGGAAAAGAAAGGAATTGCCATTTTATTTTTGTCTGATGGAGGGCCAAGTTAGTCTGAGTTAATTTGTAAACATTGCTAAGCATAGTATTTTAAATAAGCCATCATTCTTTGAGATCACAGTTGTGAATATCCATAATTTAGGCTGGATCCAGCAGCATAGTTCTGATCTCATTCATCTGTGGTACGCTGCCAGTCATACGGGCAACTTAGGATTTCTTTCCTCTCTGAGCCTTGGGTGAACAACCAAGTTGGTGAGGTGACTTCCCATGACTTCTTGACAGTGCTCCAAGCGCACAGATAGAAGCATGAAAGGCCTTTATACACCTAAGTTCTGAACTGGCAATATTGTTACTTCTTCCACATTTGCTGACTGAGGAAAGCCAGAAAAAAAATAGTATACATTCAAATTGGGGGTGAGGGTATTTATTGCTATCATCCCATAGCTTAATTACATAGGGCATAGAGACACAAAGGAACAGGGGACCATGAACACTTCTGCAATACACTGCAAACTTTCCTGGCTGTTCCAGAATGAATTAAGAACACATTTGAAAATGTAAATTTGGATAGCTTCAATTATCTTTTGGATTTAAACTGACCGTGTCTATAACTAAGGACTTTATAGAATTTTCTCTTTAGACTTAAGTTTCATGTTTCTGGCAATTATGAAATTGATTTTACAGGATGAGGAACAGGGCTAGGGATGGAGCCTAGGGCTTTATTCATATTAATCAAGTGCACTACTGAGCTAAACTCTGCTCTGAAGGTGATCTGAAAAAGCATGCCATGTAATTTATCTGTATGTTTTCATTTTGTCATCCTTAGCCAGGACATCCTCCTTTTTAGTTGCCTAAACAAATAGCTAAATAAGGTGTGTTTTGGTTCAGATTCCGGTAACGGGTTGTATGTCACTATTGCAATAGTCACGGATAAAGGAGTTGTGTAATTTTTCTTTGTTTTTTTTTTTTTTCTCAAGGAGATTCTATAGCTTCGGTGTGTAGGCAAGTCCATAATAACAAACCCATCTCTTAAATAAAGAGTACCCGATGTTACTTATTGGGAATTCAGTGGTCAGAGTTCACTAGCAGTTGTTTAATATTTCATTCTGATCTCAATTGTTGTTTCTACACTTTAAATTAGTGCATTGTCAGTGGTGGGGAAAAGATGCTGTGGCTGTGGGAAATGGGGACTTTCAGGTGGTACTGATGAGAATGGAAAGGGGATCAATCATTGTGAACAGCAAGATGGCAAGGCACATACAATACAGAAAGCAATTCTATTTCTAAGTAATTACCAATGAGAAACTCTCACATAATACAAAGGAGACTTACAAAGATAGCCATTAGATTGTCCATTTATTTGTTTACCCTGGACGTAGTCAGTGAGCAGGTGCAGGTTCTATTCCCAGCACCCATGTTGTGTTGCTCACAGCCACCTCCAGCTCCATGGGCCTCTGCACTTGTGTGCTACCTACACACATTACACATAATTAAAAACAGAAGAGTTACAGATTTAGCAAAGAAATGGATCAAACTCAAATTCTCAACATGAAGTGAATCTTTGTCTTTGTGAGTATATTCCTTATACAACCCATTTACTTTTGATTTCCTGAAATTCAAGACTAGAGGTATTATCTATCAATTTCAGTGTCAAATGAATGGAAACCTGAAAAAAGTAATGGAACATACTAAACCCATGCTTAGAAGGCTTCTGGACACGTGAGTAAGTGGTAGGCAAGTGTGATAATGTGATAGTGGTAGGCAGAGGAGACAGTGAACACAAATGCAAGTTACAAAACCTTGCTGTCAGTTAAAAAAAAAAAACAGACACAAAGAACCTGTTTCATGTTCATTTGATAAAAAAATCTATATATTCCAGTATTGATGAATCTGAAAAATATTGTGTTAAATGAAAAAAATGACTGGGGGAGACAATATATGCTGGCAGATGTTTTTGAAAGGTTTATAAACACAAAACACCGTGCACTCTTTATGGCTGTATATTTACATGTCCAAAGGATAAAAATAAATCTGATATTCACCACATTGGGGGATGGTCAGCTTCTGGGGGGAGAAAGAATGAGAGGTATGGATTTAATCCTTCTCTTCCTCATCTTCCTCCTCTTCATCTAAAGCCTAAAGCAAATAAGGGCAAATGTTAAGCCATAATAGTGGTCCAATAAATCATCTGTGCTTATCTGAATGTTTATAACATCTTACTGTTTAAAATATTTTTAATATAAAGAAATATAGAAATTAAAGAAAAGAAAAGTCATGGTGGCATATACCTAGAATCTCAGCACTTGGGAGGCTGAGGTATGAAGACCCTGAGTTTGAATACAACTTGGGCTTAGGCGGTAAAGTGAAATACCCTTCTCAAAGGATGGAGGGAGGAAGGAAGGAGAGAGAGAGAGAGAGTGAGAGAGAGAGAGAGAGAGAACTTTGGGTGCTTTTTGTATTATAAGGAACTTGGCCCAGCAGGAAGTAGCCTCTGGCTGTATACTTGTGTGATCTGTAAGAATCCCCAGCAGTATCAGCAGCTGACAGCTGTGGAGGAGCTGTGCAAGTGACTTCAACCGGGAAGCCGTCTGTTCTCACTCTGAATGGCCCACAGGTTTACCGGGAGGCATAACCAGTCTAGGCACTCCTCCCTGCCTGTTTCCTCATCTGGTAGGAAGGAATGACATCTGCCTATAACTGTCAGAGGGCTTCTGGACAGTGAATGGGGAGCAGCCCCCAATCCTGAGAGTGTCTGATGGTTTCATTTTGTCTGATCTGGAATCTACCAGAAATGAAGACTGAAACTTACACAGTACATTTTCTCTATGGGCTTTTTCTGATGGTAACACGAGCTTAGTCCCAGCATCACTAACACACTGGGGCTCTATGGGACTTTCAATTTGCTTACTTACTTGTTTCGTGACTTCGAACTACAAGAGTCTTGGCCAACAGGAGAAACCAGCAGGTCACATTTGGGTGTGCGTATACACTACTGCACAATACACCTCCCCTGAGGAACAGTGACACCTTAGGGATAGATGCTGACATTTGGAGCAAGTGTCTTTATGTGTGTGACCCCCACTTCCTGGGTATCCACAGAAAGACAACCTTGTTCCCTGATTGTTGAACAGTCAGAGGTCACTTAAGTGGACTCGAGATCTCTCCTAAGCTAGTCACAGACAAGCCCACAGAACATTCTAGACAGGGAGAGGCACAGCATATTCTGAGGAAAGAAAGGAATGTAGGACACAATTATTTAAGCCCCTGATATTTCCTTTGATTTATTTACAGGACTTAGCTCACCTGGGGTCTCGTTAAAACTCATAGCACTCACATATAGGGAAGAAGTGACGTGTTAGTAGCTACTTGGTAGATGTCAGGCACTGAATAAGGACAAGAGCTGCCAGATTCCTTGCCCCCAAGTTGACACACAAATGTAAATAAGAATACTAACAGCAGATGCTTTACAAATATACACTTGTTCCAAACTCTCTCTATATGTTATGTGGTGGAATACCCACAGCCTACTCAGGCAGCTGAAACTAAGAGCTCATTAGCATAAAGGTGTATGACTAATAAGGAATCAGTCTCTGGCTCAAACTCCAGCTTCTATTACCACAGTTTGCACTCTACGACCTTGGTCTATAAGGTTCTCAACCTTCCTAATACTGTGACCCTTTAATATAGTTCCTTATGCTGTGGTGACCCCCAACCATAGAATTGTTTTTGTTGCTACTTCATGACTGTAATTTTCCCACTGTTACAAATCATAATGTAAATATCTGTGTTTTCCAATGGTCTTAGGCAACTTCCGAGGAAGGGTCATTTGACCCCTCCAAAGGGATCACAACCCACAGGTTGAGATCAGCTAATCTAGAAAATAGATTATGATACCAGTTTCTGACTTCTTTGTAGATGAGGGAAGCCCTGCAAGAAGATTTCAGTGGAGCTGCCCAAATCCTCCTAGGGAAGACACATGGAATTAGCTGTGAGCAATAGCCATTAAGAGTGTATCAAAATCAAAACAAATCCAACACACTTGAGACTGTAGACAAAATGTATGTTTTCATAACAAATTATATCATCTTAATAGGAACAGCAAAACATAATCAAGAAATTATGAATTAAAATCATATCCTCAAAGAAACACAAATTGACCCTTGGGAAAGAAATGCTAGGAATATTTAAAATATGAAACTCAATATTAGTGTAGTTTATATTAGAGACTGGCAATATCTTTTATTAAGAAACAGACATTAACTTTGTAAGTTTTGTTGATATGAATTCTGATGTACAACAATTCAGTCATCAGAAGGCCACGATTCCATGGATTTCTATATATTACAGGTGTATACACATCATCAAAATCAATTTTGGAGTTTCCCCTTACTTGCACACATTTTGATGATTGATAGTCAAATGGTCTTGGTGGAACCTATTCTATCTGTATGGTGATAAAACATTTATGATCACATTGTGAACAGATTATTGTGTGTGTGTGTGTGTGTGTGTGTGTGTGTGTGTGTGTGTGTGTGTGTGCACATGCGCGCTAATAAAGCTTTATTCACAAAAAAATCAAAACAAGCTATAATCAACTATATTTAAAACCTCTAACTGCATAGACAGAGTTCATTGAGATATATAGATTTTGAGTCTGGTTAATTTTGGGGTGTAATGCTTATTTTATTTACAAGTTCCTTTATAATATCATTTACTTTTTAAATATATATATATACTTGCAAAGTGATGCTGTAGGACAATTAACTCACAAGGTATGGACCAGCTGTAGCTCAGCCCCTCCATGTGTTAGTCAGCTTTTTTTTATTGCCATCACAAGATACCTGACAGAAACAGCATGAAGGAAACTGATCTTGTCTCACAGTTTGAGAGGCTTCAGCCACATCAGCTGGTTCCGTCACCCTTAAGTTAGTGCTAAGGTGGTCCTGGAGAAAAAGAAACGGCAAAACAAAGCCGTTTGCCTCATGGCAGCCAGGAAGAAAGGGCCACAGACAAAATAGATCCTTCTAGGACACTCCCTCCAGCAACCTACCTTCTCCAGCTGGGCCCTGCCTCCTACCATTTCCCAATAATGCCATCAATTTATGAATCCATCAATGGATGAAGGGCCCAACCTCATGACCCAGTCTCCTCTCATTTTCTGACAACTAAATCTTAATACCTGAGCCTTCAGGGGACAACCATAGCATTCTATAACTGACCTTGTCACTGTTTGTCTATGTCAGTGTGACAGAGTGACTCTAGGCTCAAGAGAAAAAGGACTTCTTTCAGGCCATCATGGTAAAGATGACATGGTGGCAGGAACACGTCTGTCCCTGGCGGAGGAAGCCTTTAACAATGGCGTGTTCACATTGGTGCAGTTCGGAAGCAGAGAAAGCAGGCAGAAGCCAGAAGCAGATACAATCTTCAAATGTCCCCCTCTAGTAACCTAGTTCTACCGGCCAGACTCCACCTCAAGGTCCCACAGCCTTCAAAATAGCACCACAAGCTAGAGACCAAGCACTCAAATCAGGAGCCTAGGGGGAAATTTCAGATTCAAATGGTAACAGCCCAGAGAACCTCCTGGAATCTGCAGTGTTTCCCTGGGGGTGAGTGATTCTGAGTCCTAGGCTGGCTGTCATCCAGCCTTACCCTCAGGCTTCCTGCTTCCCATCCTTTCCCAAGGCTCAACCTCCACACACCAGGGAGTATCCCAGCTGCACACCCTTGACCAGCCCACCTCTCTTACAGACAATACAATATAGTACAATACAATACAATACAACACAACACAATACAATGAGCACACTTGGAGAGGTGGTTCCCAGAGATACTCTTATCAAACCCACATTCTTGTAGGTGTAGAATTTTGGCACATTGCTTAGTCTTTCAGAACTTTGGTTTCTGGTTCTGTGCAGTGGGAAGTAATAACACTGTGTGGGGCTGCAGTGAAGATTATAGTGTGCAAACTGTGCTTGGGTCACTTGGTAAGTAATAGATATTATCATACCACTGTTGAAAGAGGCTCACAATTCAGGCTATCACCATCTCCAAGTAGGTTTTCCTTCTTCTTTCTTTCCTTCCTTCTCTCCCTCCTTCCTTCTATTTGTTTCCTCCTTTCTTTCCTTTAGAAATTTTTAACATAATTTAAAAGTTTTAAACACACATGAATACATATTATGCCCTGAGTGTATCTACCCCATGCCCTACCTTCCCTTTTCTCATCTCCCTCTCAGTCCCTCCTGTCCCCTCAGACAGTTTCTCTTCCATTTTCATGTCATATCATATATGGTTTTCTGTACCTATAAAAAGTCTAAGACCCATAAATGACAGGAAACATGAAATGTTTGTCCTTCTGAGATAGGCTTAATCCATTTAGCATGATTATATCCAATTGCATCCATTTTCTTTATTAAAAAGAAGGCAGAATTTCATTCTTCTTAATGGCTGGAAAGAATCTAGTGTACGTATACACCACATTCTCTTTATCCATCCCTATGTTCATGGACACTGAGGCTGGTTCCATAACTTAGCGGTTATGAACAACACTGCCGTAAATATTGATGCACAGCTGTCTCTGTGGCATGTTGATTTTGGAGTCCTTTAGATAGATACCCAGGAGTGGTGGAGCTGGACCACATGGTGGATTTGGTTTTAGCTGGCTTTTGTTTTTGTTTATGTTTCAAGTCTAGTTATATATGTATTGTATGGTGCACACGTGGAGGTCAGAGAACAACTTCAGGAAGACGTTCTCTCCTTCTGCCACATGGGTCTCAGGGACCAAACTCAGGCTTGACTATGAGTGTGTTTACCTCTGAAGCATCTCATCACTCCATTTTAGTTTTTTTGTGTGTGGGGGAGCTCCTCCACAATGATTTCCATAGTGCCTGGACCAATTTGTATTCCAGCATCAATCTATGAGTGTTCCTTTTGCCCACATCCTTTCCAACACGTGTTGTTATTTATTTCTTAATGGCTTCCACCCCCACTGTGAAGAGATGGAATCTCAGTGTACTTTGGCATCATATGTCTCTGATGACTAGTGATGCTGAACATCTCTTTATGACTTTTGCCATTTGTATTTGTCTGTGGAGCAGTAGCTGTTCATATTTACCGATTGCGTTATTAGATTTCTTGTTGTTTGACTTTTTAGTTCGTTATATAGTCTAGATAGTATCCTCTTTCAGATGGATAGCTAGCATTTTTTCTTTCAAGGGAATTTTCTTTGTAAAGAGCACAGAAGGCCTTCTTTGTGGACCCATCTCCAAGGGACTCTACTTTCCTCACTAGGTATTTCCTCTTGCACTGAGAACTCGACCTCTTTTTTCAAGAAATGGCCTGCAAAGACTTCCAGAAACACCAATAAGTGAATAAGTATGTTCAAGGGAAGCTCAGACTTCCAAAAACAAACACCAAATAATTTAGAGTGATAAGGGGATATGGGAGAATGTGTTTCAAAACACAAGTATACCTTCTCCATTAGGAAGATATTTTTAAAGATTTGTTTTTATTTTTAATTATTCATATGTATGTGGATGTCTATGTGTGGTTTTTGTGCATGCGCCTGCAGTAGCCACAGATGCCGGAAGAGAATATCAGATGCCCTGAAGCTGGAGTTACCAGCGGCTGTCAGCCACCTGACATGGGTGCTGGGAGCTAAATCCATCTTGTGCAACAGCAGTATTCACTCTTAACCATGGAGCCCCGGAAAGAGTTCTTGTTGAGCTCCTACAAACTACATTGCAGGTATTCCTGAAAAAGATGGCCTCTAATATCAGCCTTGTAGCTGCCCCAGTTCACTTATGAGAAGTGGACTACAGCTTGTTACAATAGTTATATGGAACTTCGTGTAAACACTGGTCAAGGCTGTTTCTTGCCATCCCAGAAGTCATCTTCATCCTCATCACCATCATCATCATTATTATTATTATCTGGGTGGATTTAATTATAAAATCTATTGCATCTAATTATTTAAAAATGATTACAACTTTGGCTCAAAGAAAGCAATAAAAAAAGTTAAACATACCACGCACAAACTTACACAGTTTAATGACTCAGAATACGATAAAGTTGTTAAAACAAAAACAGCATTATGGAGACTCCTACCCACAAGGAATTCCCAACAAGGTGCAGAACTCAGATGCCTGAGAAGATGCTTACGTTAAAGAGGAGAGAGGGTGGGGAGCCCAGAAGGGAGGCTTCCAGGAGCAAGGAGGATCTGCTTGTATCTGAGGAGTGAGTGGGAGTCTGCAGTGTTGAGTGAAAGGGAAGAGCTCCAGTCATATGCCCACGCATATAACGTGGCATAGAAAAGAAAGAAGTAAGGGGACCTCTACAGATTCTCATTTCCTCAGAAGTAAGACTGTGTGTGTGTGTGTGTGTGTGTGTGTGTGTGTGTGTGTGTGTGTGTGTGCACGCACACAGACTCATAAGTATGTGCTCATATATGTGTGTATTCATATATGTACTCATATATATGTGTGTATTGTGTATATATACTCGTGTGTGTGTGTGTGTGTGTGTGTGTGTGTGTGTGTGTGTGTGTGTGTGTGTACTCATATGTGTATGTGCATGTGAAGTATGTATCTGTGCACATATATATGTGGTTGGCTAGAAGCCAACATCACATATCTTCTTCAATTACTCTCAACTTTTTGTTTAACTTATTCTTTGCCAATTTAATACATTTATAAACTGTATCTTGATCATATCCAACATAAATCGGCCCACCTCCCCCAGTACCCTGAATTTTTCCACTATCACCTCTCTCTCTCCTTCCATCCATCCATCCATCCATTCCTCCATCCCAATGAGTTGAATTAGTGTTGGACATCTTATGTGAAGTCATAACCCCAAAAGAATATAACATGACCCTCCTTTCCCCAGCAGCCCTTAGCTGTGAGACAGGGTCTCTTATTGAACTGTAACTTATCGGTTCATCTAGAGTAGCTGAGTAAGCCCCAGGGAGTTCTGTCTCTATTCCCAGTGCCATGATTACAGGCAGGCACCACTACTCCCAGCTTTTTAAATGGGTGAAAGGGGTTCAAACCCAGTCAGTACTTTATTGACTGAGCCGTCCCCCAAGCATCCTATTACAATGTCACTGCTTGCTTAAGATTAGGATTGATTGATACAGCATCTGTGCAATGTTAGAAATTACAGCCGAATAAGAAATACTTGCTAATAATCCTTTCCATTTAGTTTCACAAATATCTCTCTCTCCATTGCCTAGTGTAATGAAATAATCAATAACAATAGTCAGTAAATTCAACTTGGTGGTCACTAGGCCAGACAGCAGAAAGGAGACAACACTTCCAAATATGTGGCCATTGAAAGGGGACATGACTGAGGGATAGGAGCTCTGACAGCAGACTGCCTTTAGTGTATTGTCACCCTCTGTAAGACCTGGGATAGCTGACCAAACCCCAACACATAACTAAATCCCATCACCTGTAAGTGCTGGTAATGGTGGTTCCCCATCCCAAAGGGTTATTGAGATGATTAAATGAGTTATCGTATGTAATGAGTTGTTATATTGAAAGCACATAATCAGTACCTGGTACTGGACGAGCATTAACTATTCACATTAATATACATTTCAGAGTAAATAAACATGGAGAATTGTCATGAAAGCCAAGCTTAGGTACTTGAATACACTTGTGGTGGGAGCTAATTTCATACTGTGATACTCACCGTAATACAGTTGTTCCCTGGGGGCTCAACCTTATATTAATTTTCTTGTGATGTTTTGATTGATTCTTGTGTGAAAGACTTGACTTGGATTTATGTTGCCATGGATGTAGACCATCTAAATCATGATACCCATCCAGGAAAATGCTAAGCAACTATCTAATGTCCTGAGAACACAAGTTTATAAAATCATCACTATTGAGCTGAGAGATGAGACTGGATCAAGTGTTTGCCATGCAGGCTTAGAGACCTGAGTTCAGATCCCCAGTACCCACATAAAAAGCTGGGCATGGTGCATATATATATAATATATATATTATATATATATATATATATATGCACACAGGGAAGTATTGAAAATAGAGACTTGTAGGCCAGCCAGTCTAGCCAATTGCTTAGCTCCAAGTTCAGTAAGAGACCCTGTCTCAAAAATAAAATAAAATAAAAATTAAAAACAAAAAACAAAATGAAACAAAAAGAAAAACCGAACATTAGCCAAGCCCCGCAAACATCATGCTCTCTTGCTCATACTAGCACTCTCTTTCTCTTTCTCTTTCTCTTTCTCTTTCTCTTTCTCTTTCTCTTTCTCTTTTCCTCTCTCTCTCTCTCTCTCTCTCTCTCTCTCTCTGTCACACACACACAAAAAACATGTACATATACCATACATGCATACACAAAAAAATATAACATCCATGAAATAAAACACGGATATATGATTACATCATACATATACCAGGGACCAGGGTTTTAAGTACTTTATCCCAGGCTATGAGAAAAGATGGAATTTTTTAATACTTATTTATTTTTTAATTTTATGTACATTGGAATTTAACATATATATATATATATATATGTATATACACACACACACATATATATTATATAACATATATATGAAGGTGTCAGATCCTCCACTGGAACTGGAGTTACAAACAGTTTTAAGCTGCCATATAGTTGCTAAGAATTGAACCCTGGTCCTCTGGAAGAGGAGCCAGTGTTTTTTAACCTCTGAGCCATCTCTCCAGCCCTGAGATGGAAGTATTAATGTTTTATACCAATGACTTATAATTGCCCTTTAATTGTTTTTGAAATGAGGAGAAACAAGGACTGGATATAAAAACATAATACAGTTAATTCAAAACCTGCCCAGCACTTTAATCTGCTCCTGGGAGGTCTCTCTCCATCCTTACAACCTGAAAATATGCATGCCTTGTTTGCTAGAAGTAGAGAAAGTAGAACTGAGGGCTAGTGTCCCAAAAGGTGCAGGTTGGGAAACATGTGGGAGAATCACAGCAGACATGTGGCACATCTTCCAAAGCCATCCCCTGCTGCCCATCCAGGCTTCAAACCATACTCTGCAATGCGCAGAGGAGAAATCTGTGGTCACATCTACCATGTCTGATAGCATATTGGGTACATGGCAGATAGTAATACAACATTAAAATAAGAGCTCTAAGTCTCTAATGGGTAAACAAAGGCATATCATGCATGATACTCAGTCTTTTAATGACTGCATCTGCATCTGTAGAAGAGAAATAAAATGGTCTCCAACTTAGAGGAATCTTGTGATTATCAACAAATATTTGCAATGTTCTTAGCACCATTCTGGGTACAGTACTAACAGCAATGTTACTAACTTTCAGTGGGGAATGGCAGGGAACATGTACAATGGCGTACATGTGGGAGTCAGATGGGAACTATTTTGCAGAGTTGATTCTCACCTTCCACCCTTGTTTTGAAGTAGGGTCTCTCATTGTTCCTTGCTGCTGTGCTCAGTACTCCAGGATGTGCTGGTCTGTGGGCTTCTGATAAATTCTCTCATCTCTGCTTCCCATCCTGCTGTAGGAATGCTGGGATGACAGACACATGTTACCACATATGACTTTTTATATGGATTCCAGGGATCTGAACATCAGGCTTGCATGAAGTCTCATCAGTGTTCTGTTACTGTGAAGAGACACCATGACTAAGATAGCTCCTATGAAAGAAAGAATTTGAATGGGGGCTTTTTTTAGAGTTTCAGAGTCTTAGTCCATTATCATCATGGCAGGGAACATGGGGACACTCTTGGCACTAGAGTAGTAGCTGATAGCTAATCTGCAGACCAAGAGAAAGAGTAAGTGAGCCTGGTGTGAGCTTTTTGAAACCTCAGAGACCACCCCAGTGATGCACTTCCTCCAACAAAGTCACACCTACTCCCACAAGGCCACACCTTCTAATCCTTTTCAAATAGTGCCACTCCTGATAACTAAGCATTTGAGTATTTGAGCTAATGGGGGTCATTTTTATTCAAGCCACCACATATGGAAAACACTTTTATCCAATGAACCACCTTCGCCCATACTCCCTGTTGGTTTCCTTCCTTCCTCCCTCCCTTCCTTTCTTTCTTTCTTCCTTCCTTCCTTTCTTTCTTTTTCTCTTTTTGAGATAGGATCTCATTTTATAGGTTAGGCTAGCCTTGTGATTGCTGCAGTCCTCCTTCACCAGCCTCCCAAGAGCTGAGATGGAGTACAGCGAGCCACCATAAGACCATAAGGCTATTTTCTGTTGTGCTACAGACCTAGCTGGAGTTCAGGGCTACAAGCACACTTCATCACCAAGCTCCACTCTGAGACTGTTATGAGTTTTGTGGTTTGGGAAATATTAATATGTGTCCTTGTAAGACCAGATATAGACCTATTGGCAGACTTGTTTGTTTGAGACAAAGTTAACTGACTATGTAGCTAGGCTGGCCTTGAACTTGTGATTCTCTTTCCTTGATCTCCCAAGTACTGAGATTATAGGCATGCAACACAATACCCAGCTAAAATAATCACATTTTATGACATATCTGAACACATGAACCACAAGTTGAGTCCCAAAGGAAATAGCTAAATTTTATATACTGCCTGGAAAGAAAAAGATTCCAGAAGAAGATGGCATGGTTTATAGGAGGAGGGAGGAGTGGAGGTTATTCTGTTATGCAGCTAAATTTTTCAGTCTCAGTTGCAGAGTAGCTTGTGGTTTATGAGGAGAAATCTCTGAGCACTTTTTTATTGTGACTTCCTATTCAAGACAGAGTCCTCTGGCATCTGCTGTCTCCCCCACTAAGATAGACTGGTACAAATTTCATTCACAAGTGAGCAAGCGGTGTTTGAGATTGTTCCAGGTTTCTCTTAATTGCCATTTCAAAATGCACCAAAGAAATAAGTTTCAAATGGGGCATACTGTGGGGTCCTGCAAACACTGAGAGAAGTAAATGACATGTGTTTGTGAAGAGTTCCAGAAGAGGCCACACTCCATGTGTGGAACCCAGACCTGGATGATAACAGAGATCTGGCCACACATTAAATGGAGTAAGCTTGGATGGTAGCACAAACAGGGAACAGAAATGTGAAGGAAACAGTGGTCCTAGGGCAGAAATGAGACAGGGAGAGTAAATGTGATGAAGACAGACAGGGTGGGAAGGAGCAATGAGCAGCCACCACAGCCTGTAAGCAGAGCAGTGATATGACCCAAGTAGCTTCTAAAGTCTTGACTGCAAGGCAACAAAGGGATAAATGAGTACCTGGCATGTGTGGAGACCTGGAGCGTAGTTATGAAGTTGTGGAATAGAGGAATGGCTGGGATCTTTGTAGGTCCAGATGACCAAAAGTAAGGCTGATGCATCAGAAGGTCCCCAGTGTTTATCGATAAGAGTCTGGAAAGATGCATAGAAGTTATAGGATCCAATCTGACCTTTGGAAGAACTGCTCCTGCTTGTGTGATAATGTTTGAAAAGCAGGTGGTGGGAGCCTGCTGTTTATATCTGAAAACAGTGGTTACTCATTGTATACCAATCACAATTGGAGAAAGTCAGACAATTGTGTGTGTGTGTGTGTGTGTGTGTGTGTGTGTGTGTGTGTGTGTGTGTGTTGTATGTGTGCCTGCAAGAGCCAAAGTTCAACTACAGGTGTCTTAATTATTATGCACCATATTTTACAACTGTGCAAACCCACCATTTTTCTTTAACATTTTTTTACACACTGGGGATCTGAACTCAGAATTTTGTTTGTTTGTTTTTCGAGACAGGGTTTCTCTGTGTAGCTTTGGAGCCTATCCTGGCACTCGCTCTGTAGACCAGGCTGTCCTCAAACTTACAGAGATCCACCTGCCTCTGCCTCCCGAGTGCTGGGATTAAAGGCGTGTGCCACCAACACCAGGCTTTGAACTCAGATTTTAAACTAGATCCCAAACTCAGGACCTCATGCTTGCATGGCTAGCACTTTAGCAGCTGAACTCTCTCCCCAGTCCCCTAGAAACTTCTGAGCAGCATTTTTTTTTTTTTTACTTCAAGCTGGATGATCCATAAATGTAAGGAAAGAAGGAAGGTGAGGGGCACCCTGTCCGGGTTCCTGGTTTGAGGGTGACTGTGTTTGGGCACAGGAGCAAACCTGAAAGAGAATTTGCCATAGGACAGTCCATGGCATTGGAAACTCCAGTGGCCAAGGGGAAAGAGTGGCAGGGGGTCTCCTCTAAGGATGGGAACAAAGCATAGAAGAGAAACCTTACAGGCTTTAACCTCAGCTCAGTTTGTGGTCAAAACATGTTGGAACTGGAACTAGCCTGCTTGCTTGCAACTCAGTATTTCCCCTAGAGTATGTGAGGTCTTGAGTTCAGTCCCCAGCACTAAAAGAAAAAAATGGGGGTGGGGTGGCAAAGAAGAAATAAAACTGCCCCTAACAGACCCCGGAGGAAAGGGGATGGCCTCAGTGGCATGTCAAATAGTTGGGCCTTCTGTTAGAACAATCCCTGAGGTCTCTAAAAGTTCTGAAATGAAATTTGTTTCAAACCCAGTGTCCCATTCTTTACATTTGGATCCTCATGTCAAGATCCCAAACATACATTAATCATATGGGCCTAAAAATGATACCAGTGGTCCTTAATGTAGACCCTCAACTCCCCCACCCCGGCCTGCTAACAGTACCTATAAATGGATCTCTTCTGTAGAGTGTGAGACCTCCTGAACTGTCAGAAATTCTCACCAGTAACCCTACAAGGACAATATAGATGTAGTGGAGAGAGACAATAGGATGTGAGCTGGGCATGTGACTCAGTGGTGGAGCTTTTGCCTACTAGCCTACACAATGCCTAGGTTTCACCCTCCACATAGATGCAAGGATTTGTTGTCTAGGTGAAGTTCGTGAGTCTTCACTGCCAGGGATAGCCTGGCAACAATGGTGCAAGCCATGGAATGTCTCCTTCCACTGGGGTGGGATGAAATCTCACCTCTGGCCTGGAGGGTAAATGGATGCATCTTGAGAACCAAAGAGGTAGGCAGGTTCTGAACAAAGATTGAAACAAGTAGTGTTTTTGCTAAGTGGGTGCTTGTGCCCGCTTCTTTTACTTTATCAACTGTGTTTTGACAATTCCTGGAAAAAAAGTGTCTAAAGCAATTTGAGCTCGCCAGGCAGTAAACATTTAGACACACAATGTGAATTGAGTTATTGTTCTTGTGAGTTTCTTTTCTTTCCTTTTTTTGAAAGGGAGCCTTGCTGGCTCCTTTGCCTCCCCCAGGTCTCTTGAAATGGAAGTCTCTGTCTCCTAGGGACATAGCGAATCCTTGACAATAGCCCTATGACTAGGTTATCTTATAGCAACCTCCATTCCTCAAGAGTTAAGGGGAGATTAACATTCAAGACAATTGGACTAGATCGAGGGGGGAGAGCTCAGCCTCCAGCCATCGGATCTGCGTTCTCTGGCTCGCAGGGTAGGAGAGGGGCTCTTTTAGTAGGGTGGGTCTGGGTGGGCTTAGGTGTCTTGTAAAGAAATTAGGGTCCCCTAGATCACAATCATCCTACTCAGCTTCCCCGCGCGCGTTTCAGATGCGTGCAACCTCTCTGGTCTACGAGCTAACTTTGCGTCGCTTGCGGGTGCGGCTAGGAGCAGTGGGAAAGAAGCCAGAGGCTGCTGCTCAGGGGGTGACTTGGGGTGTCCTTGGCTGGACCCGGCTCCGGGGAAGCAGAAGATCTTATTGTTGTCCTGGGATCCAGTGGCGAAAGGAGGCCCCGCCAGCGGGCGCGCGCTCAGTCTCTGCTTTGCAAGGGATCGAAAGGCCACCCAGCCAGGCTCCGGTGCCGGGCACCATGCGGCGGACCGGGCGCCGCGGGCCGCGGGTCCCCGCACGGGAGAGGGGCGGGTTGGTGGCCGTGTGCCCTGGCGCTGGGCCAGGCTCGGCGTGAGCAGCGGCGCGAGCGGGCGATGGGCTGACGGAGCCCCGTGGCGGGCGCGGCGGGGACTGGGGTGGCGGCGGGGCGGGACGGGGACGGGGCGCCAGCACCGGCGGGGCGGCTGCGGGCGCCGCGGAGGAGGTGGAGGCGGCGCCGGGCTCCCAGGCCGCCTGGTAGGCCAAGGGCCTGCGCCCGGGACGAATGGGAAGCTGCTTTCCGTGGACTAGCCTCTTACAACCCGAAGTTCCTCGGCTCCTTTAGAAGAGCAAAAAAATAAAAGGTAACGTGTCTTTGTTTCCCGGTCGCGGTGGCAGGGGGGCGATTGATGATGCTGTACTTCTGAACCCATTTTCCGGTGCTGGGCTGGGCAGCAAGGACCTGCCACTTCTTTTCTAGGGGCTTAGAGGCTTTTTATTTCGCGTCTGTTACATTTTTAAAATGCAAGCCCCACGTGGGGCAAATACGATGCTATGCTGCCTTCTACCAGCCCTTCCCCCTACACACCACACACACAACACACACACACACACACACACACACACACACACACACACACACACGCACGCTCCTTTGGCATTGCAACCCACACTCTGGAGAAAGAAAAGGCGGTTTCTATAATACATGGGTTTTGTTTGTTTGTTTTTTGTTTTTTTAAAGCCTTCTTTTTTCCTCTCTGTAAGTGACACGGGTGTCTGGTCCTTTGGAAAAGGTGGCAGGAGGCCCGGCAGCCTCAGCTGCTGGAGCTTGATGAGATGAACTGGCCTTTCCTTTCCAGATGGCTGCAGAGAGTTTGATGCAGAGAAAATGGGAGCTGAGAAGGCAAGAACAGGAGGGGACCCCGTTAGTACCTGCTTCTTTAAAAATGGCTAAATGCGGCGCGTTTGTACTGCAGGCAGCTTCCCAGATGTTGGTGCACATTGGATTTAGAAAGGTCTCCCCAGCGCGCTGCTGCTCTTTGAAAGGCGTGTGTAACCAGCAACTCACTGCCTTTCTCTGGTCCCTTGCTTGTTAGCAGAGTAACTGCTCAGTCAATTCAGACAATTTTTGCTAAATTTCCAAGGGATGGCTGTTCTAATAATAGCTCTAACCGTGGCTCCTTAATAGACATCCTCATTTTGAATGATGCAGCCGTGCCAGCGCTCTGGGAAGCGCAGTTTGCTGAGAGCTGAGATCCAATGCCGGGAAAGAACTCCCTGACCCCACCATGAATGGACCAGGCGTTGCCTCCCCTATGAATGGAACATCCCAACGGAGGCTGCCGCTGCTGCTGTTGCTCCTGGCTCATTTCAGTTGGAATCCTCCCCGAATCTGATGAAAGGGATGCTCAGAAAACCTAGACAGGCACATTTCTAAATATAGGATGATCTCTGTTCAATTTTAGATTGATGGGTGCTTTTAACTGCGGAATGGTTGAGCTGCCTCTACCCCCACCTCAGCACTGGTTAAGCCCCATCCTTTTCCAAGCCTTTTTGATTGATGTGTGGGAAAGCACCAGTCCGAAAACCCAGAACAAACTGCTGAGTTCATGCAAGGCAGTCACCACTGACTCTGAGGAAAGTACCTTTAGAGTTGGCTGCAAACCCGTGTCCCTTAGACTTCATGAACTAGGATATGCATGCCGGCATCAAAACATACAACAGAGTCCTGGGGACATAGAGCTATATGGCGGGGGAACACATTTCATTGTTTCGTTTCTCTGGTCTTTAAATTGCATCAAACTCATTCATAAGCTGTGGGCCCCTGAAAAATCGGAGTCTCAGATCAGCAGAAATCTGGTTTTAATTCTCGTAAGTGTTCCTTGTCTCTTACAAACTCGAGTATCAGGAAATGGGCCAACTTGTATGTTGCCTTCTGCAGGCTGAGTGATCCACTCTGTGAAGTTTGTCCAAAGCACAACAGAAATGATAATCCTATGGCAATTAGACTAAACTGTGTCTTATTCTTAGAAGTCACATAGCTTCCATTTACTTTAATGAGAGATAAGATTCGGACATGGTTTGAATTCAACAGTGTAGGGTTGTATGTAGTTGAGGAATATAAAGTTGCCTCTAGAGGAGTGGAGAAGAAGTGAAGTCTGATGTGAGAAGCTGTGTGTGTGGAGGTAATCGTCTATTCATTAATTTTAAGTTAAGCTCTTCTTGGATTAAAGGAGACTGGATTTAGTAGACAATAGTATCAGCAAAACTCTTCCCTCTCTTTTGTTTTAACCAACTGTGAGCTGCCACTGCTGTTGCTATATTCTTTTTAGTTATTTGTCTTGAACTAATTTGATTAATAAGGCTTCTTTTTATGGCCCTGGGCCTCTTCGAAATCTTAGACATCATTGACAAGTCCCCTGGTAGCTCGGCAGGTGGCTTGTGCCATTAGTATGATTTTGCCATTGGGGAAACTGAGTCCCCTTGAGGTTCAGCAAGTTTCTGGTTTCTTAATCCATGAGATTCATATGCCAGATGTGTACAGTAGTGATTTAATTGTCCCAGCAAAGTTAAAGCCCAAGGCCAAAGAAAAGATATGAGATGAGACCTTGTCTGGGTCTTGGAGCTTTGGGGAAAGCTTTGTAGAAGGTAGGTAAATGTCAGGGGAAAGTCCCTTGAGTCAATCTTGGTTTGTGGGTGAAAGCATTGTCATTGTTTTATGGTGGAAAAGAGAAGAATTGGAAATTTCAAGAAATCTACTGAGGGGCTAGGCCTGGTGGTGGCTTTTGTCTTTAAAAAGCTGTGGGCTGGAGGTTAGCCCTCTCCAAAGACCATGACTGATTTTGCTTACTAAATACTGAACTTGTGCTCACACTGTTTATCTTTTCCCAGGTATCCTGCAAACCACATTCTTATCATTTACAAGTGTACACAAACCCTTTTTGCATTTAAGCTAATGCACACTAGATGACTGAGAACAGAAATTTACACTTTAAACATTACAGTGCAACAACTTTACTCTTAAATATTTTTTTGCATAAGTAAATTTGCCTTTTTTTTTAAAAAAATAAAGGGACAGTACAACTTCTGGAGAAAATTCTAGTTCTGTAAGTTGACTAAGAACCTGCAACCAGCTAACTAGCTTGGGAAGTTATCTTAAAACATGCTTATGCAGCATCAAAAAATCTAAGTATGGGTTGGTTCATCACCAACTTTTTCAGTGTCTCTGCCTCTCTGTCTGTCAGTCTGTCTGCCCCCCCCACACACACACACATACAGGCGCACTTCCTTTAGTATTAGGGCTATATCCAGTGCCTCTTTCATGCTAAGCAACACCACAGGGTGTTAGGATTCTGGGGAAAGTAGCTACTAAAATCCAGCCCACTTTCACTTTTTTATTTCAAAGTAAGGTCTCACCAAGTTGCCACAAGCTACTTTGAACTCATTCTGTTTAAGGCAAACAGGCCTTGAACTAGCTGTCCTCCTAACTCAGCTGCCAGGGTAGCTGGGATTGTGGGCCTTCGCTGCTAGTCTGGATAATCTTTTTCTTTCCTCATTCTTCTTTCCTTTCTTTTTGTCATGATCAGATGTATTAGCAAACTTGTGCTAGAAACTCTCACTTCAGGTTTACTTGGGAACTATCCCAGCATCTCAATTAGAGATGATTTCTGGTACCTGTAAAAGGACAACAGATGATGGTCTTCCAGCACCTGTTCAGCCTATATCCTAGAAACTCTCTGCTGGTTGTACTAAAGGAAAAAGAGAGACTAGCTTTCCTAACTTGCCAGGCTCATAGATAACAGGCCTACGTTGCCTGTGACATCCCTAGTATTCTCCTACGGGATTCATCCATCTCTCTACCTTGCCCATGTCTGATCCTGTGTTGTGCTCCCTAAAGATACAGCTCTGTAAAGGGAAGCCTGCAGCAGGAACAGCAAGAGGAGGAATCAACTGTAAAGAGCTTTAGAAACTTCTCTACCCTGGGCAACATCGTAGAGTCCTGGAGAATCTGAAGAAAGTGGCTCCTAAAAACCCAGCTTGCTGGGGGAAAGGAAGAGATTTGAGTGTTTTTATCTCTAGCATTCATTCTAACCACATTTAGAATGAAGCACATTGAGAATATTGTCCATTCTTGTTTTGGTTTTCCCCAGAAGAGCTTACCTTAAGAGCCTGTGCAGTATCTCTGGGAGCTGTGGACTGCAGCGTCCCTACTATACAGAAAGGCCAGGTGACTCCATTGCTCCCTTGGACAAGAAGCTTTCTAAGTCAGCATAAGCACAGTTTGTCGAAACTCCTTTGACTTCCTTAATTCATCCACCACCACCCTTTGCTCTGTTCCTAGGCTCATCATATCTATCTTTGACAAGGACCCCGATCTCAAGGGAAGCCAGCTCAACTCTCAGAAGCATTGTCCTAGAACTACTGATAACAGGGCCTCTTTTACAGAAAATAAATGGGGCTGTTTGTTAACTGTTTATCAAAGGACATGATTCTGGGTCCTTGTGACTGTATGTCTTTTTTATTCTTAACAGTATTGATAGAAACATGATATCCCACTCTTTAAAGAAATGTTTACCTTGAAAATGGAAATTCCTGCTTAGGAATTCAAGACACAGTGGATGACTGGTGGAGTATGGGAGACCTGCTTCAGTCAGTGGCCTTAACACCACCAAATAATCAAATAAAAAGGATGAGCTGGTGGTCACAGTTTGAACTGAGTGAGTAAGCTGATTCTACATTAGAGCTGTCTAGCATAGCTGTAAGGAAGTGCCATTTCTCTCCTAGGTAGTATTTTTCTGGAATTTTATTGAAAGTGGTGCCCTAGGTATTCATGATGCAAAAGGAACAGAAATTTGTTGGCCACAGTCAAGAGCGTTGGCAGGTACACCATAAGCTCTGGGTTTAACTCTGAATATGTCTACATCTGCATGCTCCTTCTTGCTCCTATGTTTCAGTATGTTTTTGCCAATGCATGGCTGTTACATACTCATGTGAGGCAGAGGGTGTAGTTGCAGATGAATGTGTAGGCCAGAAGACATCCTCATTCCTCTGGTGCCACTCACTTTCTTTTGGATACAAGATATTTTAATGCTCTGAAATTCACTAAGTGGCTAGATTAGCACTAGCTGGTGAATCTCAGGGCTCCTCCCTGTGTCCCTGTCTTCCTGGCCCTGGGAGTACAAGGGCATGCCATCTTGCTAGGCTTTTGGTTTTTAAAACATGGGATCTGGGGATGGAGCTCAGGTCTGTTACCCAATAGGGAGAGCCTCTCCAGCATACCTTTTGTTATTTAACATTGAGTGCATGTGACCCACAGCTGCCAATGGACACTTCATAGGTCCTTGTTGAATAAGCAGAGCATGAAACTCTGATTTGTAGAGGCTTCATTAGAGACCTGAAAGATTCAGGAGGTGAAGTGAAATAGGGCTTGTCAAGCTATCCTGGGTCTAACCTACTCTTAGTCTACACTGTGGTATGGACCGTCTTTCTCATTTAGTAATATATCAATATGTCACCAGCCTCAGATCCAGGAGTCATTTTTAGGATGCAAGATACTAAGCCTTCAAACAATATGTTTTCGTTTGGGGAACAGGGTCTCATTCTATAGTTCAGACTGGCCTTGGACTTGCTATATAGCCTGGAGTGACCTCAAATGTGTAACCCCCTGCTTCATGCCTCAGCTTCCAAGTGCTAGGTTTATATGCATGAGTCACTGTACTTTTTGTTTGTTTGTTTGTTTTGTTTTTACATCCCAATCAAAGTTTCCCCTCCCTCCCCTCTTCCCAGTTCTTCTGACACCCCACCCCATCCATTCCTCCTCTGCATTTCTCTTCAGATACAGGCAGGCCTCCTATGTATATTGTATATCATGCACTTTTTAAACAATATTTTCTTCCTGGATCAGCTAATATTTCCCCTGTAACCTCATGCCTATTACTTCACCATTTCCACCAGAATTTGTCTGTTTTTTTAATGCCCTTGCCTTCCTTTGTCCTTACTGAATGAGGAAAGGATGAAAAAAAATGGTGTGTAATGGGGAGTTAGATTGATGCTATATGGTGGCAAATGGAAATAAGAATGGGAGCATCTCCAGGCTCTGCCATTCATAATCATAAAATGCACAATTACGCTCTCCCCACACGCCTATAACGTGACTAATCCAAACTGGGAACCCAAATAGTGGAGAGTCATCTGGATCTGAGTGACACACCTCCAAATAGCTGGGGGGCATGGACCTGGCTTGCCCACTTCCTGGCTCCCTCTGACCACTCCCCTCCCCCAGTAAATATCCAATATTTATTTCTGTGTTGCTCAGAGAGGGAAAGCAGAAAAGGGGGAGGTGGTGAGGACACGAAGCAGACTCAGAGCTGAGCACAATGTGAGGCAGTGTTCTGCCTTCTCAATCCCCTTTTATTGGGTCCGTTGAGTGTTTGGTAACAGAAGAACTATAGAGTGTCCAGTGGCACAGATGTAGCCTGCAAGACTTGGCAAGAGGGAGGAGACATGTGCAGAAGGTGATAGAAGCGAGAGCTACAGCTCTGGGGGCAAGGGCTGCTGGGTGCACCCAGGGCTCAGTGCAGCCTGCAAAGGGTATCTGCATGCGATTTGGAGAATCATCAAACATTTTGTCCACAGGGAATTTTAGCAATGGAATAAGTATAGAGGTCATTTTTCCCAGGGAGGAGATGTTCACAGCCATAGAGGGGCCTCCCTAGGGTCTCATCTGCTGCACCAGGGCAAGTATCCCTGCCTTGTGACAGGTTTTTGCTTGATGCCACATGGTGTGACAAACATGTTGTACACTGTGACCTCTTCTTTCCTGGGTTCAGTTTTGCAGCCAGCTTTCCCACCATTTAGCTGTGAGACCCGTGATGAGATATTCAATCTTTCTGAGCTTCAGTAAGCCAAGTCACATTCAGAGAATCACGTGAGGCACCTGAGATACAAAAAGTATGCAAGAGTTTCAGAGTAAGAAATGTAAGGGTTGGTGAGGTGCGTCCACTGGTAAAGGTGCTTGCCACCAATCCAGTAAGCCTGTGTTCCATTCCTAAGACTCAAATTGTGAAGAGCAATCACTCCCACAGGCCTACTGACCTTCACATGTATGTTGTGGAGGGGCATATGCTTTAAATAAATAGGTAGATAAAGAAAGAAAACATTTTTTAAAATAAGACATTCTTGTCTATGAGCTACCCTCTTGACCTTGGAAGACTCAACAATACTAACCTTGGAGAAATTTAGAACACATTGGGGTCTAAGAAGAAATGCAGGCTGAAATAAGCGATCCATTTTCTTTTACAAGGCTGAACTGTCACAGAAAGTGGCACGGTTGGAGCAAGCCTTAGCTGAGATATCTGTAAAGTCACCCCACCATCCAGAAAGAGCCACAGCAGGAAAATACATGACCTTAGCCATCATCGTTAACTGGGAACAGGGAAAGGCTTATAAAGAGAGGTCGTTAACAGTGGACCCAGTGCTGTGATGGGGGCATGAGGGTGAATAACCAGGAGATAATGAGAGAGCCTGAGGCTGTGTCTGGTTCTCAGTACATTAGGAAGCATTAAAATGAAGGAGAAAGGAAGAGAAGAAAGATGAGTTTTACTTTGGGTTGGTGGGTTGCAGCCCCTTACCGTTATAAAATTCTTAAATGATCAGAAAGCTCATAGACTTTTTATCTTGGAAAAAAAATGTGAAGTAAAATTGAGAATGGTGACGATTATATCAGCTAGTACTACAGGCCTACATGATGAATCAGCGTGTGAGGGTACTCTGGACCCAGATGAGCTGAAGGACCAGAACTGACTCTGATTTCCACATGTATGATGTGACACATGTGCATCTACACGCAAAATAAATAAATAATACACTTTGACATTTAACAAGTAAACAGCTAAAGAACTGAGTTAATAGCAAAAACCATCTTACAGTCAGAGTACTGGATGCTTTTTGGAGCCCCCCTCACCCCACCCCCAAATTGCCAAAAGCATTCAATCACCCTGAAGACCCTAGGATAGTATCTCTGCAACGCAAGAGTTCAATATGCCAATTTACCTAATATTTAACACTTAGCTTTCTGGGTAAATGTGAAGTAAAATGAATGAGAATGAGCAAAATGCCCTGCTTTCTGGTGACCAATTAACTAGATGCACATGGACAGCAGACTAGAAGTGTTAAACACATGCACCAATGGGAAGCATTTATCGAACATTCTATCTGCATGCTTCCAAGACTATATTTGAGGGCAACCTGTGGCTTTCTTTTTGCCTAGACAGGGTGGAACATGTCTATTATTTCATGGAGAAATTAGAAGCTGATCTTTATGTGTAGCTCCTTCCTTCCTTTATTGTGGAAAATACGGTTTGTGTAGTCCACAACAATTTGGTTTTTCTCCCTTCCTGTTGCCAAGGCTGTAGCTTAGTCAGTAGAGATTCCCAAACTATTTTAGTGCCCAGTTCTACAACTTCCAAATTAGAAGGAGGCCAAATATTCAGAGAATAATACCCCCAAACAGAGTCCTTTGTTTCTCATGCAGCTAGAGTATTTTCTTCTTGCCAATAGAAATGACCACACTCCAAGAGGAGGAGTGAAAACTCAGCTAGGAAACTCTGTGAATTGTAGGTTTTATACTGTGATGGCTTTGGACTTTATATTGGCCATAGGGGAGCATGGTGGGGGGAGGGGGGGCTGCAAGTGAGCTGTGTTGTCTTTGTAGGAAAAGGGGGATGGATATGCCCAGGGTCCTGTGGTCCCTGGGGATAGCCGGAAGGTGAAGATGCCAGCAGCCAGGCCTTCCCATCCGATCCTGTTACATGGGGTCATCTGTTGCACCAGCTTTCTCGTGGCTGCTTCTGGGCGTTATACTTTGTCAATTTCCACCACGTTCTCTTGCCCACCACCCTTGGACGGTGTTCAGAGTTCAACAGATCTCAGATGCCTTTCTCTTTGTTACTGGGAGCTCCACCTGTGGTTTTCTGATTACTCCTCTTCCTCTTCCTCCTGAGGCTTTAAAATCATTGTCCTGTGATGGCTGACTCACCAGTCTGCCTCCCCACTTCCTCTTGGTTGCATAGTCTGGACTCAGCTCCCCTATATTGAGTCTCTTAAATTATTTATCTCCATCACCCTGATCCTCCGTTTGCCAGCCCAGTCTCTTGAAGCAAGGTGTCTGCTCCCACAATCTTGTCTCAAGACCCCCTCTCTCCTGAGTCATAAAATCATCACAGTCCATCCATTCACCCCTTACCTGTCCCAGCTGCACTCCCTCACACTCACATACCCCCTCTCCTCCGCTTCTTGACCCCCTTCCATCTGTGGTCCCTGTAGACCAAGCTCCTTGGCACAAAACAAAAGGCCCTTCACACAGTCTAACAATTTCTTATTTCTTCAACCTCCTTTCTCCCATTGTCTTACACACACACACACACACACACACACACACACACACACACACACACACACAGCCTTGCTTCTGACCTTAGACTTAACCCTGTGCCTGAAACATGCTGCTTATTTTTTAGCTGGAGCTTCCAGTAGGAGCTCCACTTGATCCTCTAAGTCACAGCTTCTTTTGTGTGCACAGGTGTGTGTGCACATGTAATCACATGTGTATGCAGAGCAGAGGTCAGTCTTTAGGTGTCACTCCTCAGAAGCCATCTATCTTGATTTCTGAGACAGGGTGTAGGCCTGGAGCCCAGAAACCCTCCTCTTTCACCCCAGCCCTGGGATTGCAAGCCTGCACCACCATGGGTGCTGAGGTTCAAACTCAGGTCTCCATGCTGTGTACCACAGGCTTTAGCTACTGTGCTGCCTCCTCGGCCCCCACAGTTTTTTGGATATGTCTATCAATGTAGTACTGCAGACAGTCTGGCAATAATAAGAGCTTTCAGAAGGCCGTACAGCCAAGGATGAAATGAGAATCAAATGCCTAGAGAAGAGATGTTTCTGCCAGGGCTCATCTATGTTACATCATTCAGTGTCGCTACAGCTTTGGCTCTAGACCTGCAAGAGCACTTTGTGCTATGCATGCCATCAACTGCACACTGCCAGAACGCCTAAGCTCAGATGCAGGATTGTTACATGGATTGGGGGTGGGGATAAGGATAGAATTTCCAAGCATTTCTGAAATGGCCCTAAACATGCCCTCTCCATTTGTATTTTTGTGAAGTGGCATTCTCAGCATTGACAATTATAAGTTCAAAATATCTACCAACTCTAAAAACACCGAGGACGCTCTTTCCCTAAAGCATCAAATAGCCAGAATTTAACCGTTTGCATATGTATTTAATGAATATGTGAAAATAAACAAGCACATCCATCTCATTAGTATGCAAATGATGTTGTCTGTAATAAGTGGTAAAATTATACATATATATATGTATACACACACACACACACACACACACACACACACACACATATATATATATCACAGAATTGTTTAAAATACATTTTAGGTTCAATATCAGTAAATGTTTTGTGTGAACATGTCTAGGGCCATGTAAAATTTTCTCAGGCAAAATGAGTCCTTAGTTGAAAGAGTTTGCGATGCCCTGCTCTAAGCAGTCGGGTCCTCTCCCTTTCCCTACTAAAGCTTTGTTTGGGGACATGGTGCCCCAGCAGAATGTCAAGTTCCAATGGCCACAGTTGCATGTGTCTCCCACCTGTGGCTTTTGTCTGCACTTTAGTTTGTTTTGCTGGGGGAGGATGGTACCCATGTAATGTGAGAATTACCAATACGGAGTCAGGTAAAAAATATAAGGGTATTTATTAGGGAGATGCCTTACTTACAGAGCAACCTAACCAGCCGGCAGGGCACAGAGTAAGTACAGCAAGCTGGTGATAAAAAGGAAGAAGGGGCTTCCACATCCATGCCCCTCACTCGTAAGCCTTCCCTACATCACCCTGACCATGCCCTCGCAGGCGTGGTCAGACATACCTGTAGCCAGCCCCTAGCAGGCAAGGTTACGGTGTCCCCTACACCCATGTGCCACTTCTGTAAGGGTCAGAGGAGAACTTGCCTGAATCTGTTCTCTCCTTCCACCATGGGGCTTCTGAGGGCCCAACTCAGGCTGGTAAGGGCCTTCACCCCCTGAGCCATCTGCCATTGCCTACCCATGGTTTTTAAGGCAAAGATCATATCTGTCTTGTTGTTGATTCTGCAGCACCCACTGCTATTCTTGGCATTTGCTAAGTGCTCAAAAGTAAATAAGACCTCACGATGTGGGTTCCCATTTCTTTACTTGTTTGTTTTAAATCTTCATTTACTTTTTCCTCCCCAGGTTCAGTGTCTAACATGATAGTCATCTCCCTTTCCTGCCATGTGTCACACCCTTCTCCACATGCCGCTCTGTCAGAGGGTTGGGCATTAGGTCGGTGTGGTATCTATAACCCTTCCAATGAAAGGAATAGCTTTCTACACCTGGGAAAATGGCAGAAAGCCCCTGAGACCCACAAAGGCGTGCACTCTTTTATTCAGCCAGCTACCCAACACAGACCTGGTACATTTCAGTAGGGTGTCAAAGAGAACACATTTGCCCTGGGGGGGTGGCTCTTGTGACCAAAGAAGAGGAAGAGGCAGGTAATAAACATAATAAATGAACAAATTATATAGGATGCTAAGGGTAGCAAGTGCCATGGAGATGGATAAAGCAGTTGAAGAGAAATGTGAATAGAGTATCATTTTATTTTATCTTACAAGTGTAGTGTACACATGCATATATGTGGATATGCACACATTGTGTGGGGGGCAGGGCAGGGAGCTATGCATTGCATGTGCATGCATGTTTTTGTAGAGGCCTGAGGTCAACATCAAGTCAACATGACTGAGCCATCTTCCAAACCCTTACATTGCAATTAACAAAAGAGTTGGGAGTGGAAGGTGGTAGAGCTCTTTTCTAGTGTGGTGAGGCCCTGGGTTCAGTGGAGGCAGATGTGTGACCTCAGGGAACCAACTGCAAGGGTCTGAGTGTGGCAAAGGAGAGCAAATGAGGGGCAGGGAAAGTCACGTGGGCAGGGGAAGCTCCTACACTGGAGGACAGTGCAGAGCTAGGGAAGGAACCCCTGGTCCCACTGAGGGGCTGCACAGGGACGGTTTGGGTATCCCTAGTGTGAGATTGCATGGGAGAATAGAAGCAAGGGTGCAGCTGGACAGCTATTACAAACCCCCAGGTGAGTGACAAAATGATCAATATGGAAAATGCTCAGGTCCTGGGTAACATCATGACTGGGAGAAACAAGTGAGTCCAAGGTTTGGGAGCTAAAGAACAGAAAGCAGGTTCTGAATATGGAATTGTTATCTAGGAGGAAAGGCCTGGTATAGGGAGGCCGAGACCCAGGTTTTCACTTGGGACCTGCAAAGTTCATGCCATTTCATATGCTGAGGGAGTGGTTTTATGCGTGATTCTGTGATGCTTGGGTCAAGGGACAACCCGGCTACGAGTGCTAAGCTGGGATTTATCCATGCTTAGATAATGTTAAAGCATGGTGGTGCACAACTGTACCTAACATTTGAGAAGTGGAGGCAGGAGGGTCGTGAATTCAAAGCCATCATGGGCTACATTAAAGAGTCACTGTGCTACTTAGAAAGGTCTTGTCTAAAGAAGTGGGTGGGACGTGCACATGAGTTAGATCAACTGCGAAATCTTCCTGAATATGACAATGTTTAGAGGGAAAGTATATTGTTTGAAAAACTAGTTAATTTTCCAAAGAACATAGCACTCTGTTGAGATGTGCTATTATGTAAATGTAAATTAAGCCCTATCTTTCTGTTGGTCTCTTTTTGATATGCAATAGAACTGTCTCTAACTCTCAAGTCGCCTGCATTTGTTGGTGTGTCATTGACTTATATGCTGTATAAATTTAAAGTATACTGTTGGAAGTTGGATACATACTTTTTTTCAGAAAGCAAGGTGCCACTGTGTTGTGCAGGCTGAACTTGAACTCACTGTGAAAAAGTTGTGGCATGTGCTTATGAAAACATTATCACCACCAAGAACTGCAGCTTCAGGGCCAATGAGATCACTCAGTGGGTAAAGGTGTTTGCTGCCAAGCTTGACAAGCTAAGTTTGATCCCTAGGAACCATGGGGTAGAAGGAGAAAACTGCCTCAAAGTCCTCTGTCATGCACAGATGCACCATGGCAGGTGCATGTATAAGACACACACACAGAGACACACACAGAGAGAGAGAGAGAGAGAGAGAGAGAGAGAGAGAGAGAGAGAGAGAGAGAGAGAGAGATATTCATATTTCTAATCAGTTTTAATTTTCCTCTTTTTATTGTTTTTAGTTAGCCTACACCCTAATGGGTTTCCTTGTGGCATCTTTATACATATGTTTTGCTGTCCTATGTTTATATGTGTTCATCCATTACCTTCTCTTGTCTTCTTTTCCCCTTAACCAGTCATCTTATTTGAGAATCTTGTGTGTTCTAAGCTCCATGTCAGGCACTAGGAAATATGTGAGACTGTAGTCACTATTCTGCCACCCATGTTTGTCCTAGCTGAAAATTCTGGTCCTCCTGATACCATTGTCAAATCCTAGCCTCTTGTCAGGTCTTTTTCATGAACACAGTGTGTTTGGATATCCAATGGCTCTGAATGATACACATGGTAAAACTATTTTAAATCAAATGCAGCAAAGAAACCCTGTCATGTTTTAAACAGCTCTGATGTGGGGAAAACTGATCTCTTGTCTCTCCTTGCATGGACAGAGCCCAAACAGAAGGTAACTTGCAGGCCCTTTTTCTGAATGTCGTCAACATCATAATTACCTACTTCGGGAAACTTTGAGAAACTATTCAGTGTCCAATTAGAATTGTTGATTTGAATAACAGATACAGTGTAATGTCTTTATTTCTGTAACTGCACCCTAGTGCTATGTGCCCTGACAGTTTCAGCATTCCTGTTTGGTGTGCCAATTGCTGTTGAAGGCCCTGCATTATTCCCAGTAACAGCAGTTCCACCTGGAGCCCACGGACCTCGGGGTGAGAACTAATGGGCTCTTTTCCTCTCTCCTCTCCATTTTCTCTCTCTCTCTCTCTCTCTCTCTCTCTCTCTCTCTCTCTCTTTTACCCCAGCCTGGTTCATCATTCCCACTGTTAAATGATGGTTAGTGACAGTGGGGCATCTCTGGGACTTTCATCTCCTTAGAACTGTTGAGACTGAATCAGGAGCCCAGAAGCAGGTCTAGGGTAGGGTGCTACCCAGGGCAGGCCGCCAATGTGGAAACCTCCCTGAAGATGAATGGAGGGGGCAATCTGCCAGCACAGCTCAGTGAAAGCAAGAAGCCCCTGCCAATGGCATTCTAGTGGAATCTGTTCCAAAGAACTCAGTTATGTAAACACCCAGGCAGCAGGCTCCAGTCCAGATGGACTGCCCTGTACAGATGTCAGAGTAGCTGTTAAAACTTCTCTTGATGTAAGCACCATGCTTTCCCAAACTTCCCTTGTGCTTTTTATTGATGGTGTGGGGGCTGGCTTTCTAACTTCTAGACTTTGGACCCTGGGAAGTACCCTACAGAAGGGGTACTTTAGGGTTCTGGAACACTGAAACTTAATCCGATGTTAAGTGTTGCTGAGGCTGTCCATGAGTGTAGCACACTTCCCAAGTTCTCAGGGCCCTTGCATCAAGCCTCCTGAGACAGGAATGGCTGTGGTGTCACATGCCTTTAGAGTGGATTCTGCCAAAGCAGGTGGCCTGGTGGCTCGTGGCAAGTCTTTGGTATTTTCTCCTCTGTGCTTTAAGAGTCACTAAGGCCCCAAGTATAATTTACAAAGCGTACAGATGGTCTAGAATACTATCCCCTGCCACACACCTTGAGTGGGGCAACAGAGGGTTTAATACATAAAGAAAGCCATTTCTAAATCATTTCATCCAGAAGGCAGCTGATACTGATTTTGCTTAATGTTCAGTGTTAGGTACCTTTCTCATGGGTGTCATGGGATACCTGGCATGGACAACTGAAGATATATACCATCTAGGATATATCATCACGGCAGATGGGGGTACATCCATAACATGGATAGCTTGTTCTTCTTAATGTGGACTAGGAAACATAAGTGGGCAGGGCTATAGCCATTCCACCACCACCCACACACACACACACACACGCACACACCCGCACCCTTGCCACCCTGGCACACTCATCAGTGACCTGCTTCCTCTAGCTAGGTCCTTCTTCCTAAAGGAGCCACAATCCCCTGCAATGAGCACCATGAGCTGGGGACCAATTATTCAGACAGGGACTTGTGAGAGGTTTTATGTGCAGACCTTAGTGCGAAATCATATGGGCATGTGGACTACAAAGAATATACATGTTCCCAAACCTGAGTTTAGGGTTATTTCCTCAGAATAGGGAAATTCAGACCTATCTCAACAAATGCAGATTCCAACCTATAAATCCTCTACACCATTGCCCTTGAATCAACATATAAAGAGATAGGCAATTTAAGTGTGTATTTACTAAGTTATGCAAAAATACATACTGAGTGCCTATAATGGCAGTTATATTTTTATTACAGGCACATACATACTGTCATTTTAATGCCAATGAAATATTTAGAATACAACTGTGAAAAGTTGTTGTTTTATGAGACCCACAGTTGTAAAATAGTGCAGTCTGACTTCCATGGATAACCATATAATGAAAAATAAATTTAAATGCAAACAAAAATGAAAGATTGGCTTAAATATTGGAGTAAATTCATATGACCAATATGTCCTTAGGATTTTTGGATATTGAACACATGACTGTTCCACCCAAACAACAGTAATGCATGTAAATGTTCAACACATGATAAACAATAAAATAGCTTCTCTTTTCCTTTTTTCCTTTTGGTTCTGGAGATTCTAACTTGGGGCCCTTTGTATGTTAAGCAGGTGGTCTACTATCTAGCTACACTCCCAACCACAACATTGTTTTTTATTTTGTGAGATAAGGTCTTGGGTAGCCTAGGCTAGCCTTGAACTCTCGAAGCCAGCCAACCTTCATCTTCTGGTCTGTCTGTCTCCCCTTTTCATAGGCCAGGATTGTAGGCATGCACCACCAAGGCCAGTGTATGGGTGCGCAGTCACAGATGTTAGGCAAGCACTCTGCTCAGTCCCCTCAACATTGCATTTTAAATAGAGGATATTTTATTTCACACTTGTACACAGGACATTGGAAATAGAAAACAAACTAGCAAGAACGTATGTGTTCGTGCCTGTTAGTCTGGTGTGTCACTTTCTTAAAACAAAAAGTCTCCATGCAGAGTAAATAAATGTTATGTCTCACTCAACTGGATGTACTATTATGGAAAACAACAGGTTCAGAGATCACCTATTAAAATGAATACATTTTCTTGAAAATCTTGCTTACACCTGTATACAAATATACATCTTGTCCATCACAGCTTATCAAAGAGGAGGGAGGGCAATCTTAGGGCTCTTGTGTGGCGCCTTCCTGAGTTCACTAATCCATTCTGCATCCTCCCTGCCTTCTGTCTCTCCTTGTCACTTGTGACTACAGGATAACCCATTCATTCCATTTTGGACAGTGATATCTGTTTAGCAAATTGTTCTTTTATTGAATTTGAATGTATCTTCTGGAACTTTTACCCACTGATTGCATTTCTATCCCACCAAAGAAACAATTTTTCTCCTGCATATCAAAGTAGGAGAATCTCTCCTTATTACCAGGGATGGCTGTGTTCCATATCTGTTGTCTCCCTGCAGTGGACAGAGCCTTCTCATGAACACGGGAATGCATCATAGGTAGATGATCGATTACTGATCAGCCTGCTCTATGGCCTTTGATATCAAGGCTGTGTACATATGTTTTTTTCCCACCAGTCCTGGGAAGATTCAGTCTCTAGAACTGTTACTCTTTCTCGAACTAACCCCAGTTTATTTTCTTTTTCTTTTTTTTTTCTTGCATAAAACATCTTACCTGGAATTAGACACAGAGTCAAGAAATGTTTTGACTATACTGGAGTGTAAAAATGCCTCCTAATTCCCTTCTTCCTGATGAACTGCTTTTTCCTCAGAAACACAGATCGTTGAAGAAAGGCAGCCTATGTTTTAGTATCGATTTACCATTTTCCAAGTGTGTGTTTGTGATTAGATGCTGAGCCACAAGTGTTTGCAAGTTGGACCCTGCCACCCCTTCCAGGCTGTCCTCATTTCTACATCAGTTAGGATAAAATTGACTTGGAAACAGTGTTCTGTGGCTCCTTGCAGTCTCGGAAGCACTTTTACCGACCTTCCATTCCCCAACTCTTAGCTGTAGCTCTTTCTGCCCCTCCCAGAATTATTGGATTCAAATCATAATTTGGCTCATTTCTTTTGTGCCTAGAGAAACTTAAGAAATAATCTGATACATAAGTTTTGTTTTCATTATATTGTGTTGTACTTTGTATATAATATGCGTAGGGTTTCACATTGTAGTGCATACTGTCTCAGAATTCACAGAAATTCTCCTGCCTTAGTCCCCCAAATGCTGGGATTATAGGCATGAGCCAATACACCTGGCTCTTTAAATTTTTAACTTAACCATCTGGGACTTATCCTTGGGGACAGTGCTGTTGCATGCTTATTACATTCTTTTCACAGTGAGTCCTCCCATGTCCTTTCTTTATGAGAAGAGAGAAACAAATCAGGAATTGAACTGTTCCGAGTTCTTCTGTGAACAAATGTCTGCTTGTTGCAAATGGGAACAATGGGGAATCCATCCATTTGCTGCCTGCTTTGCTTTGAGTATGCCTTGAGGAGCTCCCACTCTCCTTTGATTCCTTGTTTTAAATGTCTCTATCCCTGCAAAAAAAAAATGTGTGCTGGGCTGTAAATCTTCCCCAGAGATTATGTGATGATCCTGTTGCTCGTCCAAGTCATAGCCCTACCTTTGGGAGATCTCCTTGCAGATTCCCTGTGTTCCTGAGTGTAACAGTCTCTGCTTTCTTAATTCATTTCCTATGTCACCCACCACCTTTTTACTTTTAGAAATCTGCATCCTTTATAAATGAGGTTTTTTTAGGTCCACAGAATCAGCCTTATCTCCTTTAATTCAACCTTATCTTTCTCCTAGCTCATTAAAACTGTCTTTCTGGAGCCTGGGTTCCTGGTCTGACTCCCCCTTTCAACTCTAAACAGTCATCTAAACAGAAGGATGGGTAGATACTTGTGTTTTCCTTTGGGGGAGGGACCCCTCTTCATCCAGAAAACAACAACACATTCCTCTGCTAAGATCCTGAAGCCAGAACTTGTGTGTCGAGGGAGAGGTATTAATTTCTTCCATCTTTCTTTAAGTAGAGCAGGGGGTGTTAGGAGCATGTAAACCTTCTTTATGCTGCTTTGTGTGTTCTGTACCTTTAGGGTTTCTACCTCACTCAGGCACCCTTGCACATCTATAAAGGCACATGTACTGTAAGACATACATGTATGCACATGTATGTGGATGCTATCATTAATAACTATGTGGGTATGTTTGCATGTGTGTAAAAATAACACCTGAGCATTTCCCCCATCCTGTGTCATGGTGTTCTTAAATAGTTTATCTTCAGCTAACTCTAATATTACTTTCTTTGTATGAGTACATGTGCATGAATTTGTGTGTGTTCATGTATGTACGGATATACTATATGTAAAGTTTGTTCCTGCTAATAGATACACATGCGTGTGGAAGTCAGAGAAGAGCAGTCCTGTTTGCAGGACAGGAGCAGTGTCAGAACCCAAATGGGTCAACTCAGTTAGAATCCTGGGGGTGTCCAGTTGGTCAGAATGGCAGGTAAAAAAATGTTGCTGCTCACTAGGAGCTTGGAGACCTTCCTTGTGTCTGTCCATCATTCTACAGATGGAGTTTTTGCTCTGAACTCTAAGTCAGGATCCAGGTGCTTAGCATCACTCCCAGCTCCTGCTGAGATCATCTGGCTCTCCCAGTGTCTGTTTCTTCCTGGCACTTTCAAGGTGTTGGCTGACAGATGTAGGGATAACAATTCTCCACCTTGGTCCTTGGCTTCATGTGGACTGTGCAAATGTTAACCTTCCACATCTGAGATGCATCTTCCCAACATCCATGCTACCAGCCTAGCCTCTCCCACTTGTGATGTATGGTTGGGAAGTGAAGCTTGTCCTTTCTTCCCCACATCCTGAAATGTCAAGTCAGGGAATGTTGTCCTCCAAGCTTAATAGCCATTATCATCTTAGTCAGAAGTACCTTGACTACCTGGAAAACACCTTCAAGGCTGTACTGTTGACCTCTGTTAGAAGGGTACAGTGAGGAGGGCCATTAGACCTCAATCTGAGACCTCATCTACTCTATCCTATACATCCATGCCAGCTGTACACAATTCTAATCAGCTACATAGGGCTCTAGTGGTCTCCTGGTCTCAGGGAGTATCAGAGGATTGTGGAAGCTTAACCTAGTAGGCAATGCCATCTCTACAGCTATGAGGAAGTCGTCATCTATGCTGAAGCAAGACTTGTCAGTGGGTTGGCTGTTTGGGGGTCACTCGTACTCCTGTAAGTAACCCTCACCCATGCCTTGTAAGGAAGCCCAATAAACTCATGGGTTCGCCAAGTTGGATTTTGGTAGAATCATACCTTGGTGCCATATCTGGGTTGAGTGAGTAGGCATTTTGTTCATCTGCCCAGGAAAAGTTCATCACACAACAGGTATACTCATCTGTAAGATCTCTGCAGAGCCATCTGCTGGGCCTGTTGGTTGTATTCCTCTTCCTTGTCTGAATCCATGAGTCATCTTCCAAACCTTAGGCCTAGACACTGGCTTTCCGTGTTTCTAATCTGTCTCTGTTGCAAAGTCTTAAATGCCTGGGTTCCTAGGCTTAAGCTGAGCATGTCTTAGTAAGTGTTTGTACCTTGGGCACAACGGTGAAGTTAAAATAGAGACTGGCTATTAGTGTTTCACACCCCAGCAGGATCATGTGGACAGGATTACATGTTAGATCTTGAGGCTTCAATTCACACAGGCCTCTGAGAGATTGTTCTCACCTCAAACATAGCAGCCCCAAACTGTTGCCCTGGCCTGAACATGGTCCAAGACCCCAGGTCTTCTTTTCTTCATTATCAGAAAAAAAAAACTCATTTTTTTTCTTGCTTCAGACAAATAAAGACCCAGGGGGTAGGAATGTCCTTAGGATAGACTTGCTGGAGATCCTCAGGGATACCCCTGTCCCTATTTTTAATCTTCTCCCATGCAAATGTGCAGAATGTTTGCAATTGCTGATTCAACTTGGATGTCACACTAACACTTCTAATAGAGCCACTAGGGAACTTCCATCTGGACTGTATGAACCACAGCTGTGTTCTGCAGCCATGAGCCCCCAGGGCACACCTGTCTAGATCTGGAGCATTATATAAAGACAGAGGCAGCACAGCCTGAGAGAGGCCAGAGCAAACTAGGGACAAGGTTAGTCTCTCTGAATGAGTCCTCTGATGGTCAGCACTTGTGTTATCTTTCTTTCCTCTGTGCTTTCCTCTATGCTCTTTCTTTAATATGCTAATTCTTTTATTATATGTATGTGCACATGTACATGCAAGTACGCATGTCATGAATAGGTGTAATACATCCCTTTCTGATGTCCTTCTTTAAAACCCACTACCCCCACCCTTCCGCGTGACATGCTGTTTGCCTCTAAGGCTGCTGTCCTATAAATTCATTTAATCTCAGTTTGAGTTGGGTCTAGGTCTTTCCCAGTGGATTTGAACTCCCCAATACATTGATGCCAGAAGTTTTCATCTATCTCTCTTCACATTTCCTTGAGATAGCGTCTCCAGTAAGCTAGCTGGTCAACGAGCTACAGGGGTCCATCTGTCTCTACTCCAGTAGCACTTGGGTGACAGGAGCTCACCAGTTCCTGGCCTCTTGACATAGGTTCTATGGATCTGAACTCAACATCCTGGTGCTTGTGGGTCAGAAGCTTTACCAACTAAGCTGTCTCCTCAGATCCAATATACTAATACTTTTTAAAGTGAACTCAAACTCAGATAAGGGATAGTTCTAATAAAAATGGACATTGTTTCTTCTTTTACCTTCAGAAGCTATGAGCAAAGGCAGAAAGCCTGCCCACTGCTGCTAAGTCACCCATTTCCATTGTGCATTCTTAACAGTGGGAGGAATATTTCTAGCACAGTAAACTGCCTAAGTCCTTTGTCATGTGTGTGTTCACTGTCAGCTGGCCTTGCACGAGTTGCTGAGTGTTGCATGCATTGATGCCTCCATGGTTATTGAGATTTTGTAACCTTGCAACCTTTGGATTCCTAACTCAGTCATTGGGTACTTTCTTTTTCCAAGGAGAAAACTAGGAGAGAGAGACAGAGAGAAACAGAGAGAGAGTCGAGTGAGGTGACGCTTTTGAGGTGACTCAGAAAGCTGGAGCTCCAACTGTGACTTGAGTTGGGAAGTTGTAGTCATGTCCTTGGAATTTCCTTCAGAGCCAGCAAACAGCCTGGGTCAAAGGTCAGATTGTGAGGTGGTGTTGTAATGCATCCGGCATCCTTACAGCTAGTGGTTTAAGGGACCCGATGAACAGGAGAGATGTACATTTCTTTAATTTTTTTTTTTGAGGGGCAGTGAGACAGGGTTTCTCTGTTTAACAGTCCTGAATGTTCTGGAACTCAATTTGTAGATTAGACTGGCCCGAACTCACTGAGATCCACCTGCCTTGCCTCCTAAGGGCTTGGAATAAAGACATTTGCCACCACTGCCCAGAGAGATGTACATTTCTACTTCTGGTTTGAGCTCCATGCCATTGCACTCCATCTTCTCCATTTGGTGGTGAAGGTCTCAAGGACAGTACTTAAGGTTGTTTCAAGACAACCGGTGATTTCCTAAGTCAGACATGTCTCAGGAATATTGATTCTTATTTTATGCAATTCTCAATAGTCATTAATATTTCTCATTTTAGTGTCTCATCAACTGATCTTCTCAAAAATGTGTATGAGTTACACCATGGTAACTTTCTTTTGGTTTTGGTAAAAAGACACTAGACAAGTGTGCAATGACTAGGCTAACATGATTTGCAGGCCTATGCTTCCTCTCCCCCAGACTACATCATTCTTTCAGTAGAAACTAACTTCAGAAAACTGAGAAACTATAATAACATGTATTAGTTGATTTTTTTTTAAGAGAAAGAAAAATAGAAGGTAGAGCCTAGGTTGACCTCAAATTTGCTAGGTAGCCAAAGATGACCATAACATCTTATCCTTCTGCCTCTGCTTCCCAAATATTGGAATTATGGGTAGTATACACTGCCATGCCCACTCTTTTTTAGTACTGGAACTTGAACCCAGGGCTGATGCTTGTTAGGCAGGGGGCACTCTATCAACTGAGCTGAATCTGCAGCCCCTGGTTGACTGTTTTTAGTTTTCATTTTAAACCACAGACTTTTTGTTTTCTAAGTTCAGGATGCCTTGCTTTCTCTAGGCTGTGTTAGCATTCACACAAGTACCTTGCACATATCTCAAATGGTAGAAACCCTGAAACGGGCACTATTTCTTCAGAGATCTTCTGTATGGTACCTCCAATTGCATACAAGTCATTAGTTGAAAGACAAGGAAGGGGGGAAAGAGGTAGTAGATAACGAGTGGCTAAAACAAAAAGGAGGGAATGATGAGGTGGCTCAGCAGGTAAAGGCACCTGCCTCGAAGCCTGGCGACCTGAGTTCAATCCCCAGAAGGTAGAGAAAACCAACTCCTGAAAGTTGTCTATGATTTCGATGCTTGCACTGTGCTATGCATTTACATACACACACACACAGAGAGAGAGAGAGAGAGAGGGGGGGGAATGGGGTGTGAGAGGACGGAGTGATAAGAAGCACGTGAAAATCGGGCAACTTAGTTTCATATTAAGAAGAAACAATATTCTTGATAATATCTGAGTTTTTCCCAACTCAGAGTGTCTGCACTGTCTAAGAAAAGACTTTTAAACCTCAATTCCAATGCCTTCTGTATCACTGTGGCATGGAAAGGAGAGTGTTTGCAGAGGTGCCATCTGGGACCATCTCAAATCTGAACCCCAACCAGAAGTAAATCCATTCTACAAACCAGGGACCCTGATCTTCTCCCTTGAAAACACCGTTAAGGGGGTCATGGTTGTTACTAAGTAATTTGGGTTGTTTTTTAGTCATATCCCAGAGGACATTCCAGTGCCACCTTTGAATAGTAGCCCCACCCAGTATCACCATGATACCATAATGTTTTAATTTCTTTCAAACACAAGAGTAACCCTAACCCTTTAGACACTAGCTATGCCTTCAATGAGTCACCTCTGGTCACCCGTTTTTTTCTGTCTACAGAAAAAGAAGGTGTCCCAATATCCAGTCGTGTATACTGTGGCCAATAGGGGAACTCCGTTTGTGATTTGTTAATTACTTGTATTGTATGGACATGTTCACTTGTATATACATTGTGCATGTATGTTTGTGTGAAGGGGTGTGCCTACCCATGTGGAGGATGTGGGGCGTGGGGGCCAGAGGACAACCTCCGGTGTCATTTCTCAGGCACTACCTGCCTTGTTTTTTAAGACAGTCTCTCTCACTGGCCTAGAACTTGCCAAGGAGGTGGAAGCGGCACAAGCCCCAGGGATCCTCCTGGCTCCGTTTCCGCAGTACTCAGATTACAAACTTATGCTATCATGCCCATTTTTTTCCTAATGGTTAACTTTGTTATTTGGCAATTTTATACATGCCTAGAATGAATTCTGATTGCTTTTCACCCCTTTATCTCCCTCCCACCCACTCAACATCCCCACCAATCACTTTCCCAGATTTATGATCCTAGGTTTTGTTTTGTGACCCATTTAATCAGGGCCATCTGTGCAAGCACTGGGTGAGAACTATCCACTAGATCCTGGAGAGGTCACTGGAAGGGCTTTTTTAATGGCATCTTTTCCATGGGTCCTGGGAATGGAGCTCAGTCCCTTGTATTTGCAAGGCTGACAAGCACTTTATAAACAGCCATCTCCCCAGCCCTCTAAAGTACTTGGTTTTATGTTTAAAAAAAAAATCAGTACTATTAAACTGATTGGTTGAGGAGGAGTCTTGTCAACCGTATTCCCTGTGGCTAACCTCTAACAACACCTTCACCTTTCTAGACCTTTTCTTTTGGAATCATCTTTTAACTGATTTTTATTGATACTTTTAGGTTAGCCTACAAAGTAGTAAGTTTCATTGTGTCATTGTTTTATTGTTTTTGTTTGTTTGTTTGTTTTTTGAACAAGTTGTTAAATAGTGCATAGTACATGGATGGGGCAAGCAGAGAGGACCCACCTGTAAGCCAGAAGCTTACCACCTCCGATGTCATCATATATCATCAGCTATTCTTCTGATCCCTGCCCCTGTGCAGAACAGTTTTATTAGCAACTTTATAATACACAGATCATTTCATATCTGACTATATTCCTTTTCCTTGTTCGTGAGTCTGCTCTTCATGAGTCTACATGTATCTTAACATCTTAACAGCAAAGTTGGACACCACACTTTAAAAAATAACACTTCTTCAAGTATGCTTAGAAATGACGGTGTACTTGGCACACCCACGTTCCTATAGAATGTTTAGGCAGCAAGGTGATTTATGGTTAGAACTGGAGCCAACTGACATTCAGTCTTGTTCTCCAAAGGATTTCCTGTGAGGGTGATTGCCAGGGCTCCCTTTGGGCCTGTACAGCTGTAAATGAGTGGTGGGGGATGGGAGCGAGCAGTATTATTTTACAATTGTGAGGACTGAGAAGAAATTTCAGGGTGCCTAGCAAACCAAACAAAGATGTCTGCTCTTTGTATGCACCCACAAGGGTGAGCCTGTTTTGAGCTGATGATGAAAACTGGATGCTCCAATCTTACTCGAGAAGGAAACAATAAACAGGTGCCCTTTTGAAACACAAACCACAGTGGTGCTGCAAGAGGAGAGCTGTGCCCTCCAATGTGATTCAAAGGGCTTCTGTTCTGACTCTTCTCCATGCCAAATTTGTGGGTTATTTTGTTTTCTGCAAGGGAAGCATGGAACACAATTGCAATAAATACTACATCAATGTCTCAATACACAGTGACTCAATGTATCAAGGAGATAAAGAGATGTTATTTAATTTTAGCGGGGATTTTATTTTTAGATGAAAACAAGATCTAAGAGGTAAACTTATAAGTCTGAACCTTATGTGCAATGACATATTTTGATAAAATGACTCTCCTTTTTTTTTTTTCCCCCCGAGGCAGGGTTTCTCTGTGCAGCTTTGGAGCCTATCCTGGCACTCACTCTGGAGACCAGGTTGGTCTCAAACTCACAGAGATCCGCCTTCCTCTGATAAAATGACTCTCTACTTCCTTTTTATAACTGGGTGGTGCTTTCCTTTAATCCAAATACTGCAGAGGCAGAATCTCTATGAGTTAGGGACCAGCCTGAGCTATGCACTGAGGTTCACGCTGGTCAGGGCTACATATAGGGAGACCCTTTCTCAAAACAAAACAAAACAAAAAAAACTTTCTTTGCTACAGTAATGTCTTTCAGGTACCAATTTGTTTTCATAAAATTTATTAGAATATGGTTGCATAATCCAAAATCTGTGTATGTGCATGGGATAAAGCTAAACTTGTCATTGGAGAGATGGAAAAGACAAACAGCATTTCCTTTGCAAACTCTTTCTTGCCCTCTTGACTTTTGAGATGTACCACAGGCTAGCCCGGAACTTGATACAGAGCCAAAGATGACCTTAAACTTCCTGGCAGTTCTGTTTATTTGTTCTGTTTTGCTTTTTTGTTTTTATTTGAGACAGAGTCTCATGTACCCTAGGCTGGCCTCAGTATCACTATGTAGCATAGAATGGTCTTAAAGTCCAGATTTGCCTCCCTCTACCTCTGAACTGCTGGCATTACATGCACAGGCCACCTTCTCAAGCCTGTGATGAGTGTTTGCTTTGCTTTTGTTTGTTTTTAAAGAACTTCAAAATAGCATGCAAGATGGTTGTACCACATTCCTTCCTAGGACAAGCTCATGCACAGAGATTCTAATGAGAGCTGAATGGCTCTAGTTCCAAAATCATATCCAAAGTGCCTATGCCTTGGCTTTTAGGTACCTATTGTTACTGGAAGCTAACATTTCTGGTGTGACTTTTTTGGATGAAAGAATCATTTCTATGTGTTGGCATAGCAGCATAGATTTCAATCTAGTTTAAAACTGTAATGACTTTCATTCAACTCAATAGGGTAGTGATTGAGATAAAGATGGGTTTTTGTTATTGTTGTTAAATAACATCAGCCTGTGATGATGCCTCTATGATCAAGGCTAATGGAGTCCCTGGAGTTACCTAAGACTCCAAGGTCAGAAAAGGACTTCTTAAAGAGCCACATCATGCCTGAGGCCACCTGACTGAGATAGTATTTGCAAAATAGCAAGCCTAGAGGCTGAAGTGCCGCCACCCCACCCCATTTTAAATCTGTTTTAATCCCTTTGTTGGGATCTGAGTTATGGGAAACCTGACTGCTGAGTCATTGTCACAATTCAGGATCAAGAGCTCTTTGAGATTAGCAGTATCCAAACAGCAGTGCTGTGTGACTTAGAGCCCAGCTAGAGAGATCTGACATGATAGAAGGCAGGTAGGTGGCTGCCATCTTTGGAGAAAGAGAGGGCATTTTTTCATGGGATTCCATGACAGCTTTGGACTTGGTTTAATAACTCCTGGGGAATAAGACGTGGTATCCTTTACATCTTCCCTGAACAAGGCACTCATGAGGACTTTGATGAAGAGTGATAAGCCTAGGATCTATTTGAGTGCATCCTTCCATGTGTTTACTGTGGCTGTAGCTAGCTGGTCGCTGGGAGAAAGAGTGGTCCTTAGACTATAGAGCAGCGGTTCTCAACCTCCCTAATGCTGCTACCCTTTCATACTCTCCCTGGTGACCCCCAACCATAAAGTTATTTTCACTGTTACTTCACAACTATAATTTTGCTACTGTTATAAATGATAATATAAATATAAATGATAATATAAATATCTGATATGCAGGGTTTCTGATATGTGACTCCTGTGAATGGGTCATTCAAGCTAACCTCCTAAGGGGCCAGAGCCCACAGGTTGAGAACTGCTGCTATTGAGTCATGTGAGATACTAGGCTGGAAGGGGCCTCTGGATCATTGAACCTCAACAGTGGTATTGGATCCAGCTAGTAAAATCTAACCACCAGCTTTTTTACAGAATTTTGGGGGTACCATGTATAAAATATAACCGCTATCAAAATTAAAATTTGGTAATTATACTATATTGATGACTAATTATCTTAAAAATAAAGGTAATAGTCAAGGTCAATGGATGCTATAGGTATGGCTGTGTTTGTGTTTAATACAAGTTTGTGCAAGTACAGTCTATGTATATGCAGCCATGTGGAGGCCAGAAGTCAACCTCAGGTGATACTCTGTAATGTCCTGTTTGTTGATTTAATATCCTGTTTCTTGATTTAATGTCCTGTTTCTTGAGACAGTCTCTCTGGCCTAGGGCTTGCCAGTTATGCTAGGCCTCATTTTTTTTTTGGAGGTCAGCAAAGGAGATGATGAAAAAGAGGCCGACATGGGATCCTGAGCTTTGACTTTTGTTCATGGTGGCAGATATTAAAAGAGTGAATAAAGGTTAAATGACACCACCATCCAGCAGTATGTTAGTGATGTGTTTGCTAATTCTCTGTACATCTGCTCCATGGGTTATAAACACCTGAAGACATGGATACCATCTGTGTGCCACTGTCTAACAAGCTCCATCATACCTGTTTGTACACAGAAAGAACTCCATAAATGTTTTCTGGAATAACCAATAGTCCAGCCACTTTTGGCATTATATGACCAACTCCCAGTGAGGGAAGCCTCAGACAAGGAATGGTGCCTGGTGGAGTTCAGCTCAGAGACCTTCAAGAACTTCATCTACTACATTCTCAGTGACCATAGTGTTTCTTCTCCCACAGATGACGGAGGGCCGTCGATGTCAAGTACATCTCCTTGATGACAGGAAGCTGGAGCTCCTAGTACAGGTAAGACCCTCTGGGGCCATTTTCCTAGTTTCTTCTGTGATTAATGAATGTGCGGCAGAGGTAGATTTGGTGATGAATGGAAGGGGGTTGTCTACTCTTTTTATATCTCTGTCTAGCAAAACCTGTGTGACAATGGCTGAGACACGCCAAGGTATTTTGTGTGTATGCTATTTTTGCTCACTCTATTTCTATGTACAGCATGCCTCTGGTGTTCAAGGCCAGATGTATATATAACCTATTGTTAAGAACTTCTAGAAATGGAATTTCCGCAGCTACCATTACCTATTCTTTCTGCTTGGAAGGAGTTAACAGCATTGTAACCTAAATAACAACCGTGTCACTAAAACTGATGCAGTCTCCCTCAGGGGGGAAAGAGTTCCTTCTTTTCAAATTAAGCTTTCATAGTGCCTGAAGAAAGAGAAACACTTCTGCTCTTTGTCTGTCTCCTGAGGGCTAACAGCCCCCCCCCCTTACCCCATGGCCTGGGTTGCTGTCTCCATCAGTGGCAAACATTTGGAGAAACTGAGATAGGAAATCAACGTATTTCTCCCCAAACTGAGGGCACATATAAAATAAGATCAGGAAGTCACAGAAGGCATCAGAATCCCATGTCCCAGCTGTGCTCGTGTGGCTCTTGAGAGGGTCATTGCTTTACCCTCAAGCCTCAAGAATGAGGGGGTGATTCCAAACCCGGCTTACATACCTTTGAAATCTGGTTCAATTCCAACTTTTCTGACTCTATTGGTTTGATATTCTCTGATGTTGTTCTCGGCATAGTCTCCTTTCCTATACACACACACACACACACACACACACACACACACACACACCAATTCCAGGACACCTTACCATGAAGATGTCTCAGTTCATCGGAGGGATGGAATGCAGCCTACCTATGTGCTCATTCTCAGGGCATACAAGACCCTGCATATTACTCATACACAGATTTGTCTCTGTGGCCTTGGACTTGCTGCTTGGACTTGAAAAATGATCCAATTACAAACTTTAAGAGTTAATGCTTTCAACAGGATTCCAATAACAAAGCCATTGTAAATGTGTTATAGAAAATTGGGAAGATACATAATCACATCTCACACATACAACAGTTATTATTCTTATGCTGGTGGGATTTCTTCCCAGCATTGTCCTATTTATATACGTTGCATAGTTGCAGTTATAAGATATGCATAATGCTTTGTACTTTATTCTCCCACATATCTGTGTCCTTCCTAGCATTTCCTATGTCATGGCAAATTCTTATCTTGTTAAGAGCTGACTAAATTCCAGGAATGGATATATCATTGTTATCTAACCATTCACCCATTTAGTTGCACTTTAAGGTTGCTGTTTTTCTGCCTTACAATTTTACACTATTACAAATAAGTGCTGTGTTTGCCTTATCATCATGTGTAGCTAACCATATTTCAGATTATGTCCGTATTAGGCTACATTCCAAGGCCGATAGCCTGTGGGTTGATTTGGGTGAGTGAGACAATATGGGGAAAATGTATATTGAACAAGAATTTTTCAAGTAGAGGAGCCTTCCACTTGCTGACATTTGGCACTTTAAATTGTTAAGAGTCTGTGGGGGAGTTTATACAGAAGTGGTCTGCGGGGTGTGTTTCACATGCTTTTCTGAAACCCAAGCTTGGGCACTTAGAAGCCACCTTCTGGAACAGGAAATGAGACCACAAAGAGCAGCTTAGTTACTACTGATTAGCAAGCTGCCATTGGTATGAATGGAGACAGCTGAGATGACTTGTCCAAGAAAAATTTAATTACTGGTATATAATTTGAGAACAATTATTTTTGAACCCTATAATGTCAAAAGAGTATTACATTAGGCAATCAGGAAACCCATGCTCTCCCCACCCTTTGTGGGAAATGCTTTCCCATTTAGTCCCTCTTCCTGGAACTCCAATCTTCCTATATCTTGCCCTGTGAACATGGTTAATTTCTGTTCAGTCTACAAACAGTTCACAGCATAGAAGGCCTTCCCCATCCTTATCCTGGGTGGCTTACACTTAGCCACTCCTAACCCAAGTTTCTCCCTTACAACCCAGACTTCCTTAGCATTATTTGCATTATAACCACTGTGTCCTTAGTGCCACACCTGATGCTTGGCATGTATGTCACTAAATGCTTGCTGTTGAACGAAAGAATGTATGATCCTAAGGCATCTTCCCGTTGCTTCCTTGGAGGACTTTTTGCCAAGTACCAACTGCTTAGGATATGTTTTAAAACACACAGTATATACATATCTATATATGTGTGCACACTCATATAAAAAAGATTCCAAATTCCATGGCAGAGTGGGCCTCAGTATAATTGGGAGAAACTGGGCTAAAGCTATTGGACAAAAGCCAAATTTAATATTTGCATTTTTCTTCCTTCTCACGAAGTTCTGTTGCTCAGCATTGCAGTCCTGTTCTCCAGCTCATGTGGACCAACCTCTAGGTTTTAAATGGCACAGATTTTTTAGCTCCATACCTTTATATGTTCCTTTTATTAATGTTTTAGTAAGCTTACAAAACACTGCCTGTCCTTATGGCAATTTTTACGTTTTACATTGTGTTTGTCTTTATTTGTCCCCCACTGCCCTCCCTTTCTCTTCCTCCTCCCATCATCACACTGGTCTCTTTGTTTCTCCCACCTTGCATGTATCTGCAGTTTTTGTACACACACACATCACTAAATATATATTGTACATGTGAAATAATTTTTTCTTGCCTGTCTCTGTTACCCGTTTTCCCTCCCTTTTTAGACTGCTTCCTCCCCATGCCATGGTCTGCATTCTACTTTCTTTCTTGTCTTGTATACTCAAATCTAGATTCTACATACAAGAGAAAATCTGGTATTTGCCTTTTAGGCAAATAAAACCTGTTTCACTTAACACGATGAGCTGTGCATATACATGAAAGTAGGAGTAACATCTCCTTTCACTCAAAGGATGTTCTTTTTTCATGGCAGACTAAAACGCCATTTTACATGTATGCCACATTTTCCTTATCCATTCATCTGTTGATGAGCACCTATCTAACTGGGCTCCAAACCCTGGCCATTGTGAGTAGTGCTGAAATAAACGCTGATGTGTCGGTATCTCTGTGGCACTTCGGTTTAGACTCCCCTGTCACACTCTGGGTTTTGATACTTTATGTTCATAGAGTAGTAAGTTTAGACACTAAAATGTAGAACTATTAAAAGTGTTTTCATCATGTTTGTTATGATCATTTTGACTAAGAAGTACTTTTTAGAACATTTTAGCCTGGAGTCCCAGAGCTGGGGAGGGAAGGAAAAGGGCATTTTCTAGGCCACATTTACCTGGCAAGGTTTATAAGAACAGGAATCAAGTTTGGAGGAATTCATGAGAGACATTCGTGAGAAGTAGCCAAAGTTCCACTGGTTCCACTGACAAATAGTCAGCAGCTATTTGTCATGATTTTAGGAGCTTCTTCTGGCTTCAGTTCAGTCTCCCAGAAGCGTGTAAACCTGTAGCATAAATGTCACAGAAGCAAGTTGAACTGACTAAAACTGCTCACTCTCTCTTGCTGGCCATCAACGGGGGTACTGGGAACCAGCCAGCCACATAAATAATTTCATGTCATCATGTCAACTTGACCACTGTTAGATAATGTTTCTAGAAAAAAAGATGTGGCCAGAGTTCTGTCAGTAGACACTTAACCTGTAAAGCTGCTTGGTATCACTAAGTGAAATCTCTTTCTGGATCCCAATTGCCCTAGTAAATGAAACCTGACCCCTATGAAGGAGGACAGAAAGTCAACAGAGCACCTGCCAGGAATTTATCCTAAATTCATGGGCCAGTTCTTGATACCTGTGTAGCTCCTTGTGTTCTTAAATTTCCCTCGGGAAAGCTGCAGAGGTAACATGAGTGTTCACCCACATCAGGAGTGTGTACAGGCAGTACCCAGGTCACTCTCCGACACGTAGTCTTTGCGCTGTCATCCAAAACTTCCTAATACCTATATATTTACTAAAATCAAACAAACACAAATGACCTTCCTCAGAGTAAGAGGCCACCCTCATCTGTGTTTCTGAGTCAGTGTCTTCTTGAGAGGCTTTGGCGGCTGGAGCTGGAGCATCAAACATGTTTGTGTTCCGCTCAACGTCTCAAGTCTTGTCTTCCAATGGTTGCTCCTTGAAAAGTACTTTTTTTTTTCCTGACTGGAATGCCTATTTGCAGGACCTTTTTGAAAGAAAAAAGGGGGGAGGAGTTTTGGGGAGGTGAGGATGGTGATGTATGCCTGTAATCTCCACATTCAGAAGGAAGACACAGGAGGATCAATGTCAGCATGAAACCAGCCTATTTTACAGCAGGCAGCCAGGGCTTCTTAACCAGATCCTAACAAAACAAAACACTGGTAATGTGTTTAGTACTAGTGAGAGGAACTTAAGGAAGACTTAAAAGAATTTCCATACATTGTAAGCTTATTAATGAGGCACCGGAGGCTGTTCCCAGGGAAGATTCTAGACCTTTCCTCCTGCGTGTCTTAAAAATAGACTTCATTTCCGGTATAATTGAATGGTGGAGGTGTGGCTCTTCTTAGCATACTGGGCCATATCCCACTAGACAGGAAGACAAGCTAGTTCAAGAAAACAGGCATTCACCTTCTTAGCCCAGACCGCCTCATTTCTCTGCTTTACCCATTACTTTTCATAAGTAGATACTTGGCTCAGCCAACTTTCTCACCTCACATAATAAAGCTTTATATACTGCAGTCCTCTCTGCCTCTATAGACGGTGTTTAGGAAGCTGCAGTGTGATGAGAGGCAGAGGCATTCTAAGTTTAATTTGCCCAAGAATGACCATCTCTGTCCCCTCTAACCCAGTTTCTTGGTGGCCGGTGGCAGGAATTTTCAGACTGCCCATTTCTTGTAAAATAGAGGAACAAAGAACACCCACAATTCTAGAAGTGGTGAGCCTCTAAGGAGTTGGTGTTTCCCCACAGAAGTTAGGAAGGTAAACTGGATGGTACCACCATTGCCTGTGCCTCTAATCCTGTAAAGGTCCTTAGGGCAGAAATTTCTAGGGTCCTCATGCTTGTAAGGCAAGCACGCTACTGACTGGCCCATCTCCCCAGCCCTTTCCTTTCCTTTGAACTCAAGTTTCTAATTTAGGCATGCCCAACATTTTGACATCACAACATATGCTCTCATCTACAATGTTCCCATTTGAGAACCTCGGAGCAGAGGTCACAGAAAAAGAAAAACCACAACTCATAGTTTTCCAGCCATCCTGAGATGCGTTTGATGGTGCTGACCCAAGGGCTTTTGTGCTATGAGTGGTCTGGTGTAGAGATCCTGATAGGACAGTAGGTGAGGTGACTCTTGCCATCCATGAGTTTCTCTGACAGAGACACTGGTATATGTTGTTCTAAAAGGTTAAGGAAGTTCGTGTGGGCTTTGAGCAAAGTGGCACTTGAAGACAGAGTTGACATGCTGCCTACTATGGGCTAGAAAAACAGGTGTATAACTTATTTTTTTAATGTCTAGACTCCAGGGGCTGGAGAGATGACTCAGCAGTTAAGAACACTAGCTTCTCTTCCAGAGGATCTGGGTTCAATTCCCAGCACCCACATGGCAGCTCACAGCTGTCTGTAGCCTGAGTTTCAGGGGACCCAACACCCTCATAAGGGCATACATTCATAAAAATAAATGAATGAATGAATGAATGAATGAATGAATGAATGAAAAAGTCTAGACTCTCCTAGTGCCACATAGAATAAATGATCACGCTTTGTGGGTGCATGCCTACATACACACACACCCTCACAGCCCCTCCCTAGCCACTTCATGTTTAGCATTTTCTAAAATGTAAAAGGATTGGTTTCTCCCAAGCAAATCAGGAGTTCCCCAAAAGCACATGATGCCAAGAAATTTTAAAAAAAGACAAGTTGATTCCATGTCTTCTCAGCTGAGCAGGGTGGGCAGATGGTGTCTTCTGATTGGCTGGCCGGCCCGTCTGCTGAAGCCTGGCCCATATCTGCCATCTGCTTCCTTCTGTGCTCCATTCACCAGGAGTCCCTGCCTCAGCCAAGGGCTAAAGATGCATGCAGAGGTTAGGAGTAGACAAAGGGAATGAGCATTATAAACCTTCTGTCCTGGACCTCCCAGGACACCTCATCAAGAAGAGCCAGAGGGGTGTGGGACAGCACCATGGTGAGCTGACCTCTGCCTTCAGTGTCATGGCCAGCATCATTTATTAGGCTCTGTTCTGTGAATCAGGCACACTACCAAATGAGCAAAACAGATGTCTCTCCAGCCCCTGGGGGTGGCCAATAATATTTAACATCTTAAAGGCACATGGTAAAGCAAACAAATGTGACGATAGTGTGTAGACAGATGACGTGATGGTAATTCCATATGTCATCAAAAGTTCATTTAACAGCATGGTGGAAGAAAAAGAACAGTTCATGAAACATGCACACATGGCTGAATAGTGTCCCCTTGGGGGGAGGAGCAAGGAGATGTCAAACCTACTCTCCAGCATGGATGTTTTAAAAAGTCCTAGGGATGGAGGTGGTTAGCAAGCATCTCTTTCAGTGTTGCATGCAAACAAAGGCGAGGGCCAGTCTCCCTGGGGATGGTGAGAGGGAGAAGAGCAGCAGGACATATCAGATTGGTGCTACCATCTGGGAACTCCCTCACACATGCATGGCTCCAGAGCCAGACAGCTCAGCCAAGCACGAGAAAGGGCAAGGGTAGAGAGCAGGCCATTTCAGCATTTCCAGCCCCAGGGCTGACTAGTCCAGGATGCTGGTTGCCTAGCAACACCTCTACAGCGTTCCCATTCCCCCATGCCCTCCTGGTTCCCCCCATACTGCTTTGCTGTGCCCCATTTCTCCCTCAAAGCTAATCTTAGAGTGGCTTAGAAATGTACTCATTGAAAATCGCCAATGTTTGGCTCTAAACAGACATTGAAGGGAGAATGAGCAAAGCAGAAGGAAGACATAGTAAGTTCCCTTCCTTGGAAGCCCTCTAAAGTTGCTTTCTGTCATTTTCTTTTGCTTGTAGTTTTACTGCTGAGTCCTTTACAAAACCATTTCCATGGATCCTGTTCAGTAGTGCTGTAAGAGAACACATAGGGACCCTATTTTCCTTATTAAGGAGGAACAAGAAAGGATGGAATAAACAAAAGCTGAGCCCACAGCCCCATGGCACAGTTCATCACAATGTGAATAATCTTGCTGATAAAGGAAACAAATAAAACAAATAAAATGCACGTGCGCTTGCGCGCGCGCGCGCGCGCACACACACACACACACACACACACACACACACACACACACACCTTTAAGGAAGGTTTGGAAATGGAGAGGAGAAGCTGGTCTTCATGGAGAGAATGAGTGACAGGAAAGAACTCAGAGGTTACACAGCCAGGGTTGGTGCTGGTTTGTATCTATAACTCTCATAATGATTTTGGTGCTTTGGCCCATTGAGATACTAGCTTACTAGGTCAATGTCTGTTCAATGGTGTTCATGATGCTATGGTGATCCAGCTGCCCTTCCCTTTGGGCTGAGTCAGTGTCTAGAGGTGATAAATGATTGTTTACACTATGTCATGCCGTCTTAGTTACTGCTTTATTGCCGTGAGAAGACACCACGACTAAGGCAACTCTTATAATATAAAGCATTTAATTGGGGGCTTATTTATTGGAGAGAGAGGAGAGGAGAGAGAGAGGGGGAGAGAGAGAGAGAAAGAGGAGAGAGAGAGAGAGAGAGAGAGAGAGAGAGAGAGAGAGAGAGAGAGAGAGAGAGAGAGAGAGAGAGAGAGACTGGTGTAGGCTTTTGAAACCTCAAAGTCCATCTCCAGTGACACACCTGCTCCAACAAGGTCACACACACTACAATAAGGCCTTACCTTGACAAGTTTAGTCACTGCTTCTTGTTCCACAAATGGGCTATGTTGTCACTGCTTACTCCATGGTAGTGGGGACAGTGGGGATAGCTCTCCTTTCCCCTGCATTTCTACCCATGAATCCTGTCCTGTCTGGAAAGAAAGGATCCTGGGAGATATGTGGAGGCAGATGTACTCATTTTGCTGGGGCTCGTCACACCGAGCATAAAGTGGGATGGAAGTCTGATCCCCATGGTGTGGGGGGGGGGGGTTGGCAGTATCCTCAACTATGAGATGTGGCAGAGGAAGGGACAGAATGTGGATCTCAGACACTCCAGAATTTATGAACTCTTCTTTCCTTGTACAATAACTCCTCAACCCTTAAATCACTGTTTTCACACTTCACACTCAGCACAGAGCTAAGTATTAAACCATCCCAGCTATGGATGGATTTCCCATCCTACATAGCCCCTGTCACATACCTCCAGATACTGGTATGAATGTATCCATGACAGCTCATAGGTGTGATTTGTCCAACTCCACACTCAACCCAGGTACCTAGACCCTTCTTATCAGATCTAGGTGGCATCTTCTTGCGTCTGCTCTGAGAATGTGCTCCCAAGTCTATAGTCAACCAAGTGCCTGCACTCATGATTCATTTATTCAATACCTTCCTCATCCCTGTATCTCACCAATATATCCCCCTCATTAGAGCTTGGCCTTCCCTCTCCTAGGCAGAGGACACCCCATTGTATATACAGTGCTCCAGACAGGCTTTCTGCGACACAGTCTGTGACACAGTCACCACCAGGGTATCTTTTCCAGGTACTTTTTCCAGAAGCTCTGTGACCTATCTCTACTCAAAACCTATTCAATAGCTCCTCTTATTTGAATTTCTCTCTCTTGGTTCTCAAGTCCCTCCAAAATCTAACCTATACCCTGTTAACAAGAGGCAGAATATCAAACAGGTGAAGATGGGTTTGTCCTGTGGCATTACAGTTGCTGCCTGAGATTTCTAATTGCAATGAATTGGCTCTGTAATTATCATCAAAGACAACCACATAACTTTTCCATAGTCTTAGACCAAATTTCTTTCAGCTGTAAAGTCCTTTGTCTGATGTTCCATAAATAGAGGTTTAACCCTACAAATTTGTCCCTTGTCACTAATAGATTCTTAACAGAGACTAATCCATGAGTTAGAAATTACTATTCTGCTTTGGTACAAGATAATAGAAAATTCAAGTGTCCTTCATGCAAATATATGCATTTATACATAGTTCAATGGAAATTAATTTTTAATTGCATAAGCCATTTTTCAAATGTTTTGGTAAATGGTATGCCATTGACTTATTATATTAGCTAATTTACTTAGCTGACATTTATTTTTGTACGTGGTTCTATTCTAAGAGCTCAGTATGTTGTTGGACCATCCAATCAGCCCCATCACTCTACAATATAGGTGATTGTTAGTGTTTCCATTTATCAGACAAGAAAATCAGGACATAGAGAGCTTGTATAACTTATCCAGAGTTTCACAGCTGGTAATTGGTTAGAGAGACAACTCAAAGCCATGCCTTCTGGCTCCAGAGTAAGAAACAGGCTCCAGAATGCTGAGACCAAGCTTGTTTAAACCTGAGTCTGGCACTTAGTAACTCCATGATATTGGAGAGCCTCTTTGAGCTTCAGTATCTTGTTCTGTAAACAGGAACATTGGCTTCTAGCTCCTTTAATTCTATCAGCAAATCATGGCTAATTTGTGTTTCATAGACTTCTGTTATGAGTGAATAAATTTGAGCATGACCATATTCAGAAAAGCCCCTGGTACCTGGCAAACATCTCTCAGCTGGAACCCAAAGCTTATATTGGGCCATTTGGTAGCTATGACAACCTGGATGGTCATTTGCCTTTGCTGCCTAATCTGTAAAATGGGAATGTTAGCCTTGCTTTGGGGAGGGGTATGTAGAAGACAATGGACTGTTACATCATTTGTAGGCGTGTTATTTTTAATTAATTTGTCTTCCATATGGTTGTGCTCAAGACGTCAAGGCACATTTGTAGTGTTCAGCTAGGGTGACTGGACAAGTACTGGGTTGACAGTCCATCAAAACACACTTTAACTGCCTGTTATTATCACCTGATCTTTCACAGGTACTGCTCACCACCACTCATCTTCCCAATGTCACAGATAACTCACATGACTAGGTCATGGGATGGTGAGGGAAATTTATGTGCATGTTTTGTGCAGGATTTAGATAACCATAGAGAGGACTGGATTAGGTTTTGTGCTCCACTAATGTCAAACCTGATCACTCATCATTCTTGGGGATAAAATAAAGGGAAATGAGCTTGACAGTTGCCATGACAATACATTATAAATGACCCGTCCTAAGTACTTGGTGTTAAAAGATGGTAAAGCACAAGCCTACATGGCTGGATCAAACTGTGGGAAAATTTTAAAAAATAGAAAACACATTCTCTTCCTTATAAGCAAGGCTGTGATTGGATTTCTCAGCCTATGACTCAGACTCGGGTTACCACAAGTTCAAGGCCGTGTATTAACTGCTGTTTCCCAGAAGGCCTGTGTACCTTTCATAGAGGTTGCAGTCCCCTGACCCACATTTTATAGTGCACAACGGGACTGGTGTCTTGGGGCATTCAGACACATTCTGCTCCACTGCAAAGCTCTAAGTCCTGTGTGACTAAGAAGGCTGTTGGAATTGTAACAACCTCCCAGGATTCCCTGGAGAGGCCCATTCCCCAGAAGAATGCTTCAGGGCCAGCACACACTGGTTAAGGATTTTGTTTTCCTTTTAGGGAAAGCAGTTTTAAAATTCCATGTGGAGTCCTTTGAGTGTGGTAATAGACCAGTATAGTGATCTTTCAGTTTTAAGTTGTTGATGATTTGTAAGATATATTGCTATAATAATCTGGGCCATATGTTGGGTTTATCAAAAATCCCGCACAAGCATTCCTCCACTCTGACCTTCGTTATGCTCATAACAGTGTTGGTGGTTTATAAAATAACAAGAAGAGCATCAGTAGACTAGTGTCTCCATGTTTCATCCTAGGGTCATTTAGAACTGCAGGAATCCTCCAGAACACCTGGGGGCCTATTCCATTGCACCATAAGTGACTTATGGAGACATGGGGAAAGTGTTGCTTTTCACTCCCTTCTGGAGATGAATCAACTGACCTATAAACTAATGCATATTTTGGTATTGAAGTGCCTTCAGTGTTGTTGGGTCTATCAAATGCACACACCCACCTAAACACTAATGCATACCAATAACACACATACACACATGCACTCACATACATGTACTTGTACCCACATGAACACATTGACGCTATCACATGTATGACGCTATACATGTATACTTACATGTATACACAAGTACGCATGCATTTATCACACATATATATACCTATATATAAATACACACACATATATGAATATATGAAGTAAAGCATTGATGTCCTATGTATCCTCAGTTCACCAACACTTTTCTCACCAAACCATACTCTTTTCTTAGAACTTTTATTTGTATTTTGGTTGCATGTGTGTCTGTATCTGTGTGACTGTGTGTGGCTATATGCACATGATTGCAGGGCTCAACTGAAGCCAGAGTTACAGGTGATTGAAGCTACTTGTCATGGGCACTGGGAACAAACTCAGGTCCTCTAGAGGAGCAACAAATGTTCTTAGCCACTGAGTCATCTCTCCAGATCCCAAACTATGCTCTTGAATAAGATAAAAATGGTTGTCCTCATACATAGTCTGACTTTTGGTTCAGTGATACTGGGTGACGTTGATTCTAGATACACCGTGTGGCCCTCAGCCCATGTCCTTGCCAACAGGAATGAATATATTATCACAAGGCAGCCAGGCCCAGATAGCCCACATATCATCTCCTCTTGCAACAGCAGGAAAAGGACTCTTTTTATTGAGGGAAAAGCTTCCCAGATGATCCCCAAGCCTATTCCATCTTCCTACCCAGACCATAGTGTCTCATATCCTCACGTCTTAGCTAGTCACCCACAGGGGAGTGGAATGGCTGCAGTTGTTTGAAGCCAGCAGTTCTCAAAATATGTTCCTAGAGGAACAACACTAGCATTGCTCAGTCAGTGTGGGAGTAGCTCAAGCCATCCAGAACCTGACCAGTGAAGGCCCAGAGCATCAGGAGTAGAAGTATACTTGGCCTTTAAGAGTCCCACACTGGAGACTGCAGACTGTCTGCTTGTCTGGAACTTGCTTGTATGACTTACAGGTAGAGGCATGGCAGGGGAGCAGGTCACAGACTTTTGGATTAAAAGGATTAAACATTGTAAAGATACATGGTTGCAAGTTCTGTACCAGCAAGCTTCATCCTCAGCTTTTTAAAATGTTTTGCTTTGCTTTGTTGTTTATTCTGCTACAGCAGCTCACTTAATTACCTAGGATGGTCTTGAACTTGACATACTCCTAGGCATGTACCACTAAACCCCTACTCTCTCTCTCTCTCTCTCTCTCTCTCTCTCTCTCTCTCTCTCTCTCTCTCTTCTCTGTGGTGTGTGTGTGTGTGTGTGTGTGTGTGTGTGTGTGTAGGAACCAAGTGAGGCAAGCATCCTGGAATAGTTTAATAGTTTTCTTTCTTTGCTAAATGAAGGTATAAAACAAATACTGTCATCTACTCCAATCATGTATATAATAAAAAAGAAACATATCCCTCCAAAGGACATGAAATCAGAATAAAGGACAGTCTTTGGAATGGACTGTATTAACTAGTTTTCCATACATTCCTATTATTTTCTTGTTTCATCAATCCAAGAACTGGCATCCAGATTTGTAATCACGGGGTTGGTCTTCATGATGACCAGCTTCCATCAAAAGTCATTTTATTAATGTAACCTCAAACCCAAAAACTCTCCCATTAGGGCTGGTGAGATGGCTCAGTGGGTAAATGCTTGCCACTAAGCCTGATGACTTGAGTTCAATCCCCAGGACCCACATGATGGAAAGAGAGAAAAGACTTCTGCAAGTTGTCCTCTGGACTCCACATGTGCTATGGCATGTGCCCCACTCAAATAAATAAATGTAATTTTAAAAATTATCTTGCTACTTGAAACAGTCAAGGATTATAGTGCCAGGCCCCAAGGAACCAGAGACCCTAGCAGTCAGGTTCTTAATTGTAAAACAACAGCTATGGCTAGAATGTAGTTTAGTGGTAGTAGTCTTGTCTACCATGCTTGAGGTTCTAGATTCCATCAGAACACTGCAAAAACAAAAAAACAAAAACAATAGCTAAGGATCCAGGCATCCAGATCTCAGACTTCGGTTTGAAGATAACAACAGTTGAAACAAGATCAAAGTGAACGTTTAGAGTCTCAGCTTCCAAGCATGGACTTTGATATTAATTCACTTTTTTAGTGCTACTAAGTCAGTTACATTGGGCTAACTGCAAGAAAATACCACCGTCCTGGTGGAGGGATTAAATGTATAAATGCATTTCACACAATTCTGGATGTTAGAAGTTCAAGATCAGATGTGGGTAGAGTTTATGTCTCCAGAGACCTCTCTCCTTGGCTTGCAAGTGGCTGTCTCCTCTCTATCTTCATGTTACCTTTGTTCTCTTGCACCATTCTGATGTCTCCTCCCTGTCATCATCTTCCTCTTCTTCCTCCTTTTCCCTTCTTCCTCTTCCTCATCTTCCTCCTTCCTTCTTTTTCCTTTCTTATACTTTTTCCTTTTTCTTCTTTATTTTTCTTTCTTTTTGATACTGATCTTGTTGGATGAAGACTCTAGCCCTATAGCCTCATTCAGGTGCCTCTTCAAGGTTATTTCAAAATCTAGTTACTTTCTAAGGAACCATGATTGGAATGTTAACAGTTAATTTGAGGGCCTGAAGAGATGACTCAGGGGTTAAGAATGAATACTGCTCTAGAATAGGACCCAAGTTCAGTCCCAGAAACCACAACAGACACTTACAACCACCTGTGACTCCAGCTCCAAGGGATACAGTGCCCTCTTTTGGCCTTCTTAGGCACCTGCATTCACATGCACATACACAGATATATGTACACATAATTTAAAAATGAAAATGTTTTTAAGAAACGGTGAGTTTGGAGAGGGCACAATTCAGCCCATAACCATGACCTTGAGTAAATAATCTCGTTGAATCTTAAGGTCTATTTCATTTTTTAACATGTGATTAAAAGAATGAACAATAATCACATGTTGGAATTCATCTAGGAGGCCAGGGAACAGCAGGGAAGGTACCTACCAGAATGTCTTTGGCAGTGCTACAGCCCCATCCCATCATTTTTATAAGGACACGGTGGCTAGCCGTCTGGAATGAGCCATCGGCTTCTCTGTCTGGAAGTCAGCATTTCCCAGAGATGGGCTTTTCCGTTCTAGCTCTGAGTGCTGCTGTTGCCTTCATACCTTATGTGTCCAAAGCAAGCCAAGCCTCAGCTGGGTTCAGCCCTAGTCTGCTCAGACCTGAGTCATCACTCTGAGTTAACTTTGTGTCACCCCCTCTCACATTGTCATAGCCACTGTAAGATGTGGCTGATGACTCCCAAATCTCCCTCCTCTTTTGTGGCCACATGCAGCAAGCCTGTATGCCTGGGACTCGAAGAACCTTGAGTTAGTTTAGACTGGCTTTCTTTGACAAAACCATGTGGAAATTCAGAAACCCCATATGCCTAAGCTGTCAGGCTGCTGGAAGCTCACAGAACAAAAGACCAGGATGTTAACTACATCCAAGGCCAAATTGACTGCGCCACCACCAAAACCCAAGAACTTTACAGCCACACCAGGAGTTCCTTTTGGCAGGCACTCAGTGTGTGGCAGGAATCCCGTAGGCTGAGCTTTACCACTGAAGAGGCTCATTCAAAAGTTATTTCCTCACAAACAGCTTAGTCTTACTTCCACATGAGATACTAAATAAGTGATGGCCTCCCCAAAATGCCTCTGGAAATAGCAATTCTTCCCGCCCAGCCCAGCCCAGCCCAGCCCTAGCCCAGCCCAGCCCAGCCCAGCCCTGAAGTTACGTTAGTCATCATCAGATGCCTTTTCTTCAATGTCATGGTTATGGCTAGTAATCAGACCCTATACTAAAGGAAAACCGCCATTGTCCCCCACCTCCCAGGCGTTTGCAGTCTAAAGAGTGAAAAGTCAGATAGAGAACAATTTAAAAAGGAAGAAACACTATGAACCAAGAGGAAGAACAGCAAAGATATAAGATGATTAAATCAGCCACATGGTGTGTTATAGCTCAGAGTCTTTCCCAAGTGAGAGTATAAAAGGCCTGCTCTGTCTTTTACAGAACCTCTCAGCCTGCTGTATCTCTCCATCATTTTCAAAATATTCCCCAGCAGGTTCCCATGGAGATTACCAGATTCTCAACAGCTCTGACGTTGTAGGGATGGGAAACAGAAAGAGCATGAGGGGTAGAGTAGAAGGCACAGCGCACCCCTCTGTGGTCCTGTAAATGGATGTGGATGTTTCACAAGAGGAGTGTAATTCAGATTTTGAGATATAATTTTACCATGTAGTTCTATCTGGTTACAAACTCACAATTCTTCTGCCTTGCCCTCCTTAATGCTGGATTTACAGATATACAGAACTGTCTGCCCTCTCTCTCTCTCTCTCTCTCTCTCTCTCTCTCTCTCTCTCTCTGTGTGTGTGTGTGTGTGTGTGTGAGAGAGAGAGAGAGAGAGAGAGAGAGAGAGAGAGAGAACCGTAGATATCATTGGTTGCTGTCCACCTTGTATTTTTGAGACAGGGTCTCTGGCTGGTCTAGAAATCACCAAGTAAGCTAGGCTGGCTGTTCAGTAAGAGGCAGAGAGTCACTTGTCTCTGCTTTCCCAGCACTGGGATTGCAATGATACACCAATGTCCCTCATCTTCTCTTTCCTTATTGGGAGGCAAGATTGGCTGCCAGAGGTGGAGCACCTGGGGACCTATTGGTCAGAATGGAGAGATGAGCTGGACCTTGGGTGACAGCATTGTTCCAGTGGATAAGAGCTGGAAGGTTCCCATTCAAACTGACAGGTTATCCAACATACAGTGGCTGAAAACTTGGCCCTGTGACCTTGTGTAACTGTTACACATTGCCACCTGTTGACTCCGGGTATGGAAAGTTAGAATCAGTGTCAGTAAACAAGTTCAGAAGGCTTGGTTGAAATCCTTGACTTCTTGGTCACAGAAGAAACTGTGACTCAGAGCCTGGCCTGTACTGTGCATTCTGAGAAATTTCTTTCCAGATTTGTTGCCGTATTAAAAAAGGGAGAAAGTGGCAGTTAAATCAGTTTTAACTTGCATTTGTGATTTCGGGTGGTCCTCCCAAAGATAAACTCCCTATGGAAGCATTTCACCTGAACTTTCATTCCCCAAAAATGCACTGCAGAAATGGTCTGCATCAAGAAGTGAAATATGCTTTACACTTTTTCCCCATCTGAGACATAGCATGTTAACCCTGTAAGCCTCTGCCAGGGAGTCCTATAGTAAAAATCTCTGGGTGCCTGCCTGTTTTTACAGGCTCTCTGAACCATTTAAACCCCTCCACAATAGACCTGGAATTCCTTTGGGGACTCACAACTTCCTAAGGCCCCTAGGAATAGGGCTTGATGTAATAACACTCCAGGACATGGCACATCTGTCTCTGAGGAGAAATATATCCTACCTCAGCTCTCTTACAAACCGACTGGGGGGGCTCCAAGCAGGCCACTTTGCTTGTTTTGTGTTTTGGCATCCAAAAGTGATGTTTTTACCAGGTGGAATTTCAGCACTCAGTGGGTGGAGGCAGAAGATCAAAAGTTCCAAGCCACCCTGATCTAAATAGTAAGTCCTTGTCACAAACAGAAGAGAAAGGAAGGAAACAGTGTAGGGAGAAAGGGGTATTCTATAACATGGCTTCACATGTACACACATGCACACACATGGACATGTACACACATACCCCTCACACACATAGTTCCTCTGGGGGGGGTGTTGGGGTGTTTATGTGTGTTTGTTGTGTTTGTTGTGTGTGTGTGTGTGTGTGTGTGTGTGTGTGTGTGTGTGTGTGTGTGTGGTGGGTCAGTGGTATTTATGTGTGTTTAGTATGTGTTTGGTGTGTGTGTATGTGGGGGGATGGGAGTGGGTATTTATGTGTGTGTATGTGGGTGGGATGGGGTTGGTGGGTGTTTATGTGTGTATGTTGGGGGGTGTTTATGTTTGGTGTGTGTGTGTGTGTGTGTGTGTGTGTGTGTGTGCTTGGTGTGTGTGTGTGCTTGGTGTATGTGTGTGTGTGCTTGGTGTGGTGTGTGTGTGCTTGGTGTGTGTGTGTGTGTGGTGTGTGTGTGTGTGTGTGTGTGTGTGTGTGTGTGTGTGTGTGTGTGTGTGTGTGTGTGTGTGTGTGTGTGTGTGTGGTGTGTGTGTGTGTGTGTGTGTGTGTGTGTGTGTGTGTGTGTGTGTGTGTGGGTCAGTGATATTTATGTGTGTTTGGTATGTGTTTGGTGTGTATGTATGTGGGGGGATGGGAGTGGGTATTTATGTGTGTGTATGTGGGTGGGATGGGGTTGGTGGGTGTTTATGTGTGTATGTTGGGGGGTGTTTATGTTTGTTTGGTGTGTGTGTGTGTGTGTGTGTGTGTGTGTGTGTGTGTGTGTGTGTTCGTGTGCATGATCTAAACAACTTCTTCCCAGCACTTCCTAATGGTCTCCATCTTGGGCACTGATGTTTTGGGCTTAGTTAGATGATGCCTTAGTGACATGTCCTGAGTACGTGCCATCACAGGAAAAGTATCTGATTGTCTGCAGGCCTGTCAGTCAGAGTAAAAGTAAGAGAAAAGGCAAACAGGGAAGAATTTCCTGTGAGGTCTTATATAGTTCAGAGAGGGATGGGAGGGGAGTGTCAACTTTGTCATTTTAAATTGTCAGCTCACTGTGTCTCCAGCGCATTTAAATCATTCACTTTTAATGGTCTTCCTGGACACAATCCCTGAGTCCACATGGCCGGTCTGGGTGCCCATCCCTTTTCTCTGGGTGTCTCTTGTGATCCTCAAGACTGCCCTCTGGACCGGAAATTTCAGGCTCATCAATCTAGCTTTCCTAGTGCCCCAGGAGATGAAATTAGTCTCTTCAAAACTTCTCTTTCCATGTCAGGCTCTGGTGTTCTGATGCCCTTTGACTATTCAAAAATGATTGCTTAGAAGAGCTGGAAGGACCCTCGGGGGTAGGGTCTGATTTCACCCATTCTTCTTCCTCTTGGAGCAGGGGACCCAGGACTGAGCTCATGTCTGCAAGCAGGCCTATATTTTAGGAAAGACTGAACTAATTTGTGTCCAGAGACTGGCTGCCAGCTCCCTTTCTCTCTTGCATTAGCAGTGCTGGGGATAAAACCCAGGGTCTCCTGGTGGACAAGCATTCTCCTGCTTAGCCACATCTTACAGCCCCCAGAGACCAGCTGGCCTTGCCACCTGGATGTTTGGTCTTTTTAAAACTAACTAGCATATTCTCAGCAATGAGAACCTCTTACTGTGGGTCCAGTTAGACATAGACACTATATGTGACCGAGCATCCATCTTAAAGTCCCCGTAAGTGATGACAAGGGCTGACAAACTAGCTATAAATTCCTTTTAAAAACTCATAATTTAGGGGGAGGGGAGACAGACAACATCTCGTGTAGCTCAGGCTGGCCTCAAACTCTCTATGTAACTGAGGATTTGAGCTTGTGATCCTCCTGCCTGTATTGGGATCTCACATGTATACCACTGCAGCCGGTTTTTTTGCTTGTTTGTTTGTTTGTTTGTTTGCTTGTTTGTTTGTTTGAGGTAGAAGAGCTGGAACCCAGGGCTTTATGAATACTAGGCAAACAACCAAATGAGCTACATCCTTAGCCCCTCAGTCTTTGAATTTTTAACACAACCAGATAGTACCTTTTTGTTTCAAAACATCTTTTAACAGTTGTTTTGAGGGATAATTGAACTTCATAAAATTATATATGCTTTGCTTTATTTTGCTTAAAATGTAGTCTCACATAGCAGCCTGGGTTGTCTATGACAGTGTACAGTTCATCATGACATGGCACTCACAATTGTGTCAAAACCTTCTGAAGGAAGAGGATACAAGATGTGTACCACAACACATGGCCTGAACTGCAAGCATGTAAAGCATGCAATGTGCTTTTCTTGACATGTGTGTATATCTGTCAGCATAGAATGGCCTGTAGCTAGTTTTGCAACTACAGCCACCACAAATGCCCCCTTGAGACCATGAGACCCTGCCCTCCGCCACACACTCTTTGTGGCTTTGGGTGGAAGCCACTGGTTATTGCCACAAGGTAACCCATGGAGAACTGAGCGAGCAGTTTGAGTGTTCTCAGGACCCAGGGAAGTTTTCAGGAGCATTTGGAGAAAAGTCAGGTGATTTTGTCTGCTTGCTTACCTCTCCATGCCTTTACCCATATTGCAAATCTGGGTGTATTGGACCAGGAATGCATCATGGGACATTGTCCTAGCCTTGTATGGCTCTCAGGAACAATGATAGAAAGCTATGTTGTACTCGTATGAGCCAGTCCCAGCTCACTGTTCCTGGAAAGTTTTACTTCTTGGCACTAATCCAGAAAGACTGAGTAGGAAAAACCCTGGGACCTGTTTTGTTGTTTGGTTGACTGGGTTTTTTTGTTTTGTTTTGTTTTGTTTTGTTTTTCAAAACTAAATCTCAGCACAATGCTGAAGAAGGCTCTGCCCATGAGGGATGGGAGGCAGATTCATAGGTGGACGGACAACAGAGCAGGTGCCCATTCAGGAGTGAGCTGCTAATCTTCCAGGAGACCCTGTGGACCCCTCCCTGATGTCTCTTTGTCTTGGTTTTTTGGCAAATACTTCACAATCAGGCTTTGAACTCCTGGGAAAGTTCCTCATTATCCTCCCAGGTGTGTAGAAAGAAAACCAGAGTAAGCAGAAGTCAGCAGCGTTCTGTTCTATCTCAGATGTTGAGTTATGAAAGTTTCCTTTCATACACATCCACCTTGTTGGCTTGCATACAGAAGCAATTATCTGAAATCGAAGAACAAAAGATAGCACCACACATGGAAAGGACCAGACAGCTTTCTTGTGGCTCCAGACCAGCAATGAACAGTCCCTGTGGTTTCTTTATGTGGACAGCTATGCACACACCAGAACCCACATTGTGTCTCTCTTGTAACTGCCATTGCACCAGGTGCCCACTCCACATTGCATCCTGGGAAGTAATCACTCCATGACCGAGATCTGTGGCTTACTGTTCAGTGCCATGGGGTGACTTTATTCAGAAGACACCAGTAAGGGCAAATTTAAGAACCAGATATTTTGCAGTGTTCTGTGCCACTTAAAACAGGGGATAAAAAATACAATTAATGTCTTACATTCATGAAAATCAAAATACGTTACTTGCAAATGATATACGCATGACATTGACTCCCAATTTAAGCCAGGAGGAAATGAGCCATGTCTCAAATCACTGAGATGTCCTTCCTTTACTGGCTTGAAAGAAAAAAAAAGACTAATTAAAAAAAAACTGAAAAATTCTAAGTTGCATAAAATTGTGGATCTTTCTTTCCCTGATGGGGATTATTTCCCAAATGCCAGTGGTTAAGATTGCACATGAATGACTGTGTTTTTGTGACATCACTAGATATTTGTCTTTATTCCTTATGTTTTTAATATGTTGTATTCATGAAACATTAGAGTGAGGGATTGGGCAATAGAAGTGCGTTAAGTGGTACTATTATCAATTAATAGCATTGAAAAAGGCCTGTGCACGGGCATGTTTAAATCCCTTGCTCAATTTTGCAAACACCACAGACTGTGCATCTTCTCATCTATCACATATCATGGGTATAAAGTGCTACTTGGTATAATTCTGGATATTGGTTGCTCTGTCATGAGACACGTCCTGAATCACCTACTTAAAAAGACTATGAATTTGGGTTATGTGTTAGAAGGTAGATTTTTTTTTTTTAACACAACTTGTATAAAATGCACCTAGTGTCTTGAGTCTGCCTGGAAAGCATTTGGGTAGCCAACACCTCATTAGTGAAGAAATTGGGTTGGTTTGGTTTTGGCATTTCTGGGGTTGGAACATGGGGCCTGGTCATGGTAGACCAGCATTCTACCACTGAGATGCCCCTGTGTCGTGTTAATATTAATTCTACTCAAGAATTTCACACTGTATTCTCTTTAGAGGGAAAAAGAAAGAAGTGCTTAATGTGCCCATAGACTGTGTGTTCACAGAGGCTTAAACAGGAAATTCTCATTTAGCATCTTTCTGCCCTCTTCAGTCTCCAGAAGATAAGGGAAATGAGGTGGTATCTCAAGGTACTGAAAAGCCATCTTTCTTCTAGACCAGCCCTGACCAGAAGGGACTCCCTGAGGGACAAATCCAGAAATGAGATCCAGGTGTGAGCACCACCCTCCTGCAGTTTTGCTAGTTGCCAGGGCTGTAGCATAGCCAAGCAGGGTCTCCCACAGAGAAGAGTTAACAAGCCTGGGGGCAGAAGCTGCTGCTTAATCTATCACTTCTCTCTCGCACATTTGTTCTTTCCCAAGAAAGCACAGAAGATTCCTGGTAGGGATTGCTAAGGTTTTGACTCTCTGGATTTCTGGAATGTTCCACCCTTTCTGAAAACTCATACACTAGTGGTACTTTCCACCCAGATGGAACATGGGAACTGTTTTTTACATCGCCCAGAGATCAGAGGTGCTATTACATTGGGGTTAAAATGGGACTCTGAAAGCAGTTGGCCCGAATTTGTCCTTGAGATCCACCACATCTCCACCTACAGTCACTTCAGCCTCCCAAGCTCTGGGATTACAGGCATGCATGGCAAGGTCCAGATTCACAAAACTCAAAATTCAGCTGGGTGTAGTGGGGCACAATTTTAATCCCAGGACTGGGAAGGCAGAGGCAGGCAGATCTCTGAGTTTGAGACCAGCCTGGTCTACAAAACAAGTTCCAGGACAGCCAGGGCTGTTACACAGAAAAACCCCCTGTCTTGAAAAACCAAAACCCCTCAAAACTTGTGATATTGAATGTAAACATACACATGTGTGCAGACAAGCACAGGATGATATTAGACATGAATATACATGATAAAGCTTCCCTTTCTTTTGTCACCTTGCTTTGCTTTCTCTGGGAAGCAGAAAAAGGCCTCTCAGGAAGATTAGACTGCTGTGCTGTGATGTACTGACTGAGGGCAAAGGCTGGTTCTGCTGGGGTAAGACTGGGTTCAATGAAGTCCATGATGATAAGCTGTAGATCCCAACTTTCCTGTACTTAGAACTGCAAAATTCTGAAGCTGGTTGTCTTTGTTAGGGTTTTTATTGCCGTGAAGAGACACCATGAGCACGGAAACTCTTATAAAGAAAATATTTAAATAGGGTGGCTCACTCACAGTTTCAGAGGTTCAGTCCGTTATTGTCGCGATGGGGAGCACGGCAGCGTGCAGGCAGACACGGTGCTGGAGTAATAGCTGAGAGCCCTACATCTTGCGGGCAAAAGGAAATCAACTGAGACACTGGGTGGCATCCTAAGCATGGGAAACCTCAAAACCCGCCCCCACAGTGACACACTTCCTCCAACAAGGCCATGCCCACTCCAATAAAGTCACACCTCCTAATAGTGTCACTCCCTATGAGGTTATGGGGGTCAATTACATTCGAACTACCACACTAGTCCACTTGGGGTTAAGAATCTTGATCTCTGCTCTTATATGATATAGGGAATAAAACCCAGAACCTTGTACATGGTAAGCAAATGCACTACCACTCAACTATGTCCCCATGTCCTTTGTAAGAAAATGTGCTTTTTCATCTTTTCCTTTGAACACGTCCTTGACTTCCTGGAAAGTCAGAGAGGCTGACTGGTGAGGCTGGGAACAGCAGCTGTACAGACAATGGAATCTCCTTTGTTCCTGTGACTTGGGCCACAGTCTGACCTTTCCTCCTTCAGATGAAGGGAGGGGGTGAGAGGTGACAGCTCCATGACCAATGGACACTCAGCCTGGCAGCTGATGACACTGGCTGCCCCAGGGTCATAGCCTGTGATGATTTCCCTCTTACAGGCTGACACACTATTATGAATGCAAAGCCTATTAACTCTATTCCAGAAAGGAGAATGTGAGGCCTCAAGAGAGTGAACAAGGCCAGCTGAGGAAACTCACAATGCAACTGCAGATGAGGTCATGGCTAGGTTCCAGTGCTGGTGACAAGAAGGGGTCAGAGGGTCCAAGGCATTGCATGGGAACCATCTCATTAAGAGTCTTCCAGTTAAATGTTGCAGACTGCCCTGCCAGCCCGATATAGTTAATGAAATGCTTAGGACAAGAAGAAGCAGGGAGGAGCAAAAGGCAGAGTGGAATGCCTGTCTTTATTCTGCATCTCCTTCATTCACACTGGTGCAGCTTTTTTAGTTCACTAATGGGTAGAATGCACGGACAAGATGGTGTTGGTTCTCAATTCTCGATTCACAGCTAAAGAGTTCCAATGAGTAAGGGGAAATGCCCAATGGCTGAAGACACTTTGATGGACCAGCTGTGGGGACACATCCCCATAACTTCATGGCTTAATAGGCTGAGTTGGAGGGATTGTGATTTCAAGGCTAGCCTGGGCTACATGTCAGGGTCATATCTATTAAAAAGAAATCAGTGACTGAGGATATAAGATGTAGCTGAGTTGTCGAGTGCTTGCCTAGGATGTGCAAGGCCCTTAGTTCTATCCCAAGCACTACAGAAAGGAAAAAAAGAACTGACTGAAGGAAGGGAGAGGGGAGGGTGAGGTGGGAAGGAGAGAGGAAGGGATGGGAAACAAAGAAAAAACTATGCCTCCCTGAGCTCTGCTAAGTGAGAGATCATAAGGGGCTTTGGGAGATTCTGGACTTGGCAGGAGTTGGAGCTGAACAGGTGAATTGTCCAACAACTTACAAAAGGACTGAGGGCTAATGTGGGTTTTTAATCAGTCTGAAAGCCCCTCTTGTCTCTGCTTCAGCATCCATCCAATCATCATGCATCCATTCATCAGTCCATCCCTGAAGTCAGTCCACACTGACCACCCAGCTCCTTGGAAATGAGGAGCTATGTTAGTTACTTATCTAGTTTCTGTTACAAAGACAGAAACAGCTTAAGGACAGAAGGGTCTATTGGGCTTACCCTCAAAGGGTAGTTTAGTATAGGAGAGTGTTTACAGTGGGAGGAGCTTGAGGAGGCAGGCTACTATGCATCTACACTCTGGAAGCAGAGAGAGCTGAAGGCAGGTCTTTGTCTCAATCCTTTTCCTTTTTGTGCAGTCCTCTGAAACCTTAGCCCTGGAATGGTACCATCCATATTTAGAGTGGGCCTTCCCATGTCTATTAACCTAGAATTCCATCACAGACATACCCAGAGGCCTGTCTCCCTTATTCTAGATCATACCAAGTTGGCAAACAATATTAACCATCGCAGGTATACACAAATCAATGTATGAACCAAGTTGGAAACGTGTTGGTGCAGATGCCCCAGGCTGATTTCAGTAACTCTGTGAGGGCCCAGTGAGCCCAGCCATATAGCTGCTGGGTCAGTTGAAACAGGTACCCAACACTTGTGTGCAAACCAGCATTACTCTTCCCAGCATAGCTGCCAAGCAAGGTCAAGAGTTAAGTAGCTGTTCAGAATAGAAAAAGAAGGGACAGTGCATCAAAAGAAAGAGCTCTAGAGAGGCTGGGAGCATTGTGAAAGATCAGGGCCATCAGAAGCAGAGAGCAGAGAGATTCTTTTGCCCTCTACTCCACTCCCACCTCTACCCTCACCAAGTGCTTCTCTTTCCCACACCGCTGGTATGCTTGCTGAACTGCCAAAGAAGAAACAGTTCAAAGCCATCCCCCTTTTCCTGCCAACCACACCAGCACTTCAAATCCATATTCAGCTCCAAGGTCCAGGGCTCCATTCATCTGCTGTTGCTTTTCTGTACGTGACTTTTTGCAGATTCCATCTCTCTTCTTATTAGTCTGCAGGGGCTGTTTCACTTTGCCCAAATTGGGACTGACTTCGTGTTTCTCGAGTAGTTTGGTTTCAGGATCAAGACAAAATACCATTGCCAAGCGGCTTAATAATGACTGACAGAAGCACATGTTTGACCTTTGATTAAACTCTGCCTCCAGACTTTCTGCCCAAATCCACCTCTGTCAATACCCAACATCAGGAGTCTTCCAGATATTGCACTAGGTTTAAGGAGACTGTTTTCAGATCTGCTCCAGGTTGTGAGGACTGTGCACAGAGAGCATGTGTGCTGGACTGTCTGCACAACTAGACAGTTTGTATCAGCTGCAGTTCTGTTTATTGCAGAAATCATGCTGAAGACATACATTCTGGAGTCCCTGGTATTCACCCCTTGGGTCTACTTGTGGGAAGAGGCTTGCCTGGCTGGCTAGAAAGCCCCAGAGGTCTGCCTGTCTCCATCTCCTCCGTGCTGGAATTACTGGTACACACCACCAAGCCTGGCATTTTATGTGTGTTCTGGGAATTAAACTCAGGTCCTCACACTCACTGATTGAGCTTTTGTCTTCTCTTGAAGCTGATATTTTTCTCTACACATTCAAGCTCAGTGTCCAGCAGTAAGAATTACAATTGTCTCCCTTATATAACATGAATACCTTGCAAAACCCTAGGAAATGCTTTAATTTACCAGCAATACCAAACTATATACACTAAGTTTTTCCCTATACATATACACCAATGATGCATCATTGATAAATTGGGCACAGTAAGAGATTAACAGCCAATAATAAAATAGAACAATGATAACAATGTTCTGCTATGAAAATCATGTGATATCCTGAAAGGGTTAAGGCAAGCAGGCATGGTAGCACACACCTGTCATCCCAGCACTTGGGTTTCTAAGGCAGAGGATTATGAGTTCAAGGCCAATGTGTGCTACCTGTCCCAAAAAAGAAAAGAAAAGGTGAGGGAAAATATTAATATTCTGTTATTATTAACATTAGTATTTTATCAATTTAATTCATACTTACATTAGTGCCATATGCATTATTATTTTATCCACATAATTTGTATTGATATCAATGTTTTGTAGCCCATTGTTGACTATATAATTGGAAATGCTGGAAACAGAACTATGGATAATGAGAAACTACAGTGATTTATCTTATCTCAGCCATGGTGGTCTCAATCTCCCTATTTTATATTATTTAAAATTCTGTAAGCCTCTTGTAAAATTTTTGGGAAATTAATAGGGTGTAGGAAAATAATTTTGTGTATTTATGTGTGCATGTGTATATGTGTGCATATGTGTATGTGTCTTTACATGTGTGGAGCAAACATATGCAGAGGTGCCTGAGCACATGTGGAGGGCCAGTGTTGACATCTGATGTTTTTCTCAATTGCACTCTACCTTATTCATGGAGGCCAATTTTCTCACTGAAATGGAGAATGTTTTGGTTAATCTAACTAGCCAGTTTGTTCCAGGGCATTTCATCTTGGCCTCTTGCACCCTGGGATTACAGGCAGGGCAGCACACCCACCCAGCTTTTAAGTAAGTTCTAGACACCTAAACTGTGGTTCTCACACTTGCAAAGCAAATTCTTGACCCACTAGACCCCTAAAATAATAGATTTTATCCAAGCACATGATTACCAAAATCTGGCCAAAGCCACCAATGTAAACATGTAGCATCAGGTCTTACCCTGAGTATGCCATCAGTGTTGAGTTGACTGTTTATAAACCTGCTTCAGGATGTGGCGTGGCGTGCAGTCTTCCATCGTCTGCTAATCAGAAGGCAGTGGGAAGGACGTGCTATCTGTGCATAGTTGAGCAACACATTTTCACAAAAGTGTTCTTCAAGAATAAATATTGTTCAGCCTTAAATTGGTCTTCCCTTCCAAGCCTCCTAGGGATCCAGTACTTGTGGACTTTTTCATTATTCTCCTCCCCTGGTGAGAGTGCATTCTTAATTGCATTGAAAATGACATCAGCAGCACAGCAAAATGCATCTCTCCGGTGCATGCAGCTTGTACCTGCCAGCAAGCTGCAAGAGCTATCCACGGGGAAGATCCATAGGGAAGATCCACGGGAGGGCACTCAGGGACCTTCCAAGTTAAAATGCTGATAAATATTGAAAAGCCGTGCAGCATCTCCAGGCATATTGCTGGGGCCAGAGAGAGAGAACCAACTCTCTCACTCCCTCTCTCTGTATTTTTGTCTCTATCTCTCTATTTCTTTTTGTCTCTTTCTATTTTCCTCCCTCTCTATCTCTCTGTCTCTCTGTCTTTCTCTCTGTTTCTCTCTATATCTCTCTGTCTCTCTCTGCTTCTCCCCCCTCTGTTTCTCTGTCTGTCTGTCTCTCTCTCTCTCTCTCTCTCTCTCTCTCTCTCTCTCTCTCTCTCTCTTTCTCTCTAACATATAAGTATGATTTTAACTTTACAGAATCAGTAGGCTGGGGCAGGTGTGACAAGGTGTTTCCAGCAGTGGGTAGGATGGATATTATTCTCCAGATAATGTTAGGCGTGGATGCTATTTAGAGCCAGGCTATAGGAGGAAGTTTGGGTGCAAAGGAAGTTGTCTGCTTTCTGTTCTCCTTACTGTCAGGATTTATTCACGGTTTCCAAGACAGAGAATGACAGTTCAGGAAAAAAAAGGACTTAGACTTTAATATTAAGTTCCTTGACAGAGTGATAAGGGACTGAGTGATTCTTATGGAGATTCAGTCTCTGGTTGAAGAAGAATGATGAGCCCATTTTTACTAAGCACCTGCTGTATACCAGGAACTTCATAAGTGATCATTTATTGAATCATCACCAAAACTTTAAGACGTAGGTATCACTGTCCCAGCTTTAGTGGCTTATTAGCGTAGACTTCACAATTGAGTTTCAGAGCCCCCTTGTCTGGATTACAGATTCATAGCCCAGGTTTGGTAAAAGGGGAGATTTTTTAGAAGGACTCACTCCTATATTATTTTAACCCTCCCTCCATACATGCCATGGAGAGCCAGTTTCAAGATTCCAATTTCAGTGGCTGTTCCTCAGTGCTGGGACAATGCCCAATGCTTGTCTGCAGTTCCCTGAGAATAAAGCAAATGGAATCATTATTGAAGCTTTGGGGTAAAAGCCCCAGCTTGGACAGTCCCAAGAGACTAGGCATGGCCTCCCAGCCCCAATATGTCTATAAAGAGATTAGTGATGGTGAAACGCAGAAATAAGAGTTTTAATCTCTCTCTCTCTCTCTCTCTCTCTCTCTCTCTCTCTCTCCTGCAGAGGGGAACAGATAAAAATGGCCCAATGAACCTGAGTCTATCTTTAAGGTACTGACATGAGCTTTAGGTTCAAATAGAGGAGGAAATGAGGTAGGGGCAAGAGCAAGGCCTAATGAAGCAGTTCTGGTCAAGGTGTAGTTTAGGTAATCATGGCCTTGGTTCTGATCCCACAAGGTGGCCTTATCTGACTCTCAGGATCTGAATGCTCAGGGGTCCAAGGTACAGCCTTGTTATCATGAACAATTGCCCTCATATATGTGGCAGGTCCCTCCCCAGAGGCCTGGATGTTCCTAGACTCTGAGATGACTGCAGATTTAGGACAGACCTTCAGGTACCTCATAGAGATCTTGAACAGAACATTCAAAAAACTCTGACAGTAAGATGGCTTTTCTTCTCTGGTATTTGTTATCAGCCTTGATGAGAAAAAGATAGGTTAGGGACACTCGGTGGTTAACAAGACTGTACAGAGGTGGGTGGGTGGCCCGAAGTAAAGGAGACATGCAAATGAAGGGAAAGATCCCAGATTTCCATCCTGCTTTTTAGTTACTTTATGCCAAGTAAGGAGTGAGGTTTTTTGTTGTTGTTGTTGTTGTTGGGTTTTTTTTTAGCAAATGCAGCTCCTAATGCCTGATAGATTGTAATTCAGTGTGCAACATCATGAGGACTTCCAGTTTGAATGACTCCTGGTGCCCATTGTTTGGGGAGACGTACAACAATCCTCTAATGTGTTCTTTGATCTTAGAGGACTTAATTTCATCACCCAGGGAGTGGGGGGGACATTTACATTCAAAGAAGTCATCTGTATTCCCCACAGCACAAGATAAGGGCAGCATCAAATATGCACAGCAATGTGTGTGTGTGTGTGTGTGTGTGTGTGTGTGTGTGTGTGTGTGTGTGTTCACACCCGGTTATGCATGTGTGTATACACATGTGTAATCTCCAAGTATCCCTTTTTCTCCATCTTCCCAGTATTAGGATCACAGATACATACCGTCATGCCATTTTGTATGGGTGCTAAGAATCCAGAGTCAGGTTTTCATACTTATTTAACCAGCATTTTACCAATGGAGTCATCTTCCAAACCTAGGCAAATTTTTAAAAATCACTAGTTTATCTAGTATTTGTATGTATACCTGCATGCATTTATTGCAGTGCCCACAGAGACCAGGAAGTATCAGATCCCCTGAATTGGAGTTACAGGCAGTTAAGAGTCACCTGATAAGGATGCTGGGAACCAAATCCAGGTCTTCTGCAAAATCAGTAGGCTCTCTTAACCACTGAGCCATCTCTCTAGCCCCCAGGTGTCTTTTTAAAGAGAAAACGTGGAAACAGTAGTTGAGATAATGGCAAAAGTAGATGCTCGCAATCGCAAGATTAAACTCAGTGTGGCATCTCTATATTCACTAGAAATATCCCATAATTTAGGCCATGAACATGAGAGCCCTTTCTGGCATAGGCAGACTGAGGACTGTGGAACAGCCTGTATTTCTCCCACCAAAGCAAATGTATTGTTCATTAACAGTCCTATGACATCACCCTGAGCAGGCTGGAGTCTAGGGGGAGTGGGAAGCTGTGTGAATGCAGAGGCAGGAGGGATGCCCTAATGAACACGCCTGCCTTCCAGAGTCCCTGGGGGCTCCTGTGTAAACCAGGCTTCCCAGCCAGTCCCATTTGTAGAGGAGCAATTATGTCTGCCTGTCAAAGCCTTCATCGGGCATCATTCAAGTCCATGAGTAATAGAGACTCCTTCCCAAAGTCCTATCAGCCCCTGACCTTCCTGATGCCTGACTCAAGCCACGCTGTATCTGAGAACAACATGGATGAAACTACGTGGAAATAAAAGTCAGGGATCAAGGGAAGAAAATATAAAAGGCCGGGGCGGGGGGCACGCTGAGAGCTTTAAAGTGTTCCCAGAGACACCTCATCCCCAAGGTGGGTCTCTGAAAATTTGCAGAGAGATGGTGAAAGGAGCCTGCCATGATTGCAGTTGCTTGCAGAGAAGTTGTGGGGAGGGTCCATCCTCTGTTACAGGGTTAGCAAAAGGGACTCAGCACATGCTTTCTTGGGCATGCAAGTGACTTTGCAGTGTGTCTCTGGAGGTGTATGATCTGACTGAAACCCAGCAGCATTCATTCACTAAGCTATTTATTGGGAGTGGGGGACGCGCCTCAGCATGCATGTGGAGGTCAGATGGCCACTCAGGGGACTCTCTTTTCCTTCCAGCACAGGACTCCCAGGGAGCAAACGCAGGTCATCAGGTTTGGTGCAAGTCTCTTCACCCACTCAGCTATCTGGAAACTCCTTTATATCACTGCATCTGGCCCCGTGTAGTTGTGGGGGAGGGGAGTACCACTGCCTAGCAGCCCTCTGCTTCATATCTGCCTCCAAAGCCTGTCTGTATAACTGCCTTTCATCTGTCTCACTCTGCCAATAAAAGCCTTTATTAAATGGACTAGGAAGATGGCTCAATTTGTAAAGTGCTTGCCTATAAACATGTGGACCAGAGTTGGATCTCCCCTACCCCATGATTTTGGCTTTTGTTTTTATTTTGTTGTTGTTGTTATTGTTGTTGTTGTTATTGGTGGTTGTGTGTGTGTGTGTGTGTGTGTGTGTGTGTGTGTATGCGCGTGCGCACGCGCATGTGTGTTTTAAGTGGGGCGCGGTGGCACACACTTGTGTCTGATGTCTGAGGAGACAGAGATGGTAGGTATTCCCCATGGAGAAAGACCTCTCCCACATACTGGAGAAGGGCCAAGCCCTATTGTTCTTATGAGTCTGCTTAAAGCAAGTGGCTTCAGTGTGTCCCCAGCCACACAATACAGGGCTCCCTTGGAGAGGCTAATCATCAGAGCCCCTAGGGTAGCAGGGAGGGGCAGCTGTCATAACCCACAGGGCAGAATCCACAAAGGGTGACCTCATGCACTACAACCCAACCCTCCAGGAATTAGATCAGCCAATGAGCCTCTATTGGCCTTAGTGAGGAGGGTTCAGGGGTACAAGGACGCGCCTTTGCTCACCCATCCACTCAAAGTTGCCTGCCACACTGGCTTCCCAGGGGGAGAGTCCCAGCCCCTTCTGACCAGAAAGAAGGGGCTAATATGTCATCATTTCTACCCACTCCTGGAAATGACCTTTTCTGCCACCTCACTGCTGTGACCACCCCTAAATAGTAGGACTCACCCACTCACTAGGTCTTGGGACTCCTCAGTTCCTTGGCAGGCAGAGTAGAAAGCCAGGTTAGCAGGCAAAGTTGGACACAGTGCCTGTAGCTATGTCATGAGGGTGGGCAAGTCCCTCATCAGCTCAGCAGACAATGTGTACCTTATAGTAGCAAAACAAAAATAAACCCCTGGCAATTAGTAGTGTTGACATATACCCATAAGCCTAGTGTTTCTGGGGAGACTCCAAGTATCTTTTGAGGAGTGATTCTTGGTGTCATTGATAAAAGATTTTCAAGACAGACTCTCAAGAAAGTTCAGGGATAATTTTGTTGAAATGTGAGAGAAAAAAAACAGTTGGGTATGCCGAAAATCTCAGCAGCTGCCAGGAATATGGGATATGGGAATGGGCAGGGCAAGTCATGCCTTTTAAGTCAGACACAGAGATTAGAGAGATGGTGAGAAAGTCCAGTGTCAGGGAACATATGCTCAGGCCAAAGGCCAGTGTTTGAAAGGAAAGGGAAAGACACGCTTAGTGTGAGGCTGAGGGTCTGTGTTGCAGGGGCTCCTGCTTCCGGGATTTTTGAGTCCCAGGGCAAAGCGCTGCACCAGGGATACATGGCTAGAAATAGAAAGACAGCTTATCAAGGATGAAAAAGCTCTACCAAGAATGGGAGAAGCCTATGTATGAACTAAGGAAGGAGCCAGAGCCACTGGCCTGGGGACCCTGAGTCTTTACAAGGCATTTACATGGCACCCACCTCTCCCCTGTGTGTTTTGTGCTTGCTCTGTTAGTTGCATGATCCCTGGTGGGAAAGGGTTTCCAGGCTTCCTCTTCACACTGGCTTTTTTCATGTGTTAATCTCAGTATCTCTACTCTCTAGTCACCCAGAGTTTGGGCTGAACTGACTGAAGATAAGTCTGGGGTGTGTCTACCTCCCCAGCACTGGGATTAGAGGTACACACTGCCATATCTACTTTTACATGGGTGCCAGCGATCCAAACTCGGGTTCCCATGACGCTGTGGTACACACTTTACATACTAAGCCATCTTTCCGTCTCCAAGTGCTGCTTTGATCATGGCAGTCACTCACATCACCTGGAAGAAGTAGGGAAGTGTTGGAAGTGCATGGGACATAACATGATACTTTAGGCTAAATATGCCCATGGTTCCCATGGGAGCCAGCCCCTTCAGAACCTCACGAGTTTGGTGGTGAGGTCAGAGCAGCGAAGTCCCGCTGCCCTCACTCTAGCACATGGTGGCTGTGCAAGCATCCAGTTTTGGAAAGTGGCGTTCTTAGCACCACGGTGGCTCCAGTGTGCAAAGCATGCTGGGAGGGGGACATTTGCAAGGAAAGTTGTTATCCAGGTATAAGGAGGGATGCAATCTTACAAGGAAGATCAGAAAATAATTTAAGTTAAAAGGGGAAAGAGAGAAGCCAGTGAAAGAAGACCGTCAATTACAGGCTGAGAGAAAGCCCATCTTAAGTTCATTGACATCCCCACCAGCATGGCCAGTGACCCTGAATAAACTGGCATAGCTCACCAGGGACACACAGGGCTTGCCTTGCCCATGATGCCTTCAGGCCACTACCCTGTTTGTCCCCTCAAACTCCGTGTGACTGCAGACCGCTTACTTGGCCTCTCTCCCAGCCAGATCCCTACAAGGATCCACAAATGTTTACAGCACCAGTGATTGGCAAATTACAATCAGCAGGATTCTATAAACATCCCTTCCAAGTACATAACAGCCAAGAGCTTTCTGCTTCCCAGGCAACTCACTCCAAAGGAGCTTACGGAACTTCCAGAATGCTGTAGTTCCTCAGTCATCAAAGTAGACTGTCCTCTTCCATTGCAAGATTGGGGGAATCCAGATGTTGATGCCATCAGTGGCCCAAGCCTTTGGGAGACAGAGTGCCAGAGTCAGGCAGAATGCACCTCTGCACTATGCTGACAAATGACTCCACTGTCTCGGCAGTACAGACACTGAGGGGTACCGGACTTCAGCTGCTCTGACTCTTAGAGATGAAAGCAGTCAGAAGCTGGGCTGTTGCTGGTTGCCTTGAAAGACGTGTGTGGGGTTCTGTGAGGATTTAAGATAGAGTTGCAACCTCTATGACTTCTAGAATATTCTCTCGCCTCCGCCATCACTGACTCAATCCTCTGTTTTTATTTTTATTTTATTTTGTATGTGAGTGTATGTGTATAGATGTGTGTGTGTGTGTGTGTGTGTGTGTGTGTAGGAGTAGGTGTATGTACATGTGGAGCCCGGAGATAGACCTCTCATGTCATTCCTTGTGCACCTTCTACTTTTTTGTTTGTTTGAGACATGATATCTCACAGGGACTTGGAGCTGACCAAGTAGTCCGGCCTGGAGCCCCAGAGATCTACCTGTCTTTGCCTCCCCAGGTCTGGATCACAAGCATGCACCACCAACCCTACTTTCCCCCCCTCCATTCTCTCATGGCTACTGTCTTCTATTGTAACAGGAAAGAAATTAGTTCATTACATATAATGGACATCTCGGGGTGTCAGGGTCTGTTTTCCTTGCTGAACTCCCATTCGTCAGTGTGACTCTTTTATTATTATTATTAAGTTAGTTATCTGACAGTTTCATACATGTATTACTGCAGTCTGGTTACTCTCCCACACACTTCTTAACTTGCCTCTGGAGACTGAACTCAGCAAGCTTCATGGCATGGGACAAGTATATTACAGGCACTGTGTCCCCCCAGCCCTGGTTCCTGTGTGTTTAAATTATGCTTGCCCTGAGGTGGGCTTTTCTTCCCTTTCACCTGTCATACTGTTCATGAAAGGAAGTGGGTGTTTCTCCATGTTTCAGAAATTATTTTGCCCACAAGGGTATGAACAGAGTTCACCAGAGAGGGCCAGGCTTGTCCCCCTGCCCCTGAGGTGTGGCTGCCTGAGCTGTTTAGTTATCCAATGTAAGATTTCCAATATAATAAGGGTTTGGGGAGACAGGTGAAATCAGAGAAATATGTCATCTCAGAGAGGCCAAAAGTCAGTACCTACAAGTCTCTCAAACAGCAACCATTGTTCAGTGTCTCCAGTTATCTCTAAAGCCCTGAGGCTTGAAATTCAGTGGAAGACTCATGCTAGCTAAGTGCACTGTGATGATGTATATATCTGTAATGTCCGTGTACTGACTCAGTATCATAGCCCTAGACAGGTCCTTCAAGACAAATGGTGCTTGACCTCTTACCCAGGAAGTAGTTAAACCACTTTGAGATGAGCTAGGGCTTATATTTTGTTTCTTTTGTTAAAAAAACTGGGATAAATATACACAACATAAAATTTACCATCTTAACACACACACACACACACACACACACACACACACACACACACACACACATATATATATATATATATATATATATATATATATATATATTCAGGGGAATTAACTACATGCACATTGTTATCGAAGATTACCACTGTTTCCAAACTTTTGTCAGGATCTGAAGCAGAAATTCTGTGACCATTCAGCAGTAACTCCTCATCCTCTTCAGCCCCTGTGAAATCACATTCTCTTAGTTACTTCCACAACTGAGGTGACAATAACACTCATCTTTTTTATAGCCTCTTTTAGTTAGCATGTCTTCAGGGTTCACTGGTGTAGCATATATCTGAATTTTGTTCCTCTTTAAGGCTGAGTAATATTCCATTGTGTGTATCCAGACCCTGCTTCCAATTTTGGCTTTGCTGAGCCTGAGAACAGCCTGTCTGCTGACTCTAAGTCTTGACTGACAGAGGGATCATCCTCTGTCGTTGAGATAATGACATAGTATATGGAAGCTCTCAGAACTGTGTCTGGGATAGAGTAGCAATGCCTCAGATAGTCCTTTGTAAGGCATGGCATTCTAAGGCAGATGTATGAAGTTGTTCCATGTGTTCCTTTATGTCATTTCAAATGACTGGGTGAAAATCACAAGTACCCAACACCTGTTAACCATGTCCCCTGCCCTCCACACCCTTCCTACACATTGCATTTTCTCCCAACCATTTCTGCAGTTAATGAGTACCTTCCTCCTCCTGGATAAATATATGCATCTCCAACTGTATTTGCTCCTTTTCATTGCTGTGATAAAACATTCAGACCAAAAAAAAAAAAAAATAGGGAAGAAAGAGTTGATTGGGCTTACAGGAGGCATCGTGGGGGGAGAAGGCATGGTGGTGGGAGCATGAAGCTGGCCTGGCAGTCATGAAGCAGAGATACCACATTTTGTACACACACACACACACACACACACACACACACACACACAGGAAGCAAAGACAGAGAACAGAAAGTGTTTATAAAACCTTAAAGCCTACCTCCAGTGATGTGTGCCTCTAGCAAGGCTCCATTTCCCCAAAGTTCCATAACCTTACCAACAGCATTGCCAACTATGGACCAAGTGTTCAGATACATCAGTCCATGCGGGACATTTTCTCATTCAGTTCACCACACCAAGCAAGGGTGTTCAAAGTCCTTGAAATGTTATCCCCAAAGAGAGAGGAATCTCAGGGATGTCCTTCCCAAGAATGGGTTAGCTACTTCACCATAGCTCGCAAGAACGCCCAGTAAGGACTTTTTAGTCACACCTCATTTTCTAATACCAGATTGATCCAGTGAGACCCGCTCCTCGTCTCTCTCCACCCACCAGACTTGACCTCAAGTCACTTTTGACATTTACAAAAAAAAAAAAAATTCAAATCCATTCTGAGTGCTGGAAGAGTTCTTGCTGGCAAGGATGCTAAGTCTAAAACATGCTACCAGGGCAAGTCAAAAAGATAATCCTAAGTAGGAAAAAAAATGTTGTATAGCACAGGCTAGCCTTGAATCCCCATTCCTCCTACCTTAGCCTTCTAAGTGTTGGAGTTATAGGTATGTACTACAATGCCCAGCTCAAAATACTTCCAGAAACAGCAAGCATCACAGATGAACTGTGGCTACTTTGAAAGAGATGGCAGTCATTCTGATGGACAAATTATGATCCACTGCATTTTAAGAGCAGTCGGCCTGATGCCTCATTACAACCCATAAATTCCATGCAGCCCAGCATCTTCTGGGAGGAACAGTAGCATGGGCAGTAGAGCCTGCAGCATCTCTCAGCATGTGCTCAAGCTTCAGAACTCAGTCTTGCAGCAATTCTGAGATGTGCCATGTGCATCCCTCTGCATGCCCTTTGTAGACTTCTTCCTATTATTGAAGGAAGGTTCGACTTCCAATCTTGAATTTCCTGCTGGCTTAGACTAAAATTGTAGTATGATGGGAATGGAAATAGAGAGTGTTAGATGCCATTGGTTCATCAAGGTAGGGTTTTCCATTGATCTCTAATTAGCAGGGGAAGAAGTGCTACCACCAGTTCAAACCCATGTGGATCTATGTGGTTTTCACTACATAAATGATGGTCATAGAGACAGGAGGAGCCAGAAACTGCTGCCTGATCTCTGGGCCTATTTCTGCCCTGTATGATAGACAACCTAAAGGTGTGTAAGAGGTACTTAGGACAGCGCCTACCACACAGCAAATAGACACAGTTCATGGTTCAGTGTAGGAATGTTGGACTCAACATTGATACAAAAATGATATGCGTTCAGTAAAAACTGTACTTTGAATTCTGCATCTGGATTTTTCCCTGGATCAGGCCATGTGCTACAATCTCCTCTAATGATGCTGAAAGCCAGAGCCCCCCAGTTATCCATGTGATCACCAGACAGAAACAGCCACACCATGGCAGGTGTGATGCAGCAAGGCAAGGTTGTCATCCACCAAGCCCAGGCCTAGAAACTTGCATCTTAGTCACAAAATAAATCATAATGGTGTTAAGTTTACTCACACCTGTAGCACTGTGTTGCTAAACTTTGGTGCTCATATTAAATGCATTTGTACCTAATAGTATCTTCAGATTGCAATGGGCTTATCAGAAAGTAACTTCATCCCAAGAATGGGAGGGTCTGCCTGTGTTTGCTGAACAAATCAAATTGTAAAAGACATCCTCCTATCAGTACAGTATAAGGTGGGGAAGGAAAGTCATCAGGCTGAACAGCCCCACTAAACACCAAGTGCTATTTGTTAATAGAATCAATCTTACAGAGCCTCTGTCTGTTACCTGAGAGCTTCACCTTGGCTATTTTTGTGTAGCAGTGTCTCTCTCAGTCTTTATCTTTCCCTCCCTCCCTCCCTCCCTCCTCCCTCCCTCCCTTCCCCCCATCGTGTGTGTGTGTGTGTGTGTGTGTGTGTGTGTGTGTGATGTAGTCCAGGCTAGCCTCAAACTTGCTATGTAGCTGAAGACAGTCTTGAACTCCTGATCCTCCTGGCTTCACTTCCTGTAGGAATACAGCCATGCCCCAACGCAACCAATTTTATCCTGTGCTGAGAATCAAACATGAGACTTGGTGCATTCAAGGCAAGAACTCTACCAACTGGACCACAACCAAGCCCCTCTTTGGGTTTTACAAAAGTCATTTGTGTTTATGTAGTTAGTGGGACTGAGTTTTCAGATATTACACTGAGAACATGCTAGAAACCCAAGATGGTAGCATGATTTAGTGAAAGTCCATGGTGACTTAATCTTTTCCCTTTGTGTTCTTCTTCCAGCCCAAGCTTTTGGCCAAGGAGCTTCTTGACCTGGTGGCCTCTCATTTTAACCTGAAGGAAAAGGAATACTTCGGAATTGCATTCACAGACGAGACGTAAGTGCTATCCAGAGCCAACAAGACCCCAAACAAAAGAGCAGGATGGGAAAATTTGCCCTCCCTCAGCTGTGCACAGCAAAATCAGCTGCAGGCTACTTGGGTCCTGTGGGGGCTGGGGGGTCAGTCCAAGTTCACCATCTGAATTTCAAAAACCGGTGATCGTGCCTGGAGCAGCCAAAGCATATAATTAGACAGATGCTAATATTATGAAATTATTAGGTCAACATTATTATAATCAAGCAGATTCGTGTTCAAACTGAGATGTTTATTTTTTTAAGTAGATCTGTGTGGGTTTGGTTTTCATTAAGGTTAAATGAAAACTTCTGGAAAGTAAATGTTTCTCTCCAGTATTGGAGAAACAATAACAGGAAGTGGAGTTGATGATAAATTCAGGGCAAAAGATGATAGCTTGGCAGTTTCATATTCTAAGCTGAAATAGAGGATACAAAATCAACGTGCGTATCACCTATCTGATGTAAGTGTGTTTGCTTTCAGCAGCCTTCCAGCTCAGGTTATGTTTTATAATAAAGAAAGGGATAGGTTCATGGAATTTTTTTTCTCTCTTGGTAGATTTGGTGTTTGGTGAAGATCAGCCCAAATCCTTAGATAAGAACAAGCTAAAGACTGCAGCTGGGACTGAGTGGTGAAGCGCTTTCCTAGACGTGTGTGGCCCTTGATTCTATTGTAACAGGGGTGACTGTAATTGTCTAAGGGATGCCAATAGTTCCTCGGCACAAAGAGTTGAAATGTGTGGGGTCAGGAAAGTCAGAAGACCAAGCCACAGAGAAAGGGAAAGTAACAGCTTTGTGCATTCATGATGGGAGATGCCCAAGGCTGGAAGTCCGTTAAACAGATGCTGGTCTGAGTATTTTGTAGGACTCCTAGACCCTCCTTTTCCCCCTATTGGACATATCTGGATATCAACCCCCTTATCTTCCCAGATTCCCCTCTCAATGTTTTCTGGGAATGAGAAGTAGCTGCCTCAGAGAGCCTGCCCTCACTTTCCCTGTCTGCCTTGTTCCTCAAACTATTTCCCCATCCCCTGCACCAGGAAACAAAATAAAACAATAACCTACTTTAAATAAATGTTCCCTAAGAAGTCCCCTATGTGTGTATATTCATGTCCACACACCCTCCACATCTTTAGAATTACAGACATGGTTTCCTAAAATGCTCATAAGTCAGGGTGAGGTCAGTGGCTGGGTAGGATAGTAGAATCCAACCCAGACCCCAGGAGTGAGGTAGGACCATAGAGGTAGGATGGGTTCCAAACAAGAATAGGCACCTTCTGTGTCGGTCAGTGGGAAAGAGACCATATGCATCTGTGTATATGGCTGTGGTAGGCCTTGGGGATCCGTGAGTTGACAAGGTGCCCACACACAGACATGAGGACCTAACTTCAATCCCTAGAACTCAGGTTAAAAAATAAAAGCTTGGTTTGGTGAACCACATTTGTAATCCCAGCATGGGAAAGACAGAGATGTTATGGATACTCTCAGCAAAGGATCAGTCATGCACTCAGAGAGACAGGTGAACTCGTTTTTGTTTAGGAGGAGGCAAGGACCCAGGCTAATGCTTTGGAAAGGCCTAGCAGTCCTCCACAATTTCTTACAGCTTTTATAGGTCAGAGAACAGTGTAGCCATTTGAGAACAGTCTTGGAGTCTCATACCCTTCAAAAGGAATTTCTGTCACAGTTAGGCATGCTTACACCAATAGAAACTGCAGATGTGAGCATTTTACAGATAGGCATTTTGCAGCTAGCAATAAAATAAAAGCACACAAACATCTGAAATGGCAATTAAAAAAATATCCTTTCTTGCTAGGTATAGTGCTGCATGCCTTTAATCCCAGCACTCAGGAGGCAGTGGCAGGCAGATCCTGTGTGAGTTCCAGGACAGCCATTGCTACCTAAAAAGACCCTGTCTCAAAAGCAAAACAAACAAACAAAACTAACAACTAACATCCTTTCGTAGCAAACAGGAGCTACAGTATAACCTTTAACCAGATAGCTGTGCCAATTACACCATGAGGTATCCTAGCAGATATTTGCCTTCCTAGGATAAAGAATACAAACAAGTTAGCAGAAACTGGCATACCTAAATATAATTTTGACTCATTTTACTTCTGCACAATTCTATAATTTTTAGGCAAAGACTTCTACTAGACTATCATAAAATAAAGTAACAATTTGATTTTTTTAGCTGTATATTCAAGCACATAAAATATATATTCATATCATCTCTTCAGAGACAAATTGACCTCTTAGGCACACTGTTCTACCCTACTCTGCAGTGAGAGATATTGTCTCAAGAAATATGGTGGGAGACTGGAGAATAGCTCAGCAGTCAAGAGTACTTGCTGTTCTTACAAAGGACCTAAGCTTGGTTCCCGGTACCCACAGAGGTGGCTGACAACCACCTCTAACTCCAGCTTACAATGTTCTGACCTATGCAGACACCGACACATGTACACACATAAAAGTAACAAATCAATAACATTTTCCAAAAGAAATGAAAAGGTGAACAGTAACTGACAAATCCAAGGTTATCCTCTGATCTCACACGTGCACACACACATGTACCCCACATACAAGCGCTATTTGGAGCAGTGGATGTGCAGAAGCAATGGGAAGTGCAAAGCATCCTTTTCCTCACAAATGGAGCAAGATCAGCTCTGTCTGGGGCTGGAGTCCACAGGGCACTGAGGGGCAAGGCAGGCAGGCCGGCCTTCCCTGGTCTCCAAGGACCTCCACCTGCAGGTCAGGAGAGGTGCAGGCAGGAAAGCATCTATCTGGCAGATAATAAAGAAGAAACCTTTCAAACAACTACCCATTTAGACAAACCGACTTTCACAAACACAGACATCCTCTATCCTCTCTGCTGAGAATCCCCATAAGCAAGCCCCCTAATTACTCCCCATGCTGTCCCCACTGATTGGAAGGAAACCGTAAGCCTCAATTAATCATAGCCTCATTGTTCTCATTTCCCAAGTAAGTTTACTCAATTTAAAGAGTCCGTGAACTCTGGATGGTCCCAATTAGACTTGCCTTCAGCGTCAACAAGAGTCAAAGAATGAGCATGTTATCTTAGGCCAGAGAGGAAGAAGTCTGTGTGCTGAGTGAGGATTACAGACCACAGCCCTGATAGCCCTAGTCAAGAGCAGTTACTGGAAAGATGAAAAGGTAGAAAGTCAGTCTTCCCCCGAGGGCAGAGGAGGACACAGAAGCCACACATCAAAGGCGGGATGTGCACGCCCTTGAGTCTATAGACCTATGAAGTTGGGAGCTGAGCTCTCCTGATTTTCTGCTGGTCTGATAGCCTATGGGTGTGTGTCCACTCGTCCATAGATGATGTGTGTAGAGGTCACTCTCAAGAGAAGCTTCACACTCCCCAAAGCAGATGTCCCAGGCACCCTCTGGCTGGTCTTGAGAATGCACAGAACTACCAACATTTCCTCCCAGATCTGAGTGGGAGGGTGTCTCCAGCCACAGTGCCAGTGGCAAGCCACCAGCAAGGACCATGAAATATAGTTGGGCCACCTGTTGGTTCCTGAATGAAAACTGGCAGGTGTTCCTGGTGCACTATGGGAGAAAGGGCAAGTGTCAATCCCAGAGAAAGTCAAGCCTCTGAGTGGCTAGCAAAGGAAACTGACCAACTAAACAAGGACGAGGGAGACTTAGAGAACAGTCCTTCATGGCCTGATAATACCTGGACCTCCATACATCTCTGGGCCTCTTTGGTAATTATAACACTTCTTTTCCTTTTACGAAAGGGAAGACCAGGCTGGAGAGATGGCTCAGAGCTTAAGAGCACTGACTGCTCTTAAGTCCTGAGTTCAATTCCCAGCAACCACATGGTGGCTCACAACCATCCATCATGAGATCTGGTGCCCTCTTCTGGTGTGCAGATATACATGGAAGCAGAATGTTGTATACATAATAAATAAATAAATAAATAATCTTTAAAAAAAGAAAAAGAAAGGGAAGAACAAAGGTTGCCTTTTGGATTTGTGCTTGGAGGGGCTGGTGATTCCTATGTCCAAGAGCATCTGCATGCCAAGTAACTCTAACATGAAGTGTGTGTGTGTGTGTGTGTGTGTGTTGTGTACTGGAAATCAAATGCAGGACCTTGTGCATGCTGGACAAGTACAATAACAGCAGAGCTACAGCCTCATCTCAACATGAAACATTTTAATAACTGTTCAAATTGGACATATGTACCCCCAAGGTGTTTGTATATATGTGAGTGTGCACATACTGTACTCTTTTACACACACACACACACACACACACATACACACACTCACAGCAACAGTAGTGTTGTCATTGGTCTGTGGCAGTTTGTGGTAAAATACATGAATCTGCCTATTACCCAATTCAAATAAAACAAGATTCAGACCTGCAAAGTGGCTACAAGCTGGAAGTCACTCTGTTAGGTGTCACTTGGCATGGAGAGGCAGGGGAAAAGCTACATTAGTGATTCTTGACACAGGAATCACCAACCCAGAGCAGATCACACACTCAAGCACAAGTTCAAGGGACAGCATTGGCCTCCCTGAAGTAACAGGAGTGTCTGCTAGACTGTATGGTTCTTAGGTTAGAGATTGTCTGTCATCCTTCAGTGTTAATTCTGGTGATGACATTTTGTGGGGTCCAGATGGAACCATGAGGAAAATAAATACATGTTAATTAATTACTTAATAATAAAAAAGTAAATGCCGACAGGAAATTGGAAGTTTCCCTAGCCTTCTGTCCCCCATAATTGGTATTTATTGATAAAGTATCAGAGACAACAGTGTAAAACTTTACACCCAAGAATACTGAATGCTGTTGGCAACCTGTTTTTGCAGCATTGATATGAGCTTTTCTTTTCTCGTTATTTTATTTTGAAGCTTTGGGGGGGGGGTTGAGACAGGGTTTCTCTTTGGTTTTGGAGGCTCTCGAACTCACATAGATCTGCCTGCCTCTGCCTCCCCAGTGCTGGGATTAAAGGCGTGCGCCACCACCGCCTGGCTTTTGAAGCTTTTTGTTTGGAAATAATTGTAGAAGAGTTAGGAAGATAGCATAGACTCCCTTTGCTTTCCCCCATATCAGTATCTTACAAACCCTGTGGTACACAGAAAAACTATGATGTAACACCCACTGCTAGATGAACTAAGCCATAGGCTCTCCTCAAATATCACCAGGTTGCCCGTGAACGTTTTTCCTGCTCTAGAATTCAGTTGCACTCAGTATCTTTTGATTTGCACTAACTCTGTGGTATTCCTCTTGCAGTGTTCCCAGTCATGATGACCTAGGCAAGTGAGGGCAGTTTGGACAGCTTTGAGACATTCTGAAGCAATGGAGGAATTTGATCTTTAAATCATGCTTTAAAAATTAGATGTATTTTTATAGCTGGGCATTGGTAGCGCACGCCTTTAATCCCAGCACTCGGGAGGCAGAGGCAGGTGGATCTCTGTGAGTTCGAGACCAGCCTGGTCTACAAGAGCTAGTTCCAGGAAAGCCTCCAAAGCCACAGAGAAACCCTGTCTCGAAAAAAAAAATTAGATGTATTTTTAAAATTTTTGTGTTTATGAATGTTTGCCTGCATTTGCATATGTTTGCCACATTCATGCAGTTGCCACAGAAGTCAGAAGAGAGCATCAGATCCCCTAGAAGAACTGGAGTTACAGATAATTACGAAACACCTTGTGGGTGCTGAAAACCAAACCCGGGCCTTTGAAAGAGCAACACATGCTCTCAACCACTTAGCCCCTTAGAATGCCTGTTGACACATGTCTGGAGCCAGGGTTCTTTTCCACATTGGTGATATATTGGAAGGACTCAAGATACTTTAAATCCAGTTGGTTTTGCTATGTTGTTGTTGATCTTTCTTTAAAGATCCCCAGTTTGTCCCAATGTACAGCCAAGTTCAGTCCGGTTTTAAGACCTCGAATGTCGGAGCCAATTTCTTCCTGTCCCCTTGACCCAGATCCAACAATGACCAGTTCCACTTGATCTTAGACTGTCAGGGCCCAATACCAACTGACATATCTGAGGAGACATTGTGGAAGGGTTACCTTTTATTTTTAAAATACTTGCATTACTATTTTAATTCCCAAATTTTAATATTTTTAAGTCATGAGTGAGAGAAGACAAAGCATCCTCTCTCAAAAGCCAAACACGAAATAACATCAGCCAAAATGAGCAGTCAAACGTACCTCAAGTTAAAGTAATGATTGTCACGGCAACTAAGTTCCTGTCTCTTGTCTCCTATCCCCAATCTTGTGAAATGCTCATCAGATGGTATAATTGAATTCTCATGTCTTAAAGAAAAGAAAAGCTTTTAAGAAGTGTTTAGACATTTGAGGGGGAAAGTGGGTTAGCCACTATTGTGCAAGTACAGTTAGAATGCACTTTCACATGCCCATTAAGAAAATGAGGGGCCCTCACCCTATCATTTCATCACAGACCCCTTGGAAATTTGTTAAGGACTTACATTCCTTCTCTTCCACAAATGTTTGCACAGAAAAGTTTTGCTTAAGTTTTAGATGGGTCACAGGCACCATGAGGCCACAGTCCTAGTCAGTATATGATATACGAATGCACACATATACTTGTGTGTGTGTGTGCATATGTGTGTCTGTGTAAGCCAGGAGGTAATCTCAGAAATGTTGTCTATCTGCTTTGAGGCAAGTGTCATTGGCCTAGAGCTCACCAATTAGGCAAAAGTGGATATCCAGAAATCCTCAGGGACCCTGCTATATGGGCCTCCCCAAAGCTGGGTAACAAGAGCACCCCATCACACCTGCCTTCTTATGTGGGTGTATGGATCAAACTTGGCCCTTATGTTTGTGTGACAAGCAATTTAACTACTAAGTCATGTCCTAGTACCTGGGTCACAATTATTTTAAATGCTTCCTTGATTGGTACAGTTCCAGGAGTCAGATTTAGCTCAATAATGAATGTCTTCTTATCAGCACACCTGTGACCCATTGCCAGGTATGCTGGGCCATAAAGTGTGCCCTAGTCTGCATACGGCATTGGCTGAGGCATCCACAAAGAATCTAGCAGAAGTCGCAAGTATATCTACCATTTAAAAACAAAGTTCAAAAGCAATTTCTTATCTTGGGAACAAGAAGCAGCAGCTCTGAGAACATAATGTTCTCCTAGATGGCAGGACAGCAAAAGTCAGTGGCTCCAGCCTACCGTGCCTGGGCTGTCATAGTTGCTTCTGAGAACTTGACATTTAGTGCTCATGACAGCCTCTGAGATGAGCCCACCACTGTCACACATCACAGCAAACAACAGCACCTTATGTCAAGTGACCAGAGAAGTATTGGAGCATGACTTTATATATGTGTAGTTAAGATAAATAAAAAAGAATGGTACCATTCTGGAAGGGGCTAGGCACATCAGTCATCCATGCCCTCCTGCCCACTGCAGTGCAAATGATACTGAAGAGCCTGGGACTTAGACTAGGTGAGCAGATGAATTCCTCATACCTGGGACAGGAGCATTGGCTGTACTTGGTGACAGTCATTGAATCTCTAAGAAAATGGATTTCAGGGCTGGGGAGATGGCTCAGTGGATAAAGTACTTACTCCACAAGCATGAGGACCAAAATTGAAATCCCAGAACACAAGTAAAAACTGGGCAAGCAAGGAGACTTTCTTTATGCCCAGCTCTTGAGAGGCAGAGACAGGGGAACTGTGGGCAAGGTGGCTAACTAGACTAGCTGGAATCAGCCAGCTCTGAGTTCAGCTAGCAATCCTGTCTCAATAAAGTGGAAGGCCTTGAAGGAAGACATCCAACATCAACTTTGGGCATGCACATGCACACACATGAATGTGTACCTACACACATGTGAACTCATATACATTCATGGGAACAGAGAGAATATGGATCTCTGGGGCATATTGTAAAATTGATGCATTTTTCTTCTTTTTAAAGATTTATTTATGTATTATGCATATATAGTGTTCTGCCTGTATTATACCCCCAAGCCACAAGAGGGCACCAGATTTCATTATAGATGGTTGTGAGCCACATTTGGTTGCTGGCAATTGAACTCAGGAACTCCAGAAGACTAGACAGTGTTCTTCACCTCTGAGCCATCTCTCCAGCCCTGCATTTGTTTTCTTACCAACAGCAACAAAATTGTTTGACATCTACTGTTAGCAATGGGAGAAATGCAGAAATAACTGGCCTTTGGCTCCTGTCAGTCTGTCACTTGTATTAGGAAATAGTTAGCAACATACAATATAGGAGATGTTATAAACCAAATCTAAGAGGCTGGAGAGGTGGCTCATGGGAATGCAAACACGAAGGCCAGAGTTCACATCCCCAGAATGCATGTAAATGCTGGGCAGTCATCAAGGCCCACTGATAATCCCAGGTCTCCAGAGATGGAGACAGGATCCTTGAAGCAAGTTGACTAGCTAAACTAGGCAAACTACAGAGATCTTGGTTCAAGTGAGAGACCCTGTTGTAATATAAAAGGGACGAGGATTCAAGGAAGACACCTGATATCAACCTACAGGCCTACACACCCATATCCACACACAAACATGCATCTGTACCACACATGTGTGTACCCCTACAGTACACACTCATGCATACATATGCAAAAAGAGAAATTTTAGAAGAGCCTTACAACAGCATATTGGAGCAAACAATTTTGTATTAATAAAAAAGTAAAGCCACATTCCACTGGAATCGTCAGCCCTTTGTTGCAATGTAATTTCCCTGGTACACACCCTGCTTGACTCTTTCTCTGGTACATAGGGATTTCTAGATAAGTCAATATTCCTGAACCATCTGTGGAAACTTGTTTATTTAGGAATCCAAGATATTAAATGGCTAAATGGCCACAACACATTCTCCCACTTGAAGAGCCCCCAGTCCCCAGCCTCACCCCCTACCCAGCCACATCTATAACAACTTCAGGTTCTGGGAATGGGTCAGCCTATGAAGTTCAACAGCAGGCATGGTGGAATCCCAGCACAGTGGGGGCAGAAACAGCAGGACCCCTGAGGCTGGCTCACCATCAGGTCTAATGGTTGAAGGCTAGCTAAAGTAGACAGAGAGATGTCATTTTCCCTCAGAAGCAGAATCAGGGTTTAGGACTATTCCCAACTTCTTGATCTCTTTGCTTCTAGTCATTTCCATATATTCATTTCTAGTAAGTTCATTGCTAGATAAATATCAAACGAAAGCATGGCATTGTGGAATGTGCCTGTAATCCCAGCATTTGGGAGGTGGAGGCAGGAGGATCAGGAATTCTAGGTCATATTGAACTATGTAGTGAGTGTGAGGCCAGCCTAAGTGAGACCCTCGTATTTTTTTTTAATCAAGCCAATATTCAGCCAACAACATAGCCACCACTCCTGAAACATATCCTCATGGATCCATTTCCTGCAACATCCCTTACCACCACCACCACCACCACCACCACTCCCCACCCCGCCTCCACAGTCTGTTTTCAGGAGCAGAAGACTGGTTTGTGTTTTCCAGAGTTTTACATAAATGGGATCATTCCATTCATATACTTCTTAAAACCTTTCATTTAAAATTTCTTTCATTCAACTTCATTATTTTTAGGTTCATCCATATTACTGCCTACAGCAGTAGCACTTTCTCTTCATTGCTGTATAGTATTCCATTTTGGGACTATGCTGTCCATTCATTCACTCATTTTTCTGCTGGTAAATCCTGGGATTGTTTTAACTGTGGGCCATTCTAGTGTCTTTTCAAATACAGTGTCTGTGAACTCGTGTGTAAGAAGAGACCTTGTGTAGACAAATGCCTCCTTTTGTGGGGAGGAAAGGTGAATGCCTAGAAAGAGAATAGTGGCTTGATCCTATGTAGGTTTACGTTTAAGAAAGTGTGGTTCTTGTGACATCCCAATTGCTTCCAGCAGGATAATGTGAGGATTGTTAGCACGCTATTGAAGTGTGTTCTGAGTCCTATAGGAAAAGCACGTACCCCGGAGCAGTAGAAAGGGAACTGAGGCCGAGAGAGAGCTGTGGTTATAGGAAGCAGACAGTGCTCTCTTCATGGCTTCATGATCATGTCCTGTCCTGGCCATACAACAGTTCTCTCAGGAGCTCTTTTCCCCAGATAATTCCCCAGTGTTCCTCCAATTTCAATGTACCAGAAAGGCGTCAAGATCCCCTGCATGCCTACAACCCAGTGGGTTCTGCTCCGTGGAGACCCTCAACTCCAAACACCTGTACAGTCCAACAACCTAACCAACTGCCTCTCCTTTCTCCAGGGGACACTTGAACTGGCTTCAACTAGATCGAAGAGTACTGGAGCACGACTTCCCCAAAAAGTCTGGGCCGGTGGTTCTGTACTTCTGTGTCAGGTAGGTCCTCTTGGAATCCCTGCTTTGGCTTCTCTGTTCTTTATCAGAAATGTCTGGAAGGATGGAGAGACTCAAAGGAAAAGGGAGATCAAGTATCTCTTGGTCTGCAGGTAGGGATAAAGGCACAACTGCATTCCAAGAAAATGGACACTCAGGTGTGACTGTTCTGGACCCATCAGTGTGTGCACTGGTCACAGGCTTGCATGCTTGTGTGAGAATACATGTGTGAAAAGAAGAAAAATTTTATTTTCGGGGGAGTGGAGGGAGAGAGTCATATATCTCACAGTAAACTGAGTCTTATACAGTGTCACAAGTCCTGCGATTTGTTTTAGTGCCACTTGAAGCTCCATAAGAAGCCTCTGTGGCCATTGCTTCTGTCCTAAGTGTCACTGCAGTCCCTTGAACTATATAGATTTATCTCGAATAGAGATGATTGAAATGCCAAGGAAGGATAAAGGACCAAAAGATGTCAGAGGGCTGAGGAGATAGCTCAGTGGATGAAGCACTTGCAGCTCAAGCATGAGGACCAGAGTTCAAATGCCCAGCATACGTGTGTGTGTGTGTGTGTGTGTGTGTGTGTGTGTGTGTGTGTGTGTGTGTGTTTACATGTGTGCATGTGCATGTTGAACCCAGAAAACAACCTCATGCATCATCCCTTGGGCACTGTTCACCTTTTACTTAAGATACAGTCTCTCAGTGGGCTGGGATTTGCAAAGTAGGCCAGGCTGACTAGCCAGCAAGCCCCAGGGAGCCACCTGTCTCTGCCTCCCAGTGTTGAATTACAAAAATGTGCCACCATGCCTGAATTTTTTTATAATATGATTTCTGGAGTTCAAACTTAGGTCTTCGTGCTTGCAAAGCAAGCACTTTCCTGACTGAGTCAGCTCCCCAGCCCCGTGTGACACTTTTTTTTTAAACCTTGTTATTGTTGTATGTGTGTTCTTGATGTGTTTGTGCGGACATACACATGTCACTGCATGCATGCGGAAGTTAGAGGACAACTTTTTGGAACTGATTTGCTTCTTCCTCCTTTATGTAGTTTCCAGGGACCAAACTTTAGTCATTAAGCTTAACCAGTGCTCTTAATAGTCTGAGCCGTCTCCCCTGCCCCTGATAAAGAGATTTTAAGGATAACATTTGCCCTGTCTTCTAAAGACCCCAGGACATGTTTGCAAATGACTATAGGAGGCCAGAGCAGCAAAGCCAGGATCTAGAGCCCCACCCCCACCCCCCAGACACAGCAACACTGAGCATACAGCAGCGGAGCCACTGGGAGCACTCTTTCTAAAACCATCCACAGTACTGCAGAGGTAGGAAAGGCTAAGATTGCTTTCATTTTTTCTTCTGGTACAGAGGGTTGAACCCAGGACCTTGAGCTTGCTAACAACTACACTACACCCTCAGTTTTCAAATGAAAATGTCCACTTTGTGAAGTCTACAGGCCCTGCTCCTCTTAAACATGCTCACAGAAATCAGGAGTGGGATGCAAATGGTTTGCAGCTCATTTCCCCTGTTCATGGAGTCAGGGCAGTCAAGTCTACAACCATGGCCCTGACTCCACGAACAGCCTTCAGCAAGTCTCAAGCAAAGAGCTAAAGGGTCCATTTAACAGGCTGGAGTGCGTCTTTACCTCAGCTGGTGGAGTAAATTTCAACTTGCAGTTAATGCCTTTTTGATTTGCTTAACAGCTGCAGGGATATCAGAGCTAATCTCAGCTATTTCCATTACGGATGGGAATGATTTCAATGCCATATTCTTCCTAATGGGGTCTCAGATGAATGGGAAATAACCTTATAAAACAAAGACTAACAATTCCAGTGAGGGAGGAGGTGAGATTAGGCAAGAGTTGGTTCATTAACCTATAATCGTAGGTGGAGGAATATACTTGGCCATGTTAGGTGCTCCCTCTTTGCTACGGCTTTTTTTTTTTTGCCATAATTGAGATTTTATTGTTTGTGCTGATAGTTGTTATGAAGACATTTCAGTGCCTGCACAGTTTATTATTATTATCTCATTATTGTCAGTGTGTGTGTGTGTGTGGGGTGCTTGTATGTCACAGTGCTTATATGGTCAGAGGACAGAGGACAACTTTGTGGAGTCACTTCTCTCCTTCCACTTTTAAGTGAATCTAAGGATCAATCTCAGGCTGTCATATTTGTTCGGCATAGCAAACACCCTCCTCATCAAGCCATCTCGCCAGCCCAATCTGTGTACAATTGCTAGCATATGTACTGGAAATCTGTGTATTGTGATTCATTTTAAAATAACTATTCCAGCAAGTTTGCAGCTTCCAATCTGGAGAGAAATTTCCCCAAAGTGACTCTTCTAGTACAAAGGTCTTCAGACATTGATGACCTAATTGTAAGTCTGACCAACGTGCAATTCAGTGCCACACAGATATGTGTCCAAATTGTCGGTCCTTCAAGTACCGTAACGACATTATTAAAAACCCTAACTGGCATATGGAGAGCCATAGTTATTTATAGAGCTTCACAGCTCTGACATGGCAACAATCACAGAGCAATGTAGAATAAGATTTAACGTGTTCAAGATGTATTTGATGTACAACCTGGACTCCAAACTGCCATTTAATATGCTTTAAACTGTAAGCTATGAAACTGGCCCCCACTCTAGAATGGTAAACTTACCCCAGTATAGCATTATTTTTATTGTTCAAAAAATAAACAAGAAATTATTTCATTTCTAAAAAAAATTATTTATGATGGGGCATGAGGGTGCACACATTTAATCCCAGCACTGGGAAGGCAGAGGCAAGTGAGACTCTGTGGGTTGGAGGCCAACCTGTTCTACACAAGGTTCTAGACTAGCCGAGGTTACATAGTACGATCTGTCTCAAAGGGAAAACATGTGTGTGGTTGAGGAGATGGCTCAATCAGTAATGCTTACAGGACCTGAGTTAGATCCCCAGAACTCTTGTTGGGCTGGGGATCTAAAGGCTGGGCGTAGTAGCAGGTACCTGTAAGCCTAGCACTACAGAGGAAGACACAGGAGAATCGCTGGGCTCCCCAGCCAGCTAGCCAACTGCTTGATGATTTCTAGACCAGTTTCAAAAACCAAGATGGGCAGCTCCTGAGGAATGACACTGGAAGGTGGTCACTGGCCCCCACACACACACATACATGTGCACCCGCACACATATGAACATTCTAACGTACATACACACCAAGTCATTTACACTTTAAACTTGGGGTGAGTTCTTTAAGCACTGTTTCTTTTCTGGTTCTTTTTGTCAGCATTATTAAAGAGGAAAACTCACTGGGCTTGGCTGTATGTCAAGGACATTTTCCAAGCATCTGAACAGACCCCAGTTAGTTGTCTGTAGGTTTGAAGACTCAAACCCCAGTAGCAAAGCAAAGTTTTGAGGTCCCTAAGGATGTGCAACTTTCCCGGGTCACCCCCAGGCTGTTTTCTCTTCCTAAACCCAGTGACAAGGAAGCTGGAAACATTCAGTAGGTGCTAGCAGTAGAGAGAACTGGAAGACAGACCGGCCAAGGGCTGCACTGTGTCCACTTCTGACCTGCACCGGAAATGACACTTTTGCCAATGGCACTTTCAGTTGGCCTTAGCAAGAATCTCAGGGAATAGTCATGAGACGAAAATCCCCAGTGTGAGTTTGGTGGTTCACTCCTGTAATCATAGCACTGGGGAAGCTAAGGCAGGAGGATTGCTTTGAAGGCCATCATGAGCTGCAGTGTGAGACTGTCTCAGAAAAATAACTCAGGCTGGTGGGGATAGCTCAGTAGTGAACAGCTCGCTGAGCAAGCCTGGAGACCTGAACTCAGACCCCAGCACCCATGTAAAAGCCCCATATGACTGAGCTCTGGGAAGAGGAGCAGACACAGGTGGCTCCTGGGGACTCTGCTGAAATGGCAAGTATCAGGTTCAGTAAGAGACTCAGTAGAGGAAGTGATTGAGGAAGATACTTGGAGGTGACTGCTGGCCTGTAGGAGAGCTCACACTCGTGGGTAAGCACACATGTGCACAAGTATTTTCATCTCCAAATTCCACTTGGGATCAACCCTTCTCTACTGTGTGCATGAGTGTGTGTGGTCATCTGTATACACACCACATTTAGGCAGTGCCCTTGGAGGCTGAAGAAGGCTTTGGATCCCTTGGAACTGGAGTTACAGGCAGTTGTGAGCTACATGGTATTGGTACTGAGAACCAAAACTGGGTTATCTGTAAAAGCAAGTACTCTTAACCACTGAGTCATCCTGTCAATCCTTCTCTGCTATTCCTGTATACAGGCCAGACAGCAGAATATTCCTTTCTTTCCAGCTCCTATCCAGTGGATCTTTCTGGAAAGTAGCATGTTTCTAATGTTTAGTTTCCTCCTAGACAGCCTCACCTGAATGCTTCGAACTCATTGGATCCAAAGAATATATAACTGGCCAACTCCTCCTCTTTTCTCCCCTAATCTCCTGTGGTTCCATGGAATCCATGATGCCATTATTCATCCTCTTACATGGACTGTAAGTCCTGAGCTGTCCACTACTCCTCTTCCTGGATTCCCTATTGCAAAACCTCTTGACACCATTTCTTCTTCTCTATCCTCCATGAACTCAGGCCCTTATTTGAATCAACTCTTGCATCAGTGTCTCCAGGTGACTGTCACATTGGTACTGGCCATAGGAGTCTAGCACATTCTGTGATCTGAGTTCCCACTTTTCAGCTTGCCCACACAGCACCCTAACAAACCCAGCCATTTGTTTTCTCTGAGAGAAAAGCCCCCAGGTGAGCTCCAAGTAAGAACTCATTTGTACTCCAGTGCTTTTCTGACAATGTGTCCTCCACTGGAAGAAGATGCTGTCACTTAGGATTTGTCAGAGAAAACAAAAGCCAACATGAGTGCACTCCATTAGCCTAATTCTTTCCCTACAGACTTGATTTATATCAGCTTCAACCTTGTAGATTCCTCTAGTCTCTACTGTACGCATATACATTGCATACACAAACATGCACATGTACAATGCATACACATAAACGCTAACATACATGTAAAAAACACACACAATTAAGCACACAGAGAGATAGATGCATACACGCACATACACACATACATATCCACAGACACACAAATACATATACACACATACACATGTATACACATCCATATATGTGTATATGCAGACACATGCATATACACATGTACACACGTATACATACATTGCTCAGAAGAAGAGTGACTCAGTCATCATTCAGTATTACAGAAGCCTCGAGCTCTTAGGTCCCAGCCCTTCCCCCATCTCAGAGCTCTTTACCTCTCAGCTACTTCACCCTGGCTTTCTCCTCTTCACAGCCACATGTTACCTCGGTACCTGAAGGAAATACTCTCCTGGGCTTTACCCACCCTTGCTCTCTCTCTCTCTCTCTCTCTCTCTCTCTCTCTCTCTCTCTCTCTTCTTTAGGTTCATATAAAAGCTCAGCAAGATGGGTCTCTGCTTGCTCCTCCCCCCTTTACTGCTTTCTCTGTTTGTAGCCATCCATCCCTTCTTCCAGCACACCCCGGGGGACTCTACCTGCAGATTCCACAGATGCTCGCTCTTTGGTGCCCCTCTGACATGGCACTCTGTGGCTCTGGCTGCCGTTGACCATGCCCTTGGTGACTATTCAGGTCTTGGTGCTGGTGCTGTGAGGTTCCGGTCCACATCTATTCCCCTATCTCACACTTTGATGTTAGTGTTTGTGAAGTCTTGCCTTGCTTGTCTCCCACCCACCCACCCACCCGCTCCCTACTCTCCCAGCATGTGTGTTCGTGCTCACCCCTGGCTGCCAATACCCTGACTTCACTGACAGCTCCAATCTCACCAGTCCTGAGCTCGATATTTCCAGGTCCTTTCTGCTACTACAGATATGCGCCCAAATGCAGCCTGAACCCGTTGACGTCATCGATTTCTGCCCCTAACACACATGCTGTTCAATGGCAACCCGTTATCCCTATAACTGATGCTCCTGGACCTCCCCCACCCTCCACAAGCCAGATCCGTGAGTCAACCAACAGAACCTCCTCTTTCCCACCTGTGCCTTTCTTTCTCCTTGCTCCTCCTACTCCTCACTTACCAAGCACACTCCATTGGCTGGAATTCAGGCCTCCGCAAGCCCCTCCCAGACCTTCAAGCTCTCAGTTAAGCTCTACTTCTGATCTGGGCCCTCCTCCCTATGTGTTGCCATTAAACATCTTTCTGATGCTCAGTGCTAATGGTCCCCATTATCAGTAGTGTGCTCCTTATAGTCTGTCTACCTCTACCTACCTGTTCGACCCCTCTTCTGCTTGCTCCCCTCTGATTACAAACTAATCACTATGTGAACAAGAGCTCCCCCAGCCATTGTTGACCGCTATAAGGTAAGTTCTAGCAGCCTGAAACTGAGCCTAAGGAAAAAAAATGGTAGGAAAATATAGCTGTGTACTCAAGGAAGTCTATGCATTTTGTTGGCCCGGGTTTGTACTTGGAATAATTTCTGCAGGGCAGTTCCTTGAATTGTATATTCAGCTAAATGACCCCACTTAGCCACTGTGTTTGTAAGAGAATAAATAGATAAGATTTATCTCTTCATAAACAACAAACTGAAATGAACAATAGAAAAAGGACAACAAGGGACAGGCAGGAAGCTATTATCTAGAAGATGATCCTTTGGCCCTGAGGATGTCTCTTTCTATGATTGAGACAAAGGTTACTGCTTCCTGTCCCTCACAAGAACAATGGTGGCTTGGATCTTAAATGAGGTGCCCAACTAACCAGAACTTGCCTTAATTCAGCTGGGTCCCCAGTTAGGACTTAAAGCCTCCGAAATTCTAAACAGTGGAGGTACTTGGCTGTAGAAATCCACAGCAAATTATTCTCATAATTATCGCCCCCGTTTTGCCACTGAAAGTCACTGTTCCAAATGTGACATTTGTGTTCATTACAAAAGGAAACCACTGGCCCGTTTAATTAACACTTGCTGTAAATATTCGGTGATTCCCAAGTGCCAAGAGATGGCTGCGAGAGGGAGGCAGAAGGGCAGAGGCCTGGCAGAGACCTGACTAGACAATGTGTTACCTTCAGAAGCTTCTGTGAGCTAAAGAAGGTGTGCGACTCCCCAAAGCTTCAGGTCCTGATGCACAATCATCCAGTTAATGAGCATGGAGCACACACCCCCACTTCAGACTGGGTAAAATACTCAGAGTAGCCAGTGCTTGAAGCTACTGTGGGTGTCGCATGCTCATAGAGCTTAAAGACATCTTGGTTGGCTTTGACCTCAGCCTCGAATGCTGTTCCTTTCTTCTAAGAAAGAAGCATTACAATTTACTCAAGTTAAATGTGGGAGGCAGCTTATTTTAAGATATATCTTTAGTGGGCTGGAAAGGTGGCTCAGGGGTAAGGCTGCTGTATAAACTGATGACATGACCACTCCAAGGGTATGGTTGAAGGGAAGGTTTTTATTGTAGGTATGAGGGAGAAAACAGCCAGAGGCATCTGGAAGAATCCAGAGCAGAGAGAAAGTAGACAGAACATGGCCATCAGACTGGACTTGACCATGAGGGGGTGGGGGTGGGGAGAGTGAACGATAAAGAGAAAAAGAAGCCCAAGAGAGAGCAAAACAGAGAATGGAAAGAGAGAGAGAGAGAGAGAGAGAGAGAGAGAGAGTCAGAGAGAGAGAGAGTCAGAGAGAGAAGATGAAACAGCAGGAGTATAAGAAGAAATGAGGGCCGGGTGTTGGTGGTGCACATCTTTAATCCCAGCACTCGGGAGGCAGAGGCAGGTGGATCTCTGTGAGTTCAAGACCAGCCTGGTCTACAAAGCAAGTGCCAGGATAGGCTCATAGGCTCCAAAGCTACAGAGAAACCCTGTCTCGAAAAACCAGAAGAAAAAGAAGAGGAAGAAGAAGAGGAAGAAGAAGAGGAAGAAGAGGAAGAGAAGAAGAAGAAGAAGAAGAAGAAGAAGAAGAAGAAGAAGAAGAAGAAGAAGAAGAAGAAGAAGAAGAAGAAGAAGAAGAAGAGCTGTGTGGGAGGGAAGCCTTTGAGTTGAAGTGAGTATGGGGGTGTTGTTGTTGTTGCTGCAGGGAGTGGCTAGGGGGAGCTGATAAAAGCCAGGATGACAGCATAGATTCTGAAATTTGTAACAGGTCCTTTTTGACACTGAAGAGCCTGAGGACTATCATGCACTAATGGGTAACAAAGACAGCCACTGGTCCCTTGTAGAGCCAGTGATAAGGGAATGGCTCCTTTGATAGAGGGAACGAGCCTCACAAGTTCCTGGGAAATACTGGCTTTTGTCTGACCACTAGAATTTGGGGGAATGGAGTTTCCTTTGGACCTGACAGCTGCCAGGCCTGAAGATGTGAGTTGTATCTCTGGGACCCATGTGATGGAAGGAGAGAAAAAACTCCATCAAGTTTTCCTCTGACCTCCACACACACATGGAGCACACATGTGCATTTACACATGAGTGTTTATTTTGTTATTCAAGTATGATAAAGCCCAACAGATCGAGTGTTAAAGTAGCTTGTGACAGCCCCCAAAAGAAGGAGTGTTGCCATTTGGAGCTATGTAGGTAGGGGCACCTTGGAGGGTCAGAGGACAGGGGGGAGGAAAAATATAGGCAATATCCTCTATTATGGTTTCTAGAGAATGCAGCTGATGAGCTGGGTAAGCAGGCTTGGGATTGGCTAATTTGAATGATTATGATTCTGATGAACTGTCAGACCTAGGGACTTCCCCATGTCATCTTGAATATGTCTCTGGGCAGAAGAGTAGGGAACATGAAGGGAGAGATGGTGGCAGTGTGTGAGAGCCCATAGCGGTGGTGGAAGTGTGGCTTTGGGCCTGTTAGTCATATATGAGAGTTAGAGTTGATTGCCATGAATCGCTTACTAGTTCCTAACTTACTATGACTTGGCTAACTTTGGAGCCAGCAGTGCCCAGACATTCATGCATTGTAAAGATGCGGTTAACACAGAACAGACTCGGGTTTGCCTCACAGACCCTTGCGATGGAGGACCCATCTTTCATTTCCCTGGGATCTCTTAAGAAACCAGCATGTCCTTTGTGAATCCTTTGGGGAAGTGGTTCCTTACTTACCAAGGGCAGTTAAGGAGAAGCAACAGTGCCACCTACTGTCATAAAGGACCACAAACCAGATGCTCATAAAAGCAGGAAACCAAACCGATTTGGGGGTGGGGGGAGATAATCTCAACTTTCCATGCAAACCATCAACTGCCCCCATTTCTTCAGAAATCTCTTCAGCTTGGTGCCTGCCCAGGGTATGAATGGAGATGTCTCAGGTCTGTTTTTATCCAAGCATTTCACTTTAGACATTTCCTAGCATGGTTCGAAAGTTCAGGATGAGTTAAATGCCCAAGGTTATGAACAAAAACATGACAGGTCCAGAGCTTCCAGGATTTTCCGGGCTGTTGTCTTGGTGATAAAGGTTAACAGGAAACTGCTTTTCAATTTCTGTCAAGAGGAGGACTCTTTCCCCCCTCCATCCCAGAATATTGCTATTCTGCAACCTCCTCAGACTCTCCTGCCAGATAGTAGACATCTGTAAAAATGGATGCCGAAGCCAGAGACAGCAATGCTGCTGCCTCATTCATTTCTCTGTTACTTTAGCACTGCAGGTAGAAGCAGAGTGTTGGAGTTTCACAAAATATTCTTCTGGAGGAACCCGGGGCTGAGGGTGGGGACGTGCAGAGCATCTTTACCCTTTAGTCGAGGACTGAGTGAGGCAAATGGGATATAGACAGGGGACTTAGAAAATTAAGTTATTTCAGACCCTCAGATTTGCACTCAAAATTACTGTGGCAGTAAGCTCTGTCAGACTTGGGAGGTCCCTGGTCATTTTTTGGCATTAAGACACAAGCTAATCAACAGCCTAGCTTTAACTACTTTCCATGTGAACAGTGAGAGATGGTGAAGTAGCATGATGATGGGCTGTGTGGAGTGTAAGACCCCCACACCTAAAAGAGCATGACACTTGTTATTTGTTAGCTCTTTGTCCTTACTCTTTCACTGTCTGTGTGGCTTAAATCCCCAACCCCTCCCCAACACACAGACATGCTGAATCATGTGTTTGAACATGGAGCTCCAGCTGGTGCTGCTGTTTGGGAATGCTGTGGAACCTTTGGGGCATGGGGCTTATCTAGCAAAGGCAGGCTGCTGGAGGTAAACTCTGAAGTGTATATTCACTCCCTGTTCCAGCCTGAGCTCTCTGCTTCCTAATCCAGCCAGCAAAATATGAACAAACTATTCTGAAACCCTCCTCAGCTGCCAGGCCTTCCCTGCCATGCTGGACCAGTGTCAGACTTCGACTCCAAATGAGTACTTCCCTCTGAGTTGTTTCTGTGAGGCATTCCTTCACAGTGACAAGGATACAACTACACCTGGGAACTCTAATACAACAGCTACCCACTCAGAACTCTGATCAAGAGGGGATCGAGTGGAGAAAAGTTGAGCATCAAAGTTAAGGCTCTATACTTGTTCATGAGGTAAAAAGACAATGATATGCCCCAGCCCTCCAGGAGGTGGCAGCCTAATGAGAATCCGAGTCAGAAATGGCCCGGCTGTGGGAGGTATGCTAAGCTGTGTCCCAAGTTAGGAGCCTAGGGGGAGGGGGTTGGCTATGGAAACGATCTCCAGAGAGTACTTTCAGACTGAGGGATGAAGGAAGAGGGGTCTTTTGGGGAATGGCGGTGGCTCTCTGTAGAATGGCTTGAACAGAGTCACAGAAGCAGGTTGATGTAAAAGGCCACGTGCACACTTTGTCAAGTGATTTCTCAGCTATCATAAACTTCCAGGAGCGGAGTCTCATATCCACAAAGCCAGTCACTACCCGACTGTCACCATGTCTCGCTTTTAAAACAGCAAGTAAACCGTTAAAGTTATTGTCTAGTTTGGACTCTAAGTACCAGAAAAAACAACAGAACCCTCCTGAGGCTAACAGTGATCTTTGCACTATGTGATAATTTTGAGTCTAAATGTGTAGTGTCTGAAACAGCTTAATTTTCAAAGCATTTCCCTATCTTTATCGTATGTATTCTTCCCCATTTCTCCCAGTTTCCCTGCTTCCCTTCTTCCCACATACTGTTATTCTGACTGCCCTTGCCAAAGACTCTTTGTAGATGATGGAGATTTAGGGATCCACCTCCCGTAGGTTGTCCTCTGATTTTCAAATGTGCACCGTGTCAGGTGTGCATGCATAAACACACATACACATCAGATATCATTTTTAATTAAAAAAATAATAATCTTGAAGAGATGGCTCAGTGGGCCATCTGCTGCCAAACATGATGGCCTGAGTTCAATCCCCAGAACCTACACAGTAGGAGAAAATCTGCTATGTAAGTGCTCTGAGTTCCACATGCATGCCTGTGAGCACGCGCGCGCGCGCACGCACACACAATTAAGGATGAATACCTAGACTTTAAAATTAAATCATTTAACATACTTTCCTTCAAGTTATAAGATCTGCCACTGTGTTTCAGGTTTCCAATACTCAAGTACTGAAAACTGTGCAGCTTCAACTTTCCCCTGAGACTTACTGCACAGCCTACTACACGAAGGCCCCATGATCTAAAACACCTGCTCCCAGATCAGCAGGCAGGCGCTTTGGGGACAGGGCAGCTAGAGATCAACCAGTCCCCTCTCACAAGAGCCATTTTTTAATCCTTTGGAATTGTGTGACTCTGACTTTGTGACAAACAACTATTGTTTATTGACGGAGGCAACCTGCCCGTCTCTGAGTGACGCCCGGTTCACTAACACATGTACACAAATCTGCACCGCGGTCGCCACAGCAGCCTCTTCACACATTCGGAAAATGGTAGAGGACATCATTCACTTAGTATATAGACAAGAGGGCTGTGAGCCTGGCCTGGCCTGCCCAGCCTGGGTTTGTCGGTTTTGAGGAGAATTTTTTTGCTCTTTTGTTTCTTGAGACAAGGTTTCGTGTAGCCTAGACTGGCCTCAAACTCTTGCTATGTAGCTAAGGATGGCTGTGAACTCCCATTTCTTCTGCTTGGACCTCCCACAGCTGGGATTCCAGGTGGGTACACTAAATCCAGTGGTGGCAGTATGTGGTGGATGTTTTAGTTTAAATTCATTCCCAGTATCCAAACATAAAAAGACTTCTCACATGGAGATCCATTGAGTCCCACTCTGCTCCCCCTCCTCCTCTCCCTCCTCCCTCTTCCTCCTTCCTCTTCTTTTAATTTATTCTTCCCTCATATAGTACATCCTGACGACAGTTCCCCTTCCTTCCACTCCTCTCAGTGCCCCCCTTCTTTGGGAAAAAGAGAATCTCAGTATGATTATGTGACATGTCCTAAGTCACACACAGAGCTGAGATTAGATCCCTGGCCCTTGACTTTCTCCCCAGAGTCCTTGTCATCAGCATATACTGGTGCTGAAATGGCCACAGAACTCTGCTTCTTTTGCCCACTTCACGCTCTGCACCCTCCTGTGTGTTATTTCCTAGAATCCACAAAGCCAGTGCCTTCCTAGTCTAGTCTGGATTTTACTCCAACACCCCGCAGTTCCGTCATTTCCTCATCCAAAATCGCTCTACCCTCAATGCACTGGTCCTTAGACTGAATGGGCAGGCACATTATCTGATTAAAGAATGTAATAAACCGAACCGATGTGTAAAGGCATGTTTCATGTAAACTTAAATAATGTCAGCATGTTTCATCTTGAGAGAAATCTATACTCTCCCTCTGATAGGAATTCAATTCTCATTTGGCTTAATGTGCGTGAATGTCACAGCCTTAAGAGCACTTATCCCAGCCTAGGGATGTTCTGAAATGCGGCCACACTTCATCACCCTCGGGGAAGCACATAGGAAGTGCTTATAAGAGCCATGTGACCACCGCCTGCTGATCCATTGAACAGAACAAATTCTCTTTTAAAAGTCTGGCTTAACAATGATTAGGATAAAAAAGAAAGTCACATGAAAAAATAGCAGAATGAAGAATTGGAAATTGGGTAAGGGAAAAGAAAGTAGATGGCCAGCTAAGAGTATGAGAATCGTAGTTAATCCAGGTCTGCGGTCCCCACGATCAAGGTGTCTGTGGAGACTTGGCTGAGGGAGTTTGGAGAGAAAAGAGGTGATGCCAGGGCCTGAGTGAAGTCTCCCTGGATATGTTTTCCTTTATGGATGGAGCGATCTGGTCTGGCCCAGCTCTGAGGCTGTGTTTTGATCCATCCTCATTTTCATAGACTATGGGTAATTCTTTTTTGCCACTTTGAGTTTGTTTTTTGGTTTTTTTTTGTTGTTGTTGTTGTTGTTTTTCATGAAAACTTTGTGCAGGTATTCCATGTGCCATTGCTGAAAAAAAACAAAAAATGTGAAAACCCAAAATATATAGTGCTTGTTTGTTAGTACTTGTTAGGTTTACACACACACACACACACACACACACACACACACACACACACACACACACACTTTTTTCTATTGGGTGTGTAATTTTAAGCATTTTGGATTTTAAATCAATGCCAAGAACTGGTGAAGCTGTTCAGTCAGCTTTCCACCCGTACAAGCATGGGGATCCAAGTTTAAACCCCAGAACCCACATAAAGCCAGGCATGGTTGCACATGCCCATCACTGGTGTTGGAAGGGCACAAAGAGATCCTTGAGACTCACTGTCTAGCCACTGTAGCCTATTTGGTGAGCTCCAGGCCAGTGAGAGACCATGTTTGTTTGTTTTTAAATGTGGACAGTTCCTAAGAAACAACACTCAATTGTCCTTTGACCTCTATATGAAGATAGACACATGTGTACATGTACACTGCATATTTATGTAGGAATATATACAGAGAGACACAGACCAATCAATTCCAAAAAAGGCATTATAATTTGTAAACTCAATTATCTCCTGTATTAGTATTATAATAGCTTAATACTTAGAACTGTTTTGTCCTTACAGGTAAGACTGTTGTTGCACTACTAAAGCTCCTGTATGTGTTATAAGACTATATATTTTCAGATTTATCTATGTGTATGTGTGTGCACCTCCATGAGTTTATGTGCACCACATATATTCAGGTGTCCACAGAGGCCAGAGGGCATCGGCCTCTCTGGAAATGGAGTTGGAGGCAGTTTCAAGCCATCCAATATGGGTGCTGGGAACTGAACCCAGGGCCTCTAGCGAGAAGAGTAAACACTCTTAACTGGTGAGCTATCTCTCCAATCCTAACTCTATATTGTTAATATAATAAAGATGGCTTCATGATGGGTGAGGTCCTTCTGTGTATATGTTTGCTTTATTGTTTTATAAATAAAGCACTGTTGGCCAATAGGGGAGCAAGTAGGCAGGACTAGGAGAGAAGGAGGATTCTGGGAAATGTAGGGAAGGGATAGAGTCGCCATGTGATTCCGGGGAAGAGACGACACATGCCACTGGCGTCCTCGAAATATAAGTCTTTATAAAATATATAGATTAATGGTTATGGTTGATACTTAAGACGGTGCTAGAAAACAAGAAATCCTAGTCATTGGCCAGCAGCATCATAAATAATATTAGACTCCGTGTGTTATTTGGGGGCCCTAATGTGGTGGTGGAACTCAGGTGGCTGGCGGAAAGAGTTATCGTTACAACTTCACTACATAGAAAAACAGGAATCGTAGAATCTTAGAGTTGTGAATGTCAATATCTTATTCAGCTTTTGATTTGCGTTTTCCAAGTGCTTAGTGATACCTGGAATGTATTCTCATATGCTTATTGGCCTTGAGTGTATGTTGAGAAAAATGCCTGTACACATGGGTATAAAACATGGTGTGTCCTCAAAGAAGGCTGTGGAGAAAAGACTGGTGGCCCCTTTGTCTTCTCTTCATTCAGCACAGGAACTGCAATCCTCCTCTGAAACCACACAGCTCGGTGCAGTTGATTTCCACTCCCCCTGTGCCTCACACATGGTTTTTCTCTTGCAGATTCTATATAGAAAGCATCTCCTACCTGAAGGACAATGCCACCATCGAGCTCTTCTTCCTGAATGCAAAGTCCTGCATCTATAAGGTAGGAATGCGATCTTCCCATTCAATTTCCTAACAAAACCAAAATACCAAAATGTTGCCAATAAGACAGTTTTATTGATTAGCTAAAGTCATTTATAAATTTAATTGCTATAAATAAATGAGAAACTGCATGTAAGGAAAACACCAGCTAAACAGCATGACTTCTTCCAATCCACCCATCTCATCGCTGCCCTGAATTTACAGAAGTATTCTTGATGGTAGAGAGGTCAAAGCCACAGAAAATCAATAAATTAGTCACATCATAGCCACAGTCTAGAGCAGGGAAGAAGGAATGTGTGCGTGTGCACTTGCTTGCTTGTGCTCGGTTCTGTTTCTACACTCCTAATTCAGTTCAGGACTCCATGCCTAGGGAATGATACTACCAAGGCTGAGCCTTCCATGTCAATTAACTTTTAGTAAGACATCTATCCACAGACCAACCTAACCTAGACATTTCCTCCCTGAGACTCTTCCCAGGTGAGTCTGGGTGTGTCAAGTTGACAATGAAAGCCAACCATCAGGCACTCATCCCCTGAAGCTCACATGAAGCTTTGAGCTTCATGTGAATTACCTGGGTCCCCCATCTCTCTTCCATGAAGAAGATGAGTCATGGGGAGACTTACAAATCCAATGAACAGCAGAGTCACTCTTTTGGTTCAGGGAAACCTAATTCCACTCACAGAGTCCAGCCACAGCCATGTTGTGTTCCTGAAGAGCACACTCTCTTTGTCCTGGTAAAGTGGCAACTGGATGCTTTTGGAAAATTCCAAGGAGAACTCATGGATTGTGGCTTTATATTTCACTAACCACTAGGTTTAGAGCATTGTAGTAACTTAACCAAACTTGAAAACGGGAGAAATTGGGTAGTGGTTGCTGCTTTCCCTTGGGGGAGTTCTTTACCTGAACAGCATGGGATAATTCCACCACTCAAAATGGTGGAGGCCAAGTGGGGACCAAGTTCAACTCTGCAGAAAGACCTCACTTAGCAGTAGCTGATGAACCAAGACATTTACTGGGCTGAAACTCTCAGGGTGATGAGAGTACTTTAAGTTTTTGCTGACTGGTGGGAAAAGACATTTCCCACCAGTGCTTTTGAATTCCTTCCTCCCTCTAATCCCTAATTTTCTCATTATGAAGTGGAAAAAAATAATACTGTCCAGATACCTTACAAATCATAGGGGCATCTGATGGCTTTTTTTTTTTTTATGAATGTGCAAGCCCTCTGAATGTGGGTGACAGTTGTGTGGCTTGATCTGTCGTGGGGGTCCTGGCAGTAGCACCAGGACCTATCCTAGGTGAATGAACTGGCCTTTTGGAACCCATTCCCTATGGTGGGATAGCTTGCTCAGCTTTGATACAGGGGGTGGGAACTTGGTCCTGCCTCAACTTGGTACGCCTAACTTTGTTGACTCTCCAAGGAAGGCCTTACCCACTGTGAGGAATGGCTGGGGTGAGAAGAGGAGGGGACGAAAGAAGGGGAGGGAGGGAGAACTGGGGTTGGTATATAAAATGAAAAATAAATTTTTAGAAAGGAAAAAAGTTGAGAAATAATTTAAAAACAGCACTGTCCACAAGGTGGCAGACTTGAGCTGAAACAAAGGGCTATCTCTGAGCCTTTTGAAAGGGCCTTCTGACCAATTAAATTAGTGCTTGGTGCACGCCTGCATAAAGGGGAAGAAGCTGTTTGTGGAGTTGTTCAGTTCCACTTGATCATACGTGCTGAGCTTGTGGTAATCAAGGAGATCAAGTCCTGAGAGGTAAATACTGCAAATTTCCCAAGAGGAGGAACTGGCCACATTTAAAGTCCAGGTGACCCCAACAATGATTTTCTTGCCAAATGGTATGTGGAAAGTATTTCAGAGTCCTAGCTCTCTCTTCTTAAAATTCACTCTGGAACATGGTCACAAAAGTGACCACAAATGACCAAGGATGAGTCCTCCAAAGCTTGTGTAGACAGAATCTCAAGACCACCTGTTTTAGCTCAGTCATCTAAGTATTTTCATTTGCAGACACTGACAGATTTCACTAACAGGGCTTGTATGCATTCATTTGGAGTGTTGGCACTTCTGAGGAAGCTGAAACTTTGACAAGGAGGAAGCTGGTATTCATAAGAACGGGAAGTGACCATACAACAGTGTGCCCAATTAGCCACATTCCACAACGTGTAACAATAATAGAAGTCCACACAGTTGTAGATTTTTAGGTTCTGCTGCAACCAACTTGGGTTCCTATACCAGCTACATGTGAGTGTCTTCCACAAAATGTCTCCAAGCTTCACTTTTCCTTTTTGACTGAGCAAAGATGTTACAAGATCCAACCTACATCTTCTAGGAAATACTCCTAAAACAAAGCATGGAAAATACTTAGAACTGTGCCAAGCACTTGACCAAGTCACTTGGATTCTGACACATTTTTCTTGGCTATAATTTTCTGTGCCACCCAGGTGTATGCTGAGACATTAGCCCCGAAGGCAGGGTGACTAATAATTTGTCACATCGATGCTGCCCCCCATTGTTGGCTTACCCAGCAGTTTGGTATCAGGCCCCTTGCTATTTCTTGGAGGCTGACTCTTACAGTGTTTTTCTTTCCACTTGCTTGCATTTTGCAGACTCCAGGTTGAGCATAGGGCCTTACATATGTTAGGCAAGCACCCTACCATGGAGCTATATGGGGCTCTCTTTCTACTTTTTATTTTGACACAATGTCTCACTATGTAACCCAGGCTAGCTGGTTTTTTTATTATTTTTTATGTCTGTGAGTGCTCTATGTGCTTGTGGGCCTTTTAAGGTGGAAGATGGTATCAGATCCAACTGTAGATGGTTGTGAGCCACCATGTGGTTGCTGGGAATCAAACCCAGGACCTCTAGAAGAGCAGCCAGTGCTCTTAACCACTGAGCCATCTCTCCAGTCCCACCCAGGTTAGCTTTAAATACACTGTATAGTCCAAGCTATCCTTGAACTTAAATTCTCCTGCCTTAGCCCCCCAGATAGCTGGGATTACAGGCCTACACCACCACACTCACCTCCTACCATGTTTTACAGCTAAGCTGTTGAGGTGAAGTAAGCTACTTACCCCAGCTTTTTTTTTGCAGAACTATTTCCATTCATGTCTTAAAATATTAAGATCTATTTTTGGCAGGGAGCAGGGTAGCTGGAGAGGTGGTTCAGTAATTAAGAACACTTGCTATTCCAGTACAGGACCTGAGTTTAATTCCCAGCACCCACATGGTGGCTCACAATTGTAACTCCAGTTTCAGGAGATCTCATGCCCTCTTCTGACCACCCTGGACACCAAGTACCCACATGATACAAATGCATCCATATATGCAGACAAAACACTCACACAAGCAAAACAAAAACACATAAAAATAGTTTTAAATGTATGTTAAAAAAAATCGGGGACTCATTCCATATAGAGGAATACTCCCTGAGCCAAGACACACGGGGTGGGCCTAGGCCCTATCCCAAAGGATACGAAAGACTCTGATGACACCCTATGGAAGGCCTCACCATCCAGGGGGAGCAGAAAAGATATGTGACAGATAAGGTTTTAGTTGGGGGGGGGTAGGGGAGGACAGGTGGGAGAAGGGGAATGGGATTGTCATGTAAAACAATCCTGTTTCTAATTCAAATAAAAAAAGTTGGAAAAAATAAAAGATAATCATTAAGAGGATGACAGGTGTCTTAGTTGCAGAAAATTCATAAAAAAAAAAAAAATTAGGGACTGGATTTAATCAGAATGTAACTAGGCCAGGAATGTCAAGCTAGCGTGTGAGAAACCCTGAGTTCAATCCCCAACACAACACAAAGGAAGGAGCTGGTATTATTATTAGCATAGTAATAGGAGACCGCTTAAGAGGAAAGTGTGGGGGTGGGGCAGAAAAGGGGCTCAGCAGGTCAAGGTGCTTGTAGCCAAGACTAGTGACCCAAGTTTGACCCCAAGATACACAGTGGAAACAAAAACCAATTCCCAGGAGTTGTCCTCTGACCTCCACAACTGTTCACACAAATATATACACTGTAATAAAAAAATTGACTAAAATCCTTCTCAAGGCTTGTTATGCAAAATGCACCCATCTCTCCCACTACACAAGCCCTACCCTGTCGAGTCACTTTGCTGCTCTATTTGCCTCTTTAATTCTAAATAAATGGCGCTGTTCTTCCTTGACTTGACACCTCTCAATTTATTAAACTCTCCATAAGATAGACAGGATCACGGTGTCCTCTGTAGCACCCACACTCTTCCTTCCCCAGTGTTCTCAGGGTAGTATCGTACTCTGGGTGGAAGCCACAATAATCATCAACATGACAAGACTAATCCAAGCATTGTCCCATGGCTGTGATTCCTTTTTTTTTTTTTAAGACAATGAGTTGTTTCACCTAAAGGGATTCGTTACCTTGTTTTCACTTGTTTAGTTTCTATGTATCTTTAGCCCTTTGCTCACAGTTCCTACAGATACATCCTAGCATTCAGTTCCAATGTGATGGCAATTCCTCAGCTCTCTCTGGTTTGAGTTTGTGGCTGCTGCTGCTGCTGCTGCTAGTCATTTTCCTGAGAATTCCCTCCTGGAACCCTCTGCCCTCCTGTTCCACAAATTTGGCCTGCTTTTCTGCTCTCTTCCTGTGAGGCTAATCTCCTGTCTGGGTCTTTCCCCACCTCCGCTCTGTATTGGGTCATCTGTCTTCTGAGTCCTGGTCTGTTTGCTTGGTTTGTTTTACACCTCTGTTTTTTTGTTTTGTTTTGTTTTGTTTTTTGTTTTTTGTTTTTCCCAGGATAGCATCCCCAAGTAAATCTAGAGAAAGGACACCTGAAGAAAAATGTTTGGGTCCTTGTGTGTCTGCAAATGTCTTCATGCACCCCCCCATATCTACTTAGAAGTTTGATTAGATATGAAAAGCAGACTGACAGCCTTATCAAGGGTTGTTCTGGAGATGCCCACTGTCTTGCCCATTGTATGCGCCACCCCTGTGCCATCTCCCAACAGCTGGATCTGTGGGGCTTTCCCTCTACGTTCCTCGTATCTAGCATGTCAGTAGTGCAGGTCCTTGTAGATACATTCTGCTGGCTGCTTTCTGGTCGGACACTTTTATTCTGGGGACTCAGTTTCTTCCTGAATTATTTCTTTGTTATCTTCTTTTTTATCCCCATCCTCTTTTCTTGGAAGTGCTGGGAAATGGAAGCCAGGGCAGGTTTGTGTCCCATTTTCCATTTCTGGCCTCTTATACTTTCTGGGAATTTTTTTGTCAGCACTATCTTTCACCACTTCTTTTGAATTTTAGCCTTAACACACTTGTACACACACACACACACACACACACACACACACACACACACACAGAGAGAGAGAGAGAGAGAGAGAGAGAGAGAGAGAGAGATTGCTTCTAAGAATATCTTTACAATTCTGATCTCTCTCTCTCTCTCTCTCTCTCTCTCTCTCTTAAAAGATTCTATTCTAAGGTTTGGAAAGATGGTTCAGCAGTTAAAAGTGTTTTTTTGTTCATGGAGAGGACCCCAGCTTGGTTCCCATCACCCACATCAGGCAGTTCACATATGCCTGTAACCCCTGCTCCAGGGGATCCAACGCCTTCTACTGACCTCCATGGTCACATAAACATGCATGGGATACACACATACACATAAATAAAAACAAATGTTTGATATTGAAAGACTCCTGGTGTCCACCTCTAGCTTCCACATTTACACTCATATTTTTTAATTAAAAAATTATTGCCTTAGGAATATACTATCTCTTATCATTTTGATTACATTAATTACAGTGCATGCTCAACTCTTTTCTGCTTCTTCTCCATTTTCTATCTTTATCCTTTTCTGTAGGATAGCATCCCCCACTTCCACCCCCTGTCTCCCAGCCTCCAAACCCCACCCTGGTCTCCCTTGCTATGTGTGTATATGTGTGTATGTGTATATATGTTCGTATGTGTGTATATATGTGGAGGTCAGAGATCAGCCTCCATTGTCTTCCTCAGCTGCTTTCCACCTTAGGTGGCTTATCTGTTGCAGGGGATCCCAGTCTGTCCATTCCTGATTACAAGGGAGAGACAGGAATAGGTAATGGCATGCTCTGAACACATGGGACAAGTTAGTGTCTCAATGGCACTGAGGAAGGGTCCAACGGCAAGCTGCTATTTCCATGGGTACCTGAATATCAACCTTTGGATGAGGGACATACACTCCCATTTCCGCCTGGGACATACCAATGTCCAGGGCTTAGGAGAAGTGGTCTTGTCTGGAGTATAAATTTCTTTTGCTGCAGCTACCATCTGTCCAGAGAAGCAGTTTTCCAGCTCTCCTTCAGCAGACAGACGGGAAAGGTGGTTTTCTCTCATTCTGTTGCTTTTGTTATTTTTCTCAAGCTACAAACATTGTTTTCCTTCCTTCTCTCTCTCCCTCCCTCCCTTCTTCCATCCCTTCCTTCTTTCTTTTACCAGGACTGAGAAAGCACAACTACAGTAAATTTCTCTCTCGCTTTCTCTTCCTTTACACCCTCACAATTTCTATAAGAAAACTGGGGTGGGGGGACAATCACAATTTCCTCAACTTGCAGAAGATTACACTATGTGAGAGCAGGGCTATAGCTATACACTTTCTGTGAGACAAGAAGGGCTGTGGTATAGACTTGCTGACACCCCATATGGTTCAACAACACTTATGATGTTTTAACTGTCTAAGGTGACAAGTGGACAGTGGGGGAAATTTTACATTCAGGAGATGAATGAACGTCTTTTAGGATTGTGTATCCAGTTCCATGGAAAATTCCAGTGAGATGCTGTGCTCCATGGATGAAGATTTGTGAGCCAACCAAATTGTCCTGCCAAACCTCTCCCCTCAGGTCTCCTCCCTCTTTGAATGTGACTTCTTATGACAGCCAGAGAGGTCAAGCAGTCACCCTGTGGGAGGCAGCCCACCTGTCACACATGGCAGGAGAGGTTTGGCAAACATGGACTCTTGAGTTCTTTTTCCACATTTAGGCTGAGGTGAATCCTACCTTCCTCTGAGTTCTGCACTGGCAACTGAAATCACTGTCAAAAATCAGTTTGAACCAACCACGCATGGTGGCACAGGCCTTTAATCCCAGCACTCAGGAGGGTGAGGCAAGCAGATCTCTGTGAGTTCAAGGCCAGCCTGGTCTACAAAGTGAGCTCCAGGACAGCCAGGACTGGTACACAGAGAAACCCTATCTCAAAAAAAAAAGAAAGAAAGAAAGAAAGAAAGAAAGAAAGAAAGAAAGAAAGAAAAAGAAAGAAAGAAAGAAATTAGTTTGCATGGCAACTGGTGCAGTGGTACATGCTTAGAATCCCAGTACTGGGGAGACTGAGGCAGAAGGATCTTCTAGACTACATAATGATGATCTATCCAGTGCTGACCTAGGAGGAACAAAACCCAAAGGTCCATTCCCAGAACCATATAAACCAATGAAGTGCTATACACTGTAATTTCAGTATTCAGGAGGTGGAAGCAAGAAGATCAGAAACTCGGGGGGGGGGGGGGCGTCATCCTCCACTACTTAGCAAATTTGAGGCCAGAGAGAGAAGAGGGATGGGAAGAGAGAGTTTAAAAGTAGTCATGGAGAGATGGTTGGGCAGTTAAGAGCACTTACTGCTCTTGCAGAGGACCCGGTTTTGGTTCCCATGACAACCACCTGTAACTCCAGTTCTGGGTGATCCAGTGCTCTTTGCTAACCTCTACAAGCTCCTGAACACATGTGGTGCACATTCAGGCAAACACACACACACAATAAATAATTTTTGAGACAGGTTTCTTTGTGTAGCCTTGAGTCTTGACTGTCCTGGAACTAGCTCTGTAGACCAGGCTGGCCTCGAACTCACAGAGATCCACCTGCCTCTGCCTCCTAAAGTCATGTACCACCACTGCCTGACAAAATAAGTAATTTAAAAAAATAGTCATCACATTAACCTCCATACAAAAGTCAGATTACAAATTGATGTCTTTTTAATTTAAATATTTAATGCTATATTTATCTACTATGTTTAGTGTTATTTTAAATTTCAACATTTGGAAAGAATGATTCCCATGAATTTATGGCTCCTAAAGGTGAAAAGGAAATTAGAAAGTTTTTTATTTAACTTTACTCTTAATGAGCTTCACACACAAAGCTGGAAAGAGGTAAGAAAATTGGCACTTAAATCCAAAGAACGTCTATCCCACCACTCGGAAGAGTCCTTGGTATTCATTTGCTGTGGGTGGAAAAACCTAAGTTTTGTTGCTCAGAATGGCTGGTGTGGTATTGTAAATTTCATAATCCACCCGTGTAACTTTCCACCCTTTGTATTCTCACAATTAAATTGTGCTTAGTCTCCGTGTTTATCACATCCAATCTCATCTGAGTTCCAAGACCCAAGGTGGATTTTTGGAGTAGGTTTTTGTGATTACTTTCCATTAGCTGTGACTGAATAGACACATGACAGATGTGTGTTTGTGTGTGTGTGCAGCCAGAGCAGATGGTGACAGAAAAAGATAGAGCAGGATCCAAGTGTGGTGGTGTGCTCCTGTAGTCTCAAAACTCGAAGATGAAGGCAGGAGGATCAGGAGTTTGAGGTCATCCTCACTAATTAGCAAGTTGAGGCCAGTGGGAGTGCATGAGATCTTATTTCAAAACCCAAAGAAGACAGGAAGGGAATGGTGAGAGACGGAGGGGAAATTGAGACAGAACACCCAGTTCTGTGTGTCTTAAAAAGGTCTCATCTAGCCTTTTTTTCTGTGACTTCTGCCTTAATCCTGGAGCTTCACATACGTGTAGTTTAAGTAGTTATTCTTGGACCCCATTGGCCAATTAGGTCCTGATGCTGTCATTCTTGTTGATCCTGAAATAAATGGTCTATATTGAAGAGCTTCAAAGAGCTTTCTTAATGAACCTGTGGTGTCATTTCACCTGTGGGTGGGAGAAACAAAGCCCAGAATCTAGCCCCATGAGGTGAGAAACCAACATAAATATTAGCCTCAGACTCACAGAACCCCCATCCTTAGCTCTCATTTTGGCTGATGAAAATGTAGTGCGTGTGCTTGTATGACCAAGAGCAGAAAAATGGGGAGACGGGAGGACTGTCTTTTTCAACCTTTCAGAAACGTGAGTAGACTTACCATCTTGGCAGTATGTAGCAGACTTTGAAAGGAACAGTTCCTTAGGCCCTTGATGTAGGCTGTTGACAGTGCGTAGCATGAGAAACCCCAGTGCTGTAAAGTCACAGTGAAAGAGCAATGTGAATGGCAGTGTACATCTGTGGATCATGAGACTGACATGACATGTCATGACTTGACTGCTGAAGACCTGGCAAAGGGCTGACAAAGAGGAACTATCCAAGTTTGCAGGTCTTATCCATGCCCAGACACAACTCCATATAGTCATTATAAGTTGTGCAACGAGACATGGTAACCATACAACCACAAGAAGGTAGCCAGGGAGGTCACCTACATACGACCTAATACCCCAGTCTAATGCTATGCACCGTGTTAGTCAGGGTTCTCCACAGAGAAACATAGGACACTTACTGTGTGGGGCTGGCCCATGTGACTGAAGGGAGAGAGATCTGGGATATGCCTCCTGCAAGCTAGAGCCCAGAAAAGTTGGGGTTGTGACTCAGTCTTGAGGTCTGAGAACCATGGAGGCCAGTATTGTAACCCTCATTCTAAGGGCAGGAGAAAGTGAGATGGAATATGTTGACTCATGCAGTGAGCAATGAAGCTGGGTGTGGTGGCACACACCTGCAGGCTCAGGACATGAGAAGTTGAGGCAGAGGAATCATGAGTTCAAAACTGCTTTGAGATAAATAGTAAATGCTAGGCCAGCCTTAGCAAGACCCTATCTCGGCATTCCTCTGAAAAAATGTAGGAGGGAAAAATAGCAGGAAACTTGCCTTTCCTCTGCTTTTTATTCTCTTCAGACCCTTAAGGAATTGGGTGGCAGCCACTGTCTTTCAGGAGTGCTAAGTCCAGTGATTCAAATGCTGCTGTCACCTGAAAACACACTTTAAGACATGTCCGTAAATACTATCTAAGCTGGACATTGAGATAACTCCAAGTAAGAGGTAAATATTCATATTACAATGGTAATCAATTACAGCCATGGTCTACACGGTGACCGACAGACACAGTACTGCTCTTTCAGAAAGTTCACTAAATATACATCAGTACTAAAATACACCAAAGAACAGAGACAAAACTGTGTGGTTCCGACTGTCTATAAATACCAGTGAGAAGAAACAAATAATAGCGAGATAGCATTTCCAGTGTGTTCACAGTTTCTGAATGACTTCTATGTGTATGTATCACCAAATTTGGCAAAATAATTGGAAAACTTGTTCTTCATGTATGGTGATGGAGTAATTGAAACACAAGAACAGTGATGTTGCATGGTTTGGGGCTGTCGGGAGTAAGGGGTAAGACTAGAACTCACTTTCAGGTGACAGTAGTGGTGAACTTAAGAAAGACCACCAGACATGATCTTCTCATGTGTTATGGATAATTGTAAAGGTGGTGACTGGATAAGGATCATTAGAGAAAACCTTGGGGAGACTAACTAAGGGATTACGATTGGAGCTTGCCAATGTCATCCTCGCTTCCTTATAGTTGTTCCTTGTAGTCTCTGTTCTAATTATTGTCGTAATTTCTGTTCTTGTTGCTGTGGTAACACATCCCAACAAAGACAACTTTAGGATTTATTCTGGCTTATGGTCCAAAGGTTTGGTCCAGCATAGTAGGGAAGTATAACTGGCAGAGGTTTGACATAATTGATCACACCACATCCATGGTCAAGAAACAGAGGGATGGATGCTGCCACTAGCTCCTTTTCCCCATTCATCCAGTCCAGGATCCCAGCCATTGAATGGTGCCACCAACAGCTGGCCTTCCAACCTCAGTTAATGTAATCAAGGAAATCCTTCACAGACATGCCCAGAGGCCCATCTCTAGGGCCTGTCAAGATGACGATCAACACTAACTATTGCAATCATCTCATTTATTTTTTGGGAAAGTTGGAACTTCTCATCCTCACCATTGACATTCTTGGTACAATGTGAAAAGTAACAGCAAACCCTTCTGAACCCATGGGTCAGGAAGAACCAACTAAGGGTAACAGGAGAGTATCCATAAGCCCTGTGGCACGAGGGTATTTGTTTGGAACATGTCGAAATCCTCTGCTGCTGGAAATCTTCCCCAGACAGTTGAAAGCCACCATAAATGCCATCACTCCTCTTCGTCACTTTAGATAAAGCAATGTGGAGCAAAAGAAGTGGTCCACCTTCTCCATCTGCTCTCTTGAGAATACACCTGCATGCCTGTACACACTGTACATTCCATCATTCCATACTATTTTGCAAGGATCAATGGAAGTAACACCAATCATTCAGTAGTAAGGGAAACAGAGATCCAAAATGCATACATCATGGCCCCAATAGACAAAAGATACAACATGCCCTCTCAATGTAAAATCATCACATGTCCACCACCACCCTAGATTCCCAGGCAAGATTCTAGCTCAGAAAATGACCCAGCAGAAGCCCTCCCCAGATAGCTCTGGAAGCACTGAGGCTCCAGCACAGAACCATTGGTGGAACAAAACCTCAGGAATGACACAATGCCAACCTTTTCAGATGGCCAGGTGGAAGCCACACAGACATTTCTTGAAGAGCCTCCTGCCTCTCCTCACACAGCCCCATTTTGTCTTCTGTCCAGAGAAAGCCCAGAGCCCCAGGAAAGTATGAGGGTGTATACTCTCTGTTCTCTTGGTCAGACAGTTTGTTTCCTCTGCTGGAAGAGCATATGAAGGGAACCACCTCTGGCTTTCGGGGTGAGCCAGCTGAGGGAAAGGTAGAGTCATATTTGATGTCATGTGACCAGCTGGGACCTGAAAGGTAGATCTCTGGGACCCCTGCTAACTCCTCTACAGTGACCTCAGCTTTCAGAGGAAACCCGGGAAGTGAACAGAAAATCAAAGGCTTTGTTTCATTACAGGAAGATCTTAAAGATGCAATCACCTAGGAGAAAGAAATGCAAGAGATTATTAATTGTAATTAAGAAATAACAAAGATATTTAAACAAAAGATAGGAGAAGTACTATGAGGAACTAAGACTTGGAGAATAGGCAAGTCTTTTCTCAATAGTCAAGAACTTGTCTTCCTACGGGTCTAAGTTTGGTTCCTTGTATGTGCTCTCTAGATTGATTCCTCTGGGGACATCCAGTGGTTGTTAAATTCAATAAATATTAGCTAGGAATACTAAGACATAATAACACAGCCTTCTCCATCAGATTTGGAGAGTGTGCAGAGTCTGAGGTATCTCCCCCTGCCTTCCTTTCCTCTCTTGCTGGACACATTCTGACTCTGTGTGTTTTGTAGTCTCTTCACCTGGAGGGAAAAGGAGAATTCACCGTAGTTAAAGACATTCTTTTCCACCTACCCTAAGGATAGCTACAGTGGGAGGGAACTCGCCTAAACCAGGCCAGACATTTAAGACTGTTGCTTGCGGCTTCACCATAGCCGGTAGAGCACTGTGGTTAATATTCACCTACAGGACCTCCTGGGACTACATAATGGCTTGTGCAAAAGAAAAGGTTTTCCTTCCTTACCCCCACCTCTCCTTCCCCACACAGACACTTACATCTAACAAATGAATCAAATTATCGGTCACACCACATGCCCCTGCACAGGGCTGTCTGCCAGCGGTTGACTTTGAGTTACACACAAGATAAGCCTCCCAGATGGTGTTAACCATTAGCCCACTGTTGACCATTCACACTGCATCATAGGTGTAAATGCTTAACAGAAGGGCTGACGCATACACACACACACACACACACACACACACACACACACACACACACACACACACCAATATGCTCTCATGTACTGTGCACTCTTTTGCAAGCTGATCAGTGGGAAAAGAAATGACTAAAGCAAGGGTAGAAATGATCTACAGTGGAAACTCTGGACAGAGTTTCTGTGGAAGCATTTGCACACTGTTGCATGACTTATATTTTGATGGGAGCTGGTAATCCCACAACTGCCATTGCAGACATTCTCCCACAGCCCAGCTCTGACAGGGCAGATGAATTACACAGGGCGTTAAGCTCCCATGGCTGGTGAAGCATAAAGAATGGCTGTCCCCAGTCTTCCATCTGGTGGTTAGATGATTGTTGGTGCTCTTGAGCTACACTTCTGAAGTGGCTCAGTAGCAACTATCTTTATCTATTTTTGGAATTCCTTGGTTTGAGAGACCATGAGGATATCCCTTCTTCGAAAGATGCAAAACTGTTGGAATATGTTGTCATGAATTATGGCAGACAATTTTGGACACCCCCCAACTAATTAAAAAATCCATATATCAGAGTTTGGCTGGTGGTTCAAATAACTCTTAATTTAAATCACTCTTTCGTGCTAACTTCAGTTATAAATATTGTTCTGAGAGCGTGCTGGCTGGGACTGAGACCTTATTAACTTGGGAGGGGGCAAGTCCTAAATGAGGTCATGCATTAGAGAAGCTGTGTTTCCCAGCACAATAGCTGCCATTATGGTCCTCCTGACTTGAGGCAAGCCTCATAACATCATGTTTTTTGGATTTCCAGCCTCAGTAAAAAGTGTGGTGTGAAGCTAACTGGGCTCAACATCTCTCCTAGCTTATCCTCTTGTCCAGCCACTCACTATCAGATCTAGTGATGATAGTGAATAAGATGTTCTGGGTTTGGTGGCTCACACCTTAATCACAGCACTTGAAAGGCTGGGGCAGGAGGATGACCCATCAGTTTAAAGCTAGCTAGAGCTATAGAGTGAGACCCTATTTGAAATAAGAAAAAGAGAAAGAAGTGGGGAGAGAGGGAAGATAAAGACAAATTTCTCCTTGATCTTGACAATAGAAAAATGGCATCAATTAACTTCTTGTTGCATACTAATGGACCTGAGTTTGTCTCTAACACTATGGGCTATATATAATATGGCATCATTCACTTGAAAGTTCACTAAGAGGGTGGGTCATGTCAAGTATTTATCACAAAAACAGATATTTTGGGGGATAATGGGAAGATTTATTGTGCTGATGGTATCTGCGCAGGCCTGCCTCCGAAGCCATCAAGTTGTATATGATAAACACACAGACCTTTGCACATGTTTTAATTAGTGCCTCAGTGGTTCTGTTTATACAAACATAGGAACTTCATGGCAGGGAGTATTCTGATAGATATGGTAAGTGGTTTTATTGTTGTGCAGGCATCAAGTACATTTATACAAACTATGGTGGCTATGACATCACTAGGTGATGTCAACTTGGACCACTGGAGTAAACACATGCCGGAATTGATGTGAATGTTGCTACTTAGAGTCTAATTATATCTATGTTTTGTCAAAACACACATTGGATTTTTTTTCAAAAAACAAGAAGTTTTTATTCTTTTAAGACCTTGCTCCTAGATTGCAACTATTTGGTGAAGACCTAAAAAGAACAGAAGAATATTTAAATTATACACTAGACTAGCAATGAACAATAGAATCTTCATCAAGAGAGAAACATTATGGATCTATATTGAGCTGATAGCACTAGCCACACTGCACTGGGAGCACATGGAAGAACCATGCTGGCTACCACTGAGGAACTACACTCTCAGTCTTGCCTTGTTTAACTTCCAATCAAGTCATGATCCCATTGTAACATTTCTTTCAATGAAGCCTCACTACCAGTGCTAAAGCAGAAATTAAAAAGAAGCTGTAAAGGGGCTGGACATGGTTGTAAACCCTTCAGTCACAGCACTTGGGAGGCAGAGGCAAGTCTGAGCTCCGGGTCACCCAGGGCTGCACATGAGACCCTATCTCAGGAAAAAAAAAACTAAAAAATATAATTTTGGTTATTGAGCAGTATTATTCCTGTGACTAATAAGATGAGCAGGTTCGAGGCTGGAGAGATGGCCCAGTGGTTAGGAGTACTGGTTACTCCGAACCTAGGTCCTCTTCTAAAGGACTTCTTCTCAGCACTCATAGGATAGATGGTTTATGGCCATCTATAACTCTAGACTAAGGGTTCCAGCACCCTCTTCTGCCTTGGATATTTGTCTTCACAGTCTTTCTCTTCCTCTCCCTCCCTCTTTCCTTCCTTCCTTTTCTCCCACTGTCCTTCCCTCTTCCCCTCTCCCTTCCTCCCCTCCCTCTCTCCCCACTCCCCTTCTCTCTCCCCCCACCCTCTTTCTGCATACATGTGGTACATAGACATACATGCAGGTAAAACACCCATGCACATGAAATAAAAATAAGATAAAGATGAGAGTGTGTATACAAAGCTAGACATGGTCCATCCCTACTGCCTCATCCAGATTTGAAGATGACTCGTAGGCTTCTTTGAAAAGATCTTGGGGAGGGTTCAGGATGGAGTGACTCAGAGAAATTGTCTAAAGAACCAAAGACACTCTAAAAGTGTTTGAGATTCTGGGGAACTCCCAAGGAAGACCAGTTCTCTTCTATGGGAGCTGCTGTAAGGAAGCTGTTTAGTGCCAAATTACAAGGAGTTCAATGACACATACCTACAATTTCCACACTTGGGAGGCAGAGACAACAAAGTTGTGAGTTTGCATCTGGTCTGGACTACATCACAAGATCTGTATTTTTAAGGTTTTTAAGTAGTTAATTATTCAAAACTGAGTAGAAAAATAAAAGGCTCATCCTGACTTTTCTCCTTTCAGGAGCTTATTGATGTGGACAGTGAGGTGGTGTTTGAACTGGCTTCCTATATTTTACAGGTAAGTTGATTTAAAAACACACAAAAGGAAATGTGACTGCCTTGCCCACACAGCAGCCATATCCACAGTTTGACTTTCTAAAGTTTGCTATGGCCATAATTAGAGGTTTGTACTATTCCAAAATTTCAAGACAGTAATATCATATGACCTTGAGGGAAAGTTATGGATTTAATCTGTGATCATTTGATTCTCCAACTCCCACTTTCTGTAAGTTTGGTACTTTCTTTTGCCCTGAGAAAAACAAATGAATACATAGCAAGAATCACCTCCTTTCCCCCCAAAGGGCAAAGTAATAATCTTTCGTTTCAGACAGACAGACAGACAGGAGTATCATCTATAATACTGGCAAGATGAGTTGAAGCACTATCATGAAGTTATGCTTTTAACAAGTGTTTATTGTATGCTGTGTCCAAGATAGTCTACCGCGCTCAGTGATGCTCACATGGCCTCCAGCTTCCAATTCTTTGGTATAATTAGAAAAGAGCTCACAACTCCAACAGTGACAGAAGAAGTAGACTGTTCTAGCCTGGCACAGTGGCATGCACCTGTAATCCCAGCTGCTTTGGAGGTTGGGCCAAGAAGGCAGACTGCAGCTGTCTCGAAGAAAAGGGAGGGAGGGAGGAAGGGACTGGAAGGGCAGGGGAAGAAAGAGGGGAAATTTTAAAGGAGGACAGGGGGAACTCAAGATGGGGGGGGTGAAAGAGAGTGGGGGAGGAGTGAGGAGATATGGGAGAGAGATAATCGTGTATGTGTGAGGAAAGGAGAGAAAAGAAAAGAGGGAAAGAGGGAGGGAGAGAGGGAGGGAGGGAGAGAATTTTATGCTGATATGTGTTCAGTTTAAGTTTTAAAGCTTAATCTAGTCAGGCCAGGGCCTTGGAGTATAAACTTACATAAAACTTTGTAACGTTTACATCGTGTCTCTTATTCGGGTGACACACACATATATTCTCCCTGACTCTGACCCATCAGATAGGGTCTCACTATGCAACCAGGCTAGTTTCAAACTCAGAGTCCTGCCTGAGCGTCCCAAGTGCTGGGGATTACAGTTATGGGAATGCTCTCCCACCCGTGGGTTAGCATCCCTCTCATCCAACTCCAGAGAGAAGGGCAGCAGCAGTAAGAAGCCAGTCTTTTCTTAGTCAGCAAGGGAGTAGCCATGAGTACAGGATGTAAGTTTTCACTCTTAACAATGGCTCTGTTTCACTCATTTTTTTTTCTTCCACAGGAAGCAAAAGGAGATTTCTCTAGGTGAGTCCCCAGAAGTTGTTCTCTTATTGACTTAAAAATGCATTTGTTGCTCTTTTATTTAAAGAAACTACCTTGCATGTACCTTGTAGGAAGATGGTATAATAATTAGTGAGATCCAGCTGTGGTACTGCCACCTGAACAGGCAGCCTGGTGGGGCACACTCAGTGAGGACAGTACTCTTACTAAATGAACCTCCTGGGGTTACTGAAAAGCTGAGCTCAGAGCCCAGCACCTCCAACGGCCTTTGTTCTGTGCGTCCATGGGGAGCTGGGTATCATCCCTGGAATGTGAACTTCATTACATATAACCAGAGAGTTCCAAAGAGTAGATAGATGCACATCTTTTTTCCTCTCAATCTAGTTGCTGACTTTCAAGGGGGAAATCCCTGTCATATAGGGAAATATGTTTCAGGGAAGTATTAACAGCATAGAAATACTGCTTATGTCTGCCTTCCACAGAAAGATGCTATGTTGAGGAAAAAACAGACTTAACTGCTGATGAAAGCTTGAGTAACCCTGTGCAGCTGCCAGCTTGAACCCTGTCATTCGCTTGCTCGTTAAGCACTGTCACAGGGCAGCACGGCTGACATTGTTCCCAGTCTCTCATGATCTGCATGGAGCCCCCATAGCACAGGGGATTGTAGCTAGCCATCTGCAGAACTAACTGTTCACAGGCAGACATTTCCCAGGATTCTGCCTTAACAACATCTACTGGGGAAAGCTCAGGATAGCCCAGTCTTTACGATCAAGATTTGTCTGTAAAAGAATATGACTGTATGGCCAAAAAAGCAAAACATCAAGCCGTGTGGTTCCAAGAGCTGGGCCTTATAGCTCAGAGTTGGGACATGCACCTGATGCATGAGGCCAGTTATAAACCCCACATCTCCCACACCCCCAAACCCTCCCCACCCCACCCCCCACCCCCAGTGCAGTGGAAAAGGAAAGAAGAAAAGAAAAAGGCACAATGTTCTAGCCTAACAGGATAAAGGTAGAAAATGAATATCAACAAGACATCAGATCTGGGGAAATGGTGCAGGGGATAAAGCGTTTACCATGCAAGCATGAGGGCTTGAGTTCAAAACCCCAGCATCCATTTAAAAAGCATATTACCAACTGTGTGTCTGTACCTCCACTGCTGGGCCAGGAAGAGGCAGAGACTGGAGCATTCCTAGGACTTGCCTGTCAGCCAGTCAGCCAAACTGGTGAGCCCCAGATTCAGTGAGACACCCTGTCTCAAAAAGAAGTAAGGGGCCGGGTAGTGGTGGTGCAAGCCTTTAATCCCAGCACTCTCTCGGGAGCAGGAGACTGGCCAGCTCTGTGAGTTCAAGGCCAGCCTGGTCTACTGGGTGAATTCCAGGATGGGCTCCAAAAGCTACAGAGAAGCCCTGTCTCAAAACCAAACCAAAACAAACAAGCACAAAAAGAAGTAAGGGGAGTGGGTAAAGAAGACACCTGAGTCAGCTTCTGATCCCTACACTCACCTACGAAGGAGGGTGTTCCTGCCCACACACAAACACAAATCATAATTCTTCCCCATCGAGAGCTCATGCATATTGCAATCTATAAATGTACCGTAACCAAACCTGAGGTGTATGCTCTCAGTCAGCCACTTCAGCTAAATGGAAAGAAGTATTTTAAAATCTAAAATGATAGTTGGCAAACTTTTTCTGTAAGGGCCACATATCTGGCTTCCCCAGGGCACATGGTCTCCATTGCAGGAACTGCACCTTTTCCAAGTGTCAAAGGAGCCTCATGTGGTGGGAGAACTAAGGAACATGGTTGTTTCAATAAAACTTTATTTAGGGAATAGAGGTTTGACTATCACATAAATCCTTGTGTATTGTGAATTTTTCTTCCCCTCCCTCCTTTTCTCTTGTTCCTCCTCTCCTCTCTTCCTCACCTTCTCTATTTAAAAATGTAAGAACTACTCTTCATTTCTGGGCCATACAAAAAGAAGAGTGGACGTTAATTTAGGCCTGTGGACTAGACTTGGCTGACTCCTTGTTGGTCTTTATCTCAGTTTAACTGTTTTCTGTAAAGAGAGTTCCATGCCTCCTTTATTTAGGCTTCCCTACTATTTGACAGGAAATAGAGTCAGATTTTTGCTATGCAACAGTTGTGAGAAGCCTTAGCTGGGGACCTTGAACTTGGCATATGACTAGTCCTCATTTACTTGTTGTTGAATGAAGGTCATTTGTTGAATGAAGCTTGCTCAGTTTGTAGACACAATAGCTTGTAATCTGTTCTTTGCTCCTTTCTTATGACCTGAGTTTGGGATTAGAATTGAAGGGTTTCAACAAGTGGAAGTTCTGCAAGCCTGGGAGTCCAGTGTCTGGTGTTCTTACTCTGAAGAAACTTTTCCATTGGCCAGCTCAGAACCCACAAATAGTATTTCTTTTTGAGAGCACCCTGACCGTGTGTGTGTGTGTGTGTGTGTGTGTGTGTGTGTGTGTGTGTGTGTGTGTGTGTATACTGGAAACAACCTCTCTGTCCCACGGATCCTGGGAATGCAGCCACACAGGCTAAACACCAGGAAGGCAGAAGAACAGGCTTGGCCCCCGCAGTCCTTCATGGGCCCCGTTGTCAGCTCCAGCTTGCCAGTGTGTTAGCTAAAAGCAGATATGCAAAGGCCATTTCATTGGTCAGAGCTGTCTAGTGGCTTGTTTGTAGCTACAGCTGTTTACAGAGAGAAGTAGCTGTCAGGAGAAGGGAAGGTCAGACAGTTCATGCAAGGTCAGTTTTTCTTATCCTGTAAAATTCACCCCACAGAATGCAGAGGTGAGCTGTGACATGAAAGCCCCTGATAACACACCATTTTCTAAAGCAAGCTCAAGATCAATAACTTCAGAATTTTCAGGGCCACTGTGCAAAAATGAGGACTGTAGTTCAGCATATAAAAAGCTGAAATCAGCATTGTGCATGTGTTCCCCAGTGCTCATTGGTCAGCTAGCTAGGCAGAACTGAACTACAAGCTCAGGAAGAGACTGTCTCATGAAAACAAGCTATAGAGAAATCAGGGAAGACCCCTGATGCCAACCTCTGGTTTCCATATACCTGCATGCATGTGTATTTACACCCATGGGAACACATCAATAAACTACATACATAAAAAAGAAATAATAAAATATTAAAAATAGTCTCAAGAAAATAGTATATGCTTGAATTTGGGAATAAGACAAATCATTTCTTTCTTTCTTTGGTTTTTCAAGACACAGCTTCTCTGTGTATCTCTGACTGTCCTAAAATTCTGAAACTAGATCTGTAGACCAGGCTGGCCTTGAACTCACAGAGATCCACCTCTCTCTGCCTCCCAAGTGCTGGGATTAAAGGTGTGTGCCACCACCGCCTGGTTTGACACTTCATTTCTTATGTGTACTTCTTGAGGGCCACTTCTAAGAAGATTCTCCAAACTAGGAGTTGACCATATTGGTTTGATAGCTGAACATCAGGCATTTTAGATTGGCCATTTGCACATATTAGTTTTGTAGAAACTAGATTTTGATACTAGTTATTAATGCATGGTTCTTTTACCTTAGTTCTGTATGAAACTGGGTGGTTTTAATTGGTAAGCATTACCTGCCATAAATATATTTTCCTCAACAACATCAATAAAAATAAGCTTAGAAATACAGACCTTTGGAGAGGCTGTTATATGTTTGACACAGGATCCAAGGCTTAATTCAAAGATAAAGATACCATAGAGTCTAGGTGGTCAAATAGCCATTTAAATGAATGACCTCACAAAAAAGTCAAAGTAACTCTGGGGCTGGGAAAAATGTCTCAGTGGTTAAGAATACTTCCAGAGGACTTGGGTTTGATTCCCACCATCCACATGGCAACTGTTTAAAAACATGGCAACTCTGAACAAGGGGGAGTACATAGGCCCCAGACTGCTGTCTGGGAGGCCAGCACGGGACTGATCCAGACCACTGAAAGTAGATGTCAATGAGCAGGCATCGGCACTCTATGGGGCCCCTGGTAGTGGATCAGTATTTATCCCTGGCGTAAGAAGGGACTTTGAGAGCCACGTGAAGGGATGCTCTCTCGGACTGGACACACGGGGAAGGATCTAGGCCCGGACCAGGATGATGTGGTGGACTTTGGGGAGTCCCCATGGAGGGCCCTACTCTCCCTGGGGAGTGGAGGGGGTGGGGTGGGGAACAGGTGGCGGGTTGGGGGAGGGTTGGGGGGAGGGGAGGGAGAAGGGATTGACATGTGAAGCAAGCTTGTTCCTAATTTGAACTAATTAAAAAAAAAAAAAAAACATGGTGACTCACAACACTTTATAACTCCAGTCCCATGAGATTAGAACCCTCTTCTGGTCTCCAGGGTAGTACATTAATGTGGTATACAAACATGCAAGCAAACATACACATTAAGATAATTTTTTTAAAAGTCAAAGTCAGTCTTCCACAGACTGAGGGTCTTGAACCTATCCCTTCCTAAAAGCCTACCTTGCCTTAGGACCTGCATTTCTACACTCAGTTCATCAAATGTGATCTGACTCTACCTATGTGGAATGAGTACTAAGAACCTACAAACCATAAGACATCGTTGTTGAAGCATGAGAGATAGGGGGTTATGCTTGCAACTGAGAGAAGCTGGAATGCTGACATAGTGTTCACAGGAAAAGAGAGCCATGAACAAGAACTTCTCTGATGTGCCACTCACGGGCTCTTCTGGTCCTTCTTTGGGCCTCTCTATATATCCCTGGCTATCTTAGAACTCACTATGTAGACCAGGAAGGCCTTAAACTCACAAAGATGGGCTTGCCTCTGCCTCCCAAATGCTGGAACTAAAGGTATATGCTTCACAACCAGCATTCTTAATGTAATAATGAAACATTGGGTTAGCAATGTTGAAAGCCAATAGCTGAGATATAGACTGTTAAGTGAATGTGCCATGATAGTGAGAAGTATATTCCATGCCTGTTGATAGTCTGGCACAAGGTAGACAACATTGTCCACTATCATTAAACGATTAGGAAATAGTCTTATCTAAAAATAATGTTTTCTCACTTGTATTATTTTCCGCAGCACAGCACAAATAATCTCGCTTCATTTCCTGATGTGTGTTCATGTTTAAAAACAAATCGAATGTGTCACCATTCAGGAAGTGAACAGAGTTGGCATTTCTGTCTGAAAACAATTGAATAGCCCCCGAGCTATCAATCGAGGCAGCCATAGGAGCTCATGTTAACTGGATTGGGCCCAATACAGAATAAAACCAAAAAGTCCTCATATAAACATTGTGGATCAACATTAGTCAACTAGCAGATATTGCCTGTTATGTAGACAAGCTTTATTCATTACTATGTACCAGTTTCTTCACTGCTTGGCCATTTTTGTATATGGGGTATATGAATATATGTTCAAAGGCCCATGTGTACATGTGCATATAGATGCCAGAGTCTGTATCAAGTATCACTTTCTATATTCTACACCTTAGGTTTTGAGAGAGTCTCTCACTGGTTAGCTAGAGTGACTAGCCAGTGGATCCCTGTAATCCTCCTGCCTCCTCTTCCAAGATAGGATCACAGACATATACCACCATGCCTGACTCTTTACATGGGTGGTGGGGATCTGAACTCAAGTCTCAACCTTGTACAGCAAGTGGTTTAATCACTGAGTTACCTCTCAAGCCCCTCCTGGAATGTGTTTATTTAATATTTAATGCTTTTTAAAAATCCTTGAGCTACCGTAGAAAAGTATTATCTATTGCTTGCTTAATCATTGCAAAACAAACAAACAAACAACAAAAAAACAACCATTGAATCAACCTACCGGAAATCCAAACTTTCAAGTGAGATTCTAATTTGACTTAACAAAAGATATCAGTGCTATTATGGACAATAGGCTATTAGGGACAATAACTTGGTTTTATTTTTGTTTGGGGACATTTTTTCATAAGGGAAAGTTATTTAAAAACCCCCTACTGACCCATCTCTTCTTATTAATCTTGAGAATCACCACATCATCGCCTTTGATTAACTCTTCGGAACTTTCTTGAAATGTGATAGCAACAGCTTTTTAAATAATATTTTCATACTGGCCATGGAATCTGGTATGCATAATCCCAGCATCAGGGAAGGCTGAAGTTGAAGGATCACCCTAAGCTTAAGGCCTGCCTGGATTACATCGTGCTCCAGGCCTACCTGGGCTACAGAGTGTAGTACTCTGTCTCAGAACAAAAATCATGATAATAATAATCTTAAACATTTTTCCAAGTTGAAACACCATTAGTCATTAATGTCAAAAACCACACCACCTCTGACATATAGAATTGTCTGTACGATACAAGCAAGAAGGACACATGACTCACAAAAGAGGCTATAAGAGATTATGTCTTTCTTTTCCTCTCTAGTTTTAATACTGCTCTAGTTTTTGGTTTTTCTTTTCATGATAGGTAAGTAAATAAAATGTAACTGATAGTGAAACTGAAAAACTTGAAGCTAAGTGTCATCACTTCAGAATAGCCATTAGAGCCATATGGAGTGAAATGGACTGAGATATATATATACCTAGTATGATAAGTGTTTGAGTGGCTTCCTTATACTGGCTGAATGATGTTTTTATTTGAGATCTGATTAGAGTAAAGTGATTTTATTTGGGGAACAGGGGAAGAATCATCTGGGACAAGTGAGCACATCTGTTCCATAGAATTTTTTGGTAACAAGCTTTATTAAAACGGAATCACCGAAGCTCTGCTGCCCGGGGCTGTCTACTGGGACCTGGAAATACCTTTGTTACAAAAGACTGGAGGTACTGATGTTAATCACTAAAGCAAGTCCCTGAAACACAAGCTGTGTTAGGACCCAGAAGCCAACTGAAAAAGACTCATAGTAAAGAAATTCCATGAGCCGCACTGGGTCTATCTGGTGGACTCGCCACTTAGCAAGCTCCTCCACATACTGCAGAGGTAGAGAAAGATAGGAAGCACTAAGAGGCTCCGCAGTCCAGAAAAACACAGTCCAGCAAGGAAAAGAAGCCAGGTTTTGGGAGTTAGCGTACATGACATTGTTATTAGTTTTCGTGCTACTGTGACCAAAAATATTTGGTAAAGACAATCAGTGAGTGGGAGGACTCAGTTGGGTTCACACTTTCAGAGGGTTCCATTCATGGTTGTTTGGCCTCATGTACTGATACAAAGCATCCTGGTAGTGGATGTGTGTGGGGTGGGGGTTGGGGGGGAGTGTCCACAACATGGCTTAAAGGAAGCAGAACACAAGACAGGAAGTAGACTGGGTAATTAACTCGTAGAACCCTCCCCCAGTAGACAGCCTACTCCCTTCAGCCACACCCCATTTTCCAAAGTTTCAGACATCCAAAATAGCACCCCCAACTAGAGATCAAGCATTCAAAACATGAGCCTGTTGGGGGACATTTCAAATTCAAGCCGTGATAGCATCTGTACACAATCAAATGCTGTTCTGTGTGAGAGAATCTGAGCTTACGGGAGCGGGGTTAGTGGTTGGGAAGAAACCTTATTGTAGCCTTGAGATAGCATCTGTAGGATTCTATTTGTATTCCTTTTCAAAAAGAAAATCCTGATTTTGGATTTAGCAATGTATTGCTCAATTGATAGAGGCAAATAGCAGCCCTCATTAACACAAGAGGTTGATTTTCAAATTCAAAGTTGTGGTGCTTATTTATACTCAAACATCCCCCATTAACTTCCAAAAGCCACATGTCCTTAGCTCCCTGGAAGAGCAATTAAAAGCAAAGAGTATAATGACCTTTTAATATTTTATTGTCTATAAACCATGGGACTGTATGGTCACTACTCTAGAGAGAAAGAAACCTTGGTGAACATAAAAAATAGTGTTCTCGTGATTGTTTTTCCTGTTTCTACTTTTGAAATCAGATCTTCCCCCTTTGAGAGTGTATTAATAGTTAATGTAAACTAAAATGAGTTTGTCTCTTAAAAATTCTAGGCTTTGAAGTCTTTCTAGTCAAGCCAGAAAATGCAAGTCATGGGCTTGAGCAAGAGTTTTAGAAGTTCCCGGAAAAGACAAGAAAGATCTCATTTTCTTGTACACATCTTCAAAACATGATATGTGCATTTATATTGATGGCTATATTTCAAAAGATGAGAAAGTTATCTTCTTGTCCAGCCTACAGGGTTGAGTGCTGGTAGCTCTAAAATATATTGCTTGCTCTTTCATTGCTGTGATAAAACACCATGACTAAAATTAGCTTAAGAAAGAGTGGTATATTTTGGCTTATGGTTCCAGAGAGTTAGAGTCTATCATGGTAGGAAGTCATGGCATGATGACAGGATCAGGAAGCTGACAGTTCACATTTTCATCCACACACAGAAAGCAGAAAAAGAGAACAGGAATTGGGTCAAGGCTAGAAACTCTAAAAGCCTACCCCCAATGATGTTTTTCTTCTAAAAAGGCTGTACCTCCCCCAAACAGTGCCACCAACTGGGGACCAATTATACAACCACCTGAGCCTATGGGAGACATTTTGTGGTGATATATTATTTATGATCTAATAAAGCAAGCTGAAGATCAGAAAAGCAATGCAGCTAGCCACTAGCTTTTACCTCTACCTCAGACCGAAGTGGGTGATCCTGTCTCCACGAATCCTGAGAATGCAATCCAGACTGTAGTGCTCTCCTCAGACTGCAATCTCTTCCCTGTCTGGAAACTAAATCTCAAATGAGACCCTTTGCTTCTTCCTTTTATACCTCTCAAATCCTGGTGTAAGCTCTGATTCACTCTCGTGTAGCCCAGGGTGGTCTTGGACTCACAGAGATTCATCTGTCTTAGGTTCATGCCTGGCTTCTATGGCTAGCTAGTATGGCTGCCGGAATTAAAGGTATGTATCACCACTGCCTGGCTATGTGGCTGTGGCTAGCTTTGCATTTTGATCTCCAGTTGTTTTATTAAATTGTAAATATCCCCACATTTCTCATTCCAATCACCATAACTACAAATCAAAGTTTGCAGATTACTAGAGTCATAGTTTTTCATTTACATGAAAGATTTGCATCTAACTCAGCAACTTTAGTTATTATAAGTCATTATTAGACCTTTTGATCATCTGGTGTCTACTTTCATACAAATGGATATTTGGAGGAGGGACAGTGGAAGTTGTTAAGGGGTTCTCACTTTGTAGCCCAGGCTGGCCTTGAATTCAGGATTCCCTTGCCTCAGCCTCCGAAGTGCTAAATTGGTATTACAAACAGACACTGCCATACCTGCCTCCAACAATTTCTGAATTGCCATTAAAGAGAAAATAGTTGCCACTCTCCTCTGCTGAGAGAAATAGATTTACTGAGATTTTTTTAGGTAAGAAGTGAAAACCAAAACAAAACCGCACACATTTATGTTAGTAATGGCTCACATTTAGGCTCTAGCTTTCATAACCTAACCAGTTCCGTCACACTTAAACATGTTAATTCCCTTAGTGCAGTTTCCCAAGAAAAAAAATTATCCTGTGTTAAACTTGAAGTATACTTCTCATTTCAACGAATTGAAATTAATATGATTCTCATATATCCACTTGTTTTAAAAAGAAAGAGGGTGTGTGTGGAGTTTTCCCATGATTTGAAAATGACCTGGAGAGCCACAAGTAATTGAGAAGCAGCAGGGCTCTGTCACGCCAGCGACAGCTTTCAAAGGGAACAGAATCTGAGAGTCTGAAGTGAAATGTTCACACAGAAACGTTATGAACATTTTCCAGAAAGCTTTGTTTTGTGCGGGGGAAGTCCATTTGAGCCTTTGGGTGTGTAATTTACATTTCAAAGCACAAAAAAACACACTGATTTTTTTTTTGCAAGTTGATACCATTCAAATCCTATGGGAATTGTTCAGCTATAAAGTAAGGATGGAACTTTGTGTTGTGACTCTTTTGTTAAGTATGGATTTAATCTTGGTATCACATTTTGAGTGAATTCTGAAGAGCACAGAGTTTCATGGTCATGACACTCAAATTATCAGAGCTGAGATTCCCAAGTTAAAGGATGACATTGTAGGAAGTGATCAGTTGTTTTCTCTTGCTGTTTCAGGAAAATCATTTGCCTGAAATCACAGGCTGAGGGAAGAAATCTTAGCTCATTTTGCATTTTATGCATTTACAACAAAATGAGAAGTTCCCAGGAATTTCCTTGAAGCCTAGGAAAATTAGACTCACTAAGAAATGAATATGCATACAACTGAGCAATTACCATCAGAAATGAAGGGTAAATAATCCATGCACATGTTAGGATAGCCTTAGTGTTAACCCATGGTGCATGTCCAAAACCCAGAATCTTATGGAGGGAAATCACCTGTGAATCCCCAGATGTTTTCCTAGGTCTGAAGATGTCAAACGCAATGACAAAAAGTTCACATGTACAGGAACCCAGAAGTGGACGATCTCTGTGACATCTTCCAAACCATCAGCTTCCCTGAACCTTCACAACTGGGCAAAGCATTCGATGGGAAGGAAATGATGACATGTTGTCATCCTTTTTTTTTTCTTTCATTTATTATAATCTCAGTGTTGCCTTGGCTCACCATCAGAAAACAAAAGGATTGGAGAAAGGAAGAAGAAAGAAGTAAAGATAAGAGTTGTTTCTTGCACACTTCTTGAAGATCAGTAGAGAATAAGTCTGTAATTTCACTTCTCACCCGTCATGGAGTTTCCTGGGTTCCCTGTAGTAATGAATAAATGAACGTGGACTGGCAGGACATATGTAAGACTGGAGGGTCCCCGTGCTTCCCGATTCAGAATCTCTCAATTCAGAATTTCTCAGATTTCACACAAATGATTGAGTGCTGGTCCCAGGTGGGAAGTGACACCCTGGTCAGGCAGGGCTAGCATCAAAGAGACCACTCTCCCTGAACAAAAACACAGATGTTGCCACAAGTGGCGGTGTGTGCCTGTAATGGCAGCAGGTGGGGAGGATGGTGAAGCAGATCATGAATTTGAGATCAGGGACTGGAGAGACGGCTCAGCAGTTAAGAACAGTTGCTCTCTCGGAGGAACTAGGTTAGATTTCCAGCACCCACGAGGCAGTTACAGATAGTTGTCTCTATGGCAACTCCAATTCTAGGAGATCCAGTACCTTCTTTGTCCTCCCTGGGCACAAGGCACACATGTGGTACACAGATAAACTTCTATACACATACAAAATAAGACATGGACATACATCTAGCCTCTATACATATAAAATAAGGATTTATTTTTTTTAAATTTAAGATCAACCTCGGCAGCATAGGCAGTTGAAGACCAACCCCAGCTAGATGAGACTGGGCCCTGTTGGGGGTAGGGTGGGATAGAGAAGAATGAAGAAGGGTGAGGAGGAGGAAGGAAAAAAAGGAGAATGGGGGGAAGGAGAAAGAAAAAGGACGATAAATAATAAAATATACTCTTGAGTTGCTACCAAATAGGTTAAGAAAAGTTTCTCCTGGAGCTTTGTGGGTTTGGGCAATGTGTGCAAGGCATTGTATACTCCTACTTTACTCAAGAACATTCTCTCCCTGGAGAACCACAGCTTCAAGATATGTCCATCAATTAAGGAGGGTTTAGCTGGTGCTTGCAGAGCATTCTCATCTCACCATTTCTGAGTTTCTGATTGGCCTTTTAGGCTACACTAGCTTTGTTTTTGTAGCAATGCTTTCAGGGTGGGTTCTTCCACCCTAAGCATACCCCAGAGACCCCGGGCTTCTCACTCAATGCACGGACATCTCCTTTGACCCAAGGGAACTTTCCTGAAAATGTTGTTTCCCAGATCTTTAAGAAATATTTTGTTTTTGTTTATGTGAGTGCACATGAGTGCAGTACCCATGAAAGGGCATCAGATTCCATGGAGCTGGAGTTACAGGTGGTATGAGCTGCTGATGTGGGTACTGGGAACAAAATTCTGGTCCTCTGCAAAAGCAGTGTATGCTCTTGGCTCTTAACCTTTGAGCCTCCTAGCCCCCAGCCCCTCCTGGATTTTTTTTTTTAAAGAAAAACCACGTGGTAGACTTTACCAACCTTTTTCTGGTGCTTAACTTTGTCCTTGTTCATTTTATAGTGTCTTGGCTAACTATGTTGTTCTTTGATGTGGTAAGTTCTCTATTTTTCATAATGCTAGGAATCTTTTTTTCTCCTGTAGATCACTCTCACTTCCCAAGTTTTCGCTAGCCAAACACAAACACATCCTCTCAACCTACCACCATCCAAAAAAACAACACAGCATTGAAACACCATTCCTATACTGGCAACAATAACACTACCTAAACACTTAAAATAAAACCTAGTTGATATTAAAAATCAGAGTGGGATTATTTTTTAACAACTGGTTGTCTAAGAGATTTTTTTAAAGTTTTCTTTCTAAAAATATAGTATGGCCATGAACTGTTTTACAGTATGTTTTTAAGCTAATGTTCATCAGTCATACCAAACTCTGGATAGTGACAGTGTGGCAGTCCCTGGACAAGAAAGCTGGAATTTCTAGCACATTTGTTACCTACAGTCTTGAGGAGTCCCAGGGTGGAGCAGCCACCTCTCCAGTTATTACTCAAGTACTAACCAGGTCCATCCTTCTTGACTCCTAAGGACACAGGCACAGCCCTGCTGTAGAACATTAGAGGGACTTTCTTATTTCCAGCTGCACATGTTGGCCAGATTGGCAGGGCTGGACACCTCCAAGTGACTGAAGGTGTTTATAAACAGCAAAAAGGCAAACAGCATGTCTACAGACTCACCCTCTGGGGAGGCCTGGAAATTGTGGATCCCTTCCAGAGTGTAATGGATTTGGACAGGCTTCATGCCCTGGTGACTTTTCTGTGTAAACTTGCCCTGGAGGAGAACAAGAGAATCCATGGCAAGCCTCAGCAAGGATGTGAAGCCTGTGGCTGTCATCAGGGATGTTTATTTGCCAACAAACCCGTGGTTGGTAGGTAAAAGGATCTCTTCCTCCTTCGGTTCCTTCCCCAAATATACTTTAGATGTGATGAGAGGAAGGAGCCTGGTCTCAGGTTTTGGCTCCATAAAGACACTGCTCATTGCTTCCCACAGTTCCAATAAATAAAATCTTACCCCACAGAAGTGCCTTTTGATATTTAAGGAATCACCCTTGGTGCTGATGAGCCATTGAGCCACATTTCCATGTTCAAGTGTTCATAGTTAAGTGGGCAGAAAAGACCCTCTGTCCACCACTGTGGAGTCTCAAATGTTTGGCCAATGTTGACTTAAATTGTGCTTCCTTGGCATCTAATTCTAGGTCATCATTAATAATCTCATTTTCCTAAACACCAGGAGTTCCCTCTTTGAACATCTCCAGGAGCTTTGCCACTATCTACCGGAGCACCTTGGACCTTCCTAAGCTATCGCTGAAGGTCCTCAAAATTCTGTTTCCAAACTGTCTTTTCAGCCCCATTGCCCCTTACATATGATCTCTTCCAATCAAGTTACACAGCTGCCTTGACAGTAAATATGAACTCTGTACCCATTTTCACAAAGAATGACCCCCTTTTTGAGTCATGCCCAAACCCCACTTTTATACCAGACCCGAAAAAGGCCTTCATTTCCTCAGAACTCTTGTATTGCTTGTGTAAGTTAGCACAATCAAACTTTATTCCTCTACCCACACTGCCAGTTATCTTTGCCTGAACAGCTCTCATTTTCTCAGCTACCTGTGAACACATTTTTGGTATGGACTGTGTCCTATCCCATCTGTATCTCTCCCAGTAATTTCTTTAAGACACTGAGGGCTCTAGCACACTAGCCAGTAGATGACAAGCCCCCCACCTTTTTTTTTTTAACTTGGATACATTGACTACATTGAGTCAAACAATTCAACTTTGAGAATTCCCTTCTGATTAGCTGCTTGAAGATGAATGCACAAACATTCCTGTTCTTATTCTTAGTAAATTTGGGAAATGCCCTGAATTGTAATGTTACTAGCATCCAGATGATTCCTAGACACTACTGAAATGAACTTGGATCGCTGGCACAGTTTTCCCCAATTGCATTTGGTGGTGGAGCTGCTGGTGCCATTGTTGTCAATGTGGTTTTCCACTTGGGATATAAAGAATTCTTGATCCTTAAGTTGACAGCATAGGTTTAAGGGTGATTGCTTTACAATCACCCCAGGATATTTCCACCTGTTTTCTGCAGCCTTCCCATTCTGCTTGCCACCTCCTAACTTTTTCATTCTTTCCTATTTATGTATTGATTTCCTGTTCATTGCTTTCATGTGGTAAAGTCCAAGCTCCTGGTGGCCAGTGTTTACCTAGCTTTAGATGAACAACACAGAAAGCTGCCAATATCCCAGGTTAGTGCTATGAATCTAATGCAAGTCTCCACAAGATGAACCCTGGCAAGCCCAGCAGATAAACTTGGGGCTTGGGGGTGGGCCAGTTTAAAGAAACACTATTTAAATACCAGAACCACATCCAAGTGTATACTGTTAATGGCTCTAGACACCAGGAACCCCTAGCATAAAGGGGTGCAGAACTGCTAAGTGACTAGACATAAGTGTATATAACCTTTACAGTAGGGGTCACATAGCCATAAGAATAGCCCAATACAAAAGAGAAACATTATCTAGAATATTAAGAAATGTGTTGGGCCAGACAGTGGTGGTGCATGCCTTTAATCCCAGCACTCGGGAGGCAGAGGCAGGTGAATCTCTGTGAGTTCGAGGCCAGCCTGGCCTACAAGAGCAAGCTCCAGGACAGCCTCGAAAGCCACAGAGAAACCCTGTCTCAGAAAAACCAAAAGAAAAAAAGAAAAGTGTGTTGGGACTTTATTTCTGTAACTCTTGACTGTGCGGATGGTTGAACCAGGGAAGTTTAAACTGTCTTCAACCCCAAGTGTGTGTGAGTTTATGGGAGATGACACTGACTCCAGGATCACTTGCACCAATCCTCCCGATAGTCCCAGATAATCCACATCATACTTGCTAAGTAGTCTCTAAACTTGTCCAAAGGAAAGGTTGGTTATGTATCACACTGATGAAATAGTTTCCAGCAGGAGATGAATCTAGGAAGGCAAAAGGTGCTTTTTGATAAGCAGAAAGTCCGCCCTTCTTGAAATCTGTGCACCCAACTGCAGGGCCCTGGAAGATTCTCCTAGTATCCACCCCACTGGGGTCCTTTTCTTCCCACAGCCATAACCAATGCTGCTCAGAACCTGGTACACAGTTGGTGTCTCTGTGAGGGCAGAGGTTGTGAGGCTGTCTATGTCTGTATCCCTGGCCCTGCACTGGAAAAGGAGACCCCTCAGCTTAGTGTGTCCCCCTCTGTGTCACATAAACAAAAACAACACCCCCTCCCCCATGCCTCCTGTCACTAGCCATTATAAGTGAGCAGATGTGTGGCTCTCAGTCATTCAGGCTGTATGAAACAGGGTGGTTATTTTCCCAGAAGGTGATGTGATGTTTCTTGACTTTCTCTTTCAGCAATGAGGTGGTAAGGAGTGACCTGAAAAAGCTGCCAGCCCTTCCTACCCAAGCCCTGAAGGAACACCCCTCCCTGGCCTACTGGTAAGACCCCCTGTCCCAGAACCTTCTCATAGAAAAGTCTCCCATCTTCAAGGAGGGTGCAGGGCTTCAGACCACTAAGGCCAACTATTAGCTCCCACATGCCTCTTCTCTCCCCACTGTGTCAGGGAACTTAGATGTTCAGAACTCTTTTCAGAGTCAGCAGCAGTAGTTTATGCTTATAATACCAGAATTTGGGGAGACTGAGGCAGAAGGATTCCAAGTTCGAGGTCAGCATAGGCTACACAGTACATTCCAGGATAGCTTGGGGTAGAGCAAAACCCTGTCTCAAAAAAAAAAAATAGAAAGAAAGAAAGAAAGAAGGAAAGAAAAGGCCAGAAATTATATCTGCAAATATTTACATAGCACATATGTTAGATCTCTCCCTTAATAATAACAATTTTGTGATTTCACTTTTGAAATGGCACCTCCTTAAGAAATATTTCCCGTGCTGATCCAGTTTCATGTTGGAATGGATGGCGGGATGTGGGAGGTCTGGAAGGGTGGGAGAAGCAGGTTGTTTCCTTGGCAACAGAAGAAGCAGGTTGTTTTCTTTCTCCTTGGTGTTTCCTATATCCCGATTTAACCGTTTGTCACATTATGCCATGGTTCATTTGCTGAGCCCTAAGTTACCCAATTCCACATGATTTAGGCATTTGTGGTTGGGCTGTGGTGGAGCAGGGCTCAAATTCCTAAAGAGTGTGTTGGAATCCTGCTGGGTACTTATGCACTGACCACTGCCCTGTGTCCCTTGTATTCCTTCTGACCCTTCTCAGGAAGTCGGGTGACTGCTCATAGTGTAAGACATAGTCCTAGTGGTATAGGCCTGCAACCCCAGATTCTCAGAGGGCTGAGGCAGGAGGATTACAAATTGAAGGCCTCCCTGAGCTACAGAGTGAACTCAAACCCCACAGCTTAGTGAAACCTTGTCTCAAAAAAAAAAAAATTTTAAGGGTTAGAATATAATTTAATGGCATGATGTTTGCTTAGCATGTGTGAGGCCCTCAGTCCAAGAAAGAAAGAAGAGAGGAGAGAAAAGGAGAAGGGAGGAGAGGAGAGAGAGGAGGGGAGAGGAGAGAAGAGAGGGGAAGGAGAGGAGAGGAGAGAGAAGGGGATGAGGGAGAGAGGGAAGAAGAGGAAAGAGAGGGAGAGAGAGGGGAAGAGAGGAGAGGGGGAGAAGAGAAGAAGGGAGAGGAGGGAAGAGGAGAGGAGGAGGGGGGAAGAGAGGAGAGGAAGCCAAAAGCACCAAACAAGTTGATCCTAGCAAACCCAACACATAGCTCACCATTCTGAAATTTTTGAACTGGTACTCCACCCTGTCTAGATACTTCAGCAGTAAATAAACTAAATGTTCAAGTATTCAAGTAGATTTAAGGATGCCTTTAAATTGGGAAGGTCAGATCATAATGCAGAGCTCTTTAGAGAGATGAAACCCATACGCAGAAATCACTTTTCTCAGAGAAGCCCCTTCCCTGAAGAGCTGGACTCAAGACTGTGAGTGCCGATCGGTAGACTTCCATCTCTCACTGTACCTCAGGCCTCATCTAGTCATCATTCTTCCTTTGGAAATGTATCTATAAACAAAGAGCAGGCTTATGCAAAGGACTCCAAATTCAAAACCTGTCTGGGTGATATTTGTGAGTTGAAGGCCAGCCTGGGCTATCAAGTGAGACATTGTCTCATTAAAAAAGATTGATGGTAATAGCTCCAGAGGCCAATGGTTCTCACATGCAGGGATGAATTACACTTGAGAACTGTAATGTCGGTAGACAGTCTGGAGTCAGAATTGCCTTTGACCTAATCTATCCCTCAATCAGGCCTTTATTTATTGTCTAACACTGTTAAACCAACCCCAATGCCAATTGCAGAGCTCCCCCTCCTCCCCCTCTCTCATCCTGGATCACTCTTGCATTGTCTCCACCCGATCCTCTGTGTTCATGTTATTAGTAATATAGAAAGCCTTCCTTCTGGCTCTGCTCTCTGCCTTTTATCAGCGTGAATATCTCTCTGCATAAACAGCTTACCCACAGCCATCTTAGCAGTATATCCTTTAGGCACGTGACCAAGCCAGCCCTTTTCTAGGGCCTCACCCAGACCCCTGAGTGCTCAGTCAACTGTCTAATGCACTGGGAGAGAGGCTGGATAGGGAAGCCTTCCAGTGTCACACCCATCTGTGAACCAATCAATAGCAAGGATCATCCTGGTGCTAAAAGAATCCATGGCCCTTTCACTGTGTCCCCACCTTGTTGCCTTGTGCTCAGCCTATTTGCAAGAAGCAAAGAGAGTTCAACTTTTCTGTAGCCTGTGGGTTTTTCATTGTTATTGTGTCTGGTCCTTAAACAGATCTTGGGTATTTGGGAGACATTCTGCAGAGCTAGGAACACTACCCTTTCCATAGGTTCCAGAGACAGGTGGGAACAGGATGGAGTGGATTTGGACAGGCTAGATGAGTCCCCAGCTGGCACTGAGTATGTCATCACATGACAGGCCACTGTTGACTTAATGGGAAGAAAGAAGTGGGAAAAGTGGAGTTGAGAGAAGGTCACCACTGTGGCTTACCAGATGGCTTTAGATAGCAGGCAGCCGGACAAAGTTGGAGGTGGCAGCTGTCAGGTCCCATGAGACGTTGTAGTCAGGCCAGTAGAACAGCTGCCTGGCAGTGTTTGGGACTTTGTTTTGTTGATGTTTCTTAAGCCTTGCTTATGTTCAGAACATCATATTGACTTTCAGTCCCCACCCCGACACCTCAGGGATGCTCTTGACCAGAGCTAAAAAAGAAATGGGCTTGCATCTCCATTGGTTGGCTTGACCACAGATCCAGAAGTTGACTTCATCAAATCACAGTTATGTGGTTGAGAATGTGCTATTATAGGTCATGAACTTATAAAATAGATGTCCTCAATAGTGGGGGGGGGAGAAGGTTCCACATAAATTCTGGGGTGAAGAATTATTAGTGAGTGCCCAAGATCAGTGAACGAAATCTTGAGGGTACAACCCTGTATCACACATTCTCCCCATCATGACGCTCTTATACAAAGTTAAAGGAGTCCCCTTGTTGAAGAAATGACAGGTGAATCTGTGGGAATCAAAGTCAAAACTATAGCCCAGGGTATAGAGGATAAAGCTTTTAAAATTGTCCTTAGTAGGTGGTACATAAGACCTTTTGCCAACAACTGTTCCCCATTTTTTCTGTGGGCTGACTCTTCAACTCCTGAGACTGTAATGGGAGCTCCATTGTTCCCACCTTTCTTGGCACCAGTCACTCCCCAGGAAGTCTGTACATTACCCCAACCACACTCCATTCTGTCAAAGAAAATTTTGGCTAGCCATTGTCACCAAGGAGCCATTTAATCTCCTGTTAATTTTAGAAGTAAAACCTCAAAAGATAAATGGGCTGTAATCTCATTCTGTTAGCTAGTATGTTGTTTTCCCAATGTGGCCCTGGGACTTTTATTCACCAGGCCCATATTCCAGAATTTTCTCTCTGCCTTGGAAGCTCTGAGTCTTAACTACTCAGAACGGTTTAGCCCAGAGCACTGGGTAGGAGCAACACTACCCCGCAGCCCCAGATCCTGTGTGGATTGGACCAGAAGGGAGAACTGAGCAAGTTTAACCACAGCATCCTCTGTGACTAGTGCCAAATGCTTCTTCATGTTTTCCTATTCCATAATATCTTTCAGAGAACACCCTTCCCCCACCCCCACCCCACCCAGCCTCCCTCTCCACCAACCTGCATACTAATCTTATCTAACTGACAAGCAGTCAGAGGTAAAGATAATGTAAGTCCTCTGAGGAGAAAACAGGCTTTTCTATCCCTACTGTTTCTAAGAGAATTCTAAGAGCAGCATTGAGACATGTCATTTCAGGACATGGTTATTTTCCATCTATAGCTTCCTCAGAGGTTCTCATGGGGATGGAGGGTGAAGTCTTAGTGCCCTGGGGGGCAGGATGCTCACCTCTAATGCCAAAATCCTTTCCTTCTGATTCTAGTGAGGACAGAGTCATTGAGTACTACAAGAAACTGAATGGCCAGACAAGGGGTCAAGCAATCGTGAAGTAAGTGGCCCCTCTGAGTACGCACTAAGATTGTGTTTGGGAGCTGAAGAGACAGCTCAGTCAATAAAGTGCTTGCCCTGTAAGCAGAGGAACCCCAATTCAGATCCCCGGAACCCACCCACGTAAAAACAAAAACAAACAACAACCAAAAGAAAAAAAACACACAAAACAACAGGCATGGCAATGGCCATATAATGGCAGCCCTGCACAGTCAGAGGCAAGCAGATCCTGAGACGTCACTAGCCAGCCAGCATAGCTGAATCAATGAGCTCCATGCCACTGGGGCTGAGTCTCAAAAAAATAATGTGGAGAGCAATAGAGGAAGACATTCAACATCAACTTACACATACTCGCAATTATATTTGCAGATGCACGTACACGTGAACACATACACACATATACACAACATACACGCATACACGCATACAAAGACTGTGTGTCAATAGGCTACCTATCAAGGTTGTTGATTTCTCCATTAAAAGATATGTAGGGAGAGGGGTGTTTCTACTAATTTCCAAGTTAATAATCACTCCAGACCTCCATAACACACAGCAGAAGGACATATATATGTGATACAACACCACTTCTGTCTAATAACCATTGTGCATTGTTGTGTGCGTTGTCTTCACAGCTACATGAGTATCGTGGAGTCTCTCCCAACCTACGGTGTTCACTATTATGCAGTGAAGGTAAGTGAATGTATTTGCTGAATTCTGCCCACACTGTCCTGGAAAAACAAGCAAGCAAACAGAAGATTCTCATATTTTTTAGTCTGGAAATTCTGAAGGGAATACAGTTGATAGAGGTTGGCTTGGTCAGAAAGACTGCTTGCCAGGGGAAATTGAGCAACTGAATTTTATCCCTAGGGTACTAACTCTTGATAGAGTGACTCTCCGATACTCTTTATTTTTTTCTTCTGTGAAGTAATGTAATAAATCTCTACTTCCTTTCCATCTCAGAGGAATCCTGGGAAATCAGGGCTTCAGGGCCTCTCACTAAATACGAGGAACCAGAGAGACCAAAAACCTGTGGCAGAATGTTGTGTTTCTCTTGGGGGTCTGATCCCACATAGTCAGCTTTCCAAGGAGAACTGGGACCATAGAAAGAGTCTAAGACTGTGTTGTGGAATGTGGCATTATCAAATCCAATGTGATATTAACTTAGTCTAAATTCTATTCAGTTCCATCCACACTGTGTGACAATGACATCTCTTCTGAGATGATAGCTAAAGATGCCTTTCTTAAGCCTAAGTCACAGTGTCAAGCAGAGCAAACTGGCCTCTGGAAACTTCTTCTGTTCCATATGAGAAAGGTGAATCCTCCCCAAAGTCCAGCCCCCTAGGTAATGTTGTATAGGAAGATGTGGCCACTGACCCCCAAGTACAAGTGTTCATGAAAAGGAGCTCAGAATCCCCTATGCCAGGGTTTGTCACTCTGACCTCACAGTGTCACTGAGTTTCCTCTGGTTTTATTCAACAAAATCAGTGTCATGTACAGGCACCACCCGGAGACAGCAACAGGGAGCAACATAATGATCTTACACTACATGTCTGCCTACCTATCTGTCCGTCCATCCATCCATCTATTCATCTACCTAGCATGCACAAGCACAAGACCTTGAGTGCAATCCTCCCTGCTATAAATAAAGAAATAAATACTTTTTAGATGGAGTGGGGTAGTTCATTGGTAGAGTCCACATTTAACACACATGAGGCCATGAGTTCATTCCCCAACACAAGAAAAGATTGTAAAGAAACCATATACTTCTGGAGCTTTGAATGATTTTTTTCTACTCCGGGTACACTGCCTTCTCCCATGTCATCAGCTGAGCCAGGAAATCTCTTTGTGTTTATCTTCTCCAGCCCCATGTTGACCTATACTCCTTTTGATATCCTAGGACAAGCAGGGGATACCATGGTGGCTGGGACTAAGCTACAAAGGAATCTTCCAGTATGACTACCATGATAAAGTGAAGCCAAGGAAGGTAAGAGTGCCCTCTCCTATGGACTTGAGGGCTTTCTTTTGAGAGAGGAACGGGGTATAGTGAGTTAACATTGCACAGCTTGAGGGCTCACCAATCCCATGCTAATGTATGTATATATAAATTGCAGTGATTTTGTCTGAGATCCCTGGGTAAATATTTTTGTCTCTCAGTCTCTAAGGAAACAAAGTGTTATAATTACTTAAGGTTTGGTTTTTGGCTCCATCTTCCAAGAGCAGATGGGCAAATGGGCTCTGAGGAACTATCATGGACGTTTTGGCAAAATGAAGGAATATTATCTCCTGAGGACAATCTGAGTTCTCCATGATGGCTTTTGGAGTAGAGCCATAGGTCAAGAGAGTGTACAGGTCAAGGAGTAATGAAAATATAAAGAGTTAGAAAAAATCTTGAAAATCTGGCAAACACCTTAATGGTATCATAGAAGTGAACAGAGACTAGAGTCATCTGCCCCAGAGAAAGGGAGTCAAGCCACTGGAAACACGAGTGTGTTTGAATTTTCTTTTCACTTGCACAACATTTTCTAAACCCAAACAAATTGAAAACTTAAATGGAAAAATGCTTTTGGTGTGAAAGTGAACTGTTGGTCTACTATGCACCCTAGACTGCTGCCCAAGCTGTTGTATCTGTGACTAGGATAGACACCCACCAAATACATCTGGGCTGGCCACACTCTATGCACATCTAGACTAACCACACTCTATGTACACCTGGGCTGGTCACACTCTATGTACACCTGGGCTGGTCACACTCATGTACACCTGGGCTGGTCACACTTATGTACAACCTGGGCTGGTCACACTCTATGTACACCTGGGCTGGTCACACTCTATGTACACCTGGGTTGGTCACACTCTATGCACACCTGGGCTGACCACACTCTATGCACATAACTGGGCTGACTACACTCTATATACATATATGGGCTGGCCACACTCTATGTATAAACTTGGGCTGACCACTTTATGAAGTAAACACTGACCTCTTAGTCACTTTCTTAAATTGGTAATAGGAAAATGGCCCTGTGATAGGAAGAATTTTCACTCAGTTGACCAGTAAATCACTTCATTTCTAAGTAAAGGTCATGAACAAATGATGGAGGAGTTGTTCACTGGGAATAATGCAGCAAGGACCTGACTCTTTGGCGGACTGAGTTGCTTTGTGTGGCAAGCTCCAAAACCTCTGTTTGCCATTTACACATAAGAAGTGAATAGTGCCCCCTGTTCCTGCTTAGCACTCTAAGTTTTCTGGGCTGTAGACTCACACTTCTTCCTTGCTGTCTTTCTGTTTCCCTGGTACTTTTCTCCATCTGGCCCTTCTAATTCTTTGTGTAAGTTCCCTCTTCACGCCCTCCTTCTCTTTTACATCACCACTTCTTTCTTTCCCTCCAGCCAAACTGTTTTTTTTTTTTTTTCTACTTGCAAATGACAAACATACCCAGCACCTTTCACAAAGCCCTGGTTGCAATGTGTGCAGTTCTGCCTTGCCCTCCTTGGAAGGAGAAAGCTGGGAGGACAACATAGCTTAGGACATTCACAGTATTGGGTCTGGATAGACACCCAGGGAACTGTAGAGAATAGACACTTAGGTATTCAGTTGGACCTTAAAGGTGTCAAGAATTTCCAAAGCATAAGTGAAGCAAGGCCAGTCTGTGAAATCCATGCCAACAGTATTGAAACTTCTGTCCACTGTATTCCTGAGTAGGTGTTTTTTCTTAATTTCTCTTAAGTATAATTCTAATGAAATTAATAAGATAGCACTTAGTATATATAAAACACAAGAGAGACGAATAACATGGATTCAATGAATTAATCACTATTAGTTAGAACCGAGTTTTGGTTTCCAGTGCTCACAGAAAGTTCTTTAAAAAAAAAAAAAGTATCAACAGAGAAGGAAGGACAGCAGTTGGATCCCCATAAAAGTCACTAGCATTCATGAGTGAAAATTTTCAGTTCTTGGTCATGGAAATCCCTGGGAGACAGCCAGATGCTGCCTGTGCAGGATCATGTGCAGTTTGGGGGTCCTTGGGAAATGAGTGCACAAGCTGAATATAAAATTAGCAACAGTCCTTTCAAACCCCAATCAGGCCAAGTGATGCTTCGGCTTCATTAGCTTTGAGGGGTCTGTGTGCCTGCCAAGACATTAATGGGACTTAAGGGCAAAACTGAAGAGTGAACGAAAGCCATAGTTATGAAATCCAGGCTGCTGGAAGACTTGGGGAGGAGTCCTTTATCTCAGTACCTGACATTATTAGCACCACAAACCCCTTTTTTGTTGCATGTAGGAAACAGGAGAGACTCTGAGCAGCTTAGAGCACCGGAACATGCATGTGTTAAGGAGCTGCACACACCTCGCAGATAGTTATCACTGTAGACTCCCTTACAGAGTATTCCAAGTCCCTCCTTGATACCTCCAAACCAAGTTCTTAACCTCCACTGTGTGTCAGAGACTCCAGGAAGATGCTGGAATTCACAGCTGCTTTCCTGGGTCCACCTTGTCTCTCTGACTCTCTGCTATGCATGTAGAAAGTATTACAAGGATATTCACGTGGGTCTGGAGATAGGTACCATCACTCAAGGCCATCTGTGCTTCCTGCACTGAGACTTGGGAAAAGCTGGCCAGGTAGATGAGGCGTGACTGGGTTGTCCCTGGGTACTGAGGACTGGAGTGTTCCCAAGCACAGAGGATGAATGAGCTACATCTGAGGGATGTCCTCCAGGTGGTAGCACGCCTTCCTGGCACTGGGGCCAGGTACATCCCCAGCACTTTAAGCCTCCAGGGATGCTCAGGAGATGATCGGTGCCCAGAACTAAGTACTTGGAGGCATCTGTGGCAACAACTGCCTCTCTTGCCCGGGCAGCTCTTCCCACCCAGCAGCGAGCAGAGGCCCTCACTGACACTTTGATCCACTTACAGCAGCAGCTCTGCCACATGGCACCAAAGTACAAGGAGCCAACCTTCAAGTTGAGGCAGCAGCAAGGCTGAGCTCTCCCCATTCCTTTGAAGGGCTAAGGGTTGTCCTCCGTTATGCCACCTGTGACTATCCACACAAGTGTTCCCAAAGGGCTCATCAAAATTGTCTCCCCAAATCCCTACGAGTCCAGAGCTAATGGCCATCTCATGTCAGAGGGACTGTAGTAGTTTGGTCCTAGTTCGCTGGATGAGATGCAACTGGCCATTCTAGTATCAGCATCTACCCTATGTCACTGAGTCCTGCTCCGAATGGCCTTGGAAAGGTGGGGTGCAAAGTGAGGTGCCTCTGGGTTTGAGTAGGAGGAAGAATTATGCTTCCTGCTACTAGTACCCCGCAGTACAGCAGTACACTACCTGGCTCTCTCCTACAAGCAGATTCTTCCCCCCCCCCCTAAGTACAGCTCTCTGTACAAGCTGTGAGCTTCATTTCAAACCCCTTTTTAAAAAGTCAGGTGTTATAGAGGCCTGTAACTCCAGCATGCTGTGCTATAGGCAGTTACAGGTCATCCTAGGCCACATTGCAAGATCCTGTCTCAAAAAAGAACATGGAAAACATACAAAATTTAAATTTAAGGAAGAGGCCAGCATATCTCTGTGAGTTCAAGTCCAGCCTGGTCTACAGAGCAAGTTCCAGGATAGCCAGGGCTGTTACATAGAGAAACCTTGTCTTGGAAAAAAAATAATAAATTTAAAGCAGACAAAAACTTCGAATTCTTGGCTGGGCTTTGGTGGCACACGCCTTTAATCCCAGCACTCGGGAGGTAGAGACAGGCGGATCTCTGTGAGTTTGAGGCCAGCCTGGTCTCCAGAGCGAGTGCCAGGATAGGCTCCAAAGCTACACAGAGAAACCCTGTCTCAAAAAACCAAAAAACAAACAAACAAACAAAAAAAAAAAAAAAAAACTTTGAATTCTTTAGGAAATGAGCGCCTAGGTAGTGAGGTATTTCTTGCTTCCTGTCCCTCAAACCACCCCAAGCATATTTTGTCAGAAACAATAAGACATGTGGGGGCTTTTTTTTTCTTATAAAACTTGGTTTTTGTCTCTTGAGTGTGTTCTGAAGAATTTAGAAGTTCTAAATGAAAAGAACCAGGGGTTGCAACCTCAAGGAACTGAAGAGGAGGCCATGGGTGAAAGCTGCTTACTGGCTTGCTCTCCATAGCTTGTTCAGCCTGATTTCTCGTACAGCCCAGGACAACCTGCCAGGGACAGCATGGCCCACCATGAGCCGGGGCCTACCAATCAAGAAGATGCTCTATAATCTTGCCTATGAACAACCTGAAGGAGGCATTTTTCTCATTGGAACTTCCATCTTCCTAAAAGACCATAGCTTATACTAGGGTGACAAAATAAATAAATAACCAGCACAGATGCTGGCACAGAAGACTAGTCCTCTGAATGCCCTAAAGTAGCAACAACCAGGATTTTAAAATGAATGAAATCTCTCATAGGTGTATATCCCCCACTGCAATGCTCCTTGCTTATATACATGATACTTTCTGAGAGTACATTATAACGTGTTGTACGAGCCTTTATCGACCCCCTCCACCGACTCTCAGGAAATAACCATTGCATTGTTCACACAGTAAAGTTGTCCTCTTACCTTCAACCTGTCTCCCAGTTCCTGTCAATACTCACATACCACATGCCACTTAGAAATATCCCTTTGGCTAGTGTTACTCTCTTTTCTTGCCAATGGGCAGTAGGCCTGCTAATTTTTATGTATATTAATGTAGAATCAGAGGAGGGACTGTCTCTCCTCTCTCTCTCTCTCTCTCTCTCTCTCTCTCTCACACACACACACACACACACACACACACACACACACACACACGCACACACACACACACTTCTGTCTTAGTTTAGCAGTGAATAAAGGATGGGAAGATCATAGTGGCCAAGGAAGAAACATCCTGCCTCTCCATAAGTTATTGTCTCCTGTTTCATCCCAGTTGTAGACTCCCTTTAACATGTGTACACACGTGTATAGAAATACCTCACTACTTAGGCACTCATTTCCTAAATTAGAGTCTTCTTGGCCTCGGGGTTAATGAAATAGTACCCAGGATGTTTGGAGCCTTGGGTCAATCTCAGCTTACCTCTTCGTTTGCATTTATGGTCAGTCACTGAGACTTAGTATATCAAAGCCTGAAAACTTCCCGACAACAGTGACATTGGCTGGCCTACACATTCTGCCCATTATGCTGGTACAAGCAAGAGCATTTTGTCTCTTTCCTGAAGTATTTGAATGTAAAGTAAATGGCATACATTGGAGAGGCCTTGTCAATGCAGCCTGACAGAATCAAGGTCTTGGGGTGCATAAATAGGTCTACCTCACAAGGGGCTCCCTTTATAGAATAGCTCCTTAGATCAAAGCCCAAGGAAATCACAGCTGTTTTAATCCCTGTGACCATCAGCCCTTCTCTGTAACCACAGTCATGGAGGCGTGAATGGCTGTCCCACACTCATGACTCAACTCCACTACCAGACCGGGATTCTGTGTGAAGTTCTGTTTTGCAACCTTCAGACCTGGGGACAGACTGACCAGTCTCACTTCTGGTCATCAGAAGCCACAATAAGAAGAAACAAAAAATGCTTACTCAATGGGCCTTTGAGAAAGTTAGACCATGCTTGAATCTTGTGACTCACAAAGACCTCCTACACAAGTAGTGTTCAATATCCATAAATCGGCACTCACAGAGTCTACTCCCAAACTAGTCTATATTGAATGAAAGCTATCCGCTGGGAAGGGCCATCGAGTCAGGCCTTGTTACATATTCAATAGGCAGCATTTACTTATTTATTTGATGTGCACTTAGGGGGGCTCTTATGTATGCTTAGATGCACAATTAGGAGCACTTCAGGGTCCCTTCTGAGGCATTAGGAAAAGGAACCAAAGTAATTGGCCAGCCGCTGAGCAGCTAGTGTGGCTTCCTGACTCCTGAGAGTATTTCAGAGATGGGGCAATGGCTCCAGAGTCTGATGCATTCCTATCACCTCCCCCAGATGAGTAAAGACTTTTTTTTTTTTTAATTCTGTGAGATGATGAGACAGGAAGGGAAAACAGTATTTACAGGAAATATTCCATTAACTATGAGCTAACTCCTAGCAGCATGGCCCTGCTCAATTACTCAGTGTGATAAGAATGCTGTTCCATGATGACTTGGTCCAGATTCTGGTTGGGCACCTTTGACTCGTCTGCTGACTGCAGAGCCCTCTGACTTGCCTGGTCCTGGCTGGGTGCCTTGCATCTTCCAGCTTGTCTGTTCTCCTTGGAAACCACACCCTCTGTGCATGCCAGAGGAAATGCTACTTGATGTGTTTAGCATTCTTAGCATTTTGCAGCCCTTGCTCCTTCACGGTACAGGATCAAGGAGCCACCTCTTAGCACTCCTTCAAATCACAACATGGGATGAATGGGCCTGCAAAGGTTCAGTGCCTGTGCTTGACAGCTCCTTGCAAGGGGTCAGCAAGGAGAGCTACCCTTAAAGCTGGGGACCAGGTACTCAGCAGGGATGTTGGGGAGGAACATAAGAAGTTACCAGAATGACTGACTCCCCAATCCAAGCATGTCTGTAACCCCAGCACTTGGGAAGCTGAAACCTGGAGCTCTAGGCCAGCTGCGATGACAAAGCAAGACCCTGCCTCAATCAAGGATTAGAATGTAGCTCAGTAGTTGCATGCTTGTCTGGACAAACGCACACACACACACACAAAAGTGCTTTGTAAACCAGTGACCTTCACATCTACTCAGAGCTAAAAGTAAATGGTGGGAATTTGGATGCTGTTTGTTCACTTCTGGTGTGGGGGTGGTGGGGCTGTGACACATTTAACCTCTCTGTATCTCTTTTTATCTGTGAAAAGGAAACTGAAAGGCACAGACAGAATGGAAAACTTAAGTTTTCTCCACTTTGAGTAAGTTCACTCCTCCAAGAGTTTCCCTCTATCAAGATGAGAGAGCATCTGCCCTTGACTTAGCAAATATCATTACAGCTTCTTTTATACTGAACGAGAGAGGCAGAAGGAAGCGCAAACAATGTGTCTTTGTTAAGAGGTTTCTTCCTCGGTTATTGAGTCTGGGAACCCGGGGCCCCTCTGTTCCCACAGGTTCCTGGGGAGACCATTCTGAGCATGCCAGACTTCCAGCTCATATTCCAGTCTTTTCTGGGGATCTGTGTTCCTATCAAACTGTCACCTTTGAGGAAAAGTCCATTTGTCTGTGAGCAGGAAAAATCAACATTGTATCACACAGGTGGATGATTTTTGTTTTGTGTTTGCTTGTTTGTTTGGAGGTAACATCTCACTAGATAACCCAGGCTGGATTTGAGCTCACTATGTAGGCCAGGCTAGCCTCAAACCCTAAATTATCCAGCCTCACTCTCCCATGTAGCTGTGATTACAATATTATTCTACCAAACCTGGCTCTCTGTGTGTGTGTGCATGCACGTGTGCCTGCCAGAGAACAGCCTTGGGTGTCATTCCTCAGGCATTTGCCCTTTTTCTTTTGAGACATAGTCCCTCACTGACCCAGAATTCCCCACGTAAGCTAAACTGGCCAACAAGCCTGCCTGCTTTGCCTCCATAGTGTTGAAATAAGTGCACACTACACTACCACACCTTGCTTTTTTTTTCCCACATGGGTTCTGGGGATCAGACTCAGGTCCTCATGTTTGCAAGCCAAGCACTATAGTAGCTGAGCTATCTCCCCAGACTGAGAACACCAACTTCTAGATAGAATGATTCCATGTCTGTCTTTAACTATTATCCACAGATCTGATTAGATGGCCAGGGCAGCATTTCTTCCCCAGCTGATAGTCTGTTGTGGCATGTGGCTTCATCCTCTTCCTAGTCCAAGGTCGTGTCTCCTAGACATCTTTTCCTCTCTGGCTCTATACAGTGCATGCACCAACACTGAGAAAGGCCATATAAATAGCCACATTGATGGTGTGGACAGTAGGGGTCAAACGGGACATCGGGTATTTATAACATTCAAATAAACACCCAGCCAGACAGCATAGCAGAGCCCTTGAGACTGAGAAGCCTCTAAAGAACCCTGCAGACAGATTTCCACTACTCTAGGAGCCCCATTGACCCTGGATGCAATTTGAAGAAGCAAATCAAAACCAAATGCTATAGTTGGATCCCAGAGAGTTGCAGGGGAGCATTCAGTAGCCCCACTCATGCCAAAAGAACCACAAACCAGTAGTCACTTCTGGACTGACTTTGTTTTTCTGGCTTCAAAACCAGTGACTTCTCATGAAATAACAAGAACATCAAACCCGCAAGGGTGCAGCCCTTTTATCTCACACTGTTACTTCGTGTGTCTTTCCTTGCCCCTTGATAAAGCCACAGGCAGTCTCAGGCTTCTCTGATCATTCCCATATACTCAAAGTCATCTACTCACTTTAAACAGCAAAACAAGCTTCCATTAAGACAGTAGTATGGGCCGGGTGTTGGTGGCGCACGCCTTTAATCCCAGCACTCAGAAGGCAGAGGCAGGCAGATCTCTGAGTTCGAGGCCAACCTGGTCTCAAGAGCGAGTGTCAGGATAGGCTCCAAAGCTACACAGAGAAACCCTGTCTCGGAAAAAAAAAAAAAAAAAAAAAAGACAGTAGTGCGACTGGAGAGATGGCTCTGCAGTTAAGAGTGCTTGCTGCTGTTGTCCAGGACCAAAGTTCAGTTCCTAGAACCTATGTCAGGTGGCTCACAAACACCAGTAACTTTAGCACCAGGAAATCAGACACACTCTTCTGCCTTCCCCAAATACCCACACACATTTGCACAAAAACAGAATCACATAAATACAAGTAAAGTCATATTTTGTAAAAAGAAATTTTCATATTCAGTCCTAAGAGTCAATAAAAAAAAAACCTCTGTATTTGACAGTTTTGGGGTGTTATGCCAAAATGTCTGAGATTATCGACTTATAAAGAGGAAGGGTCATTTCAGCTTATAGCTTTAAAGGTTCTAGGACATGATCAGTTGGCCCTTGCTTTGAGGCCTGTTACAAGACAAAAGCCATGGTGGCAAGTTCATGGCAAAGCAAAAAATCACCAACCTTATCCACAAAAAAAACAAGGAAAGAAAGAGAAGGGTCCAGGGTCCCAAAGTCCTCAGGGGCATTGCCCTCCTGACCTAATGACTTCCCGTAGTATTTCCCCTCCTCTCCTAAGGATCTCATAGCTATCTTCCCAATGGCACCACCCTGGTAACAAAGCTTTAACACATGGGCCATTGGGGGACATTCAATATCCAAAGTATCAAACAGGTGAGGCGGCTTAGTAGATAAAGGTGCCTACAGCCAAGCCTAATGACCTGAGTTTAATCCCCAAGACCCACGTGGTAGAAGGAGAGCCCTAACTCCTGTACATTTTCCTCTGACCTCCACACAAACACCATGGCACAGGCATTTCATACATGCATGCACACAAATAAATAATAAATAGAAAATAGATAAATGAATAAATGAAAATTTAAAAACATAAAGATCCAGTGTCTAGTTAGCTTCGGTCTTAACATTCTGGCTCCTCCCTGTCTGCTGAATTCCACCTCTCTACTTCACCTGATTTCTGAGGGGGAACCCTCGAAGCTCTCCAGGTGATTGTCATAAACCCTAACTCGCTAGGTTTGTGTAGACACACTGTCTTTCCCACCTGTTCCCTGTGGGAAGCAGACGGCTCACAGTGTGTCTCTCTCCCAAGATCCTCCCCTGAAGTGTTTCTCTCAGTTTCCACCTTCCTGAACATGGCACCCTGCAAACTGTGAGTAAAGAATTTAAGGATCGTCTAACCATAAGACTTTATGCCCCATTATTATGTGTGTGCACGTGTGTGTGTATGTATGCGTGTGGAGGTCCGAGAACAGCTTTGGCCTCCCACTTTGAGGTAGATTGTCTTACTGGCCTGAAGCTCACCTGTTAGGTAAGACTGGAGTCCGTGAACCCCGAGGATGCCCCTGCCTCTATCTCCCTAGCCCTAGGATTTCAAGGGTGCATCACCATGCCTTGCATTTTATGTGGGTGCTAGGAATTGCACTCTGGTCCTTGTGCTTTCAAGGCAAGCACTTTATCAACTGGGCCATCGTTCTAACCCCTAAGGTTTTAAAAATTCTAACAAAATTGGTATAACACAAGTGACTGTGCTACAGCTTCACTGCACAGCTCAGTGCGACCCATCTTTAAACTCTTCATATTACAGACCTAGAACTTACATACATGTCACTAAAGTGCCCCATGTCCTATCCCATGGCCTCTGGCTGCCATCTGTCTGCTTCCTGCTTCTATTTGACTTCTGTAGTTGGTTGCCTGTATTTGTCTTTGGGTGAACATACCAACCCCAGAACACATTTCATAGTGAGAAGGGGCCCAGGGTGGGTAATAATTATGCCACCATGTCAGAACCAAGGCCCATGTCACCTTATTGACCCTGTCGAGCGATGACTTTCCTACCCTGCTCGTGGCCTCTCCTGCCTGATGATCAAACCACAAGTTGCTTATGTAGGACTGCTCATCCTGAAGTCAAATAAGGGACTTTCATTTTACTTGGCTCTGGGGTCCAGTTGCCAAGGCAACTGCAAACAGTAAAATCTATGACAAAGCCTATGTGGGGTTAATGACTGGAGATTTTCAAGGGTTCTGTCCAGTGAAACAGACTGTTTAACAGCCTGGTTGCTTTCTTCAGCATTGCTGACAGGTGTTCCTGCTACCTAAACCTCTCCAACAGTCCTCTCCATCATTCTGGAAGGCGTATACTGGTATCTTATTAGCCCATGGGTCTATATGCCCACTGACATCCCAGCCTGATCGTGGTGGTTTTTTTATGTTCTGGCCTTTTAATGAGAGGGCAAAGCACCAGGAGGGCTCTCGACTCCAGGCTCCATAGGTCTCCCTCACGTTGGGCTGGTAACCAAACACCAGCCCTGCCTTAGAAAGCTGTCAGAGTCACAGCTGAGTGAGTTTCCTGTGCACCTGTGTGTTTCTAATCACATAATTGACTTTATGTTTGACATTTGGAAACCCATTTAAAAAACAAAACAAAACTGGTCACTGGCCAGATTTCCCACTGGCAGAGAACAGCAAGCACCTAAGGGTGCTACTGCCCTGGTTGTTCGTGTGCTCAAGGGCTCTGGAAGGTGAGTCATCCATAATTCCCCCCAGCAACTGAAAGAAGGGGGTCCCCATAACAACAAGGGAAGATTCTTATGGAAAAGGGTGCTACTAGAGTAAGGGGACTTCTATTTTATATTGAGCTGCTGGATCCTTTAATGCAATTAATTTTATTGAGGATTTTTTGCCTCCCATAAGTACAGGGCATGGGACCCAGGGCTTTCTCCATGCTAGACAAGTACTCTTCCATGAGCTACATTTCCAGCTCTCTCCCTCCCCCTCCCCCTCCCTCTCCCCTTCTCCTCCCTCTCCCCTTCTCCTCCCCCTCCCTCTCTCCCTTCCCCTCCCTATCCCTCTTCCCCTTCCCCTCCCTCTCCCTCTCCCTGTCTCCTTCCCTCTTCCCCAGCTTTTAACATGGGTGCTGGGGATCTGAATTCAGGCTCTCATGCTTTCCCAGCAAACACCTAATCAAATGAACCATCCTCCCAGCCCAATAGTCTATTCCTTTTTGTGGCAGAATAATATTCTTTGGCTGTTACTTCAGCTTCTTCTACATTGGCATACAACACGCTCACACACACACACACACACACACACACACACACACACATGCATACATGCATTCAGGTGTTAGTATCACTCAGTCCTTCATAGCCCTCATAGTTGACCACTTTTGTAACGATGCCAACCCTTCTCCTGTCCTACCTGGTTGTTAAATTTGTCCTTGGGACTGTTACCTTTGACTGAATGTGCCCCGTGGTTTGTGTATTGATTTCTTATTTGTTTGCTTCTTGCCTCATATAAATATGCACAGACGAAGCTAGAGAAATGGCTCAGAGGTTAAGAGCACTAGCTGCTCTTCCAGAGGTCCTGTGTTCAATTCCCAGCAACCACATGATGGCTCACAACCATCTGTAATGAGATCTGGCGCCCTCTTCTGGCTTGCAGTAATATATACAGACAGAACACTACACAAAATAAAGTCTACAAAGGTTTTAAAAAAAATGCACAGGCCACTTGTTCTATTGGTGTCTCATACAGTATCCAATGGACAGCAAATATTCAACAAATGAAAGATATTGAATACCATGCTTGATAGCACATCTATAATACCAGAACTTAGGAGCCTGGTGCAGGAGGATTGCTATGTCTACATAGTACCAGGTCAGGTCACCCAGTGCTGCATAAGAAGACCCAATCTGGGCAAAAAAAAAAAGGGGGGGTATCTAATAATGAGTTGCAATCCACTGCTAATTTTGAAGTCATCTTAGCATGTATGTATGTGTACAGTAGCCCTATTGGACTTAAGTATAAATAGGATAACTCTCAAGGAACATTCAAGCACTTGCTCCATGTAAGCAGTGAGACATTTGCAAGGGACAAAGGTGGGCCTGAGACTTTTTACCACTTATATTGGAAGGAAGGAAGGAAGGAAGGAAGGAAGGAAGGAAGGAAGGAAGGAGGGAGGGAGGGAAGGAAGGAAGGAAGGAACCTAGAAATATCTGGATTTGCCTTTGTTTTTATTTTTTGTGTGTTGGACCAAAAAGAAATTAAGAGCTGGTAACAACTGACTATCGAGATTGCACTGCTGGGATCATTCAGACCATCAGACACTCCTGGTTCCTTGGGGTCTTCCTCTTTCATAGACGTGGATGTGTTAGGTTGGGAAACCCTAGCATTGAGTTCTGGTGACCTTGTCATCATGGGAGAGTGTAGCAGCTTCCTTTTGCTGAACTGTGCACTGCTGGGAAGATTCTTTCTAATCAGCATGATTCTGGGAAACCCAGGGTGCTCAGGCCTTTCCTAAAAACTGCTAAACCTGTTTAACGCCCAATTCCAGCACAGCCAGAACCTGATAGACACGATTCTGCCTACTAGGCAGGGTTGGAGCAACAACACCTGCTGATGGGCCAGTGAACTCTACTGCAGGGATCCACCCTGCCTGGCTGTACTGACAAAAAACCTTAAGCAGACAAAGGTAGTTTCTACATAGGATGAGCTGTTCAGTCCAAGTTGGGATTAGAATTCCAGGGTTCCTGGGTTTATAGACACCCCCTGTTCTTTTTGGAATGGTGTGAGTTTAAATAGAGCTGCTCAGGACTCTGAGTTCTTGGTTGGGGTCCACCATTCTCTTTCCTTTGTCTGGCTCTAACTGCTACTTCCCCGTGGCCATGAATAATTTAGTAATGCACTTGGGTTGGGGGAGGGGTGGTCATGTGTGTGCATACATGTGCATGTAGAGGCTAGAGTCCAGAGATCAACCTCAAATGGTGCTCCTCAGGTGCCTCCCTCCTTGTTTTTGGAAAACATTGGACGGAGGCTTGCACACTCAGCTAGGCTGTCTGGCTAGCAAGTCCCAGGGCCTTCCCAACTCTAGGAAAAGTTGGCCACTATACATGGGCTCTAAGGGTCAAGCTCTGGTCCTCATTCTTTCTCATCAAACACTTTCCTCCCTGGGTTATCTTCCTGTACTTTTCAAGAAGCAGCCACCTTAATCAGTGCAGGCTCCTTACTTTGTGGAAATAGTCCGAATTCAAGAGCAAATGCATGTCCCCATCATATGTATAACCTTGCACATTTCTGAATTGAGTTTGTCATAACTCGTTTCTTACCATTCTTCCTTCATTCATTCACTCAGTCCACAGCTATTGAGTAACAGGTAGGTAGCTGATTTGCCTCAAGCACTGTGCTCCAGGATAGAAAAACAAACAAACAAACAAACAAACAAACAACAAAAAAAACAGTACATTCTAGAACCTTGAATGTAGTGAAGACATCTGAGTAAAAAGACAGATAGCTATAACACAGGATGGTGATGGCTTTAGTAGAGAGATGGGTATAGATTTCTGGGAGAACTACCCAGGCTGGAACCGGGAAGCCTGTGACACCAGGAATAGCCCTGATGAGAGGATATGGCTTGGGGTAGGATGCTGAGCAGCCTCAGTTGTTTTCCTCTGCTGTCTCCCTCCTCCTCTAAGTCGAGGAATCTTCAAACTGACCTGACCACTTCAGAATTCCTCCAGGGGAAAGGGAGACACCAGAGCCTGAAAAGTAGGACCAGTCTTTCTGGAAAGACGGGAATATGGGAGTTGAAATCTTCACATCTAGAAGTCACCATCTTCATTCTTGAGAAGGCCATAAAGGAGTAGCAGCCAGGATTGCTGCTATAGAGGGGTGGCTCAGCCCAGCCCATTGCAAGCCTTGGAAAAACTGGGCAGTCAGATCATCTAGCAAAATACCCAGGCCAAGCTACCTACTTCCTGCTGGCAATAGCTATGTCTGCAGGGCAGCCTGCAAGGCACAAAGACTTCTTCTTGTGGCTGGCTTGAAAAAAAGCTGCAGATCTTCTGTCCTGCCACCTGCAAACCAGCCCCAAACCAGGCTCCCTGTCCAAGTCGAGAGGTCTAGAGCTCACAACTGAATTCTCAGCAGCATGCAAAGAGTCTCCCTCCCACGGCCACCCAGACCAGGTCTGCAGGAGCTATGGATATAACTCAGTGGGTGGAGTGCTCACCTAACACTGTATAAAACTAGGCATCAGTAGTGCATACCTGTAATCTCAGAGCTTGGAAGGAAGAGGCAAGAGGATCAGCAGTTCAAGCCCATCCTGGGCTACATGAGATTCAGTCTCAAAACAATAAAATAAAATCATACTGGGCATAGTAGCACAGGCCTTTAATCCCAGCACTTGAGAAGCAGAGGTGGGTGGATCACTGAGTTCAAAGTCCTTCTGATCTACAGAGTAAATTCCAGAACAGCCAGGGCTACACAGAAAAACCCTGTCTCGAAAAACAGATAGATAGATAGATAGATAGATAGATAGATAGATAGATAGATAGATAGAATCAACTAACGCTGTTTTATGAAACACAGAGGTATGAACAAAAAAGCTGCTTTTAAATAATGACCCCTAAACAGCCCTTGCTGCCATGCTGCCTTTCTTTTGGCTCCACATAAGTGACAGGAGGGTAGTGTTGCTGTTTGATCATCTTTAAGCTGAATAGCTTTGTAGTTACAAATGAATAGCTGAAGTCCCCTGTAGAATCTGTTGCCATCATTTTCTGCCATCCAGCTCAGCTTTCCCTAGGGTCAGATGACCTCCACAAAAGGGATGAGGATGAGGTCATAATGCCACATCCTTAGATAGAGCTCCCAGAGAACTGATGTGCTCACCTCCAAAACAGAAAAGTACAACTTTTTCCATGCAAAGTCTTCCCTCCAAAGTAGTCAAGCAACGGCATGAAATAAACGCATTAGAACAGCCTGACAAAGTGTCTTTGACAAACCAAGTGAAATGGCCCCTTACAATTTTCTCCCTACGTGTGCTAAGTACTCCTCACTGTACTTGCTCATCCCCGCTCATTTGTTATCCGAGTTTTACTTTTCTCATTGTTTTGACAAAGGCAGCTTGAAGAAGGGAGGAAGGGTTGATTTTTGGCTCATGGCTTGAGCATGCCAACAGGAGCATGAATAAAGTGGTCACATGGTCTACTCTCAGGAATCAGAGAGAGACAAATGCTGGTAATTAGCTTCTCTCCCATTTTATTGTCATGACCCCAGCCCATGGAATTGTGGTGTCCACATTCAGAGTGGGTCAACTCAGTTAAACTCCTCTAGAGACATGCTACCAGGCATGCTGGAAGGTGTGTCTCCTAGGTGATTCACAATAGTGATTAGCCATCAGACTTACTGGAGGAAGTCACATATGTTTGTGTGTGTGTGTGTGTGTGTGTGTGTGTGTGTGTCTATGACCCCATAGACAGCTTACTTTTATTGGTTCTTTGTGGATTTTACAACATGCATTCCAATTCTGCTTATCTCTGTGTCCCCTCACATTCACCTTCTGCTCTTGTAACTTTCCCCTCCCCAAAACAAAACCAAATTTAATAGAAAAAAACAAAAACCAAACCAAACAGAACCGACTGAAACAAAAATAATAAAGAAAAAGATCTTGTGGAAGTTGTAGTGTGGCCCGGTGAGTCACATAGTTTACCCTTTAGTCCATACATCTGTACTTACAAGTGTTCATTGCTGTGAGTCATTGGTCTGCTTGAGGCCTCTGGTTTCCGTTGCTACACCGCCACCGCCGGTAATGGGCTCTGTCTGGGGCTCCTCCTGGATATCTTGTTGTTGTTGTCCTGTGATGGTTTGGATTTGTAGGTTTAATCCCCTTTACATGCTCCAACAGTTCATAAATTTGGTGAATGTTGGGGTGTGCTAACTCCTAGCCCTGGTTCTCGGCCCAGATGGTAGCTGGGTTGGTCAGCTTGTTAGCTTTCCTTTATCACTATCACTGCCCAGATGAACTCTCCAGAATTGCCCTGGCTAGCTCACCCAATGCAGCCTACAGCCAGGAGCTGGGCCACTTCTTATGGTCTCCGGACCTCAGATCTGGATCCCTCTCACTCATATCACCAGGGCCAGCCAGCTCTACTGTTTTGGCCTGGCAAGGTTCAGGGCCCTCTCTCCCAATTGCTGTAGGGGGCCTACTGGGGGAGGTGGCAGGGTCACTCTCCTGCTCTCATGACCTCAGGGCTGGCTCACCTGTGTTCTGACAAAAGGGTCAGCTCTAGGGTGCTGCCCAGAAGGGAAATGGAGGCTGTTTTATCGAGCAGTGCAGCAGGTGAGGGTCAGGGCTAGCTCTCCTACTCCTGTGACCCCATGGCCAGCTCTCTCACCTGCTGCAGGTGGTATGGAGGAAGAACTGGTATGCTGAGAGGTTAAGCCACACAGCAATGGGGCATAGTGCTCACTGCAAGGAAATCCAGTTAGACCTGGATATTTCGCATCCCCAGGCAATGACCCCATTCACCAGTCACTCCCCTTGATTCCCAAAGACTCACTCAGTTTGGGGGTGGGAGGGAGTCTACATCTAGAAGAGAAAGGAAAACACAATGCCTCCTTAAAGTATTCACGTTTGCCAAAGCTTCATGATAAAGTCTTTCTGCAAGAAAAAGCTGGACAGGAGAAAACCATAGAGACAGGTCCTCAGGGGAAAAAAAGATAAAAGGAAATCAAATCCAGTGGAGGGGGAATCAAATGGCCTGTTTCTCTCCAGGCTCTGTTAAGGACTCATTAACCTTGTTCTCTCTTTTCCTAATGATTCTTAAGCCCAATGAAACTAAAAGGTTTTTGATGGGTTAAAAAGAGGCCATCCATTAAAGGGTCAGTGCTTGGTTCTCTGGGCATCTGTCACTGGATTAACCATATTAGTTTGGAGTTCCTGATGTCTGACATGGAGGGGGGGCAACCTATCTGGAGAAACATATTGAGTCCATTAGATTTGGCTATGGAGAAAAACTAGCCATTGTATTAGTTGCTGGGTATGCAAGCATTCCCAAGAGGAAATAGATGCCTGCAAATGCTCAACAAGCTATGGAGGAGCTGAACCCTCTACTCACTGCCTATGGTCACCGTTTGTACACTTTGAAGGGCCTAATTTGGTCCCAGTGTTGTCTAAATGCACTGATTACTACTAAGTCCTATTATAAGAAGACATTTTATTTTTTAGGATCAATGTTTTGAGATTAGACGTCATAGCTGGGAAATGGTCAATATTGCAATGTGATTTGGGGTGCAGCTCAGTAGAATGCTTGCCTAGCATGTGCAAAGCCTAGGTTGCATCCCTAACATCACAAATACATACGTGTAAATGATGTGGGTGAGATAGATGATAGAGAGATAGAGTTTTTATCAGCAGGTAAGGGAATTAGCTAGAAATGATTAGGAACAAACAAACCCACAGAAAATATCTTGAACTCTGCCCAAACAGTATGAAGTGCCCTAGGTTAGGCTCATGCTTACAGTGTGAAAAACTCAGTTGAACAGGTAATATTTGGACAATGGTAAGATGGCTCAGTGAGGAAAGACACTTGTCACCAAGTAGAGCCCACATGGGGGCTGACTCCTACAAATTGTCCTCTGACCCCCTCACAATGCATTATCACACACACACACACACACACACACACACACACACACACACACAGATAAATGTAAAACATGTAAGGAAAAATATTTTTAATGCCCTTGGTACCATATTCATCTTTCAAAGAAAATGGTACAAACATGAACTTTAGACTTATACATGATCAAACTATCAAGAACTTTTATGTTTTACACTAAAAATAGTAGCATGTAGTCAGTGAAGAGTAATGGACAGGAGAGTAGCTGGCACTTCCTGAATTCTGACTAGGTACCAGGCACCAAGTTAAGGCACCCTATATATTGATACATTAATTCAGTAGCATACAGGAAAAGTGTTACTCATAGCATCATTTCTAAAATAAATAGACTAAAGACACAAAAAAATTAGATTGCTAGAAATAAATAGCTATTAAATATATGGCAGATTATATGACTTTGAAAACCATGCTTTTAATAAGTATCGTTTAGTCAGTATTACCCATTAATAGGAAATAGAACAAGATACTTCATTTTAAAATTTAAGAGAACAGCATTGGGATGGTCTTTGGAGCTGTAATACCAGCTCTGACATTTGTATGGACAGGGTATATGACTATCTCATCTTAGAGACTCAAATATAGAAGACCTTGAAATTTCAGGGCCAGAAGAGAGAACCCTTGACCTCCAAGCCAGGGTTATTGCTCCTTGTGTTGGTTAGTTTTTTGTCAACTTGACACAAGCTAGAGTCATCTGAGAATGGGGAACCTCAGCTAAGGAAATGCCTCTATACCTGTGGGCATTTTCTTGATCACTGATTAATGGGGGAGAGCCCAGACCATTATGGGTAATGCTACCCCTGGACAAGTGGTCCTGTTTGTGTAAAAAAGCAAACTGAGCAAGCATGGGGGGAGGGCAGTAGGCAGCATTCTTCTATGGCTTCTGCTTTAGTTCCTGCCTCAAGGTTCTTGTTTTGAGTTCCTGCCCTGGTTTCCTTTGGTGATAGAATGTAACCTGAGAGTTATAATGGGAGCTGGTCCTCATTGTCCATGGGAAATTAGTTCCAGAATCTTGGATTGGTAAACCCCTTACATAAAATGATACAGTATTTGCATAGGATTCATTTATGGTCCTGTCTATAGTTTCATTTCTTTTAGTTTTTGAGACAGGGTTTCACCATGTTCCTGAGGTTATGCATGCATAACTCTGCTATGCATGCTAATCTAGACTCAAACTGGTAGCAATCCTTCTGCCTGCCTCAGTTTCTTAAATACTAGGATTATAGATGTGAGCTGACATGCCCAGCTTCCCATATACTTTAACTCATGTCTATGAGATCTGTAATACCTAATACACTGGAAATGCTATGGGAGTAGTTATGACATTGTGTAGATTTGGGAATCATGACAAGTTAAAAAAAAACAGTCTGTGTGTTATGTTCAGTACAGACAATTTTTTTCAAGTATTTTCATCTCGTGGGTGGAGGGGCAAGCAGATGCACACACACTGTGGGGTGGAGGGATAGCTGTAGAAACACATGGTAGGTATCATACTCTTCCTCTTGCCTATTAGCATAGCCATCTGTATATCATGGACATTTTCTAATGTTACTGGATTAAAGAGATTGGATTAGATGGGGATTAGAGCTCAACCTAAAACACAATACCTTTGCTTCTCTTTTCTTTATAAATAAAGTAAAATGTATCGGATATCTACAGAACAGTTTAAAATGGACATGTGGCCCCATCTGTTTTCTCCACATTTGTATGCCTACTTCTGTTGTCCTCTAGACTCTTCTCAGGATGCCCATGACCAAATCCCCTGCATGCACTGCACTGGGAGTCCTCTATTGCACCTCTGTTAGCCATCTCATTTTATGTGCTGAATATAAAGATAAACCCAGGGAATCATGAGTGGTGGTGTTTCAGGGAAGGGGAAGAGCAGAAGTGAAATTAGGAAGTGGATTTTTTTTTTTTTTTACTGTTTTATTCTGGGCTTGAAGATTCTTCCTATCAGTGAGTGTCATTGTCTTTGAGAACTCCTTGCCAGTGTTTGGAGCATGCACAGCACAATTCAGATGGCCAAAGCTAGTCTGATGAAGGATCTGAAGCATCATTGTTCTTGCTCTTCATCGAGGCTTTGTGGCGTAATAGAAGGAGTGAAGGACAAGAAGTCACAAGGCCTGGGTCCCAACATCAATCACATACTTAACCTCTGGCAGCTCCTAGTCTCCATCCACCGGAGCAGCTTCATCTGTGAAAGGAGGAGGAGGAACAGATGGCTGATGGGATTCCATATAATGGTCCCTCTGGATGAAGCAGGAAGTTACTCATAAGGAGGTCATTCAGGGGCTCCATGACTCAGCCTCAGGGACAGGAGGAAGACAAGGCTCCCTAAAGTCCTGGGCAAGAATCAGAGCCACTAGACCGAGCTTCCTCTCAAGTCTTTATTTCTACACCATCCTGACAGCCTGCCTGCTACTCTACTTGCCATCCCACAATGCTTCATAAATGCTGCCTGGAGAGGAAGTGGAGCTGAGGCCCCTTCCTCTGCCACAGCCTCAGCCAGGCACAGGATATGGGAATCTAGTGAACCAGCTAATAGGAGCCAGGGCCCAGGAGGCCCCTACTCATTAAGGATTTACAGAGCACCCCATCACATTCAGGGCTCAAAACAAATAGTTATGAGTCACGTTTGTTTGTCTCTGTGGATAAATGTTTCCCATCTCAGTTTCACACATGAGGACACTCAGGTCCAGAATGGGAAAGCAGTGGACCTGTAACCATGGGAAGGCTAGGTCAAAGATGGAGAACTCTTATCTTGATCCTCAGGGTTCCATTGATTGTGACAAACACTATTTTAGTAAAATGCCTTACTGATGGTTTCTCTACGTTTTGGGGGGGTCTCTTAATTCATTCCATTACTACAATATATCTGGGGCTGATCCTCTTGCCTCAGCCTTCTGAGTGACCAGCTCACAAGCAAGAGCCACCATGCCAGACCTCTTAAGCATTTATTTCCCATGCAAACCCAGTCATCAGGCTGTTCTTAATCATGGTTACTATTGCCTCTTAGTCTTTGACTAAAGCTGCTGATTATGGACAGTTGCCTTGTAGATGCCTGGATGGAGCTAGGTCTCAAAAAAAAAAAAAAAACCAGAAAGAAAGAAAGTAACACATATTATTATTTACAATGTTAAAGAAAAGCAAAGAAATGGTGTAGGAGAGAAAAAACTTGATTTGATGCTGCTTTCTCACAGCCACATTGTTGCTCATTTGTGAAAAAGCACTTCACTTGTAAAGTTAACCGCCCATTAGTAAGTGAGAGCTGTTTTCCCTAATTGGTGGACTCCTGGGGACAGCTGCATAGTTAGTGGTTGGAGTAATGAACCAGGTGCCCTTGACTTCTATTTCTGGTTCCTCCAGAAACTTGTGTGGCCCTAGGCAGTTTCCCCTCATTTCTGTGGACCTTCCTTGTTTCTTCTCCACCCCCCCCAAAAAAAAAACTTCCACTTTTCCTTCCTTGGGGGAGGGGGTGCTAAATGAGCAAAGAAACCATGTCTGTGGAGCTTTGTGGAGATGACTAGCTGAAGTGCCTTGATTTAGCAGGTATTAATCAATAGAATTTCTGATTATTGATAGAACTACATTGTTGAGCTTATAATGAACTCCTTGGATACATAACTGGCCACAGGAAGTAGTTGGAGTCCATAGGGATCTAGCCCAGTATTCGTCATAGTTATCAAAAGTCTGGTGTGTCTTTGTGTGGGGTCTCAAATCCCACTGATGACTTTATGGGAATAGTTTGGATCTCTGAAAACCAGGTCATGGAGGCTCCTCTGGAGTGGCCCCAAGGATAGTAATAGCTCAGCCCTCCCTATTTACAGGGGGACATGAAATCAGGTGTCTTCCCTTTGCTTATTTCCTTATTGTTTTTCTCTGCACCAGCCTTAAAGCTGAGAGTTGAGCAGCCAGCGGCTCTAATACACAGGAACAAAAATGCCACAGACCCCCACAAAGATCATTAGTGCCTTCAGCTGCAATGACACCCAGCCCTGCTGCCAGCAACAGCTGCCCCTTCCCTATCCACCCCTACAGCCTTCCAACTCCCCCCACCCTAAACACCAGCAGCCTGCTGGCTCCCTAGTTCCACCCCCTTCTTAAGGGAGGAAAAAGCAATAGCCAGTCTCTGCTGCCTGTGTGTGTGTGTTTTCATCCATTCCTTCAGGATTCTTCTTATGTCCCCAAGCAGCTATCAGGTCTAGAAAAACTACCCACTCATTTTTTTTTCTACTCCCACATTTCCATCCCAGTATTTAATTTGCAAAATAAAAAAAACAAAATAACATTGTGCTAAAACAGCTATCAGGGAATCCACTGTTCTGCCCCTGCTACAAAATTTCTACAGAAAATACATCACCCCAGGAATGCACCCTGGGAATCAGGACTCCAGGGTTCAGCCTCCAGAGCAGCACCAAGGCAGAGGCCCCTCCCTTTTCCCTGGGCAGCCACCCTGGCTAAGATGAGGGGCCGCAGCAAGCCCAGATGGTTTTGTTTGGGCCCTTTGGCAGACACACAGAACTCCACACTGCACAGCATCAGGGACCACTTAGAGGAAAAGCATGGTTTGTGTTTTATATTTTTGCAAGGAGCTGGGGAAGAAGAAGTTGCCAGGAAACCGACCCTCAGAGCATTGTGCTCCAGGATTCTTCATCAGGCCTGGAGGCACTTCCAAAAAAGGCACAAGTGGAGCTTTCTCCTGAGTGTTCACGCCAGGTGTAGCTTCTTTTCCTCCTGGAAGGGGTCTACCTTCTCTGGTCTGTACATCAGATGCAGATGGGGCTCCTAGCTCCCACTCCCACTCTATGCTACTGAGACCAGGACCATCATCTGTATGGTCCATGCAAAATAGATGAAAACACATTGAAAATTTCAAGAAGGCAACAGCAGGTGCATGACCCTCTTGAGCAAGAGACACTTTAGTCACACATCCACGAAGCCATCGCTGTACAAGGGTCCACTTTGCTTGGCCAGGGTGGATGTAGGGTAGAGTCTGAGAAGAACATCCTTTAGAGGGAGGGGGGACCTTTATACTTACTGTAAAATTTCCAGCACACACATAATCTCATTTAATTTTTTAAGCTCCAAGTCAAGACTTGGGAAATTTAAGAAAAGAACTCTGGTGGCTGGGCAGCTATTCTCTCATTTGCTAGAATCTGGGAACACTAAGAGCATAAGGAAAACACAATGAGATCCACATTTATTGTCTTCTTATTTGCACCATTGCTGAGTTCAGGATCTGCTGCTGTTAAGATCGATCTTACCCGGGGCCATTCTTAACATTTTACAACTGGGAAAACTTATGCTAAGGGGATGGCTACAAGTTAAAGGCTAGTGAGTTGGAAGGCGGGGAGCCTAGATTTAAACAGAGACTTCAGACTCTGAAGTCTGGGTCTTGCCATGGCATTCTATAGTATGGCAGGTTATGTGTAAGGCCAAAGTCATAGAGTCGAGTAGTTCTAGTGTTTATATGGTTGAGGTAGATTTATCTGTAGGTGAGATATCTATACCCAACAAGTGGGTATCACAGACTCATTCATGGAGGCAGAGCACCCATTGCCTATGACATAGTTCTGTATGTTTAAGTGACTAAGGCAGGATGGTCAGAGCCAATGCAAGACTTTAGGTAGTTTGCTTCACTTGCAATGTCTCTCTACTCACTTGAAACTGGTTTCAGAGAGACAGAAAAGTCTCCAGTCTCTGGCTTCAGAGTGAAATGCACTGTGGACGAAGAAGTGGTCCCTTAGTAAGCTTCAATAGTTCCTCCTCACCCTTCCGGTTACCCATGCAGACAAAAAAATTTTAGAATTCCACTGAGGAGAGTGTGAAGATAAAAGAATGCAGCCACTCTAGAAACCGGTTTTTAACTGCAGCCCAGTTTTACTTGGGTGGTAAGTCCACTGGCCAAGTATTGACTAACTGCATTCTGAGCCTGGGGAAAACAGGGCTTATGGAACACAAGGAAATGGTCTTCCCATCTGAAAGGTGGATGCTGTCTGTAATAGGGAGCTGGGGACTCAGTCTGAAACAAAACCTAAAAAGCTATGTCCTCATATGGAGTAGACAAACAAGATTGCAGGGGAAAATCTCACAGGGAAGGACAAGATCAGGTACCCTGCTTTGATCAAAAGAAATTCACATTCTAAGTGTACAGAAGGAAAAGAAAGCTCCGTGAACATAATAAATGCAAACTCGTGAGCACAGTTTAGCCTCTGGTGGCATTCCCTAGATCGCTAAGTAACTTTTACTTTCATCCAGAAAAAGGCACCCTACTCCTAGAGCAATTGGAAGCAGCCCTAATTGCCTCCCAACCTCAAGATCAACTTTTTTCACTCCTAGGATTCCCTAGACCTTCTCTTGCTGGCAAGGCAAGACTGTGGTATCCCTACAGTGAGGAACTCTTGCTTTCCCCCTCTTTGTGCTGAGGAAAAAAAAAAAAAAAACAAAAAGAAACAAAAAAATAAAAGCTTGACAAGCACACTCTGTGATCACGAGTCGCCTGCCCCCATCTATGGTCGCAACAATCTCTGCCCTCCAGCGAGTGAGGATGTCTGAGGCTCTTGCACATTAGCGGCAGGAAGTGGAGTCCCGAAGGGAGGCTGGGAATTTGAACGCCTTCCCATTTCAGCACTCGAGGGGAGGAAGCGCTCACTGCTCAGCCCTCCGCGTGCACAGATGGCTACCGCTCCCTCCTGAGCCTGCTGTGTTCCCGGCTCCGATCCTCTCCTCCCTCCTCTCATCTCCCCGCCCCCATCGCCTCTCCCTCTCCTTGGAGGGAAAAGTCTGCGAGCTGGGAACTGTCTTGGAGAATTCAACAAAGGCACGAGCCAAAGGGGAACAAACTTGAAAAAGAACTTGTTTTGTTCCTGTTAAGGAACTTGCAGGAAAAATCCACACTCACTGGTGTGTGAGTGTGTGTGTGTGTGTGTGTGTGTGTGTGTGTGTGTGTGTGTGTGTGTGTGTGTGTGTGTGTGTTTCTAGCACTAGTAGTTGGCAGGCTACCCAGAGGAGGCACCAACAACTGTAAGGTCTCTGCTATGATAAGGAAACTCTCAGCTGTTGAAAAAGTTAATCAGCAAAGAAGGGACGGAGACCAGGGAACTCACCGCTCCTGAATTTAAACTGCGTTGTTTTCCGTCCAGATATTTCAATGGAGACAGTTGGAGAATCTCTATTTCAGGGAAAAGAAGTTTTCCGTGGAAGTTCATGACCCCCGTAGGTAAGTCTGAAAAGCCTTTTTCTTTTAAGAGTGTGTGGCATGCTATTTGTGTTTCAGTTTTGTGTTGTGGAGATGGCTAATGTTCATGACCAGTTTGGGGTGAGGGGAGAGAATGGTGAATCGTGGAGAGCACAGCAGCGTTCCCATTAGACAGTAAAGCTTGTGTTGATAAATGCAGCATGTGTCTGTGTGTGTGTGTGTGTGTGTGTGTGTGTGTGTGTGTGTGTGTAGCAATTCTGTGATCATTTCATCTAGCTACATGTTGCTGTGTGTGTGATGCCGGAGGAAGCATTGTGGCACTTTGGAACAACATTGAGTTACATGGGGGCAGTGGCCTTGTAATAGACAGGAGACCAAAGACGTCCTTGCTGGAGGTGCTGAGCCTATTTCAGGAAGGACAGTGGACACTGAAAGGCATCTGTCACCAAAGTGGTTAGGTTCATTGATTTTGATCAGGGAGCCTGATTTTTGGATGTTAGTATTGTGGGTGGATAAGAAATAAAAGCAATTCTTTTTCCTTCTTCCTACATCATACCCCTGAGAACATCAGCCTTAAAAACCTGTGTTTCAAGCTGGATGGATGCCAGACAATAGGGTCCCAGTGTGGAATGCAGAGAACCTTGCAGGGAAGGAGTCTGGGCACCCTCTACCCTCTACTGGCAATCCTTTGTCTGCTGGCAATCCTAAAGTTGCAGGCAGCCCATAGCCAGCAGCAGCATCCCCTATGCCATTCCTGGCACCTAGGAATAAATTGCTGTCTGTAAGTCCAGATGTATATGACAAGGAGGCAGGTCTGGAAAGACACTAAATAGATCAGATGGGCTTGAGAAGTCACAGTGAGTTTCAGGTGTTGATAAATCATCCCTGGACTTAGGAGGAAGTGCTGGCAAGCAGCCCTACCTAGCATACAGACAAGCAGCTGGGCCCTCCAGGGTGCTCGGGACAGGACTTGGGATAAGATACTGCCTCCAAGGAGAAGGCAGAGGTTTGTGCAGAAGCCTCTGTGCCTGCTGCTGCTGATAACCCAGCTGCGTTGTGTACCTCCTTGTAATCTACGTGGAACAGCCTCCCTCCTGTAGGTGAGAGTTTATCCCTGCCCCTTACTTACTATGAGACAAGCAGCTGGAGGACAGAAGGTTCTAGAGTTTCTGAGTCTGCATTCAGTTGCAGAGGGTACTATTAAGCAGAAGGATGGCTTGTTTGGTGGTTCTCAGGACCCTGGGATGCATTTCATGGTTTAAGGACCCTCCTCCACAGAGCACAATCCATCTGCACAGGCCAAGGAGGGGCAGGTGGATGCCAAAAATAATAATCCAGCCAGGGAGAAACTCACTGCTATTTTTCCAGGTGAACTTATGCCAGACTAAGATTCAGAGACATGTGCAGAAAAAGGAAACCTAAGCGCAAAAAAGGGTGAAATGAATTCTACACTGTGAATCATAGACAGAAAGGGGATGCTTGACAGAGCAAGAGTTAAATAAAAAGATGGGCCACCTATGGGCCTGAGCACAGGAAATAGACAGTCTCCATGCCTGTGTTCTGCTTGTACCTGGGGTAAATCCTTCTCCTGAGTGTGTGTGTGTGTGTGTGTGTGTGTGTGTGTGTGTGTGTGTGTGTGATATGCACATATGTATGTCCCTTCTGTGTCTGCGATCTCATTAGTGATATAATTACTAATTTTTCTCACTTTACCACAGCCTAGGGATATGGAAAAGAGATCTAACATCATATATTATCATGTAGTGGGCTTTTGGCTTATTTAGCAAATGTGATCCATCTCAGACATATCTTGAGAACTTCTGTGTTCTTTTATGTTAGTTGTGAATGGTTACAAATGGAAAGCTGAGTCAGTATCCCCTTCCATTAGGAGCTGTTAGCAGAGTGGTAAAAGAAGTAATTGATGGGATTTGCCAGGTATAGGCACTGTTTTGATACTAACACACATTTGCTCCCTGGATCCTCACTATGATCTGGGAAATAAGTCAAGGTTCAGGAATGGACTGTGGATAGCTAGTGTGGGGCACAGGCTGGATTTGAACCCCTAGAAGTCTGAGGCCAGAGCTTATGAACTTTAGTGCTACACTGTGTGCCAGGCAGGGTGTACTGGGTGCCAAGTGGTACAAACCAAAGTGATGAATGATGTGAACATCGAAGGCCCAGCTGGTCAGGTAGAGCTTCCTGAGGAGAGATCTGAAATCCATGGGGTTTCTAGGAGGTGGGCCCTCAGGGGTATGGACAACTGAGGTGATCAGAGAAGGGAAGGGATCATGTGGATGGAAAAGCCCTAAAATGGCAGTTTGACCATCTTCCCTTGAGGAAAAGCAACCCCAAGTCCACCATGACAGGGATATCACTTGGGGCCGAGGCTGCTTTCTGGGTGGAATGGGACAGATATAATCCCCACCTTCCCCTAGTGTGCCTGCCCCATGGGACACAGGATCTGTGGTGGCCTCTACTCCCCTATTTACCCAGTTCTAACCTACCCTTGCTTCTATCATTCTCTAGATTTAGCAAACACTGATCCATTGCTGAGGTTTAGGCGAAGCAGACGGTGAGGTGGGGAGGGCTGAGAAGAGAGATGAGCAGAGGAGATAAGTTCCTAATGGAGCAGGAGAAAACCCCAAGAGTATCTGATATAGATGTTCCCATGAAACTGACTTCCCAGACCCAATGAACCACTTAAGCCTTCCTTACTCATGTTACCTGGAAAGTTGTAGCGTCTGGATTTTTACAACCCTCCCTACCTTTACAAACATACATTTCAAGTTTTTTTTTTTTTTTTCTAGCTACTTTAGCTTTCCTGGAAAAAAATTTTTTTTTCATTTACTCCCAGACAAACTAGGAGTTCAGATGACAGCTACTGTGACTCCCCAGAGGCTGGGGGCAGGGACACACCCTCCTCACTCTCTTGCTGCCCCCTTTTCCCAGTTTCTCTCCACAGAGCTGTTCTACTCACTGATACTTTTCTTCCTTTTGTTTGAACCAAATTGGGGGTTAAGGGCACCCAATCTACCTAGCATCAGGTTTCGAATCACCAAATCCTCCCTGTTAAATCTTTAACTTAAAGACCAAGACAATAAGACCAGCTTTAAATTTTAAAGGAAAATGGGCTTGGAAAAAAATGCTATTATTATTATTCATAAATCCAGATGAGTCTATAGTTCTTCCAAATTAGATATTTTCTTTCTAAAACTGTTGATATTTCTTCTGACACACAGATCAAGTGCCCTAGTTACACCCCAGCCTGCCATCACTGCCCCCCCCTTATTCTTTGGTATACATGATGTGTTTGTGAATAAGGGCCACAGCACACATGTGGAGGTCAGAGGCCCTCAATTTCCACCTTGCTTGAGACAGGTCTTGTGTTCTTTGCTACTCATGCCACGCTAGCTGGCACAAAAGCTTTCGCAGTCATTGTCCTATCTCAGCTTTCCACCAAAGAGCACCGGGATTGCAAATGCACATGGCACGCATCCAACTTAACAGGGCTGCTAGGGATCCAAACTCAAGTCCCCATATTGTGTAGGTTTAAGTGCTTTGTCCACTGAGTCATCTTCCCAGCCCCATTCAACTTTCTCATCCCTCCCTCGTCTCCCCCCGCCCACAAATACTTTCATTTGTTCTCAGATTTAAAAATATCTAAAATTAAAATATCTAATGTTACAGTTATTTGTGTATATGTGCATATGTGTTGCCCTCGTGCAGGAGTCATTTCTCTCCTTATATCATGTGGCTCCAAAGGGTCAACCTCAGATTGCCAGGCTTGGCAACAAGTCACCTCTCTGGCCCTGTTCTCAGATTTAATCCATGTATCCTATAAAAAATACTTCACTGAGACTGTGGTCCTATAAATTTTTATTCCTCTGCCCCCAACACTATCAACGTGTTGAGACTGATATTTCCCATTTTTATTTTTAAACTCCAATTACCTCTCTCTACTCCATATGTACTCCAATTAGAATTGCAAGTGTACACACAGAGTTTAGGGGAGTGGCTGGCTCCTCTTTCCCTCTCCTGGTTTCTTAAGTACCTTTATGCTCTGGGAACAGATCTGTACCGGTTAACTACACCTTTCGGGGAACATCTTTTCAGTTAGAGCAATGCAGGAAGTCCTGTGATATAGGGGGTATTCATGCCTGTGGAGAGGAGGAAAGAAATCACCCATCTTCGCCATAGGCAGTACTGCCTGGCTAAGAAAGTATTGTCAAAGGCTTTTCCTGGCTCTGAGATTTGTCTTGGCTCCATGCCAGGAGCTGAAGATCAAAAAGGACCATCAAGTGACCTAGAATGACCTGTCTTATCCTAGAGCTAGAGCTTGAGGAGTCAGCTCCTGTACAGGGCATGGCCATGTGAATACATCAGTGTATGTACCTGTATGTGTGTGTTTCTGTGTGAGCTCCTCTGTCCCTTTCATGTCCCCGGGCTCTCATTTAAAGCTATTTGATGAATAGCTTCTCCCCATCACAGAGACTGAGTGAAGCCTGTGATTCTTGTTTTTCCAGGGCTTCCGTGACCAGGAGGACTTTTGGGCACAGTGGCATTGCTGTGCACACGTGGTATGCATGTCCAGCATTAATCAAGTCCATTTGGGCGATGGCGATTAGCCAACATCAGTTCTATCTGGACAGAAAACAAAGTAAGGTAAGTGGCCTTCCACCAGGCAGCTAACTGGACCTCAAGGCAGTTAGGGATGGGAATTAGGTGGCGGGGAAGAAAGGCCTGTGTCCTTGGCCTGAGACCTACTGGGGTAAGGGCTTGCGTCTTAGGGCTGCAGATAGGAGGAGTGCCAACAAATCATTAAGAGGCCATGCTGGATGCTACTTGTCAGGGGCTCCAGCCCAGCCACCACCAGAAGTGTTCAAGCCTCAGGTACAGCCACAAAGGGGCCTCAGGAGGAATTCTGAGCATACTTTTGGGGGCTCTAGAGACTCTCTTAGGAGTGAACTCTCAAACTCTTATTGATGCTTAAACAGTGGTATGTTGTTTTCTTGGTCGTGGGGGGTAGGCAGATAACCGTTCTCAGCAAATAGACATAACTACCCCCACCATTTAGGGAAATTGCTGTGAAAAGCCCTTCAGGGTTTTCCAACTGCCAACTCTTTTTTAAAAATGTAAAACTGGAAAAGTGAAAAGGAAAACAAAACAAAAGCAGCACCAGCCCCGTTTCCCTCAGGTAGACCTGGAGCCTGGGGCGTTGGGAAACTGCCATCTCCCGGCCTAAGAGGTTCATCCACCCCCAGCCCAGACAGCCAGCTGTGCCTTCTGGTGGGTGGGAGAATGACGAGCTCTTGGTTCACACACAGCTTATAGCAACACTCTGGCCTCTCTCTTCCTCCACCTGGCCTCCCTTCCTCCTCTTCCAGGGACCCCATGGGCCACTCCCATTCAAGGTATCACAGAAGGCCCCTGAGGGGGCTGTATATTTGTGTTAGGATTCTACAGGTCTCAGGTGATGGGAGCACTGAGCAAGCTCAGCTGTGTGGCCTTCCCCTGTGTGTGTTCTCAGGGGCCAGTGGCCTTTAAATGGATCAAGATCATTGGGCTAGTGACCTCTTGGCTCTTTGTCCCTTTATTGTGGGTTTCCCCTCCACCCTCCCCCAAGGAGAAAGTGGGAGCTGCAAGTGAGCTAAGCACAAGATAGTGGAAGGAAATGGCAGAAATGAAGCCACCCTCCTGCCCCAGTTCAGTCCCAAATGGTTCTGTCCCATGTCACAGCCACTGTCTGCATTGCAAAGTATCGATTCCATTTTCTGAGTCTTCCTGACTTCTTTATGTAGTCACTTTTGGGGTGACTGAGTCCTGGGGAGATGGTATTCTTGTGGCTGGAAATCATGAGAGTATTCCACACTCCTTTAGTGACGATGTGCCTTGGCACAGGCCTTTGAAGCTTGATTAGATCAAAAGAAACAGGCCACAGGGGTTTGACTCATGTTAGATGTGGAGACAGTGGGTGGGGACTGGTGCCCTGCTCTCCAGTGGAGGAGTTGGAGGTCAACACCCTCAAACATTGATTTCATCCTGTGTTGCTTGCTGGTGGGTAGCAATGGTCGAAAGGTTTAACATTTTTCCCCTGATCCCACTGTCACTGACTCTTGAAGGCAGAACCCTAACCTACCTCCACACTCTAATACCATGGTCTGCAATGGGGAGAGGAAGTAGCCATTTTCACCCACAGGACAGTGCAGTGTCAGCGACTTGGGGCTCTTCTCCCCATGCTGGTTTTTTTTTTTTTTTTTTTTTTTTTTCTTCTTCTTCAGTTTCCTGGGTATTTCAAGTAACCTATTCTTAGGGTTCTTTGCAAAACAATAAAATAAAAAATAAAACACATTTGCCTCTGAGAAGCCTTATCAGCAGACTTCCAGTTGGTCCAGGATACAGCAAGAAGCTCAGGGAAAAATGATCACCGATCAGGAAGCATTGGCTAAGAAACAAACCCAGGGCTGGAGAGATGGCTCAGTGGTTAGGAGCACTGGCTGCTCTCAAAGGGCTCAGGTTCAATTCCCAGCACCCACATGGTAGGCCATAACTGTCTATAACTCTACTTCCAGGGGGACTGACACCCTCACAGACATACATGCAGGCAACATACTAATACACATAATAAAAATAAATTATTTTTTTTAAAAGAGAGACAAACCCAGCTACTGGAGGTGGCCTACACCTATAAGACAGGGAGATTGCTGCTTCAGGGCTAGCCTAATCTATATAGAGAGTTCCAGGCTAGCCAAGGCAACTTACTTAATGAGACGCTGCCTCAAAAAAAAAAAAAAAGGAAGAAGAAGCAAAACCAAAGGCCAAAAGCATGAAGAAGCTCTTAGCTGTCCTTCTTAGAAACTCTGAAGGACAAATGAAAATATCAAACTCCCAAGGGGAATAGAATTTTACCCAGGGATCTTTACATGGCTGCAAATGTCCCAGAGGCCTAAATATATATCAGGCAAAAAAAAAAAAAAAACCCCAAAACCAAGTTTGTTTTCTTGTGGTACTAGGAATTGAACCTAGGACTTATTCCTAAGCAAGTATTCTACCACTGAATTTGTTCTCAGCTCTACATGTAACCTAGGAGCCAAACGTTTAACCTTACAGACAGGTGAAGACCAAGTTCCTCTGTCTGGATGTCAGACAACTATTTCCCAGCTCTGTGACCTTGGGTAGGCTTCTTATCACATGCACTTTGCTTTCCTCAATTAGAGAACAGAAAAGGAACTTCCTGACCCAGATTTATAGTTGGTGAAATGACACAGTGTTTGTGAAACTGCTTTAGGAAATATGTGTTTTATTTTAGGAAATTTGTGTTTTATTAACATCATGGTTAAGCTAACACAGTCCGCTGTTCAGTGCTGCATCAAGTTAAACTCTCTGAGAAGACCCCACATTACATCCGAAATAGTGAAACACTCAGGAGGAGTTACTTTGCAACACAGTTCATTTCTGGGATGTCATGTGACCCATCTTTGGTGGGCAGCATGGACTCTGTGAGTGATTGTCAACAGGCCTGGGATAGAAAGCTTCACATATTTCTGGACAGCCAGTGTGGGCTGGCATCCTGGCAGGGCTTCACATTCTACTGTATGGGGCCATGCCAACCATTCCTTTCTCTGAAGGGCTCCCAGCACAGTTCAGGCCTCCCAAGTAATGTTTATCAAGCCAGAGAAACAAGTACAGTCTAGTGGTTTGAGTCAGCGAGGGCAGTAGCCAAGACAGCTCACATACCTCCTCACTGACACCCAGAGTACCTCCGGGCCATTGTGCAAATCATTTAAGAAACCTCCCAGGGGTGACACACGCCTTTAATCCCAGCACTTGGGGGGCAGAGGCAGGCAGATCTGTGAGTTCGAGGCCAGCCTTGTCTACAGAGCGACTTCCAGAACAGCCAGAGCTACACAGAGAAACCCTGTCAGAAAGAAAGAAGGAGAGAGAGAGAGAGAGAGAGAGAGAGAGAGAGAGAGAGAGAGAGAGGAGAGAAGAGAAGAGAGAGAGCATTCCTATCAACTTCTCAAACATGCACATGAAGGAAAACTTCCACCATCAAAAACAGAGTGGAAGACAGTTGATTCCCTGCAGTTCATTGAGTGTAAGAAGCTCTGCAGACATCAGTTATAATTGATCATTTATGTCTGTTGTTACTGAAGTTGAGAAGTGCTATCAAAAGCATCCAGTGACCTCTGCATCCTGGAGCCAAAGACTGACTTTCAGACTTCAGGAGCAAGTATGTTCAGAGGAACTAATGGATGTTTTCCTCTGACCCTAGAGTGGTGCTCTCTGGAGTTAAGCCTCAGTGCAGACATCTTTCCTCCCTAATCACTACTTTTCCTCCTTTCCTCATCCAATCTATTTATTCCTAAAATCAACAGCATGATAGAGCAAATTAAAAGACTCATTCACAGAACCCCGTACTGACACAGAGTGGTCATTTGGGATGTTTAGGGACCAGAGGGCTGGCCCAGAGACCTAACATTTCGAGAAGGGAATCTCCTGGGACTATTAATTATATTTCTTCTTGGTTCTCATCCCATAAGCAATCTGTTGGGACATTGTGATAGGCCCATTCCAGAAAGTTCTTAAAGTTACAAGAATCTAGACTACATTAGGAAAAGGCTATCTGTTGTTCCAGCTTCTGTATTTTTGTTTCCTGCCTCTGGGGTCGATGTCTAAGCAGGAAAGAGGGGGCTCATTTGAAAGACAGGTTCTCCATGTGATTAATGGGATCTTTAAAATGTCTAGTAGAGCCAGCCATCTAACCTCATTCACAAATTACATCCAGGTCCTATTATATGCCACTCCTACTGCAGAGGCCTTGACATATAGTATCTGCTGTGGTCCTCATCCCAGCTCTGTGATATGGGCTTTAAGATCCCCATGTTATAAACAGGCATCTGAGGATTTGGGAGGTCAAAGATCAAAGTCTAACAGTGGCTGATCAGGAGGAGCTCTGGGCCCTCGCCACTGTGCTATCTGAGCTAGATGAGTTGCTGCTCTGTAGCTGTTAAGTGTGGGCTTCTTCTGTGGAAACACAGGACTTGGTAAAGTGCAGGGCAGAAAGAGAGGTAGTGATGGAGTGTGTGCACTCTGCTTGCCTGAAGGATAAAGCACAGCCAGATGGGTGCTGTAGATATATAGAGTCCTCATGAAACAGAAAGCCCTTCCTGCTTCCTGCAGCAGCCAAAGACTGCCAGGCCTGGCAGCTGCACTTGTTTATGAACAAGGGGGCCCTAACCTGAGGAAGTCTAACCTAACCTGGTTCTGTCCGTAAGGAAGAAACAGGAGGTTGGGAAGGAGACCCAAGTCAAAGTACGAATGGCAGAGAAGGAGGGGAAGAGGAAGACAGTTCACATCAGGTGAACAAAACAAAAGCAAAAGTCTCAGTGTTTCTTCTGGCCAAAGACGCTCATTTGCTAAGAGGGGGAAAGCACGCAGGGACCGGAAGTCACTGTTCTTCATCAGCAATAGGCAACAACATCTGAGGCCAGAGGAAGGGCAAGGCCTTAAGGATCCAGATAGCTTTCGTGGGACAAATAACAGCCCCTGGGCAAAGGAGGAAGCCTGTAAACCAGGAAGAGGGGACTGTGGTGTGCCGGCCTCTCCAAAGCCCTCAGAATCTGTCTGGAGCCTTGTGGGTGTGGAAGGATTTGCTCTCCTGCAGCAGCCACCCATTGAGCTCACCCAACTACACCATAGAGAGTCAGTGTGTGCTCTATCATTTGTAGTGGCTTTTGAGATGCTTATGGTATCATTAAAAAGTAGATTTATAAAACAAAAGCAACACATTGCAAAATGACAAATAATGTCTGTAGGAAGAAAATACAGCACACTTCCACATTGCCAAAGGTATAACTAAATAAAGCAGATAGCCTTACTGAAGAAGCGATCACTTTTAGGGATATAATTGTAAACACAAAGCAAAACCGTTCTGAGATTCTCCTCACCTTTGACTATAAGCTCGATGGGTCAGCTGACCTGAACACAAAATGGAGTGGAGTTTGGACTCCAATATGAAGACTTTGGATCCTTCACAGACTTAATAAGAATTGAAGCAATTCTTTCCCTGGTCACATAAGTAATAACTGAAGATATTTAAGAATTTCTGAATTTATTGATATTGCATGAGTTTATTTCACAAATCTCATGTCATTCAAAAAGCTAAAAATTTATTTTCTCTTCCTTGTGTAAGCATAAAATAAGTATAGTCACAGCTATGTGTGTACCTGTGCCTGTTCGAATGTGCACATGTGCGTGCTAGGGGTTGAAGCTAGGATCTTGTACATACCAGAGAAGTGTTCTACCATTGAGCTATACCTACTTATTCTATTTTTTTATGTTGAGAATGGGTCCTTCACTAAATTGTCCAAGCTGGCTTTGAACTTGCTCTTTGGACCAAACAGTCTATGAATTTAAAATCTCCTTGCCCCACCTGTACTGCCATTCCCAACCCTAAGTAGCTAGGATTATTGACCTGGCATAATTTTCTATTTGTTTCTGTGTCAATCAGAGAAGAAAGGAGAGGAGGGGAGGAATTAGGGGGAAGGAAGGGAATGTCTTACACACAGCAAGTTCCTTTGACTCCAGCTCACCCCTCTGTGGTAGGTGGTAACTTCCCTGGTTTATATTTGGGAATAATAAGACTCAATGAGATTAAATACTTTTCCCAGAATATAAACTCCAAAAACCACACTCTTCACACTCCACTCTATAGCCTATGGAACCCTGGGCTGTGAGTTCCAGTTTGTGAAGCTTATGAGAGCCACCTGACTTCAGGACTACAAGTAGGCCAGTGGTCTCTGTCCCTTCCATAACCTGCTCTGCTTTCCTTTCCAGTCCAAGATCCATGCAGCACGAAGTCTGAGTGAGATCGCCATTGACCTAACAGAAACAGGGACACTGAAGACCTCGAAGCTGGCCAACATGGGGAGCAAAGGGAAAATCATTAGCGGCAGCAGTGGGAGCCTGCTGTCCTCAGGTAGGGCCTGCATGCTAGACACCTTCCACCCAGGGATGGAGGGGACACCATGCCTGGGAAGCCAATGGGCATGCTGCCCAGACGTTGCTTTAGTTCCCAGACCAAATTTTGGAGCCTCGTGTGTGTCTTAAGAAGTTTCCCAAGTTATCCAAAGGGGCAGAGGGAGGTCAGTATAACTTCACAGTGTGGGACAAATTGTCAGTCTCTGCAGGTACCTCACAGGGCTTTTTAGAATGCTGACTGGTATAATGGGTAACTGTTATCAGGGTTTAATTGTGTGTTCTTAAGAGGAGGACTGTACCAGGACTGTACAAACTGCTACATTCTGCTTCCCAGGAGACATCTGGGGCTTTAAAAGGTAAATGAGAAAAGGAGAGACACGTTGTCACAAGATATGGCTGGATGAGTACCTTGTGTCACCACGTGGTTCCACTGTCTCTTTTTGTGAGCATCAGACAGGTCGCTTTACCACTAATGATTAGGAGGGCCATATCAAAATTATCTTGGCTTCAAGAATGGAGATCAAGGAAGTAGATCATTGGTAGAGTGCTTGCTTAGTACACACAAGGCTCTGGGTGGGAACTCTGTCTGCTTAAATGGCAAAAAGAGGCATGGGTTTACGGAGGGCCGAAGCAGAAAAAGACAGCAATTGTTTGGAAATGTGAGCCAAGTGTGACTTAGCGTTTAAAACCCAATTAATTTAGGTGGCTGTTCATTTGATTGCTGTGATAAACATCATGACCAAAAGCAACTTGGGGGGAAAAGGGTTTATTTCATCTTGCACTTGCAGCTAAGAGTTCATCACTGAGGGAAGTCAGAGTGAGAACTCAAGGAAGGAACTGAACCAGAAACCACAGAGGAGTACGGCTTACTGGCCTGCTCTCCCAGGCTCTTATTCAACTAGCTTTCTCATGCAGCCCAGGCTCACCAGGAGTGAACCACAGTGGAGGAAGGGAGCTCTCCTGCATCACAGTCTCACACAGACATGACCACAGGCCAATCAGATCTGGGCAATCCTGTACTTGAGACTCAGACAGATGACTCTGGGCTATGTCAAGTTGACAGATAAAGGTAACTAGGACAGGAGCCATGTCACCTTGAATCTGAGCTTGGAAAATAAAAGAAGTCTCTACCTCTTGTTATTGTCTAGGACCAGTTCTATAACTATATACAGTGACTGCAAACAACAGTAACAACCGAAATGGGAATGACAAAAGATGAGCTGACTCGTATTAGCTTCTGGGTTGGTATTGTCCACTCATAGTCAGAAGTTCAGCCTGAAAGAGCTAAGGAGAGGAGTATGTACACTGGGCCTGGAGTGAAAAGTAGGTTTGCTCTGGGGCTGATGGAGTGTGAACTCAGGTCTCCATGTTGGACAGGCTATGACCCTACTGCTCAGAGACCTAGTAATATGTTCATATGCTTATGAGCTCTATATAATATGCTGTATATTGTTTGTCTTAAATGAACTGTCAAGATTATATAAGCCTCGGGCTCATAAAAGCTGGACCTGTCTCTGCCAGACCTCTTAACTTTGCCCCTGCCTGGAATTCTTCAAAACTGTTTCATAAAAAAGGTGTGCCAAATGGCCACTACTTCTGAGGCTTAGAAGTTTTCAAGGAAGGCGGTAGAAAATGTTGTCTTTTTTGTATCTAGGCAAGACCATTCAAAACCAAAGGGTCTATCTCGAGTTGCAGCCCCTCCCCGCTCCTCCCAGCCTCCCATTGAATGGGCAAAGCAGAGCCAAATGCAACACCTTGTTTGTCTTTTAGATACAGCATGCAGTGATTTTCCTAATTCCTGTTAAATAGTCTCAGATAAGAGCCGGGATATATCTTACCTGCCTCCTTATCTAGTTACTAAGAATCGAGCCTTGGTCCACTCTGGCTTCTCCTAGCTCAGGGTTGTAGGAGTGTAATATGACCATTGGTTTTCCTCTCATCCTACAAGATTCTGTAAGACTGTGTGAATGATTTTCTATTTCTACCCAGTTCCGGGATCACTCTGCTGCCACTGGTCCAGGGACTGAGCTTTGAAGGCCACTCTTGTTGCTAAGAAGAGACTAAAGTGAGCACATGGTTCAAGATAACTTTCAGCCTATGACCTGGTTCATCTTCCTGGGCCCCTGGTATCTCTGAGATACCAGGCAGATACCTCTAAGATACTGAGGCAGATAGATGCCTATCAGCAGCTGTAGATGACATTCCTAAGGGGAGACTGACCCCCACATAACCATCAGGAATGACATTAAGCATCTTTAAAACCAGAACGCAATCCGTTTCTATACTGCCATCAGATTAACATTAATCACCAATCCAGTGGACTAAAAAAAAAATCACAAGAAAACCTTCCTGCTGATCCATGCCTACATGTAATGTGTAAGCATCATTTTCTCAAGATGTTGAAGTGTTTTTAAAATGTTATGACAGCCAGGCAGTGGTGGCACATGCCTTCAATCCCAGCATTTGGTAGGCAGAGGCAGGCAGATCCCTATGAGTTCTAGCTAGTTCCAAGATGCCAGCGCTGTTGCACAGAGAAACCCTGTCTTGAGAAACCAAAGACAAACAAACAAACAAATAAAAAAAATGTTAGAGTAGCACCCGGATGAGATGTTTAGAAATTGAGAGAAGCAGCTGAGGCCACATGGGGGTTGTACTAGTCACTGGCTTCCAGCCACTCAGGCTTTTCTGATGTTGCCAAGTAAGAAGAAACATGGAACACAGAAAAAGCCTCACGAGGAGACCAAGGAACATGTCAACCTCTCCCAGGCCATACAAGTTTGAGCCTGAAAAATGTTTGTGAATGCCAGTTGAGGCTCCTTGGGGATCCCCCACACCCACCCTCATGACTTAGGAAAAACAGCTGGGACAATAGAGGGAGGGACCAGAACAGGATGTGTGCCATCAGTGCACAAAGGGAATTTCTAGGATATATGGATATGGTCCTCCCATGGAGGTTGCTGCCTGCTGCCCCTCCTGATTGCTTATTCTGGGAGGAGGGAGCCCTACCTATGAGAGACCAGGTAGGACTCCTCATAGTAGCCCCTCTGTGGAGGAATTTAGTCCCTGGTCTAAAAATTGGGGCAGCTGGCTAGTCTCCCTTCTTTTTCTTTCTGTCCTCTTGCCTGTAATATGTCCTCACATGCTTGCTGTTACAGGACAGCTCTGTCTTTTCGTGAATACTTGCCAGACCTTCCACGCTAATGTTTATTCACAAAGGAGACAATGCAGCATCCAACCTCATCAACTGTTTCTCCCTCCCCCTCCTTGTTATATGGTGTCTAATAGATGTTTCTTAAAAGCATATTGAGAACCCAGTTAGCACAAGAAAATCCCTAGTCCATTGTCCAGCACCCAGTTGTCCATAAAATGATAGAGAACAGCAGGGAGACCTGTGGTACATGGTAGGAACCGCCATGTTTCTGGAATGTATGGTATCTCTGGCCTCACAGAGAGTTCTCCTGGGAAGTTCTCCCTCACAGAAGCCCCAAACCTCTAAAGTAAAAGTGATACCACATTGTTCATTAGGAATGACATCCAAGCATCTTTAAAACTAGACAGAACATCTCTATCCCGTTGTCAGGTTGACGGCATTCTTTGTCGTACTGGTGTTAGACCTTTTGAGGTCACCTGCATCGGCCCCTCAGCCCTTTCCAATACTGTCCCTGGGATAATGGTGGCCAAACCTGTTGTTTCCATTGATTTCCTCCTACACCTCCCAGTAACACAATATCATGCATAACCAAATCACATAACAATGCTGTCATATTTCCATGATATAAACTTTCATTTTTAACTCCTAAGAGATGCTAGTTATGCTTTGATTTTGATCATAGCTTTGGGTCCGATGTTGGGCACAGCCCTCCCTGCCCCCCAACCCCAGACATTGCCAAAGGAGTTGGTGCTGCCAGGATTTGTTTATACTGGGCTGTAGAACCTTGAGTGCTGCAAAATACTCCTTCTGCTGAATGGATGTTTCTGAACTCAATTGTGCAGGGCTGGCCTGAGCCAAAACTAGGAAAGTGGGTAATATACACCGCATTTAAAAGCACAGAGGCTTCTCTGAAAGGAGTTGGAATGTCATCTATCAATACAAAATAAAGATAAAATAGTTCCAAGCTATTAGTAACTTTAAAGGCAGTTTTCCTACTTAAGGATTTGCAACTGCTTTAAAATTGCTAGGAAGCCCAGTTCTTGGTATCCAAGGCCTCTAATGCTAAGGAAATGCAGGAATGCCATTGTTACCCATTACAAATGTCAGAAGTTCATGCCCATCGATGTCCTGAGTCACTAGTATGAGTAGGGTAAGAGGGGTGGTTACTAGCATTACCAAATGAAAAGGGCACATGCTTCTGTGATTAATTAAGTTTGGGGTCAAAACATTTTACATAGGAGTTCCCATAAGAAAACTGTAGGCTTGTATCCTGGAGGAGACCACAGGGTCCCTTCTATCCAAGTCACAGCTACAGGTCTGTGATGTGTAGGGGTTCAGGAAATATGCTGATTGATCACCGGAAAGGGACAGAATAAGCAGGGCACTTAGTCACAGTGGTCTGAAAGAGCCTAGCTATTTCCTCCAAATTCGGAGACGGCTTTGGCCATGGTGTTTTGTTCACATGGGCTTCAAGTAACAAATTATTAAGATATTCAAATACAATTTCAGAGACAACTATAAATTCAAACCATCCATTCAGTTGCTGTTTTTAGAACCTATTCTTTCTCTCTCCCTAGTCTACCTTCTCGTTTTTCTACATGAACTAGGGTATAGTTCAGTGGGTAGAACGCTTGCCTAAAGCCCTGAGTTAATCCCCAGCACAGAACAAGAAAGAAAAACAGAAGGCCCATCCCAAATCTTTTGCCTGTTCTTCAAAGGGTTAATTTCTCACTTCCCTTACCCCATTATTTCAAATGTTAGAAGGAAGGGGGTGGGGAGGAGGCACCACAAAACAAAAACAACTGTATTTGTGTAGCTGAAGACACATGGCCTTTTCATAGCTTGTCTGGAAGTGAGAGTCTAAGATTTGTGTCAGCATTGTTTTGGGGATCTGTCTTGACACAATAGTTAGGACTTCAGTGGAAGTGTAGGAGGTGTCAGAGACCATTTTGCTCTCAGGCTATTTAAAACAAATGACACAAACCCACTTAGGAAAAACCCTTGTTCTGCAGGACCCAGTGACTTGCTGTATTAGCCACCCAAACCAATATCTCTTTGTGTGTGTGTGTGTGTGTGTGTGTGTGTGTGTGAGAGAGAGAGAGAGAGAGAGAGAGAGAGAGAGAGAGACTATATTCCTTCTTAAATGGAAACACAAGACATTAATTTTTTTAATAGAATAAAGAGGCCTGAAGTATCCCTTGATCGCCAAACAAAATAGTATAATGAGTTAATGGATAAGAATTTGGCTGTGTGGTTAATTTGGTGGCAGCTCAGTCTTCTTCCATTTGAGTATGATAATGGATCTAAAAGGTTTTAAAAGTAAAGCCACACCCAAACCTGCATTCTGCTAACATGCCACATCTCTGACACTTTTCATTCTAGGAAAAACATATTGTGTGAAGAACATATTGTGTTCAACCCTGACCCTGGCCTTGCCTGGGATGGGTCCACCGTCACTATTAAACAATTCCCACATTCTCCTTCTCTGAATGCAACCACTTCCTTCCATTGTAAGAATGTTTATTAATAGCTAGTATAAAAATGACAATGCCAGCTATTTGACAACTCTCCCCACAGAGAGGTGATCTAGGCGCCTACCAGCTGTGTGCTTATAGCTGTATCCAGCTCACACTGCATGACTCTGCACTGGCATAAATCATGCAATGTTTTTTGTTTAGTGTTTTCCTTTTTGTCTACATCCTTTCTTTTTTGTCGGTCTCCTTCCCGGATCTTCCTCTGGCCTTTTAGAGTTTTCTATCAACTGCGTAGTACCTCTCCTTTTAGGTCCAAGCAGAACTGCATTCCAGAGGCCTTAAATTTGGTCATAACCTCGGCTCTGCTGTTGGGCACAACCTCCCAGGCACTGCCAAAGAGGTTGTTTATGCTGGACTGTGAGACTGGGCAGGCTGCAAAAGCAGTCTGCAGAATGGATGTTTCTGCACTCATCTGAGCAGGTCTGGCCTGAGAGCCCCTTCCACTTCTATTTGGTGGAGGGTAGGGGTGACAAAAGTCACTTTTGTGACTATGTTTTGTCCCCTTGGATGTTACCAGTAAAGGTATACTTGCCTGTTAGAGAGAACTTAGGTTGACACCATATCGTCTTGGTGAACCGTTTTCAGGGGTAAGGTTTTAAACATTGGAAGAGAGATCTCCCTGCAACCTCCCAAGCACATCACTCTGTTTCTACTTAACTGAACTCCGAGTTCAACTTCCCCAGCTTTGCTGAGAGCACAGAATAACGATCGTTGAGATTTGCAATTAATCTCTAAACCTACATATTACAACAGACCAACAGCCCTGGAGCCAGCAAGATCAGTTCCCTGGGTTCTTGATCTGAGGAATGGAAATCATATGTGTTATCACAAGTTATGGTTTCAATTAGACATTTGACCCGATGCGTTAACTTTTAAATGCTGGCTGCCTCTGTTTACCTCCTTCCCTTCCTCTTGCCACAGAGCACAGCTTCTTTTAAACAGCGTTTATATTCTCTCCTTTTGGCAAAAGTGCCACTGATGCTCCAAAGAGAGCAAAGCCATCAAAAGGGTACTTGCTTTTGAAAGAACTTCTATCTCACTACTCTGAACCAAACTATTTGTAAAATCTCCAAGGCTGACGAGAAGTCCTCCAAGCATGTATTGTTCATTTGGGAATGATGCTGAATTCACAGAGATGGCCTGTCTCGATAATGCACTGACCCTGCCATCTGCCATGTGGCATTATATCACAGGGTCTCCTAGGACATCTTTGATGCAAGGAATTCATTCTTGAGGATTTGGGAAATAAATATCTCTTTATCATAAAGGGGAACCTAACCCTCTTCCCCATATTTATTCCTGGGTATCTGCCAAAATTTTTCCTCACAACTTATACAGATCTGCTGGGACTTGGCTGTCTTCATTTTTTTTTTTTTTTTTAACTTTTCATTTTCCCCAAAAGGCCAAAACAGACAGTCATTTCCTTCCCTTGCTTTTTACAACAACAGATTTCTGGGTGTGGGGGGGGCGCTACTATTTGTGTTAAATCTCTCCTCCTTCCAAAGAGGAAAGCACCCCTTCCGCCTTCTGGATTCAGGGGGCTGGTCATCAGCATTTGTGTGTGAAAACAGATGCACAGGTCCCTGTGTATCCTCAGCAGGATGCGAACTCATATCCGGTGCCAACAGGCTTGGGATCTTTGGAATAACTGCAACAAATTCTCCATCACAGCGTAGTGAAGCGATCCTTCCATATGCTCACCAGGAGAGAGCTGCTGTTGGCGCTGCTGCCCCTCCACACGTGGTCTTTCCATACACAGCTGACACCAGTCTGAAGTCTAGATTCCCCAGCTGGAAAATGGAAAATCAGTCCCCAAGCCCACAGTACTATCAGTGATGTCAGCTGGCTTCCTCCGAAGAGCCCCAAGTGCCCGCTGAAAATGACTTTCTTTGAGCAACAGTTTTCGTTTGGCTATATCTGTACAAGAGTCATCTTCCTGGGGCTGGGGGATGTAGCTCGCTTGCTGGAACTCTTTATCTAGCACACTTAAAAAACCCTGAGTTCAATCCCAGCACCATATAAACCAAGTGTGGTAATGTTCACCTCTTTAATGCCAGAGCTCAGGAGGTAGAGGCAGGAGGGTCAAGGTCATGGTCATCAGTTTGGAGTTCAAGGCCAGCTTGAATGAGAGACACTGTCTCCAAATGTATTTCTATATACAACCGTCTTCTCTGAAGTTAAGAGTGCTGGACTTCAACTCTTCTCTCATTCAAGTAGAGACTTGCTAAGCACTAGCTCAGGGAAGATTTGCTAGAGAACTTACCTGACAGTTTTATCAGCAGCCAATCAGAGGGAAGCTAAATCTCCTCAGAGAAGTGATCATCTGGTGATGGTGCTGGTGCATCCTTTAATCCCAGAACTTGAGAGGCAGAGGCAGGCAGATCTCTCTGAGTTTGAGGACAGCTTGATCTGCAGAGTGAGTTCCAGGGCAGCCAGGGCTACGCAGAGAAACCATACCTCGAAAAAACAAAACAAACCAAACAAAAAAATATGAGAAATGATCATCAAGAAAGCAGGCTAACCCCCCCAGCTGTTCCCTGTGCTGTGGGTGCCTTCTCTGGCAACCACAGTATCTTCCATCCTTGTTGATTTGCTTGTTTCTAACTCCTTTAGTGGGCAGTACTGAGGACTGACGACCCCCATTGGCTTCCTCCTCTTCTGCCTTCTCTTGCATTTTGAGATCAGAGTATGCAGTACAGTGGAAAGAGCTTGCTGGGGAGGTGGATGCAAGGAAATGCAGTTCACAGGGTGGTACCATGGCATTCTAGCAGGGAGACAGAAGTGTTCTCACCCTCGTGGAGTTTCCATTCAAGGGACAAAACAGGCCACACAGAGCAAAGTTTGAATCTAGCCTCTGTTTCCCTGGGCCACCATGGCCTCCCCTGTGAATGGAAGAGGACATAATGACATGAGGCTGTGTAAGAAGCCCCTGCTGAGTTCTGTAAACTCTGCTTTCTTTCCCTTCTGTCCCAGAGCTTCCTAAATTGACAGGGCTGCATCTGCCAAAATTCTTCTTCATTTCCTTGCTGATCTACTCCATGCTCTCTTTACAGTATGGAACATTCTGAAATGAAGATGCCAACCCATAATAAAAGTCAGGAATCCTTATTAATGAAAAAAAAAACTAATATGCATATGGCTTTTAGGATGTTCTGAGTTTTCTTCTAGTATCTTCCAAGCATTATCTCTTTGCATCTTCCCAGTATTTGAAGAGCCCTGTTTTCATTGCCCAGTTTACCAGGGAGGAAACCAAGACTCAGAGAAGTTCTAGAACCCCCACCCCAAATCACAGCCAGTCAGTAGCTGAGCTGAAACATACACACAGCCCTGGTAGCCCCTAGACCCCCAGACTGCAGGCTCCTGGCCTGTTGTTCAAAGACTATGTTGAATTCCCTTACCTGTAAATCTGAGTGTTGCTTGACACCCCACCACCACCACCACTAAAGGGTATTTATGTATTATCCATATCTTTCAAAAATACTCATCTCACCTTGGTTTCTCATTGGCCTATTAGGCCAACTCACTATTTCCCTTCATTCCTTCCCAGGCAGCCCTTGGCTACTGTTTTTTGGTTGTTTTTTTTTTCTTTTTTCTTTTTTTTTTTTTTTTTCAATGTATAAAATTTGAAATTTCACTCTTCTGGGTACAGAGGAGATGCTCCATCCCTTTTCTTACTTCACCTTAAAGACAGCTCCAATTTAAGTCTAGTTAGCATTCACAATCACAGACACTTGGCCTCTTGCTGGAGGAAAAGGTAAACCTTTTGGCACTTGTGGTAATTAAGCATGCCCCCGCCCCCACCCCCACCCCCCCACCCCCGCCCCATCCCCTCCTCCACAAGGAAGCAGCAGTAGCAGCAGCAGTTAAATGATCAGAGGTTGTAGAATGCTTTCCATTCCTAGAGGCTTGGGTGGTAAAGGGAGGAGGAAGAAAGCTATAGCAGATATAAAGTTTCTTTGATAAAATTTGCAGAGGTGAAAGCTAATTGCTGAGACGGAATCATTTGACCGGAGTTTGGTTTCCAGTTCCCATGTCAGAGTCACAATCTCATGGAGCAATGTCCTCCACTGGCCTTCTTGGGTACCTGCACTCACATGCAGTTAGTTGTTTACTGGGTGATTGGTGCTTCAAGTTGGGAGGCATTTTTGAAGATTGGTGAGGTGGTCACTTTATAGATAGCCCCTCAATGGTTCTCAAAAGGTTGAAATTCCAAAGATTTATTTTGCTCAATAGTGGCTATGGGATGACAACGTGATATCTTTCTCAGTCACTGTCCTTTTCAAAGATAGCAGATTTATGTGTTTTTGTCAGTTTTACAGACTTAACATATAACATGGAAGAGGTCTTGCATGTGTAATATGTATGGGTTCAAATAATTGGTTATGGACAAATCATACTGCCAGACTTTCCCAAGTCCAAATACATACTTGAAATTATTTTTTTCAGCTGGGAGTGGTGGCACACACCTTTAATCCCAGCACTCTTGAAGTAGAGACAGGTTATCACTTGAGTCCAAGGCCAGCCTGTTCTACATAGTGAGACCCTGTCTCCAAACAAACAAACAAAACTAGATGGACAGGGTAAAGTGTCATTTATTTGTGTGTCTTGAACTTTTAGTTTGAGAAACTCCCATTGGCCTGAGTGAGCTCAAAGATTCCCCTGATTCAGTTTCTACTATTGAGGTGGTCAGCCCAAAGAGCATCTCTACCCCTTGATTTCTGCCTGGTTCGATGACTTCCTTTCTTGATCCCTTTTAGGAGGCAAGAGTCTCATTCAGGGAATGCCTAAAGGATGTTGAGCATCACAGAGGACTATGGGCCTCTTCTCCAGGCATTCTTTGAGTAGCTGTCAGTGGGCTTGTTCCAAGGCACTTGGTGGCCATATATCCTAGCTAGTGGTCACAGCCACAGACTTAGATCATGTGAGCTCTTACACAGCGAAGCCATCAGATCTCCTGCCTCCAATTAGTAGACTTCCCTCAAGACAGAACAACAGTGGAACCTCTTCTCAAATGCAATAAGTTCATGTGAGGCCACCTTAAGCTTTTAGAAGATGGGATGGAGACCAACAGCCCACTAAGTGTCCTCAGCCACATTCCCAACTTCATCTGCAGTAGCCCCAGAGGCAGATCTGCAGCCTTGGAGCTTAGGAAATG